>NC_092729.1:55330717-56002217 GCF_047496885.1 Scyliorhinus torazame | reverse complement strand
TCTGCCTCAATGTCATTTCCCGCTTCTTCCTCACATCCTTTCATTACCTCATTTTCTGTAAGAATAATGGAGGCTGACACCCAAAGCCATATTTCAAACCGAGTTGGACATTTACGGCCATAAGACCATAAGACACAGGAGCTGAACTTGGTCACTGGGCCCAGCGAGCCTGCTCCGCCAGTCAATCATGGCTGATATGTTTCTCATCCTCATTCTCTTTCCTTCACTCCTTCTCCCCATAACCCCTGATCTCCTTATTAACCAAGAACCTATCTGTCTCTGTCTTAAAGACACTCAGTGATTTGGCCTCCACGGCCTTCTGTGACAGAGAGTTCCACAGATTCAGTACCGTCTGGCTGAATAAATTCCTCCACATCTCTGTTTTAAAGGATCGTGCCGGCGTGGGTGAGGTAAGTACTGCTTAACAACTTCCTTACCTTGCAGGTCAGCTGTTAGTTCGGGAGAGAGAGAGCCGGGACCTTGGAAACAGCGCGGGAGTTTGAAAAAGCGCGGGAGCTGCGAGGCAGAGGGGACAGTTTAAAAGGTCGCGGCGTGGGTGAAGTAAGTACTGCTTAACAACTTGCTTACCTTGCAGGTCAGCTGTTAGTTTCGGGAGATCGGTTTCGCGAGCAGGCCTATTGGCTGACTGTAAATCAGGAAGGATACAAAGGGTGTGGCTGAAGTGCCTTTAGAAACAGTGCTGGAGGCAAACAGAGTGTACCTGAGTAAGGGTAAGGCTGAGTTCAGGTAAGAGGGGAGTGAGGGCTGTGTTTTTTTTGGAGTTTGGTGTTTGGGGTTAAGTTTCCCCCCCTCCCTCCCCCCCCCCCCCAAAAAAAAGAAAAAATCCAATTAATCAAGTAAATTAATTAACTAGTTAAGGGAATTTGGTGCTCATCTTAAGGAGGTACAGAGACGCAGACCTGTGAGGGAGTCTCGGGAGCAATTACAGCACAGCCAACAGGTAAGTGATTGGCTTGTGACTGGTAAGTGACTTCTCTCTCTTTGACTTTCTCTTAGCTGTGTAGTGTAGTTCAAATTTAACTTCAGGTTTAAGTCATGGCAGGAGAGCTCAGACCTGTGTCATGCTCCTCTTGTGAGATGTGGCAAGTCAGGTACCCTTCTGGTGTCCCTGACTCCTTCATCTGCAAGAAGTGTGTCCAACTGCAGCTCCTGTTAGACCGCTTGACGGCTCTGGAGCTGCGGATGGACTCACTTTGGAGCATCCGCGATGCTGAGGAAGTTGTGGATAGCACATTCAGTGAGTTGGTCACACCGCAGATTAAAATTACTGAGGCAGATAGGGAATGGGTGACCAACAGACAGAGGAAGAGTAGGAAGGCAGTGCAGGGGTCCCCTGCGGCCATCTCCCTCCAAAACAGATTTACCGTTTTGGAAACTGTTGAGGGAGATGGCTCACCAGGGGAAGGCAGCAGCAGCCAGGTTCATGGCACCGTGGCTGGCTCTGCTGCACAGAAGGGCGGGAAAAAGAGTGGCAGAGCTATAGTGATAGGGGATTCAATTGTAAAGGGAATAGACAGGCGTTTCTGTGGACGCAAACCAGAATCCAGGATGGTATGTTACCTCCCTGGTGCAAGGGTCATGGTTGTCTCGGAGCGGCTGCAGGACATTCTGGGGGCGGGGTGGGGGGGGGAGGGTGAACAGCCAGCTGTCGTGGTGCATATAGGCACCAACGATATAGGTAAAAAACGGGATGAGGTCCTACAAGCTGAATTTAGGGAGTTAGGAGTTAAACTAAAAAGTGGGACCTCAAAGGTAGTAATCTCAGGATTGCTACCAGTGCCACGTGATAGTCAGAGTAGGAATGACAGGATAGCTAGGATGAATACGTGGCTTGACAGATGGTGCAAGAGGGAGGGTTTCAAATTCCTGGGACATTGGGACCGGTTCTGGGGGAGGTGGGACCTGTACAAATCGGACGGTCTGCATCTGGGTGGGACCGGAACCAATGTTCTCGGGGGTGTGTTTGCTAGTGCAGTTGGGGAGGGTTTAAACTAATGTGGCAGGGGATGGGAACCGATGTAGGAAGTCAGTGGGGACGGAAACAAAAGGCAGGAAGGGAGAGTGTGTAAAGCATGACCTGAGAACGCAGGGCAGAGAGCAAGGACGGTCTACATTAAACTGCATTTATTTCAATGCAAGGGGCCTGACGGGCAAAGCGGATGAACTCAGGGCATGGACGGGCACATGGGACTGGGATATTATAGCTATGACTGAAACATGGCTAAGGGAGGGGCAGGACTGGCAGCTCAATGTTCCGGGGTACAGATGCTATAGAAAGGATAGAACAGGAGGTAAGAGAGGAGGGGGAGTGGCGTTTTTGATTAGGGAGAACATCACGGCAGTACTTAGAGGGGATATATCCGAGGGTTCGCCCACTGAGTCTATATGGGTGGAACTGAAAAATAAGAAGGGAGAGATCACCTTGGTAGGACTGTACTACAGGCCCCCAAATAGTCAGCGGGAAATTGAGGAGCAAATATGTGAGGAGATTACAGATAGCTTCAAGAATAATAGGGTGGTAGTAGTAGGGGACTTTAACTTTCCCAACATTGACTGGGACAGCCAGAGCATTAGGGGCTTGGATGGAGGGAAATTTGTTGAGTGTATTCAGGAGGAATTTCTCATTCAGTATGTGGATGGACCGACTAGAGAGGGGGCAAAACTTGACCTCGTCTTGGGAAATAAGGAAGGGCAAGTTACAGAAGTGTTAGTGAGGGATCACTTTGGGACAAGTGACCATAACTCCATTAGTTTTAAGATAGCTATGGAGAATGATAGGTCTGGCCCAAGAGTTAAAATTCTTAATTGGGGCAAGGCCAATTTTGATGGTATCAGACAGGAACTTGCAGAGGTAGATTGGGGGAGACTGTTGGCAGGCAAAGGGATGGCTGGTAAATGGGAGGCTTTTAAAAATGTGTTAACCAGGGTGCATGGCAAGCACATTCCCTTTAGAGTGAAGGGTAAGGCTGGTAGAAGTAGGGAACCCTGGATGACTCGAGATATTGAGACTCTGGTCAAAAAGAAGAAGAAGGCATATGACGTACATAAGCAACTGTGATCAAATGGATCCCTTGAAGAGTATAGAGATTGTCGAAATAGAGTTAAGAGGGAAATCAGGAGGGCAAAAAGGGGAGATGAAATTGCTTTGGCAAATAATGCAAGGGAGAATCCAAAGAGATTCTACAAATACATAAAGGGGAAAAGAGTAACTAGGGACAGAGTAGGGCCTCTTAAGGATCAACAAAGGCATCTATGTGCAGAGCCACAAGAGTTGGGTGAGATCCTGAATGACTATTTCTCATCGGTATTCACGGTGGAGAAAGGCATGGATGTTAGGAAACTAGGGGAAATAAATAGTAATGTCTTGAGAAGTGTGCATATTGCAGAGGAGGAGGTGCTGGAAGTCTTAAAGCGCATCAAGGTAGATAAATCCCCGGGACCTGATGAAATGTATCCCAGGGTGTTGTGGGAGGCTAGGGAGGAAATTGCGGGTCCCCTAACAGAGATATTTGAATCATCGGCAGCCACAGGTGAGGTGCCTGAAGATTGGAGAGTGGCGAATGTTGTGCCCTTGTTTAAGAAGGGCAGCAGGGAAAAGCCTGGGAACTACAGATCGGTGAGCCTAACGTCTGTAGTAGGTAAGTTGCTTGAAGGTATTCTGAGAGACAGGATCTACCAGCATTTAGAGAGGCAAGGACTGATTCGGGGCAGTCAGCATAGCTTTGTGCGTGGAAAATCATGTCTCACAAATTTGATTGAGTTTTTTGAGGGGGTGACCAAGAAGGTAGATGAGGGCAGTGCAGTAGACGTTGTCTAAATGGACTTTAGCAAAGCCTTTGACAAGGTACCGCATGGTAGGTTGTTGCAGAATGTGAAAGCTCACGGAATCCAGGGTGAGGTTGCCAATTGGATTCAAAATTGGCTGGACGACAGAAGGCAGAGGGTGGTTGTAGAGGGTTGTTTTTCAAACTGGATGCCTGTGACCAGTGGTGTGCCTCAGGGATGGGTGCTGGGTCCACTGTTATTTGTGATTTATATTAATGATTTGGATGAGAATTTAGGAGGCATGGTTAGTAAGTTTGCAGATGACACCAAGATTGGTGGCACAGTGGATAGTGAAGAAAGTTATCTAGGATTGCAACGGGATCTTGATCAATTAGGCCAGTGGGCCGACGAATGGCAGATGGAGTTTAATTTAGATAAATGTGAGGTGATGCATTTTGGCAGATCGAATCAGGCCAGGACCTACTCAGTTAATGGTATGGCGTTGGGGAGAGTTATAGAACAAAGAGATCTAGGAGTACAGGTTCATAGCTCCTTGAAGGTGGAGTCGCAGGTGGACAGGGTGGTGAAGAAGACATTCGGCATGCTTGGTTTCATTGGTCAGAACATTGAATATAGGAGTTGGGACGTCTTGTTGAAGTTGTACAAGACAGTGGTACGGCCACACTTGGAATACTGTGTGCAGTTCTGGTCACCCTATTATAGGAAGAATATTATTAAACTGGAAAGAGTGCAGAAAAGATTTACTAGGATGTTGCCGGGACTTGATGGTTTGAGTTATAAGGAGTAGATGTACGAGGTAAGTTTTTTACGCAGAGGGTAGTGGGTGCCTGGAACTCGCTACCGGAGGAGGTAGTGGAAGCAGGGACGATAGGGACATTTAAGGGGCATCTTGACAAATATATGAATAGGATGGGAATAGAAGGATACGGACCCAGGAAGTGTAGAAGATTGTAGTTTAGTCGGGCAGCATGGTCGGCACGGGCTTGGAGGGCCGAAGGGCCTGTTCCTGTGCTGTACATTTCTTTGTTCTTTGTTCTTTTTGAGAGGCTGGATAGACTGGGACTTTTTTCCCTGGAGCGTAGGAGGCTTAGGGGTGATCTTATAGAGGTCTATAAAATAATGAGGGGCATAGATAAGGTAGATAGTCAACATCTTTTCCCAAAGGTAGGGGAGTCTAAAACTAGAGGGCATAGGTTTAAGGTGAGAGGGGAGAGATTCAGAAGGGCCCAGAGGGGCAATTTCTTCTCTCAGGGGGTAGTGAGCGTCTGGAATGTGCTGCCAGAGGTAGTAGTAGAGGCGGGTACAATTGTGTCTTTTAAAAAGCATTTAGATAGTTACATGGGTAAGATGGGTATAGAGGGTTATGGGCCAAGTGCGGGCAACTGGGACTAGCTTAATGGTAAAAACTGGGCGACATGGACTGGTTGGGCCGAAGGGCCTGTTTCCATGCTGTAAACTTCTATGATTCTATGATTCTATGCACAATGTCAATTATTATTCTGAAGCATTTTGATTAAATCAGCCCTGAGACTGAATTCCAGTGTTTCAGAGTAAAGCTTCATCTACACTGCCCATCAAACACTCACAAAACAAACACTGTGTGGGGTTAAAACAGAGTCAAAATCCCTCTGTCCTGTCCAAGGAATTTTTCATTGCAGATAGTTATTTTTATTTTTTGGAAAAGCAGAAATTAAATTGCACCGAATCCCAGGGTGGACTCCTGTTTATTTCAGCCCTTCACATTCAAACGTGAAGTTTAAGCTCCGATTACAGGTTTCTGCTTGTCTCTGTCTGTATATTCAATGTTCCTGTAGCTTATTCACTTGTCTAAAGTATTTGAATAATAGGCCTTGGTTAATCAATCCTTTCTCACAGCTCATGGAAGTTGTGAATCTTCAATGCTCTCAGTCTAATGTAGTTAAAAAACAACTGCTTCCTTTGATCCTCAAACCATTTCCCAACCCTAAATAGATCTCACACATTTCCATAATTCAGGAATATCTCCATCAAAACTTCTAATCAGTTCCCCATACACTTGTTAAACTTACCTGTGTGAAGTAAATTCCACTGACAGATTCCGAAAGCTGCACAGAGCAATGACTGGTTATTTTAAACTTTGAAATGGAACTATTTTAACTTGTCCATCAGTCCTATTAAACAGAAATGTTGTCCCTGTGGGCTGACAGTCTCTCAGCAAGATTGAAACATTGAGGGACCCCACGTCCTGCATTTGACAACATTTGTGGCACTTCCACAATCTACGATACATTGCTGTCTGTATTGTGTGAATCCAGCTGTGAAATATCTGTACAGTTTAAACTTCCACTGTTTCCTCCTTCTCATCATTGATAAAGATCATGGTTTGATCACCCCTCTGCCTGAGGTGGGAGTGTGATCATCCAGGCCTGCAGGACCTGCCTCCTGTCCTCCGACCCCTCTGCCTGAGGTGGGACGGGGACCATCCAGGGCTGCAGGCCCAGCCTCCTGTCCTCCCACCCCTCTGCCTGAGGTGGGACTGGGACCATCCAGGGCTGCAGGACCAGCCTCCTGTCCTCCCACCCCTCTGCCTGAGGTGGGACTGTGACCATCCAGGGCTGCAGGCCCGGCCTCCTGTCCTCCCACCCCTCTGCCTGAGGTGGGAGTGGGACCATCCAGGGCTGCAGGCCCAGCCTCCTGCCCTCCCATCCCTTTGCCTGAGGTGGGAGCGGGACCATCCAGGGCTGCAGGCCCGGCCTCCTGTCCTCCCACCCCTCTGCCTGAGGTGGGAGTGGGACCATCCAGGGCTGCAGGCCCGGCCTCCTGCCCTCCCACCCCTCTGCATGAGGTGGGAGTGGGACCATCCAGAACTGCAGGCCCAGCCTCCTGCCCTCCCACCCCTCTGCCTGAGGTGGGACTGGGACCATCCAGGGCTGCAGGCCCAGTCTCCTGTCCTCCCACCCTGCCTGTGGTGGGACTGGGACGATCCAGAGCTGCAGGCCCGGCCTGTCCTCCCACCCCTCTGCCTGAGGTGGGACTGGGACCATCCGGGGCTGCAGGCCCAGCCTCCTGTCCTCCCACCCCTCTGCCTGAGGTGGGTGTGGGACCATCCACGGCTGCAGGCCCGGCCTCCTGTCCTCCCACCCCTCTGCCTGAGGTGGGAGTGGGACCATCTAGGGCTGCAGGCACGGCCTCTTGTCCTCCCACCCCTCTGCCTGAGGTGGGACTGGGACCATCCAGGGCTGCAGGCCCAGCCTCCTGTCCTCCCACACCTCTGCCTGAGGTGGGAGCGGGACCATCCAGGGCTGCAGACCCAGCCTCCTGTCCTCCCACCCCTCTGCCTGAGGTGGGAGCGGGACCATTCGGGTCTGCAGGCCCGGCCTCCTGTCCTCCCACCCCTCTGCCTGAGGTGGGACTGGGACGATCCAGAGCTGCAGGCCCGGCCTGTCCTCCCACCCCTCTGCCTGAGGTGGGACTGGGACCATCCAGGGCTGCAGACCCAGCCTTCTGTCCTCCCACCCCTCTGCCTGAGGTGGGACTGGGACCATCCAGGGCTGCAGGCCCGGCCTCCTGTCCTCCAACCCCTCTGCCTGAGGTGGGAGTGGGACCGCCTGGGGCTGCAGGCCCAGCCTCATGTCCTCCCACCCCTCTGCCTGAGGTGGGAGTGGGACCATCCAGGGCTGCATGCCCGGCATCCTGTCCTCCCACCCCTCTGCCTGAGGTGGGAGCGGGACCATCCAGGGCTGCAGTCCCGGCCTCCTATCCTCCCACCCCTCTGCCTGAGGTGGGAGTGGGACCGCCTGGGGCTGCAGGCCCAGCCTCCTGTCCTCCCACCCTTCTGTCTGAGGTGGGAGTGGGACCATCCAGGTCTGCAGGCCCGGCCACCTGTCCTCCCACCCCTCTGCCTGAGGTGGGGCTGGGGCCATCCAGGGCTGCAGGCCCGGACACCTGTCCTCCCACCCCTCTGCCTGAGGTGGGAGTGGGACCATCCAGGGCAGCAGACCCAGCCATCTGTCCTCCCACCCCTCTGCCTGAGGTGGGACTGGGTCCATCCAGGGCTGCAGGCCCGGCCTCCTATCCTCCCAACCCTCTGCCTGAGGTGGGAGTGGGACCGCCTGGGGCTGCAGACCCAGCCTCCTGTCCTCCCACCCCTCTGCCTGAGGTGGGAGTGGGACTATCCAGGGCTGCAGGCCCAGCCTCCTGTCCCCCTACCCCTCTGCCTGAGGTGGGAGTGGGACCGCCTGGGGCTGCAGGCCCAGCCTCCTGTCCACCCACCCCTCTGCCTGAGGTGGGAGTGGGACCATCCAGGGCTGCATGCCCGGCATCCTGTCCTCCCACCCCTCTCCCTGAGGTGGGAGTGGGACCGCCTGGGGCTGCAGGCCCAGCCTCCTGTCCTTCCACCCCTATGCCTGAGGTGGGAGTGGGACCATCCAGAGCTGCAGGCCCAGCCTCCTGTCCTCCCACCCCTCTGCCTGAGGTGGGGGTGGGACCATCCACGGCTGCAGGCCCGGCCTCCTGTCCTCCCACCCCTCTGCCTGAGATGGAACTGGGACCATCCAGGGCTGCAGGCCCGGCCTCCTGTCCCCCACCCCTCAGCCTGAGGTGGGACTGGGACCATCTAGGGCGGCAGGCCCGGCCTCCTGTACTCCTACCCCTCTGCCTGAGGTGGGATTAGGACCATCGAGGGCTGCAGGCCCGGCCTCCTGTCCCCCAAACCTCTGCCTGAGGTGGGATTGGGACCATCCAGGGCTGCAGGCCTGGCCACCTGTCCTCCGACCCCTCTGCCTGAGGTGGGAGTGTGACCATCCAGGGCTGCATACCCAGCCTTCTGTCCTCCCACCCCTCTGCCTGAGGTGGGACTGGGACCATCCAGGGCTGCAGGCCCGGCCTCCTATCCTCCCACCCCTCTGCCTGAGGTAGGAGTGGGACCGCCTGGGGCTGCACGCCCGCCTCCTGTCCTCCCACCCCTCTCCCTGGGGTGGGAGTGGGACCATCAGGGCTGCAGGCCAAGCCTCCTGTCCTCCCACCCCTCTGCCTGAGGTGGGAGTGGGACCATCCAGGGCTGCAGGCCCAGCATCCTGTCCTCCCACCCCTCTGCCTGAGGTGGGAGTGGGACCGCCAGGCGCTGCAGGCCCAGCCTCCTGTCCTCCCACCCCTCTGCCTGAGGTGGGAGTGGGACCATCCAGGGCTACATGCCCGGCCTCCTGTCCTCCCACCCCTCTGCCTGAGGTGGGAGTGGGACCATCCAGGGCTGCAGTCCCGGCCTCCTATCCTCCCACCCCTCTGCCTGAGGTGGGAGTGGGACCGCCTGAGGCTGCAGGCCCAGCCTCCAGTCCTCCCACCCCTCTGCCTGAGGTGAGACTGGGGCCATCCAGGGCTGCAGGCCCAGCCTCCTGTCCTCCCAACCCTCTGCCTGAGGTGGGAGTGGGACCATCCACGGCTGCAGGCCCGGCCTCCTGTCCTCCCACCCCTCAGCCTGAGGTGGGACTGGGACCATCCAGGGCTGCAGGCCCGGCCTCCTGTCCCCCACGCCTCTGCCTGAGGTGGGACTGGGACCATCCAGGGCGGCAGGCCCGGCCTCCTGTCCTCCCACCCCTCTGCCTGAGGTGGGAGTGGGACCATCCAGGGCTGCAGGCCCGGCCTCCTGTCCCCCACCCCTCTGCCTGTGGTGGGGCTTGGGCCATCCAGGACTGCAGGCCCAGTCTCCTGTCCTCCCACCCCTCTGCCTGAATTGGGAGTGGGACCATCGAGGGCTGCAGACCCAGCCTCCTGTCCTGCCACCCCTCTGCCTGAGGTGGGACTGGGACCATCCAGGGCTGCAGGCCCAGCATCCTGTCCTCCCACCCCTCTGCCTGAGGTGGGAGTGTGACCATCCAGGGCTGCATACCCAGCCTTCTGTCCTCCCACCCCTCTGCCTGAGGTGGGACTGGGACCATCCAGGGCTGCAGGCCCGGCCTCCTATCCTCCCACCCCTCTGCCTGAGGTAGGAGTGGGACCGCCTGGGGCTGCACGCCCGCCTCCTGTCCTCCCACCCCTCTCCCTGGGGTGGGAGTGGGACCATCAGGGCTGCAGGCCCAGCCTCCTGTCCTCCCACCCCTCTGCCTGAGGTGGGAGTGGGACCATCCAGGGCTGCAGGCCCAGCATCCTGTCCTCCCACCCCTCTGCCTGAGGTGGGAGTGGGACCGCCAGGCGCTGCAGGCCCAGCCTCCTGTCCTCCCACCCCTCTGCCTGAGGTGGGAGTGGGACCATCCAGGGCTACATGCCCGGCCTCCTGTCCTCCCACCCCTCTGCCTGAGGTGGGAGTGGGACCATCCAGGGCTGCAGTCCCGGCCTCCTATCCTCCCACCCCTCTGCCTGAGGTGGGAGTGGGACCGCCTGAGGCTGCAGGCCCAGCCTCCAGTCCTCCCACCCCTCTGCCTGAGGTGAGACTGGGGCCATCCAGGGCTGCAGGCCCAGCCTCCTGTCCTCCCAACCCTCTGCCTGAGGTGGGAGTGGGACCATCCACGGCTGCAGGCCCGGCCTCCTGTCCTCCCACCCCTCAGCCTGAGGTGGGACTGGGACCATCCAGGGCTGCAGGCCCGGCCTCCTGTCCCCCACGCCTCTGCCTGAGGTGGGACTGGGACCATCCAGGGCGGCAGGCCCGGCCTCCTGTCCTCCCACCCCTCTGCCTGAGGTGGGAGTGGGACCATCCAGGGCTGCAGGCCCGGCCTCCTGTCCCCCACCCCTCTGCCTGTGGTGGGGCTTGGGCCATCCAGGACTGCAGGCCCAGTCTCCTGTCCTCCCACCCCTCTGCCTGAATTGGGAGTGGGACCATCGAGGGCTGCAGACCCAGCCTCCTGTCCTGCCACCCCTCTGCCTGAGGTGGGACTGGGACCATCCAGGGCTGCAGGCCCAGCATCCTGTCCTCCCACCCCTCTGCCTGAGGTGGGAGTGAGACCATACAGGGCTGCAGGCCCAGCCTCCAGTCCTCCACCCCTCTGCCTGAGGTGGGAGTGGGACCATCCAGGGCTGCAGGCCCGGCCTCCTGCCCCCCCCCCCTCACCCCTCTGCCTGAGGTGGGAGTGGGACCGCCTGGGGCTGCAGGTCCAGCCTCCTGTCCTCCCACCCCTCTGCCTGAGGTGGGACTGTGACCATCCAGGGCTGCAGGCCCAGCCTCCTGTCCTCCCACCCCTCTCCCTGAGGTGGGAGTGGGACCATCCAGGCCTGCAGGCCCGGCCGCCTGTCCTTCCACCCCTCTGCCTGAGGTGGGAATGGGACCATCCAGGGCTGCAGGCCCAGCCTCCTGTCCTCCCACCCCTCTGCCTGAGGTGGGAGTGGGACCATCCAGGGCTGCAGGCCCGGCCTCCTGTCCTTCCACCCCTCTGCCTGAGGTGGGAATGGGACCATCCAGGCCTGCAGGCCCGGCCTCCTGTCCTCCCACCCCTCTGGCCATCACCTCGGGGGCATCCTCCACTGCCGAGGGCAGGGCGGACAAGCCATTATGTGCGGGCGGCAGCCTCCCGTCGCTCCGCTGCCCCCGCGGTGCCCTCGCTCTCCCGCCTGCTCACGCGGCAGCAGGGGGTGAAGTGCTATGCCCACCCTACCATGACCATTGAGGCGGGCACCCGTGCGATGGGCGGGGCTGTCGGCCCCTCGGCCATCGTAGCCGCCTCGCGGATGTACGGCAAGGCCGGGTTCTTCCTGCGGGCCGAGCAGGCGGCCCACCGGGCCCTGGAAAGGGGGCTCACGGTGGGCGGGACACACGTGGCGGTGGAGACGCTGGAGGCCACCGCAGAACGTGTTGTTCTATCAAACGTCCCGCCCTCCCTCCCCACCGAGCTCCTCCTGCCCCATCCCAACCTACTGGGGGAGGTCAGGTCCGTGGAGCGCCGCTGACGCTCGGCCTGGGGGACCCCTCCCTCCGCCATGTCTACTCCTTCCGCCGCCAGGCTTCTGTCCGCCTGAGCCGGGAGGGGGAGGGGGATGCTGCCGGGGCCTCTCCCGCCATGGAGGCCGTGCAGCAGGGCGATCCCGAGCCGCCCCCTCCCCGCAAGCGCCGCCTGCCCCGGCAAGGGGTGGGGGTTTCTGCCCCCTCCCCGGGCGAGGAGAGGGGGTCTCCCGTGTTGGTGCCCATCCCCCTGACGCCTGGCCCGGGGCACACAATGAAGGGGAGCAAGGCCGGGGGGGCCTCCGAGGCCCCCGAGCCACTCGAGCTGCTGTCGCCCCCCCGAGCAGGAGGACCCGGGGTAGAGCGGAGTCGAAGCCCCTGGGGGCCCGTCCCGCCCGGTGCAAGTTTCCTCCCCGGACGCCTCCTCTTCACCATCGCCTGGGGCCGGCAGCAGCAGCGACCGCTCATCGTGCCACTGTGGGCCGTTGATGGGGGAGGACGGGGAAGGCTCCCCGCCCTCTACACCCGGGTGGGAGACGCCGGAGAGCCCTGTTTTCAACCCGGACATGTTTCCGGGGGCCCTCTCCGAGGTCCCGGAGTCGCCGGCGTGGGTGGTGGCGCCGTCCACGGGCCCTGAGCCGCGGGAGGAGCCTGCAAGGGACCTGCCTGAGGACGACCCTGGGGGTGGGGGTCGACTCGGGCCAAGGGTTAGCCGGTGGGCCCGTGCCGCCCGCCATACCCCATGTCGCGGGGACTCGAGCCCGGGAGGTGACCGTTCGGAGGAGGAAGGCTGCTCGGTGGCGGGTGAGGCGGAGGATTTAGACGCTCTCTGCAGCGAGGCAGAGGGCACCCTCACACCCGGCACCGAGTCTCCCCTCGTCCCCCCTGGGGAACTCCGGACATTTCTGGGAACGCACCATGGTCACCCGGACTGTGTGCGGCTGGCCCTGGACAGCTGGGGAAATCTGGGGCTGCTCCTTGGCTCCGCCCGGGCCTATGTCAGAGAGGCCCGGGAGTTCGATCAAGACCAGGAGGAGCAGCGCCAAGCTGCTCAGTTCCTTGTGGGACTCCTGAGGGAGTGGAGGGGGCAGTACCCCCACTCTGAGCACTAAAGGTGATGGATAACTATTGCTGCTGACATGGAGGTAACCATGGCCAGCCTCAACATCAACGGCAGCAGCCACGCGCACCATCGGTTCCAGTTCTTGTCTATCCTCCGGGACGGAAAATACGGGATGTGCTTCCTGCAGGAAACCCAGGCCATCCGGGTGACGAAGCTCAGTGGACCCTGGAGGGGCAAGGAGGAGTCTTCATGAGTCACCTGGCCCCATGTTCGGGCGGGGTGGCTATCTTGTTGGCTCCACATTTTCAGCCGGAGATCTTGGGGGGTCAAGGAGCCGGTGCCAGTCTGTCTGCTGCACCTAAAGGCCCGTTTCGGGGCAGCGGTGATTCACTTTGTAAATGTATCCGCTCCCGTGGCCGGACCGCAGCAGGCGGCTTTCTTCCAAAAGGTGTCCACTATTCCAGGCACCATCCCGGCGGGCGAGTGCATCGTCCTCGGAGGGGATTGTAATTGCACCCTCCGGGACAAGGACCAACTAAAACTGGAGGGAAAATAATCAGTGAAGCTGTAAAATGTGAAGACAAGCTTGTTCAGAATCTGGGTAAACATACAGTTGACTTAGCGAAGCATGGTGTCTGGAGCAAAAGAAATTATGTCCCAATTAAAACACATGACCCAATTGGTGGGAAGACAGTGAATTAAAACCCGTTAGCACCATTGATTGGACAGATCATGAAGTTAAAATGTCATGTTTGGAACTTACCTTCATAAAAATCCGGTGTAATCAGAATAAAGTAAGTAAAGTAAACGCAGTAGCAATATCAGGAATGTATCAGGGTAAGGGTTCGACAGGTTGGATCAGAGTGAGCAAAAGGGGAGGAGTTTGAGATTCTTCGAATCTCACTCAGGGGTGCAATGACAGAAGGAGGAGGCTTAACAGGCCTTCATTGTGTGATGTACATCAATGATAAGGAAAAAAAGAAAAGAGACAAAAGAAATGGTAACAAAAGGAATCCGGAAGTCCTGGAGAGGGCACTTCGGGAGTGTTCAAACGAAGATAGAAAGTACAAAGTAAAGAATAGGGCCCTCTCCACCCTTGACCTGCTCATTTGATTTTTCAGATGGAAAAAGTAAATAACAGACAAACCAGTTCACAAGAAGGAAGAGAACTACACTCCAGAAAGGAATGTTTTAGACAGGATTGGGGGGGGGGGAACTAATGATACAATTGGCTACATATTTGAGGGAATTAAATGATAGAGCCCGTAGGAAAACTTTACGGGTTGGAAACACATCAAAATCTCAAATTATTACTGAACAGTGAAACCTCCGGTCAGACATCTCTAACTGGACATCAGCTGATGGATGATCTGCGGCCTCCATGGGGTATGTACTATGTGGTGGAGTTATTAAGGGTCTCGGCAGACAGCAGCGACTGACGAGGAACCCCAATATGATAAACAACAATAGTTTAAAAATTTTTGGAGCTTGATGCCAAGGGGGGAAAATTATTACCAATGCAGCAAACAATATTGCATTGTCGAGCTGTAAACATTATTAAGGAAGAAATGTCATGTCAATTGTTAGTACTGTTATGTATGTATGATAATGGGGGTATGTGTGCCGTTAGAGAACTTGATCAGCATTTCGAAACTGTCTGAATGTTTTAATAGAGGGGGAATAGTGGTAGTTTACTGTGCTTTCTTGATTTAACTGCAGAGAACATCACATATAATATTGATGCTGTTAACACGCCATATTTAGTATGCAGTGACTATTGGTTCCAAAGCCACGAAGGAATGTGTCGATATTGTACTTTATTTTTCGTATTGAAATTGTGATAACAGTTGCAATTATGTAAAGTTGTAACACATTGTCTATTTGTGTAGTTAGGTGATGAGTAATGTGTTAAGATAAGACTCAATTTTTTTTTACTGTGTACTTAACAATAGGGAGAATTTATTTGGAAAAAGTGACAGTTCGATGTGGTTTTGCGAATACTGTCGGCATATTGTATTGCAAATGTTGTAAGGGAAATGATAACAGACGAAAGGGATTTGAAGGAAGTTTGTCGGAAAGATATTCTCTCCTGTACACCAGGGGCTGGCAGACATACATGGTTCAGAACAATATTAGACATTAATGTGGGAAAGTCAGGGTTAGAAGCAGGATCAATTGAACCTTTTAAATTAATGAAGCGAGGGAACCAGTGGGTGGTACATGGTGTCATAAGTTACCATTCCGATGAGAAACGGTAAGCAATTTGGATGACAGAAAAATGGACACGAAACAGCCAGTGATGGACAAATGGCCTTTTTGGTTACTGATGGACTGAGTTGTGTGCTGTTTCTAAGGGACATGAGGAAGCTTCTACGGTGCTGCTACCCCAAGGAAGTAAACTGCTTTGGAGGTAGTGGAACACGGATATAGCTATTGTGGTACCTTCCTAAGCGGCTCCGGCTATGGTTCACGGTAATTGGACTTGAGGAAAGAACGAAAAAAGACACTGGTCTGTGATATGGATACATTTACAAATTGATTACGATGCACAATTTAAAATCACAAAACATGGACATACAAATGAGAAAGGTCGGGGATAAATGTTCATCAGTACAATTAGATGGGGGGGGGGGGATAATTGACCAAATGATATAGTTATTTTTCAAATGTCAAGACGGGATGTTATTGAAAATATGGAAAGATGTGTCATTTGAAACATGGAAGTCTGGCAATATATGGTCTGGGAGAAACATGAGAGGATACAGGGAATGATCCCACAAAGGGTTAACAGCAGCTGCCAGGGAAGGATTGTAAAATGCAGATAGCCTTGGTCAATCAGGCTTAGCAAACAAGACAAACAGGATTTTGAATGAAGCCAAAAACAATGGCTCACACCTTCATTGAAAGTAACTGTCTTAGTTAGCAGCTGGAAAAAAGGATGAGGTTCAGTTGAATTTGGTGATAATTCTAGGTGTGAAAATTTGCTAAACCAGTAAATTAAAGAAAACTGGAGACTATCAGTCTACGAGAAACATAATTCAAAGCCAAAATCAAAGTCAAAATTATGAGCTGAGGACACAATTGGAAAATAAAACTACAGAAATGACAGGAATTAAAATAACACCTCTTGAAACCAAAGCATTTTGATCATCACACAGGAAACACTGTAATCAGATCTCTGAGATGCAGTTATGTCAAAATGAATACTTAGTTGGATTAGAAAGTTTAGATCAAAGATACTTTTTATAATCAAAGTGAAATAAGTTACTTTATGATATAGTCATAAAAATTAGATAACCGTGAGAAAAATATATAAATCCCGAGACCAGGGCAAGAACTACCAGAACCAGAACCAGAACTCAGAGGGAGGGAGAGAGAGAAGCAGAGAAGAAACAAGCAGCTCAGAGTCAGATTACAGTCAGCTCGGCCATGGGAAAGACAAGGCATAGCAGCCGAGCTAAAACAGCTGATACATCTCAGGAAGACTAGAATTTAAAGAGTCCGATCTATGTCAGCTCAGAGACAGCCAGCAGAGTCAGCTCTCACAGCTCGGTACATGGGAAAGACAGGACACAGCAACCGAGCTCATCAGCGAATACATCTAAAGAAGACCAGACTTTAAAAAGAAGATTGATTGTCAAGGTGGGCCTGAAGGTCCCTTCAACCAACCAGAAGGATCCAGAAGCAAGGTCTTTTTCCTTTCTGTAAAGAAAGTATTTGCAGCTTTTAAAAGAAAAATATATAATAAGAAAATAACTTAATTTAACCTGAAATAGTGGTTATTCCAAAGTCTACTTTACTTACTTCGCAATGCGGGTCCCAGGATCGATGGTACTAAGTGGGAAGTAGATGAAATCTTCGGTGAAGGTATGGGTTATACCGGGGGATAACTTGAAAATATAGTTTGACCTGAATAGCACCCACTGAAGCCTGCATCGGAGTCGGGAGTGAGAATCCTGATCACCATTTAGAATCTCGGCTCTTTTTGGTAGAGGGGGAATTCTAAGAATAGTGGTGAGTTTTCAAAAACAGAGTGCATCGTCCTCGGAGGGGATTTTAATTGCACCCTCAAGGACAAGGACCGTGGTGAAGTCCAGCGCCGATCGGCGGTGGTGAAGTTGAGGGACCTGGTTAGGTCCTTTGACTTGGTGGATGTCTGGTGGACTCTCCATCCTGAATTGCAGGTGCGCACCTCTGTGCGGCCCCAGTTCAGAGCGTACATCATCGACCGTCTTTACATTTCCAAGACGTACTTGCCCAGCGTTCCGACGGCCTCCATGGAGCAGGTGCCGTGCTCCGATCACCACCTGGTGTGGGCGGGTCTCGCCCCGTCCCGCCCTCAGACACGGTCCGCGTACTGGCACTTTAACAACCTGCTGCTGGAGGACGAGCGGTTCCTGGACTCCTTCTGCCGTTTCTGGGCCGGCTGGAGAAGGAAGCGGGGTGGCTTCCCCTCCTTGAGGCTACAGTGGGATGTGGGCAAGGCCCAGAACCGTGCCTTCTGTCAGGGGTACACGAAGGGGTCTTCGGCGGGGCGGAACTCCACGATCGCCAACCTGGCTGAGGAACTCCTCGATCTGGAGTCACGTCTCGCTCAGCCCGATGAGGCCCGGCCCTGGGGCTGGTGTACAGAGAGAAGAGGGGCGCACTGCGGGGCCTGCAACTCGCCGGGTCCTGCGGCGCGTGCGTGAGGTCCCGGATCCGTCTCCTAACGGACATGGACCGCGGCTCCCGCTTCTTCTCCTCGCTGGAAAGAGGACGCGGGGCCCGTCGGCAGGTTTCTACGCTGCTGGCCGACGACCGGCCCCTCGTCTCGGATCCGGAGGGGGGTCAGGACCCTGATCAGGGATTTTTACTCCGACTTCTTCTCTCCGGGTCCGTCCAGCGAGGACGCTTGCAGAGTTCTGTGGGAGGACCTGCCGCAGGTGGGCCCGGAGGGCGCCGGGAAGCTCGATAATGCCATCAACCTCCAAGAGCTGACCGGCGCCCTGGACAGCCTCTCACAGGGCAAATCCCCAGGGCTGGACGGGCTGACCGTGGAGTTCTTCAGGGCGTGCTGGGACGTCCTGGGGAGCGACTACGCGGGGGTCCTGGGGGAATGTATCGCGACCGGGGAGATGCCCCTTTCGTGGTGCAGGGCCGTCGTGACCTTGCTGCCCAAGAAGGGGGATCACCGCCGACTTAAGAATTGGCGACCGGTCTCCCTCCTCAGCACGGACTATAAAATCTCCGCCAAGGTGCTGTGTTTACGCCTTGGCCCCGAGCTGGACCACGTGATCCACCCTGACCAGTCCTACACAGTCCCGGACCGCACAATCTATGACAATATCCACCTGGTCCGGGACATTATTCACTTTACCCAGCGGACTGGTATGTCGAGCGCCTCCCTGTCTCTTGACCAGGAGAAGGCGTTCGACAGGGTGGGGCCCGGGGATTTGCTCGGGACTCTGCGAGCTGTCGGGTTCGGGTGGTATTTTGCCGCCCGGTCCGGTTACTGTCCGCCGCCTCGGAGAGTCTGATTAAGGTTAACGGGTCCCTGACGGCGCCCCTTCGCTTTGGGAGAGGAGTGCGTCAGGGCTGCCCCTGTCCGGCCAACATTATTCCCTCTGCGTGGAGCCTTTCCTGTGCCTCCTGCGGAGGAGGTTCACGGGGCTGGTTCTGCGCGAGCCGGACGGGGGGGTGGTCCTCTCGGCGGACGCTGATGATGTGTTCCTCATGGCCACTGACCCCGGGGACCCCCGGAGGATGCGAGAGAGCCAAGCTGTCTACTCCGCCGCGTCCTCCGCACGGATCGACTGGGCCAAATGTTCCGGACTCCTGGTCGGTCCGTGGCAGGTGGACCCCCTCCCGGAGGAGCTCGGGCCCTTCAGCTGGAGTCGGACCAACAGCCTCTACCTGGGAGTCCATCTTTGCCCGGCAGAAGGAGCCTGGCCGGCGAACTGGCAGGAGCTGGAGACCAAGGTCACCGCTGGCCTGGGACGCTGGACAGGACGGCTCCGAGTGCTGTCCCACAGGGGCCGAGTTCTCGTCATAAACCAGCTGATCGCCTCCATGCTGTGGTCCCGGCTTTTCACTGACTCCTCCCCCTGGCTTTGTCCCACCATCCAGAGAGCCCAGCTTCGGTTCCTCCGGGACAATCGACTGCACGGGGTCGCTGCGGAGGTCTGGAGTCTCCCGATTGCGGAGGGCGGTCAGGCGCTGGTGTGCCTCCGCACCCAGACTGCCACTTTCCACCCTCAGACTCTGCAGCGTTACCTGTACGCTGAGCCTCCTCCACGGTGGGGCTCTGGCGACGGATTTCTCCCCCCAGGGGCTCGGCCTGAACTACGACGTGCAGCTCCTGTCTGTGGACCAGCAGGGTCTTCGGAACTCTCTGTTGGCGCTGCCCGTCTTGTACCAGGACCTCCTCAAAGTCTGGAACACGGTCTCCAGGCGCCGCAGCTCTCCCCCGTCAGGAGTGGCGGCTGTCGTAAGGGAGGCGCTGCTCAGGAATCCGCACCGCCGCCAATCTCCATTCGGGTGGCTGGCGGAGCGGAGGGCGGTGGGTGCCGTGGGCAGGGCTGGGTGGCGGAGGGCGGTGGGTGCCGTGGGCAGGGCTTGGTGGCGGAGGGCTGTGGGTGCCGTGGGAAGGGCTGGGTGGCGGAGGGCTGTGGGTGCCGTGGGCAGGGCTGGGTGGCGGAGAGCTGTGGGTGCCGTGGGAAGGGCTGGGTGGCGGAGGGCCGGGCTGTGGGTGCTGTGGGAAGGGCTGGGTGGCGGAGGGCCGGGCTGTGGGTGCTGTGGGAAGGGCTGGGTGGCGGAGGGCCGGGCTGTGGGTGCTGTGGGAAGGGCTGGGTGGCGGAGGGCCGGGCTGTGGGTGCTGTGGGAAGGGCTGGGTGGCGGAGGGCCGGGCTGTGGGTGCCGTGGGAAGGGCTGGGTGGCGGAGGGCCGGGCTGTGGGTGCCGTGGGAAGGGCTGGGTGGCGGAGGGCTGTGGGTGCCGTGGGAAGGGCTGGGTGCCGGAGGGCAGTGGGTGCCGTGGGAAGGGCTGGGTGGGGGAGGGCCGGGCTGTGGGTGCCGTGGGAAGGGCTCGGTGGCGGAGGGCCGGGCTGTGGGTGCCGTGGTCAGGGCTGGGTGGCGGAGGGCTGTGGGTGCCGTGGGAAGGGCTGGGTGGGGGAGGGCTGTGGGTGCCGTGGGAAGGGCTGGGTGGCGGAGGGCTGTGGGTGCCGTGGGCAGGGCTGGGTGGCGGAGGGCTGTGGGTGCCGTGGGAAGGGCTGGGTGGGGGAGGGCTGTGGGTGCCGTGGGAAGGGCTGGGTGGCGGAGGGCCGGGCTGTGGGTGCCGTGGGAAGGGCTGGGTGGCGGAGCGCTGTGGGTGCCGTGGGCAGGGCTGGGTGGCGGAGGGCTGTGGGTGCCGTGGGAAGGGCTGGGTGGCGGAGGGCCGGGCTGTGGGTGCCGTGGGAAGGGCTGGGTGGCGGAGGGCCGGGCTGTGGGTGCCGGGGGAAGGGCTGGGTGGCGGAGGGCTGTGGGTGCCGTGGGAAGGGCTGGGTGGCGGAGGGCTGTGGGTGCCGTGGGAAGGGCTGGGTGGCGGAGGGCTGTGGGTGCCGTGGGCAGGGCTTGGTGGCGGAGGGCTGTGGGTGCCGTGGGAAGGGCTGGGTGGGGAGGGCCAGGCTGTGGATGCCCAGGGACCATTGTAAATAATGATATTCTACTCAGGGACCTCTGTAAATAATGATATACTGCTCAGAGACCACTGTATTTCATGATATTCTAAACAGGGACCACTGTAAATAATGATATTCTACTCAGGGACCACTGTAAATAATAATATACTGCTCAGAGACCACTGTATTTCATGATATTCTAAACAGAGACCACTGTAAATAATGATATTCTACCCAGGGACCACTGTAAATAATGATATTCTACTCAGGGACCACTGTAAATAATGATATACTGTTCAGAGACCACTGTATTTCATGATATTCTCAGCAGGGACCACTGTAAATAATGATATTCTACTCAGGGACCACTGTAAATAATGATATACTGCTCAGAGACCACTGTATTTCATGATATTCTAAACAGGGACCACTGTAAATAATGATATACTGCCCAGGGACCACTGTGTGAAGAATGATATATCTCGCAGAGACCACTGTAAATACTGATATACTACCCTGGGACGACTGTTAATAATGAAATACTTTCCAGACTCCACTGTAAATTAAGAGGTACTGCACAGGGCACACTATAAATGATGACATAATGTCCAGGGACCACTGTAAATCATGATGTATCACTCTGGGACCACTGTAAATAATACTACACTACCCTGGGACCACTGTAAATAATGATATACTGCCCAGGGACCACTATAAATAATGATATACCGCCCAGAGACCACTGCAAATAATTATATATCACTAAGCGACAACTGTAAATAATGATAGACAATCCAGACCCCTGTAAATAATGAAATACTACCCGGGGCCCACTGTAAATAATGCTATACTACCCAGCGGCCATTGTAAAAAATGATATGCCACCCTGGAACCACTGTTTATAACGATATTCTACCCAGGGAACGCTGGACGTAATGAGATACAACCCAGGGACCACTGTAGATAATGTCACACTACCCAGGGACCACTGTAAATATTGATATTCTACCCAGGGACCACTGTAAATAATGACATACTGCCCATGGCCCACTGTGAATAAAGATGTACTACACAGTGCACACTATAATTGATGACATACTGTCCAGGTACCATGGTAAATCATGATATGCCACCATGGGACCACTGTAAATAACGATATACTGCCCAGGGACCACTGTGGAAAATGATATACTACCCAGGGACAACTGTAAATAATGATATCCTATCCAGGGGCCACTGTAAATAATGATATACTCTCCAGGGACCACTGCAAATAATGATGTACTGAACAGGGAACCCTGTAAATAATGAAATACTACCCGGGGCCCACTGTAAATAATGCTATACTACCCAGGGGCCATTGTAAATAATGATATGCCACCCTGGAACCACTGTTTATAACGATATTCTACGCAGGGAACGCTGGAATTAATGAGATACAACCCAGGGACAACTGTAGATAATGTTACACTACCCAGGGTCCACTGTAAATAATGATATTCTAACCAGGGACCACTGTAAATAATGATATTTTACCATGGGACCACTGTAAATAATGATATTTTGCCATGGGATCGCGGTAGATAAAGATATGTTGCACATGGACCACAGTAAATAATGATATACTATCCAGTGACAACTCTAAATAAAGATACACTACCGAGGGACCACTGTAATTAAAGATACACCATCCAGAGTCCACTGTAAATAATAAGATACAATCCAGGGATCACGGTAAATAATGATATACTACCCAGGGACCACTGTAAATAAAGATATACTACCGACGGACCAATGTAATTAAAGATACACCATCCAGAGTCCACTGTAAATAATGATATACTACCCAGGGACCACAGTATGTAATGAGACATTACCCAGGGACCAATGTAAATAATGATATATTACCCAGGGACCACTGTAAATAATGATATTCTACCCAGGGACCTATGTAAATAGTGATATATTACCCTGGGACCACTGTCAATAATGATATTCTACCCAGGGAGCACTGTAAATAATGATATACTACCCAGGGACCACTGTAAATAATGATATTCTACCCAGGGACCACTGTAAATGATGATATTCTACCCAGGGACCAATGTAAATAATGTGATACTGCACAGGGACCACTGAAAATAATGATATTCTACCCAGGGAACACTGTAAATAATGATATACTACCCAAGGACCACTGTAAATAATGATACACTGCCCAGGGACCACAGTAAATAATGATATACTACCAAGGGACCACTAGAAATAATGATGTTCTACTCGGGGACCACTGTAGATAATGATATACTACTCGGGACCACTTTAAATAATTATATTCTACCCAGGGACCACTGTAAAGAATGATATAATCCGCAGGGACCACTATAAATAATGATATTCTACACAGTGACCACTGTAAATAATGATACTCTACCCAGGGACCACAATCAATAATGATATACTGCCCAGGGACCACTGTAAATAATGATATTATACACAGGGACCACCGTAAATAATGAGATACTACACAGAGAACACTGTAAATAATGATATTCTACCCAGGGAACACTGTCAATAATGGTATACTACCCAGGGACCACTGTAAATAATGATATACTGCCCAGGGAAAAACAGTAAATAATGATATACTACCAAGGGACCACTAGAAATAAAGATGTTCTACCCAGGGACAACTGTAGATAATGATATACCACTAGGGACCACTTTCAATAATGATATTCTACTAAGGGACCACTGTAAACAATGATATAAAACGCAGGGACCACTATAAATAATGGTATTCTGCCCACAGGACCACAGTAAATAATGATATACTACCCAGGGAGCACTGTAAATAATGATTTACTACCCAGGGACCACATTAAATAATGATATTCTACCCAGTGACCACTGTAATGAATGATATTCTACTAAGGGACCACTGTAAAGAATGATAGAATACGCAGGGACCACTATAAATAATGATATTCTACCCAGGGACCACTGTAAATAATGATATACTACCCAGGGACCACTGTAAATAATGATATTCTACACAGGAACCAGTGTAAATAATGATATAATACCCAGGGACCACTGTAAACATTGATATTCTACAGAGGGACCACTGCAAATAATAATATACGACCCCGGGGGCCACTGTAAATAATGATATTCTACCCAGGGACCACTGTAAATAACGATATACTGCCCAGGGTCCACTTTATGTAATGATATTCTACACAGGGACCACTGTAAATAATGATATACTGCCCAGGGACCACTGTAAGTAATGATATTCTACACAGGGACCACTGTAAATAATGATATACTGCCCAGGGTCCACTTTATATAATGATACACTACACAGGGACCACTGTAAATGGTGATATTCTCCCCAGGGACCACAGTAAATAATGAGATAATACCCAGGGACCATTGTAGGTACTGATATACCATACAGGGACCATTGTAAATAATGAGATACTACCCTGGGACCACAGTATATAATGAGATACTACCCAGGGACCACTGTAAATAATGATATACTACCCAGAGACCAATGTAAATAATGATATTCTCCCCAGGGACCACAGTAAATAATGAGATAATACCCAGGGACCATTGTAGATACTGATATACCACTCAGGGAACATTGAAAATAATGATATTCTACCCAGGCACCACTGTAAATGTTGACATACTACCCGGGGACCATTGTAGATATGGATATACTACCCAGGGACCCCTGTAAATAATGTTATTCTGCGCAGGAACCACCGTAAATAATGATATTCTACCCAGGGACCACTGTGAATATTGATACATTGCCCAGCGACTACTGTAAATAATGCTATTCAATGCAGGGGCCACTATAAATGATGACATACTACTCAGCGCACAATTGTAAATAATGATATTCTACTCTGCGACGACTGAAAAAAAAAATGATATGCTGCCCAGGGACCACTGCAAACAATGATATGCCACCCTGGGACCACTATAAATAATGATATACCGTCCAGAGACCACCGCAAATAATTATATATAATCAAGGGACAACTGTAAATAATGATATACAACCCAGGGACAACTGTAAATAAGAATATAATACCCAAGGACCACTGTAAATAATGATATTCCACACAGGGACCACTGTAAATAATGACATTCGAACCAGGGACCACTGTAAATAATGTTATACTATCCAGGGACCACTATACATAATGATATACTACCCAGTGAACACTGTAAATAATTATATCCTGCCCAGGGACAACTGTAAATAATTAAAAACTACCCAGGGATGACTGTGATTAATGATATATTTCCCAGGGACCACTGCAAATAATGGTATACTACACCATGTACCACTGTAAATGATGATATATTACCCAGGGACCACTGTGAATCCTGATATATTGCCCAGAGACACTGTAAATAATGAAATACTATCCAGGATTCACTGTAAATAAAGATGTATTACACAGGGCACACTATAATTGGTGACATACTGTCCAGGGACAACTGCAAATCATGATATACCACACTGTGAGCACTGTCAATAATGATATACCACACTGGGACCACTGTAAATAATGATATACTACCCAGGGAACACTTTAAATAATGATACGTTACCCAGGAACAACAGTAAATAAAGATATACTATCCAGGGAACACTGAAAATAATGATATCCCACCCAAGGACAACTGTAAATAATGATATACTGCCCAGGGACAACTGTAAATAATGATATACTGCTCTGGGACCACTGCAAATAATGATGTACTGCAGAGGGTGCCCTGTAAATAATGAAATACTACCTGGGGCCCAATGTAAATAATGGAATACAACCCAGGGACCACTGTAAATAATGACATTCTACCCAGGGAACACTGTAATTAATGATATTCTACCCAGGAACACTGTAAATAATGATATTCTAACCAGGGACCACTGTAAGTAATGATAGACTGCCCAGGGACTACTTTAAATAATTATATTCTGCACAGAGACCACTGTAAATAATGATATACAACCCAGGGAACACTGTAAATAATGATATTCTCCCCAGGGACCACTGTAAATAATGATATAGTACCCAGGGACCACTGTAAATAATGATATACTACCCAGGGAACACTGTAAATCATGATATAATACCCAGGGACCACTGTACATAATGACATTCTACACAGGAACCAGTGTAAATAATGATATAATACCCAGGGACCACTGTAAATATTGATATTCTACAGAGGGACCACTGCAAATAATGATATACGACCCCGGGGGCCACTGTAAATAATGATATTCTACCCAGGGACCACTGCAAATAACGATATACTGCCCAGGGTCCACTTTATGTAATTATATTCTACACAGGGACCACTGTAAATAATGATATACTGCCCAGGGACCACTGTAAATAATGATAAAGTGCTCAGGGACCACTGCAAATAATGATGTACTGCAGAGGGTGCCCTGTAAATAATGAAATACTACCTGGGGCCCAATGTAAATAATGGAATACAACCCAGGGACCACTGTAAATAATGACATTCTACCCAGGGAACACTGTAAATAATGATATTCTACCCAGGGAACACTGTAATTAATGATATTCTACCCAGGGAACACTTTAAATAATGATATTCTAACCAGGGACCACTGTAAGTAATGATAGACTGCCCAGGGACTACTTTAAATAATTATATTCTGCACAGAGACCACTGTAAATAATGACATACAACCCAGGGAACACTGTAAATAATGATATACTACCCAGGGACCTCTGTAAATAATGATATACTACCCAGGGATCACTGTAAATCATGATATAATACCCAGGGACCACTGTAAATAATGACATTCTACACAGGAACCAGTGTAAATAATGATATAATACCCAGGGACCTCTGTAAATATTGATATTCTACAGAGGGACCATTGCAAATAATGATATACGACCCCGGGGGCCACTGTACATAATGATATTCTACCCAGGGACCACTGCAAATAACGATATACTGCCCAGGGTCCACTTTATGTAATTATATTCTACACAGGGACCACTGTAAATAATGATATACTGCCCAGGGACCACTGTAAGTAATGATATTCTACACAGGGACCACTGAAAAAAATGATATGCTGCCCAGGGACCACTGCAAACAATGATATGCCACCCAGGGACCACTATAAATAATGATATACCGTCCAGAGACCACCGCAAATAATTTTATATAACCAAGGGACCACTGTAAATAATGATATACAACCCAGGGACAACTGTAAATAATGTTATACTACCCAGGGACCACTGTACATAATGATATACTACCCAGTGAACACTGTAAATAATTATATCCTGCCCAGGGACAACTGTAAATAATTAAAAACTACCCAGGGATGACTGTGATTAATGATATATTTCCCAGGGACCACTGCAAATAATGGTATACTACACCATGGACCACTGTAAATGGTGATATATTACCCAGGGACCACTGTAAATCCTGATATATTGCCCAGACACACTGTAAATAATGAAATACTATCCAGGAGCCACTGTAAATAAAGATGTATTACACAGGGCACACTATAATTGATGACATACTGTCCAGGGACAACTGCAAATCATGATATACCACACTGTGAGCACTGTCAATAATGATATACCACACTGGGATCACTGTAAATAATGATATACTACCCAGGGAACACTTTAAATAATGATACGTTACCCAGGAACAACAGTAAATAAAGATATACTATCCAGGGAACACTGAAAATAATGATATCCTACCCAAGGACAACTGTAAATAATGATATACTGCCCAGGGACAACTGTAAATAATGATATACTGCTCAGGGACCACTGCAAATAATGATGTACTGCAGAGGGTGCCCTGTAAATAATGAAATACTACCTGGGGCCCAATGTAAATAATGGAATACAACACAGGGACCACTGGAAATAATGACATTCTACCCAGGGAACACTGTAAATAATGATATTCTACCCAGGGAACACTGTAATTAATGATATTCTACCCAGGGAACACTGTAAATAATGATATTCTAACCAGGGACCACTGTAATTAATGATAGACTGCCCAGGGACTACTTTAAATAATTATATTCTGCACAGTGACCACTGTAAATAATGATTATACAACCCAGGGAACACTGTAAATAATGATATTCTACCCAGGGACCACTGTAAATAATGATATACTGCCCAGGGACCACTGTAAATAATGATATACTACCCAGGGACCACTGTAAATCATGATATAATACCCAGGGACCACTGTAAATAATGATATTCTACACAGGAACCAGTGTAAATAATGATATATTTCCCAGGGACCACTGTAAATATTGATATTCTACAGAGGGACCACTGCAAATAATGATAAACGACCCCGGGGGCCACTGTAAATAATGATATTCTACCCAGGGACCACTGCAAATAACGATATACTGGCCATGGTCCACTTTATATAATGATATTCTACACAGGGACCACTGTAAATAATGATATACTGCCCAGGGACCACTGTAAGTAATGATATTCTACACAGGGACCACTGTAAATAATGATATACTGCCCAGGGTCCACTTTAGATAATGAAACAGTACACAGGGACCACCGTAAATAATGATACACTACCCAGAGACCATTGTAAATGGTGATATTCTCCCCAGGGACCACAGTAAATAATGAGATAACACCCAGGGACATTGGAGATACTGATATACCGCTCAGGGACCATTGAAAATAATGATATTCTACCCAGGCACCACTGTAAATGATGACACACTACCCGGGGACCATTGTAGATATGGATATACTACCCAGGGACCCCTGTAAATAATGTTATTCTTCGCAGGAACCACCGTAAATTATGATATTCTACCCAGGGACCACTGGAAAAAATGATACACTACCCAGAGACCACTGTAAATAATGATATCCTACCCAGGGACCACTGTGAATATTGATACATTGCCCAGCGACTACTGTAAATAATGCTATACAATGCAGGGACCACTATAAATGATGACATACTACTCAGCGCACAATTGTAAATAATGATATTCTACTCTGCGACAACTGAAAAAAAATGGTGTGCTGCCCACGGGCCACTGCAAACGATGATATGCCACCCTGGGACCACTATAAATAATGATATACCGTCCAGAGACCACCGCAAATAATTATATATAACCAAGGGACAACTGTAAATAATGATATACAACCCAGGGACAACTGGAAATAAGAATATAATACCCAGGGACCACTGTAAAATATGATATTCAACCCGCAGACCACTATAAAAAATTATATACTATCCATTGTCCACTGTAAATAATAATATACTACCCAGAGACCACTGTAAATAATGATATTCTACCCAGGGACCACTGTGAATATTGATACATTGCCCAGCGACTACTGTAAATAATGCTATACAATGCAGGGACCACTATAAATGATGACATACTACTCAGCACACAATTGTAAATAATGATATTCTACTCTGCGACAACTGAAAAAAAATGATATGTTGCCCAGGGATCACTGCAAACAATGATATGCCACCCAGGAACCACGAGAAATAATGATATACCGTCCAGAGACCACCGCAAATTATTATATATAAACAAGGGGCAACTGTAAATAATGATATACAACCCAGGGACAACTGTAAATAAGAATATAATACCCAGGGACCACTGTAAATAATGACATTCGAACCAGGGACCACTGTAAATAATGTTATACTACCCAGGGACCACTGTACATAATGATATACTACCCAGGGACCACTGTGAATCCTGATATATTGCCCAGAGACACTGTAAATAATGAAATACTATCCAGGAGCCACTGTAAATAAAGATGTATTACACAGGGCACACTATAATTGATGACATACTGTCCAGGGACAACTGTAAATCATGATATACCACACTGTGAGCACTGTCAATAATGATATACCACACTGGGACCACTGTAAATAATGATATACTACCCAGGGAACACTTTAAATAATGATACGTTACCCAGGAACAACAGTAAATAAAGATATACTATCCAGGGAACACTGTAAATAATGATATCCTACCCAAGGACAACTGTGAATAATGATATACTGCTCAGGGACCACTGCAAATAATGATGTACTGCAGAGGGATCCCTGTAAATAATGAAACACTACCTGGGGGCAATGTAAATAATGGTATACAACACAGGGACCACTGTAAATAATGATATACTCCCCAGGGACCACTGTAAATTACGATATACTACGCAGGGACCACTGTAAAAAAATGCTATACTACCCTGTGACCAATGTAAATAATGATATACTACCCAGGGACCATTGTAAATAATGATATACTGCTCAGGGACAACTGTAAATAATGATATCCTACCCAGGGACAACTGTAAATAATGATATACTGCACAGGGACCATTGTAAATAATGATATACTGCTCAGGGACCACTGCAAATAATGATATACTGCAGAGGGTCCCTGTAAATAATGAAACACTACCTGGGGCCCAATGTAAATATCGGTATACAACCCAGGGTCCACTGTAAATAATTATATACTCCCCAGGGACCACTGTAAATTACGATATACTACGCAGGGACCACTGTAAAAAATGCTATACTACCCTGTGACCACTGTAAATAATGATATACTACCCAGGGACCAATGTACATAATGATATTCTACCCAGGGACCACTGTAAATTACGATATACTACCCAGGGACCACTGCAAATAATTACATCCTACCCAGCGACCACTGAAAATAATCATATTCTTCACAGGGACCACTGTAAATCATTAGATACTGCCCACGGACCACTGGAAATAATCATATTCTTCACAGGCACCACTGTAAATAATGATATATTACCCAGGGCCCACTGTAAATAATCATATTCTTCTCAGGGCCCACTGTAAATAATGATATACTACCCAGAGACGAATGTAAATAATGATATTCTCCCCAGGGACCACAGTAAATAATGAGATAATACCCAGGGAACCATTGTAGATACTGATATACCACTCAGGGAACATTGAAAATAATGATATTCTACCCAGGCACCACTGTAAATGTTGACATACTACCCGGGGACCATTGTAGATATGGATATACTACCCAGGGACCCCTGTAAATAATGTTATTCTGCGCAGGAACCACCGTAAATAATGATATTCTACCCAGGGACCACTGTGAATATTGATACATTGCCCAGCGACTACTGTAAATAATGCTATTCAATGCAGGGGCCACTATAAATGATGACATACTACTCAGCGCATAATTGTAAATAATGATATTCTACTCTGCAACGACTGAAAAAAAATGATATGCTGCCCAGGGACCACTGCAAACAATGATATGCCGACCAGGGACCACTATGAATAATGATATACCGTCCAGAGACCACCGCAAATAATTTTATATAACCAAGGGACCACTGTAAATAATGATATACAACCCAGGGACAACTGTAAATAATGTTATGCTACCCAGGGACCACTGTACATAATGATATACTACCCAGTGAACACTGTAAATAATTATATCCTGCCCAGGGACAACTGTAAATAATTAAAAACTACCGAGGGATGACTGTGATTAATGATATATTTCCCAGGGACCACTGCAAATAATGGTATACTACACCATGAACCACTGTAAATGATGATATATTACCCAGGGACCACTGTGAATCCTGATATATTGCCCAGAGACACTGTAAATAATGAAATACTATCCAGGAGCCACTGTAAATAAAGATGTATTACACAGGGCACACTATAATTGATGACATACTGTCCAGGGACAACTGCAAATCATGATATACCACACTGTGAGCACTGTCAATAATGATATACCACACTGGGACCACTGTAAATAATGATATACTACCCAGGGAACACTTTAAATAATGATACGTTACCCAGGAACAACAGTAAATAAAGATATACTATCCAGGGAACACTGAAAATAATGATATCCTACCCAAGGACAACTGTAAATAATGATATACTGCCCAGGGACAACTGTAAATAATGATATACTGCTCAGGGACCACTGCAAATAATGATGTACTGCAGAGGGTGCCCTGTAAATAATGAAATACTACCTGGGGCCCAATGTAAATAATGGAATACAACCCAGGGACCACTGTAAATAATGACATTCTACCCAGGGAACACTGTAAATAATGATATTCTACCCAGGGAACACTGTAATTAATGATATTCTACCCAGGGAACGCTGTAAATAATGATATTCTAACCAGGGACCACTGTATGTAATGATAGACTGCCCAGGGACTACTTTAAATAATTATATTCTGCACAGAGACCACTGTAAATAATGATATACAACCCAGGGAACACTGTAAATAATGATATTCTACCCAGGGACCACTGTAAATAATGATATCCTGCCCAGGGACCACTGTAAATAATGATATACTACCCAGGGACCACTGTAAATCATGACATAATACCCAGGGACCACTGTAAATAATGATATTCTACACAGGAACCAGTGTAAATAATGATATAATCCCCAGGGACCACTGTAAAAAATGCTATACTACCCTGTGACCACTGTAAATAATGATATACTACCCAGGGACCAATGTACATAATGATATTCTACCCAGGGACCACTGTAAATTACGATATACTACCCAGGGACCACTGCAAATAATTACATCCTCCCAGCGACCACTGAAAATAATCATATTCTTCACAGGGACCACTGTAAATCATTAGATACTGCCCACGGACCACTGGAAATAATCATATTCTTCACAGGCACCACTGTAAATAATGATATATTACCCAGGGCCCACTGTAAATAATCATATTCTTCTCAGGGCCCACTGTAAGTAATGATATACTACTCAGCGACCACTGTAAATAATTATGTTCTTCACAGGGACCACTGTAAATATTGATATTCTACCCAGGGACAACTGTAAATAATCATATTCTTCACAGGGACCACTGTAAATAATGATATTCTACCCAGGGTCCACTGTAAATGATGATACCTACACAAGGCCACAGTAAATAATGGTATACAACCCAGTGACCGGTATAAATAATGATATACTACACAGGGACCACAGTACGTAATGATTTACCACCCAGGTACCGCTGAATATAATGATATTCTACCCAAGGACCACTGCAAATACTGATATACTATCCAGAGACCACTGCAAATAATGATATACTGCCCAGGGACCACTGCAAATAATGATATTCTAACCAGGGACCACTGTAAATAATGATATTCTAACCAGGGACCACTGTAAATAATGATATTCTACACCATGGACCACTGTAAATGATGATATATTACCCAGGGACCACTGTGAATCCTGATATATTGCCCAGAGACACTGTAAATAATGAAATACTATCCAGGATTCACTGTAAATAAAGATGTATTACACAGGGCACACTATAATTGATGACATACTGTCCAGGGACAACTGCAAATCATGATATACCACACTGTGAGCACTGTCAATAATGATATACCACACTGGGACCACTGTAAATAATGATATACTACCCAGGGAACACTTTAAATAATGATACGTTACCCAGGAACAACAGTAAATAAAGATATACTATCCAGGGAACACTGAAAATAATGATATCCTACCCAAGGACAACTGTAAATAATGATATACTGCCCAGGGACAACTGTAAATAATGATATACTGCTCAGGGACCACTGCAAATAATGATGTACTGCAGAGGGTGCCCTGTAAATAATGAAATACTACCTGGGGCCCAATGTAAATAATGGAATACAACCCAGGGACCACTGTAAATAATGATATAATACCCAGGGACCACTGTAAATAATGATATTCTACACAGGAACCAGTGTAAATAATGATATAATACCCAGGGACCACTGTAAATATTGATATTCTACAGAGGGACCACTGCAAATAATGATATACGACCCCGTGGGCCACTGTAAATAATGATATTCTACCCAGGGACCACTGCAAATAACGATATACTGCCCAGGGTCCACTTTATGTAATGGTATTCTACACAGGGACCACTGTAAATAATGATATACTGCCCAGGGACCACTGTAAGTAATGATATTCTACACAGGGACCACTGTAAATAATGATATACTGCCCAGGGTCCACTTTATATAATGATACACTACACAGGGACCACTGTAAATAATGATATAATACCCAGGGAACACTGTAAATCATGATATAATACCCAGGGACCACTGTAAATAATGATATTCTACACAGGAACCAGTGTAAATAATGATATAATACCCAGGGACCACTGTAAATATTGATATTCTACAGAGGGACCACTGCAAATAATGATATACTGCCCAGGGTCCACTTTATGTAATGGTATTCTACACAGCGACCACTGTAAATAATGATATACTGCCCAGGGACCACTGTAAGTAATGATATTCTACACAGGGAGCACTGTAAATAATGATATACTGCCCAGGGTCCACTTTATATAACGATACACTACACAGGGACCACTGTAAATAATGATATACTACCCAGGGACCACTGTAAATCATGAGATAATAACCAGGGACCACTGTAAATAATGATATTCTACACAGGAACCAGTGTAAATAATGATATAATACCCAGGGACCACTGTAAATATTGATATTCTACAGAGGGACCACTGCAAATAATGATATACGACCCCGGGGGCCACTGTAAATAATGATATTCTACCCAGGGACCACTGCAAATAACGATATACTGCCCTGGGTCCACTTTATGTAATGGTATTCTACACAGGGACCACTGTAAATAATGTTATTCTGCGCAGGAACCACCGTAAATAATGATATTCTACACAGGGACCACTGTGAATATTGATACATTGCCCAGCGACTACTGTAAATAATGCTATACAATGCAGGGACCACTATAAATGATGACATACTACTCAGCACACAATTGTAAATAATGATATTCTACTCTGCGACAACTGAAAAAAAATGATATGTTGCCCAGGGATCACTGCAAACAATGATATGCCACCCAGGAACCACTATAAATAATGATATACCGTCCAGAGACCACCGCAAATTATTATATATAAACAAGGGGCAACTGTAAATAATGATATACAACCCAGGAACAACTGTAAATAAGAATATAATACCCAGGGACCACTGTAAATAATGACATTCGAACCAGGGACCACTGTAAATTATGTTATACTACCCAGGGACCACTGTACATAATGATATACTACCCAGGGACCACTGTGAATCCTGATATATTGCCCAGAGACACTGTAAATAATGAAATACTATCCAGGAGCCACTGTAAATAAAGATGTATTACACAGGGCACACTATAATTGATGACATACTGTCCAGGGACAACTGTAAATCATGATATACCACACTGTGAGCACTGTCAATAATGATATACCACACTGGGACCACTGTAAATAATGATATTATACCCAGGGAACACTTTAAACAATGATACGTTACCCAGGAACAACAGTAAATAAAGATATACTATCCAGGGAACACTGTAAATAATGATATCCTACCCAAGGACAACCGTAAATAATGATATACTGCTCAGGGACCACTGCAAATAATGATGTACTGCAGAGGGATCCCTGTAAATAATGAAACACTACCTGGGGGCAATGTAAATAATGGTATACAACACAGGGACCACTGTAAATAATGATATACTCCCCAGGGACCACTGTACTTACGATATACTACGCAGGGACCACTGTTAAAAAAATGCTATACTACCCTGTGACCACTGTAAATAATGATATACTACCCAGGGACCATTGTAAATAATGATATACTGCTCAGGGACAACTGTAAATAATGATATCCTACCCAGGGACAACTGTAAATAATGATATACTGCACAGGGACCATTGTAAATAATGATATACTGCTCAGGGACCACTGCAAATAATGATATACTGCAGAGGGTCCCTGTAAATAATGAAACACTACCTGGGGCCCAATGTAAATAATTGTTTACAAGCCAGGGTCCACTGTAAATAATTATATACTCCCCAGGGACCACTGTAAATTACGATATACTACGCAGGGACCACTGTAAAAAATGCTATACTACCCTGTGACCACTGTAAATAATGATATACTACCCAGGGACCAATGTACATAATGATATTCTACCCAGGGACCACTGTAAATTACGATATACTACCCAGGGACCACTGCAAATAGTTACATCCTACCCAGCGACCACTGAAAATAATCATATTCTTCACAGGGACCACTGTAAATAATTAGATACTGCCCACGGACCACTGGAAATAATCATATGCTTCACAGGCACCACTGTAAATAATGATATATTTTGCAGGGCCCACTGTAAATAATCATATTCTTCTCAGGGCCCACTGTAAGAAATGATATACTACTCAGCGACCACTGTCAATAATTATGTTCTTCACAGGGACCACTGTAAATTTTGATATTCTACCCAGGGACAACTGTAATAATCATATTCTTCACAGGGACCGCTGTAAATAATGATATTCTACCCAGGGTCCACTGTAAATGATGATACCTACCCAAGGCCACAGTAAATAATGGTATACAACCCAGTGACCGGTATAAATAATGATATACTACACAGGGACCACAGTACGTAATGATAACCTACGCAGGGACCACTGAAAATAATGATTTACCACCCAGGTACCGCTGAATATAATGATATTCTACCCAAGGACCACTGCAAATACTGATATACTATCCAGAGACCACTGCAAATAATGATATACTGCCCAGGGACCACTGCAAATAATGATATTCTAACCAGGGACCACTGTAAATAATGATATTCTACTCAGGGAACACTGTAAATAATGATATTCTAACCAGGGAACACTGTAAATAATGATATTCTACCCAGGGAACACTGTAAATATTGATATTCTACCCAGGGAACACTGTAAATAATGATATTCTAACCAGGGACCACAGTAAATAATGATATAATACCCAGGGAACACTGTAAATCATGATATAATACCCAGGGACCACTGTAAATAATGATATTCTACACAGGAACCAGTGTAAATAATGATATAATACCCAGGGACCACAGTAAATATTGATATTCTACAGAGGGACCACTGCAAATAATGATATACTGCCCAGGGTCCACTTTATGTAATGGTATTCTACACAGCGACCACTGTAAATAATGATATACTGCCCAGGGACCACTGTAAGTAATGATATTCTACACAGGGACCACTGTAAATAATGATATACTGCCCAGGGTCCACTTTATATAATGATACACTACACAGGGACCACTGTAAATAATGATATACTACCCAAGGACCACTGTAAATCATGAGATAATACCCAGGGAACACTGTAAATAATGATATTCTACACAGGAACCAGTGTAAATAATGATAAACTGCCCAGGGACCACTGTAAGTAATGATATTCTACACAGGGACCACTGTAAATAATGATATACTGCCCAGGGTCCACTTTATATAATGATACACTACACAGGGACCACTGTACATGGTGATATTCTCCCCAGGGTCCACAGTAAATAATGAGATAATACCCAGGGACCATTGTAGATACTGATATACCACACAGGGACCATTGTAAATAATGAGATACTACCCTGGGACCACAGTAAATAATGAGATACTACCCAGGGACCACTGTAAATAATGATATACTACCCAGAGACGAATGTAAATAATGATATTCTCCCCAGGGACCACAGTAAATAATGAGATAATACCCAGGGACCATTGTAGATACTGATATACCACTCAGGGAACATAGAAAATAATGATATTCTACCCAGGCACCACTGTAAATGTTGACATACTACCCGGGGACCATTGTAGATATGGATATACTACCCAGGGACCCCTGTAAATAATGTTATTCTGCGCAGGAACCACCGTAAATAATGATATTCTACCCAGGGACCACTGTGAATATTGATACATTGCCCAGCGACTACTGTAAATAATGCTATTCAATGCAGGGGCCACTATAAATGATGACATACTACTCAGCGCATAATTGTAAATAATGATATTCTACTCTGCAACGACTGAAAAAAAATGATATGCTGCCCAGGGACAACTGCAAACAATGATATGCCGACCAGGGACCACTATAAATAATGATATACCGTCCAGAGACCACCGCAAATAATTTTATATAACCAAGGGACCACTGTAAATAATGATATACAACCCAGGGACAACTGTAAATAATGTTATACTACCCCGGGACCACTGTACATAATGATATACTACCCAGTGAACACTGTAAATAATTATATCCTGCCCAGGGACAACTGTAAATAATTAAAAACTACCCAGGGATGACTGTGATTAATGATATATTTCCCAGGGACCACTGCAAATAATGGTATACTACACCATGAACCACTGTAAATGATGATATATTACCCAGGGACCACTGTGAATCCTGATATATTGCCCAGAGACACTGTAAATAATGAAATACTATCCAGGAGCCACTGTAAATAAAGATGTATTACACAGGGCACACTATAATTGATGACATACTGTCCAGGGACAACTGCAAATCATGATATACCACACTGTGAGCACTGTCAATAATGATATACCACACTGGGACCACTGTAAATAATGATATACTACCCAGGGAACACTTTAAATAATGATACGTTACCCAGGAACAACAGTAAATAAAGATATACTATCCAGGGAACACTGAAAATAATGATATCCTACCCAAGGACAACTGTAAATAATGATATACTGCCCAGGGACAACTGTAAATAATGATATACTGCTCAGGGACCACTGCAAATAATGATGTACTGCAGAGGGTGCCCTGTAAATAATGAAATACTACCTGGGGCCCAATGTAAATAATGGAATACAACCCAGGGACCACTGTAAATAATGATATTCTACCCAGGGAACACTGTAATTAATGATATTCTACCCAGGGAACGCTGTAAATAATGATATTCTACCCAGGGAACACTGTAATTAATGATATTCTACCCAGGGAACGCTGTAAATAATGATATTCTAACCAGGGACCACTGTATGTAATGATAGACTGCCCAGGGACTACTTTAAATAATTATATTCTGCACAGAGACCACTGTAAATAATGATATACAACCCAGGGAACACTGTAAATAATGATATTCTACCCAGGGACCACTGTAAATAATGATATCCTGCCCAGGGACCACTGTAAATAATGATATACTACCCAGGGACCACTGTAAATCATGACATAATACCCAGGGACCACTGTAAATAATGATATTCTACACAGGAACCAGTGTAAATAATGATATAATCCCCAGGGACCACTGTAAAAAATGCTATACTACCCTGTGACCACTGTAAATAATGATATACTACCCAGGGACCAATGTACATAATGATATTCTACCCAGGGACCACTGTAAATTACGATATACTACCCAGGGACCACTGCAAATAATTACATCCTACCCAGCGACCACTGAAAATAATCATATTCTTCACAGGGACCACTGTAAATCATTAGATACTGCCCACGGACCACTGGAAATAATCATATTCTTCACAGGCACCACTGTAAATAATGATATATTACCCAGGGCCCACTGTAAATAATCATATTCTTCTCAGGGCCCACTGTAAGTAATGATATACTACTCAGCGACCACTGTAAATAATTATGTTCTTCACAGGGACCACTGTAAATATTGATATTCTACCCAGGGACAACTGTAAATAATCATATTCTTCACAGGGACCACTGTAAATAATGATATTCTACCCAGGGTCCACTGTAAATGATGATACCTACACAAGGCCACAGTAAATAATGGTATACAACCCAGTGACCGGTATAAATAATGATATACTACACAGGGACCACAGTACGTAATGATTTACCACCCAGGTACCGCTGAATATAATGATATTCTACCCAAGGACCACTGCAAATACTGATATACTATCCAGAGACCACTGCAAATAATGATATACTGCCCAGGGACCACTGCAAATAATGATATTCTAACCAGGGACCACTGTAAATAATGATATTCTAACCAGGGACCACTGTAAATAATGATATTCTACACCATGGACCACTGTAAATGATGATATATTACCCAGGGACCACTGTGAATCCTGATATATTGCCCAGAGACACTGTAAATAATGAAATACTATCCAGGATTCACTGTAAATAAAGATGTATTACACAGGGCACACTATAATTGATGACATACTGTCCAGGGACAACTGCAAATCATGATATACCACACTGTGAGCACTGTCAATAATGATATACCACACTGGGACCACTGTAAATAATGATATACTACCCAGGGAACACTTTAAATAATGATACGTTACCCAGGAACAACAGTAAATAAAGATATACTATCCAGGGAACACTGAAAATAATGATATCCTACCCAAGGACAACTGTAAATAATGATATACTGCCCAGGGACAACTGTAAATAATGATATACTGCTCAGGGACCACTGCAAATAATGATGTACTGCAGAGGGTGCCCTGTAAATAATGAAATACTACCTGGGGCCCAATGTAAATAATGGAATACAACCCAGGGACCACTGTAAATAATGATATAATACCCAGGGACCACTGTAAATAATGATATTCTACACAGGAACCAGTGTAAATAATGATATAATACCCAGGAACCACTGTAAATATTGATATTCTACAGAGGGACCACTGCAAATAATGATATACGACCCCGTGGGCCACTGTAAATAATGATATTCTACCCAGGGACCACTGCAAATAACGATATACTGCCCAGGGTCCACTTTATGTAATGGTATTCTACACAGGGACCACTGTAAATAATGATATACTGCCCAGGGACCACTGTAAGTAATGATATTCTACACAGGGACCACTGTAAATAATGATATACTGCCCAGGGTCCACTTTATATAATGATACACTACACAGGGACCACTGTAAATAATGATATAATACCCAGGGAACACTGTAAATCATGATATAATACCCAGGGACCACTGTAAATAATGATATTCTACACAGGAACCAGTGTAAATAATGATATAATACCCAGGGACCACTGTAAATATTGATATTCTACAGAGGGACCACTGCAAATAATGATATACTGCCCAGGGTCCACTTTATGTAATGGTATTCTACACAGCGACCACTGTAAATAATGATATACTGCCCAGGGACCACTGTAAGTAATGATATTCTACACAGGGAGCACTGTAAATAATGATATACTGCCCAGGGTCCACTTTATATAACGATACACTACACAGGGACCACTGTAAATAATGATATACTACCCAGGGACCACTGTAAATCATGAGATAATACCCAGGGACCACTGTAAATAATGATATTCTACACAGGAACCAGTGTAAATAATGATATAATACCCAGGGACCACTGTAAATATTGATATTCTACAGAGGGACCACTGCAAATAATGATATACGACCCCGGGGGCCACTGTAAATAATGATATTCTACCCAGGGACCACTGCAAATAACGATATACTGCCCTGGGTCCACTTTATGTAATGGTATTCTACACAGGGACCACTGTAAATAATGATATACTGCCCAGGGACCACTGTAAGTAATGATATTCTACACAGGGACCACTGTAAATAATGATATACTGCCCAGGGTCCACTTTATATAATGATACACTACACAGGGACCACTGTAAATGGTGATATTCTCCCCAGGGACCACAGTAAATAATGAGATAATACCCAGGGACCATTGTAGATACTGATATACCACACAGGGACCATTGTAAATAATGAGATACTACCCTGGGACCACAGTAAATAATGAGATACTACCCAGGGACCACTGTAAATAATGATATACTACCCAGAGACGAATGTAAATAATGATATTCTCCCCAGGGACCACAGTAAATAATGTTATTCTGCGCAGGAACCACCGTAAATAATGATATTCTACACAGGGACCACGGTGAATATTGATACATTGCCCAGCGACTACTGTAAATAATGCTATTCAATGCAGGGGCCACTATAAATGATGACCTACTACTCAGCGCATAATTGTAAATAATGATATTCTACTCTGCGACGACTGAAAAAAAATGATATGCTGCCCAGGGACCACTGCAAGCAATGATATGCCACCCAGGGACCACTATAAATAATGATATACCGTCCAGAGACCACCGCAAATAATTATATATAACCAAGGGACAACTGTAAATAATGATATACAACCCAGGGACAACTGTAAATAATGTTATACTACCCAGGGACCACTGTACATAATGATATACTACCCAGTGAACACTGTAAATAATTATATCCTGCCCAGGGACAACTGTAAATAATTAAAAACTACCCAGGGATGACTGTGATTAATGATATATTTCCCAGGGACCACTGCAAATAATGGTATACTACACCATGGACCACTGTAAATGATGATATATTACCCAGGGACCACTGTGAATCCTGATATATTGCCCAGAGACACTGTAAATAATGAAATACTATCCAGGAGCCACTGTAAATAAAGATGTATTACACAGGGCACACTATAATTGATGACATACTGTCCAGGGACAACTGCAAATCATGATATACCACACTGTGAGCACTGTCAATAATGATATACCACACTGGGACCACTGTAAATAATGATATACTACCCAGGGAACACTTTAAATAATGATACGTTACCCAGGAACAACAGTAAATAAAGATATACTATCCAGGGAACACTGAAAATAATGATATCCTACCCAAGGACAACTGTAAATAATGATATACTGCCCAGGGACAACTGTAAATAATGATATACTGCTCAGGGACCACTGCAAATAATTATGTACTGCAGAGGGTGCCCTGTAAATAATGAAATACTACCTGGGGCCCAATGTAAATAATGGAATACAACCCAGGGACCACTGTAAATAATGACATTCTACCCAGGGAACACTGTAAATAATGATATTCTACCCAGGGAACACTGTAATTAATGATATTCTACCCAGGGAACGCTGTAAATAATGATATTCTAACCAGGGACCACTGTATGTAATGATAGACTGCCCAGGGATTACTTTAAATAATTATATTCTGCACAGAGACCACTGTAAATAATGATATACAACCCAGGGAACACTGTAAATAATGATATTCTACCCAGGGACCACTGTAAATAATGATATCCTGCCCAGGGACCACTGTAAATAATGATATACTACCCAGGGACCACTGTAAATCATGACATAATACCCAGGGACCACTGTAAATAATGATATTCTACACAGGAACCAGTGTAAATAATGATATAATACCCAGGGACCACTGTAAATATTGATATTGTACAGAGGGACCACTGCAAATAATGATATACGACCCCGGGGGCCACTGTAAATAATGATATTCTACCCAGGGACCACTGCAAATAACGATATACTGCCCATGGTCCACTTTATATAATGATATTCTACACAGGGACCACTGTAGATAATGATATACTGCCCAGGGACCACTGTAAGTAATGATATTCTACACAGGGACCACTGTAAATAATGATATACTGCCCAGGGTCCACTTTATATAATGAAACAGTACACAGGGACCACCGTAAATAATGATACACTACCCAGAGACCATTGTAAATGGTGATATTCTCCCCAGGGACCACAGTAAATAATGAGATAACACCCAGGGACATTGGAGATACTGATATACCGCTCAGGGACCATTGAAAATAATGATATTCCACCCAGGCACCACTGTAAATGATGACACACTACCCGGGGACCTTTGTAGATATGGATATACTACCCAGGGACCCCTGTAAATAATGTTATTCTTCGCAGGAACTACCGTAAATTATGATATCATACCCAGGGACCACTGGAAAAAATGATACACTACCCAGAGATCACTGTAAATAATGATATCCTACCCAGGGACCACTGTGAATATTGATACATTGCCCAGCGACTACTGTAAATAATGCTATACAATGCAGGGACCACTATAAATGATGACATACTACTCAGCGCACAATTGTAAATAATGATATTCTACTCTGCGACAACTGAAAAAAAATGGTATGCTGCCCAGGGACCACTGCAAACGATGATATGCCACCCTGGGACCACTATAAATAATGATATACCGTCCAGAGACCACCGCAAATAATTATATATAACCAAGGGACAACTGTAAATAATGATATACAACCCAGGGACAACTGTAAATAAGAATATAATACACAGGGACCACTGTAAAATATGATATTCAACCTGCAGACCACTATAAAAAATTATATACTATCCATTGTCCACTGTAAATAATGATATACTACCCAGAGACCACTGTAAATAATGATATTCTACCCAGGGACCACTGTGAATATTGATACATTGCCCAGCGACTACTGTAAATAATGCTATACAATGCAGGGACCACTATAAATGATGACATACTACTCAGCACACAATTGTAAATAATGATATTCTACTCTGCGACAACTGAAAAAAAATGATATGTTGCCCAGGGATCACTGCAAACAATGATATGCCACCCAGGAACCACTATAAATAATGATATACCGTCCAGAGACCACCGCAAATTATTATATATAAACAAGGGGCAACTGTAAATAATGATATACAACCCAGGAACAACTGTAAATAAGAATATAATACCCAGGGACCACTGTAAATAATGACATTCGAACCAGGGACCACTGTAAATTATGTTATACTACCCAGGGACCACTGTACATAATGATATACTACCCAGGGACCACTGTGAATCCTGATATATTGCCCAGAGACACTGTAAATAATGAAATACTATCCAGGAGCCACTGTAAATAAAGATGTATTACACAGGGCACACTATAATTGATGACATACTGTCCAGGGACAACTGTAAATCATGATATACCACACTGTGAGCACTGTCAATAATGATATACCACACTGGGACCACTGTAAATAATGATATACTACCCAGGGAACACTTTAAACAATGATACGTTACCCAGGAACAACAGTAAATAAAGATATACTATCCAGGGAACACTGTAAATAATGATATCCTACCCAAGGACAACCGTAAATAATGATATACTGCTCAGGGACCACTGCAAATAATGATGTACTGCAGAGGGATCCCTGTAAATAATGAAACACTACCTGGGGGCAATGTAAATAATGGTATACAACACAGGGACCACTGTAAATAATGATATACTCCCCAGGGACCACTGCAAATTACGATATACTAAGCAGGGACCACTGTTAAAAAAATGCTATACTACCCTGTGACCACTGTAAATAATGATATACTACCCAGGGACCATTGTAAATAATGATATACTGCTCAGGGACAACTGTAAATAATGATATCCTACCCAGGGACAACTGTAAATAATGATATACTGCACAGGGACCATTGTAAATAATGATATACTGCTCAGGGACCACTGCAAATAATGATATACTGCAGAGGGTCCCTGTAAATAATGAAACACTACCTGGGGCCCAATGTAAATAATTGTATACAAGCCAGGGTCCACTGTAAATAATTATATACTCCCCAGGGACCACTGTAAATTACGATATACTACGCAGGGACCACTGTAAAAAATGCTATACTACCCTGTGACCACTGTAAATAATGATATACTACCCAGGGACCAATGTACATAATGATATTCTACCCAGGGACCACTGTAAATTACGATATACTACCCAGGGACCACTGCAAATAATTACATCCTACCCAGCGACCACTGAAAATAATCATATTCTTCACAGGGACCACTGTAAATAATTAGATACTGCCCACGGACCACTGGAAATAATCATATGCTTCACAGGCACCACTGTAAATAATGATATATTTTGCAGGGCCCACTGTAAATAATCATATTCTTCTCAGGGCCCACTGTAAGAAATGATATACTACTCAGCGACCACTGTAAATAATTATGTTCTTCACAGGGACCACTGTAAATTTTGATATTCTACCCAGGGACAACTGTAATAATCATATTCTTCACAGGGACCGCTGTAAATAATGATATTCTACCCAGGGTCCACTGTAAATGATGATACCTACCCAAGGCCACAGTAAATAATGGTATACAACCCAGTGACCGGTATAAATAATGATATACTACACAGGGACCACAGTACGTAATGATAACCTACGCAGGGACCACTGAAAATAATGATTTACCACCCAGGTACCGCTGAATATAATGATATTCTACCCAAGGACCACTGCAAATACTGATATACTATCCAGAGACCACTGCAAATAATGATATACTGCCCAGGGACCACTGCAAATAATGATATTCTAACCAGGGACCACTGTAAATAATGATATTCTACTCAGGGAACACTGTAAATAATGATATTCTAACCAGGGAACACTGTAAATAATGATATTCTACCCAGGGAACACTGTAAATATTGATATTCTACCCAGGGAACACTGTAAATAATGATATTCTAACCAGGGACCACTGTAAATAATGATATAATACCCAGGGAACACTGTAAATCATGATATAATACCCAGGGACCACTGTAAATAATGATATTCTACACAGGAACCAGTGTAAATAATGATATAATACCCAGGGACCACAGTAAATATTGATATTCTACAGAGGGACCACTGCAAATAATGATATACTGCCCAGGGTCCACTATATGTAATGGTATTCTACACAGCGACCACTGTAAATAATGATATACTGCCCAGGGACCACTGTAAGTAATGATATTCTACACAGGGACCACTGTAAATAATGATATACTGCCCAGGGTCCACTTTATATAATGATACACTACACAGGGACCACTGTAAATAATGATATACTACCCAAGGACCACTGTAAATCATGAGATAATACCCAGGGAACACTGTAAATAATGATATTCTACACAGGAACCAGTGTAAATAATGATAAACTGCCCAGGGACCACTGTAAGTAATGATATTCTACACAGGGACCACTGTAAATAATGATATACTGCCCAGGGTCCACTTTATATAATGATACACTACACAGGGACCACTGTACATGGTGATATTCTCCCCAGGGTCCACAGTAAATAATGAGATAATACCCAGGGACCATTGTAGATACTGATATACCACACAGGGACCATTGTAAATAATGAGATACTACCCTGGGACCACAGTAAATAATGAGATACTACCCAGGGACCACTGTAAATAATGATATACTACCCAGAGACGAATGTAAATAATGATATTCTCCCCAGGGACCACAGTAAATAATGAGATAATACCCAGGGACCATTGTAGATACTGATATACCACTCAGGGAACATAGAAAATAATGATATTCTACCCAGGCACCACTGTAAATGTTGACATACTACCCGGGGACCATTGTAGATATGGATATACTACCCAGGGACCCCTGTAAATAATGTTATTCTGCGCAGGAACCACCGTAAATAATGATATTCTACCCAGGGACCACTGTGAATATTGATACATTGCCCAGCGACTACTGTAAATAATGCTATTCAATGCAGGGGCCACTATAAATGATGACATACTACTCAGCGCATAATTGTAAATAATGATATTCTACTCTGCAACGACTGAAAAAAAATGATATGCTGCCCAGGGACCACTGCAAACAATGATATGCCGACCAGGGACCACTATAAATAATGATATACCGTCCAGAGACCACCGCAAATAATTTTATATAACCAAGGGACCACTGTAAATAATGATATACAACCCAGGGACAACTGTAAATAATGTTATACTACCCAGGGACCACTGTACATAATGATATACTACCCAGTGAACACTGTAAATAATTATATCCTGCCCAGGGACAACTGTAAATAATTAAAAACTACCCAGGGATGACTGTGATTAATGATATATTTCCCAGGGACCACTGCAAATAATGGTATACTACACCATGAACCACTGTAAATGATGATATATTACCCAGGGACCACTGTGAATCCTGATATATTGCCCAGAGACACTGTAAATAATGAAATACTATCCAGGAGCCACTGTAAATAAAGATGTATTACACAGGGCACACTATAATTGATGACATACTGTCCAGGGACAACTGCAAATCATGATATACCACACTGTGAGCACTGTCAATAATGATATACCACACTGGGACCACTGTAAATAATGATATACTACCCAGGGAACACTTTAAATAATGATACGTTACCCAGGAACAACAGTAAATAAAGATATACTATCCAGGGAACACTGAAAATAATGATATCCTACCCAAGGACAACTGTAAATAATGATATACTGCCCAGGGACAACTGTAAATAATGATATACTGCTCAGGGACCACTGCAAATAATGATGTACTGCAGAGGGTGCCCTGTAAATAATGAAATACTACCTGGGGCCCAATGTAAATAATGGAATACAACCCAGGGACCACTGTAAATAATGACATTCTACCCAGGGAACACTGTAAATAATGATATTCTACCCAGGGAACACTGTAATTAATGATATTCTACCCAGGGAACGCTGTAAATAATGATATTCTAACCAGGGACCACTGTATGTAATGATAGACTGCCCAGGGACTACTTTAAATAATTATATTCTGCACAGAGACCACTGTAAATAATGATATACAACCCAGGGAACACTGTAAATAATGATATTCTACCCAGGGACCACTGTAAATAATGATATCCTGCCCAGGGACCACTGTAAATAATGATATACTACCCAGGGACCACTGTAAATCATGACATAATACCCAGGGACCACTGTAAATAATGATATTCTACACTGGAACCAGTGTAAATAATGATATAATCCCCGGGGGCCACTGTAAATAATGATATTCTACCCAGGGACCACTGCAAATAACGATATACTGCCCATGGTCCACTTTATATAATGATATTCTACACAGGGACCACTGTAAATAATGATATACTGCCCAGGGACCACTGTAAGTAATGATATTCTACACAGGGACCACTGTAAATAATGATATACTGCCCAGGGTCCACTTTATATAATGAAACAGTACACAGGGTCCACCGTAAATAATGATACACTACCCAGAGACCATTGTAAATGGTGATATTCTCCCCAGGGACCACAGTAAATAATGAGATAACACCCAGGGACATTGGAGATACTGATATACCGCTCAGGGACCATTGAAAATAATGATATTCCACCCAGGCACCACTGTAAATGATGACACACTACCCGGGGACCTTTGTAGATATGGATATACTACCCAGGGACCCCTGTAAATAATGTTATTCTTCGCAGGAACCACCGTAAATTATGATATTATACCCAGGGACCACTGGAAAAAATGATACACTACCCAGAGATCACTGTAAATAATGATATCCTACCCAGGGACCACTGTGAATATTGATACATTGCCCAGCGACTACTGTAAATAATGCTATACAATGCAGGGACCACTATAAATGATGACATACTACTCAGCGCACAATTGTAAATAATGATATTCTACTCTGCGACAACTGAAAAAAAATGGTATGCTGCCCAGGGACCACTGCAAACGATGATATGCCACCCTGGGACCACTATAAATAATGATATACCGTCCAGAGACCACCGCAAATAATTATATATAACCAAGGGACAACTGTAAATAATGATATACAACCCAGGGACAACTGTAAATAAGAATATAATACCCAGGGACCACTGTAAAATATGATATTCAACCCGCAGACCACTATAAAAAATTATATACTATCCATTGTCCACTGTAAATAATGATATACTACCCAGAGACCACTGTAAATAATGATATTCTACCCAGGGACCACTGTGAATATTGATACATTGCCCAGCGACTACTGTAAATAATGCTATACAATGCAGGGACCACTATAAATGATGACATACTACTCAGCACACAATTGTAAATAATGATATTCTACTCTGCGACAACTGAAAAAAAATGATATGTTGCCCAGGGATCACTGCAAACAATGATATGCCACCCAGGAACCACTATAAATAATGATATACCGTCCAGAGACCACCGCAAATTATTATATATAAACAAGGGGCAACTGTAAATAATGATATACAACCCAGGGACAACTGTAAATAAGAATATAATACCCAGGGACCACTGTAAATAATGACATTCGAACCAGGGACCACTGTAAATAATGTTATACTACCCAGGGACCACTGTACATAATGATATACTACCCAGGGACCACTGTGAATCCTGACATATTGCCCAGAGACACTGTAAATAATGAAATACTATCCAGGAGCCACTGTAAATAAAGATGTATTACACAGGGCACACTATAATTGATGACATACTGTCCAGGGACAACTGTAAATCATGATATACCACACTGTGAGCACTGTCAATAATGATATACCACACTGGGACCACTGTAAATAATGATATACTACCCAGGGAACACTTTAAATAATGATACGTTACCCAGGAACAACAGTAAATAAAGATATACTATCCAGGGAACACTGTAAATAATGATATCCTACCCAAGGACAACCGTAAATAATGATATACTGCTCAGGGACCACTGCAAATAATGATGTACTGCAGAGGGATCCCTGTAAATAATGAAACACTACCTGGGGGCAATGTAAATAATGGTATACAACCCAGGGACCACTGTAAATAATGATATACTCCCCAGGGACCACTGTAAATTACGATATACTACGCAGGGACCACTGTTAAAAAAATGCTATACTACCCTGTGACCACTGTAAATAATGATATACTACCCAGGGACCATTGTAAATAATGATATACTGCTCAGGGACAACTGTAAATAATGATATCCTACCCAGGGACAACTGTAAATAATGATATACTGCACAGGGACCATTGTAAATAATGATATACTGCTCAGGGACCACTGCAAATAATGATATACTGCAGAGGGTCCCTGTAAATAATGAAACACTACCTGGGGCCAAATGTAAATAATGGTATACAAGCCAGGGTCCACTGTAAATAATTATATACTCCCCAGGGACCACTGTAAATTACGATATACTACGCAGGGACCACTGTAAAAAATGCTATACTACCCTGTGACCACTGTAAATAATGATATACTACCCAGGGACCAATGTACATAATGATATTCTACCCAGGGACCACTGTAAATTACGATATACTACCCAGGGACCACTGCAAATAATTACATCCTACCCAGCGACCACTGAAAATAATCATATTCTTCACAGGGACCACTGTAAATAATTAGATACTGCCCACGGACCACTGGAAATAATCATATGCTTCACAGGCACCACTGTAAATAATGATATATTACACAGGGCCCACTGTAAATAATCATATTCTTCTCAGGGCCCACTGTAAGTAATGATATACTACTCAGCGACCACTGTAAATAATTATGTTCTTCACAGGGACCACTGTAAATTTTGATATTCTACCCAGGGACAACTGTAATAATCATATTCTTCACAGGGACCGCTGTAAATAATGATATTCTACCCAGGGTCCACTGTAAATGATGATACCTACCCAAGGCCACAGTAAATAATGGTATACAACCCAGTGACCGGTATAAATAATGATATACTACACAGGGACCACAGTACGTAATGATAACCTACGCAGGGACCACTGAAAATAATGATTTACCACCCAGGTACCGCTGAATATAATGATATTCTACCCAAGGACCACTGCAAATACTGATATACTACCCAGGGAACACTGTAAATAATGATATTCTAACCAGGGACCACTGTAAATAATGATATTCTACTCAGGGAACACTGTAAATAATGATATTCTACCCAGGGAACACTGTAATTAATGATATTCTTCCCAGGGACCACTGTAAATAATGATTATATCACCAGGGACCACTGTAAATAATGATATTCTACGCAGGGACCACTGTAAATTACGATATACTACCCAGGGACCATTGCAAATAATTACATCTTACCCAGCGACCACTGAAAATAATCATATTCTTCACAGGGACCACTGTAAATAATGATATTCTTCACAGGGACCACTGTAAATAATGAGATACTGCCACGTTCCACTGCAAATAATCATATTCTTCACAGGCACCACTGTAAATAATGATATATTACACAGGGCCCACTGTAAATAATCATATTCTTCTCAGGGCCCACTGTAAATAATGATATACTACTCAGCGACCACTGTAAATAATTATGTTCTTCACAGGGACCACTGTAAATATTGATATTCTACCCAGGGACAACTGTAAATAATCATATTCTTCACAGGGACCACTGTAAATAATGATATTCTACCCAGGGTCCACTGTAAATGATGATACCTACCCAAGGCCACAGTAAATAATGGTATACAACCCAGTGACCGGTATGAATAATGATATACTACACAGGGACCACAGTACAGAATGATAAACTACGCAGGGACCACTGTAAATAATGATTTACCACCCAGGTACCGCTGAATATAATGATATTCTACCCAGGGGACACTGTAAATAATGATATTCTAACCAGGGACCACTGAAAATAATGATATACTATCCAGGGACCACTGTAAATAATGATATTCTACCCAAGGACCACTGCAAATACTGATATACTATCCAGAGACCGCTGCAAATAATGATATACTGCCCAGGGACCACTGCAAATAATGATATTCTAACCAGGGACCACTATAAATAATGATATTCTACTCAGGGAGCACTGTAAATAATGATATTCTAACCAGGGAACACTGTAAATAATGAAATTCTACCCAGTGAACACTGTACATAATGATATTCTACCCAGGGAACACTGTAAATAATGATATTCTAACCAGGGACCGCTGTATATAATGATATTCTAACCTAGGGAACTTTGTAAATAATGATATTCTACCCAGGGAACTCTGTAAATAATGATATTCTAACCAGGGACCACTGAAAATAATGATATACTATCCAGGGACCACTGTAAATAATGATATTTTACCCAAGGACCACTGTAAATAATGATTTACCACCCAGGTACCGCTGAATATAATGATATTCTACCCAGGGGACACTGTAAATAATGATATTCTAACCAGGGACCACTGATAATAATGATATACTATCCAGGGACCACTGTAAATAATGATATTTTACCCAAGGACCACTGCAAATAATGATATTCTAACCAGGGACCACTATAAATAATGATATTCTACTCAGGGAACACTGTAAATAATGATATTCTAACCAGGGAACACTGTAAATAATGATATTCTACCCAGGGAACACTGTACATAATGATATTCTACCCAGGAAACACTGTAAATAATGATATTCTAACCAGGGACCGCTGTATATAATGATATTCTAACCAGGGAACACTGTAAATAATGATATTCTAACCAGGGAACACTGTAAATAATGATATTCTACCCAGGGAACACTGTAAATAATGATATTCTAACCAGGGAACGCTGTTAATGATGATATTCTACCCAGGGAACACTGTAAATAATGATATTCTAACCAGGGACCGCTGTATATAATGATATTCTAACCAGGGAACACTGTAAATAATGATATTCTACCCAGGGAACTCTGTAAATAATGATATTCTAACCAGGGAACACTGTAAATAATGATATTCTACCCAGGGAACACTGTAAATAATGATATTCTGCCCAGGGAACACTGTAAATAATGATATTCTAACCAGGGACCGCTGTATATAATGATATTCTAACCAGGGAACACTGTAAATAATGATATTCTAACCAGGGACCGCTGTATATAATGATATTCTAACCAGGGAACTTTGTAAATAATGATATTCTACCCAGGGAACTCTGTAAATAATGATATTCTAACCAGGGACCACTGAAAATAATGATATACTATCCAGGGACCACTGTAAATAATGATATTTTACCCAAGGACCACTGTAAATAATGATTTACCACCCAGGTACCGCTGAATATAATGATATTCTACCCAGGGGACACTGTAAATAATGATATTCTAACCAGGGACCACTGAAAATAATGATATACTATCCAGGGACCACTGTAAATAATGATATTTTACCCAAGGACCACTGCAAATACTGATATACTATCCAGAGACCGCTGCAAATAATGATATACTGCCCAGGGACCACTGCAAATAATGATATTCTAACCAGGGACCACTGTAAATAATGATATTCTACTCAGGGAACACTGTAAATAATGATATTCTAACCAGGGAACACTGTAAATAATGATATTCTACCCAGGGAACACTGTACATAATAATATTCTACCCAGGGAACACTGTAAATAATGATATTCTAACCAGGGACCGCTGTATATAATGATATTCTAACCAGGGAACACTGTAAATAATGATATTCTAACCAGGGAACACTGTAAATAATGATATTCTACCCAGGGAACACTGTAAATAATGATATTCTAACCAGGGAACGCTGTAAATAATGATATTCTACCCAGGGAACACTGTAAATAATGATATTCTAACCAGGGACCGCTGTATATAATGATATTCTAACCAGGGAACACTGTAAATAATGATATTCTACCCAGGGAACTCTGTAAATAATGATATTCTAACCAGGGAAAACTGTAAATAATGATATTCTACCCAGGGAACACTGTAAATAATGATATTCTACCCAGGGAACACTGTAAATAATGATATTCTAACCAGGGACCACTGTATATAATGATATTCTACTCAGGGAACACTGTAAATAGTGATATTCTAAACAGGGGCCACTGTATGTAATGATATTCTACTCAGGGAACACTGTAAATAGTGATATTCTAATCAGGGACCACTATATATAATGGTATTCTACCCAGGGAATACTGTAAATAATGATATTCTACCCAGGGAACACTGTAAATAATGATATTCTACCCAGGGAACACTGTAAATAATGATATTCTAACCAGGGACCACTGTATATAATGGTATTATACCCAGGGAACACTGTGCATAATGATATACTGCACAGGGACCACAGTAAATAACGATATGCTTCCCAGGGACCACTGTAAATAATGTTAATCTCACCAGGGACCACTGTAAATAATGATATTCTAACCAGGGACCACTGTAAATAATGATATTCTACCCAGGGAACACTGTATATAATGATACACTACCCAGGGACCACTGCATATAATGATATTCTACCCAGGGCCACTGTATAATACAAACCGAGTTTATTCAATCGCTCCTCATAGCTTATGCCCTCCATACCAGGCAACATTCTGGTAAATTTCTTCTGCATCCTCTCTAAAGCCTCCACATCCTTCTGGTAGTGTGGCGACCAGAATTGAACACTATACTCCAAGTGTGGCCTAACTAAGGTTCTATACAGCTGCAACATGACTTGCCAATTCTAATACTCAATGCCCCGGCCAATGAAGGCAAGCATGCCGTATGCCTTCTTGACTACCTTCTCCACCTGTGTTGCCCCTTTCAATGACCTGTGGACCTGTACTCCTAGATCTCTTTGACTTTCAATACTCTTGAGGGTTCTACCATTCACTGTATATTCCCTAACTGCATTAGACCTTCCAAAATGCATTACCTCACATTTGTCCGGATTAAACTCCATCTGCCATCTCTCATCCCAAGTCTCCAGACAATCTAAATCCTGCTGTATCCTCAGACAGTCCTCATCGCTATCCGCAATTCCACCAACCTTTGTGTCGTCTGCAAACTTACTAATCAGACCAGTTACATTTTCCTCCAAATCATTTATATATATACTACAAACAGCAAAGGTCCCAACACTGATCCCTGTGGAACACCACTGGTCACAGCCCTCCAATTAGAAAAGCATCCCTCCATTGCTACCCTCTGCCTTCTATGGCCTAGCCAGTTCTGTATCCACCTTGCCAGTTCACCCCTGATCCCGTGTGACTTCACCTTTTGTACTAGTCTACCATGAGGGACCTTGTCAAAGGCCTTACTGAAGTCCATATAGACAACATCTACTGCCCTACCTGCATCAATCATCTTAGTGACCTCCTCGAAAAACTCTATTAAGTTAGTGAGACACGACCTCCCCTTCACAAAACCGTGCTGCCTCTCACTAATACGTCCATTTGCTTCCAAATGGGAGTAGATCCTGTCTCGAAGAATTCTCTCCAGTAATTTCCCTACCACTGAAGTAAGGCTCACCGGCCTGTAGTTCCCGGGATTATCCTTGCTACCCTTCTTAAACAGAGGAACAACATTGGCTATTCTCCAGTCCTCCGGGACATCACCTGAAGACAGCGAGGATCCAAAGATTTCTGTCAAGGCCACAGCAATTTCCTCTCCAGCCTCCTTCAGTATTCTGGGGTAGATCCCATCAGGCCCTGGGGACTTATCTACCTTAATATTTTTTAAGACACCCAACACCTCGTCTTTTTGGATCACAATGTGACCCAGGCTATCTACACCCCCTTCTCCAGACTCAACATCTACCAATTCCTTCTCTTTGGTGAATCCTGATGCAAAGTATTCATTTAGTATCTCGCCCATTTCCTCTGGCTCCGCACATAGATTCCCTTGCCTATCCTTCAGTGGGCCAACCCTTTCCCTGGCTACCCTCTTGCTTTTTATGTACGTGTAAAAAGCCTTGGGATTTTCCTTAACCCTATTTGCCAATGACTTTTCATGACCCCTTCTAGCCCTCCTGACTCCTTGCTTAAGTTCCTTCCTACTTTCCTTATATGCCACACAGGCTTCGTCTGTTCCCAGCCTTTTAGCCCTGACAAATGCCTCCTTTTTCTTTTTGACGAGGCCTACAATATCACTCGTCATCCAAGGTTCCCGAAAATTGCCGTATTTATCTTTCTTCCTCACAGGAACATGCCTGTCCTGTATTCCTTTCAACTGACACTTGAAAGCCTCCCACATGTCAGATGTTGATTTGCCCTCAAACATCCGCCCCCAATCTATGTTCTTCAGTTCTCGCCTAATATTGTTATAATTAGCCTTCCCCCAATTTAGCACATTCATCCTCGGACCACTCTTATCCTTGTCCACCAGTACTTGAAAACTTACTGAATTGTGGTCACTGTTACCAAAATGCTCCCCTTCTGAAACATCTACCACCTGGCCGGGCTCATTCCCCAATACCAGGTCCAGTACCGCCCCTTCCCTAGTTGGACTGTTTACATATTGTTTTAAGAAGCCCTCCTGGATGCTCCTTACAAACTCCGCCCCGTCTAGGCCCCTGGCACTAAGTGAGTCCCAGTCAATATTGGGGAAGTTGAAGTCTCCCATCACCACAACCCTGTTGTTTTTACTCTTTTCCAAAATCTGTCTACCTATCTGCTCCTCTATCTCCCGCTGGCTGTTGGGAGGCCTGTAGTATACCCCCAACATTGTGACTGCACCCTTCTTATTCCTGGTCTCTACCCATATAGCCTCACTGCCCTCTGAAGTGTCCTCTCGCAGTATAGCTGTGATATTCTCCCGAACAAGTAGCGCAACTCCGCCTCCCCTTTTACATCCCCCTCTATCCCGCCTGAAACATCTAAATCCTGGAACGTTTAGCTGCCAATCCTGCCCTTCCCTCAACCAGGTCTCTGTAATGGCAACAACATCATAGTTCCAAGTAGTAATCCAAGCTCTAAGTTCATCTGCCTTACCCGTAATGCTCCTTGCATTAAAACATATGCACTTCAGGCCACCAGACCCGCTGTGTTCAGCAACTTCTCCCCGTCTGCTCTGCCTCAGAGCCACACTGTCCCTATTCCCTAGTTCTCCCTCAATGCTCTCACCTTCTGACCTATTGCTCCCGTGCCCACCCCCCTGCCATACTAGTTTAAACCCTCCCGTGTGACACTAGCAAACCTCGCGGCCAGGATATTTATGCCTCTCCGGTTTAGATGCAACCCGTCCATCTTATACAGGTCACACCTGCCCCGGAAGAGCTCCCAGTGGTCCAGATAACGGAAACCCTCCCTCCTACACCAGCTGTTTAGCCACGTGTTTGTCTGCTCTATCTTCCTATTTCTAGCCTCACTGGCACGTGGCACAGGGAGTAATCCCGAGATTACAACCCTCGAGGTCCTGTCTTTTAACTTTCAGCTTAGCTCCCTGAACTCCTGCTGCAGGACCTCATGCCCCTTCCTGCCTATGTCGTTAGTACCAATATGTACAACGACCTCTGCCTGTTTGCCCTCCCCCTTCAGGATTCCCTCTACCCGTTCGGAGACATCCTGGACCCTGGCACCAGGGAGGCAACATACCATCCTGGAGTCTCTTTCACGTCCACAGAAGCGCCTATCTGTGCCCCTGACTATCGAGTCCCCTATTACTATTACTCTTCTGCGCTTTGACCCTCTCTTCTGAACATCAGAGCCAGCCGTGGTGCCACTGCTCTGGCTGCTGCTGTTTTCCCCTGATAGGCTATCCCCCCCGACAGTATCCAAAGGGGTATATCTGTTCGAGAGGGGGACAACCACAGGGGATTCCTGCACTGACTGCCTGCCCTTTCTGGTGATCACCCATTTCTCTGCCTGCACCTTGGGTGTGACCACATTTACATAACTGCGATCTATGACGCTTTCCGCCACCTGCATGCTCCTAAGTGCATCCAATTGCTGCTCCAACCGAACCATGCGGTCTGTGAGGAGCTGCAGTTGGGTACACTTTCTGCAGATGAAGCCATCCGGGACGCTGGAAGCCTCCCGGACCTGCCACATCTCACAGTCAGAGCACAGCACCCCTCTAACTGACATTGCGTCAATTAATTAAAATTTGTCTTTTTTTTAAAATACTTTTTTTTTAAATTGCAAAGTTACTGTCAACTATCTGTTTCCTAGCACTAGATTTCTAATAGAAATGCGATAGCTAACTATAATACTCTCCGATCTCTGGCTTAGATATCCTCTAAATTATAATTAAGTTATTATGTTTAATTAGTTCCCAAATACTCAATTTTTTTTATTTTTTTTTTAATTTAGGTTAGAATCCCAACCAGCCACTCAGGTCACAGCTTTTCTGTGATGTCACTTCAGTTTCCCCCCGACACACAATTTGAAAAAAGGTATAAAAGTAAAAATCACTTACTTACCTTCTGAGTGTCTGAGATGTTCTCAGGTTCTCTCGCTGACAGAGACTGCTCCTCCACCTCCGATCCTTGACCTGTACAATGCTAATAACATAATAATATAATATGGCACTTACCTTACACCAATGCGTCTTATTATTAGGTTAGAGGAGGAGGGCGGGTGGGAGACACTACACGTGTAGTGTCTCGGGTTTCCTCTCCACCAGAATTTATTGGTTGGGGGGGAGGGGGGGGACTTGCCAGAGGTCGAACTTCCGGTTCCCGCCTTATATAAAAACAAATAAAACAGAAAAGAACAGACACGGGACCAGGCAAGGCTTTTTAAATTCACTACTCACCTCCCAGAAGGCCCCTGCGCACCGCTGCCGCCGAAATCCAAAGGGCTGCTCCTGTAAAGGTAAGGTTTTTAAATTCACTACTCACCTCCCAGAAGGCCCCTGCGCACCGCTGCCGCCGAAATCCAAAGGGCTGCTCCTGTAAAGGTAAGGTTTTTAAATACACTACTCACCTCCCAGAAGGCCCCTGCGCACCGGTGTAACGATACACTACCCAGGGACCACTGCATATAATGATATTCTACCCAGGAATCACTGTATAAAATGATACACTATCCAGAGACCACTGTAACTAATGATACACTACCCAGGGACCACTGTATCTAATGATATACTACCCAGGGACCACTGTAAATAACGGTAAACTACTCAGGGACCACTGTGCATAATGATATACTACCCAGGGACCACTGTATATAAGGATATTCTACCCAGGGACCACTGTATATAATGATATTCTGCCCAGGGACCACTGTAAATTACGATATACTACCCAGGGACCACTGCAAATAATTACATCCTACCCAGCGACCACTGAAAATAATCATATTCTTCACAGGGACCACTGTAAATAATGATATTCTTCACAGGGAACACTGTAAATAATGAGATACTGCCCACGGACCACTGGAAATATTCATATACTTCACAGGCACCACTGTAAATAATGATATATTACCCAGGGCCCACTGTAAATAATCATATTCTTCTCAGGGCCCACTGTAAATAATGATATACTACTCAGCGACCACTGTAAATAATTATGTTCTTCACAGGGACCACTGTAAATATTGATATTCTACCCAGGGACAACTGTAAATAATGATATTCTACCCAGGGACCACTGTAAATAATGATATTCTACCCAGGGTCCACTGTAAATGATGATACCTACCCAAGGCCACAGTAAATAATGGTACACAACCCAGTGACCGATATAAATAATGATATACTGCACAGGGACCACAGTACATAATGATAAACTACGCAGGGACCACTGTAAATAATGATATTCTTCACAGGGAACACTGTAAATAATGAGATACTGCCCACGGACCACTGGAAATATTCATATTCTTCACAGGCACCACTGTAAATAATGATATATTACCCAGGGCCCACTGTAAATAATCATATTCTTCTCAGTGCCCACTGTAAATAATGATATACTACTCAGCGACCACTGTAAATAATTATGTTCTTCACAGGGACCACTGTAAATATTGATATTCTACCCAGGGACAACTGTAAATAATCATATTCTTCACAGGGACCACTGTAAATAATGATATTCTACCCAGGGTCCACTGTAAATGATGATACCTATCCAAGGCCACAGTAAATAATGGTACATAACCCAGTGACCGGTATAAATAATGATATACTACACAGGGACCACAGTACATAATGATAAACTACGCAGGGACCACTGTAAATAATGATTTACCACCCAGGTACTGCTGAATATAATGATATTCTACCCAGGGGACACTGTAAATAATGATATTCTAACCAGGGACCACTGAAAATAACGATATACTATCCAGAGACCACTGCAAATAATGATATACTGCCCAGGGACCACTGTAAATAATGATATTCTTCACAGGGAACACTGTAAATAATGAGATACTGCCCACGGACCACTGGAAATATTCATATACTTCACAGGCACCACTGTAAATAATGATATATTACCCTGGGCCCACTGTAAATAATCATATTCTTCTCAGGGCCCACTGTAAATAATGATATACTACTCAGCGACCACTGTAAATAATTATGTTCTTCACAGGGACCACTGTAAATATTGATATTCTACCCAGGGACAACTGTAAATAATCATATTCTTCACAGGGACCACTGTAAATAATGATATTCTACCCAGGGTCCACTGTAAATGATGATACCTACCCAAGGTCACAGTAAATAATGGTACACAACCCAGTGACCGGTATAAATAGTGATATACTACACAGGGACCACAGTACATAATGATAAACTACGCAGGGACCACTGTAAATAATGATATTCTTCACAGGGAACACTGTAAATAATGAGATACTGCCCACGGACCACTGGAAATATTCATATTCTTCACAGGCACCACTGTAAATAATGATATATTACCCAGGGCCCACTGTAAATAATCATATTCTTCTCAGGGCCCACTGTAAATAATGATATACTACTCAGCGACCACTGTAAATAATTATGTTCTTCACAGGGACCACTGTAAATATTGATATTCTACCCAGGGACAACTGTAAATAATCATATTCTTCACAGGGACCACTGTAAATAATGATATTCTACCCAGGGTCCACTGTAAATGATGATACCTACCCAAGGCCACAGTAAATAATGGTACACAACCCAGTGACCGGTATAAATAATGATATACTACACAGGGACCACAGTACATAATGATAAACTACGCAGGGACCACTGTAAATAATGATTTACCACCCAGGTACTGCTGAATATAATGATATTCTACCCAGGGGACACTGTAAATAATGATATTCTAACCAGGGACAACTGAAAATAACGATATACTATCCAGGGAACACTGTAAATAATGATATTCTACCCAGGGAACACTGTAAATAATGATATTCTAACCAGGGACCACTGTATATAAGGATATTCTACCAAGGGACCACTGTATATAATGATATTCTGCCCTGGGACCACAGTATATAATGATACACTACCCAGAGACCACTGTAAATAACGATACACTACACACGGACCACTGTATATAATGATATACTACCCAGGGACCATTGTAAATAATGGTAAACTACCCAGAGCACACTGTAAATAAGATATACAACCTAGAGACCACTGTAAATAATAATACACTACCAAGGGACCACTGTATATAATGATATTCTACCCAGGGACCACTGTAAATAATGATAAAGTGCCATGGGACCAATGTAAATAATGGTAAACTACCCAGGGACCACTGTATATAATGATACACTACCCAGGGACCACTGTAGACATTGATATTCTACCCAGGGATCACTGTACATAATGATATACTACCCAGGGACCACTGTATATAATGATATTCTACCCAGGGACCACTGGAAATAATGATATACTGCTCAGAGACCACTGTAAATAATGATATCCTTCCCAGGGACCACTGTGAATATTGATACGTTGCCCAGCGACTACTGTAAATAATGCTATACAATGCAGGGACCACTATAAATGATGACATACTACTCAGCGCACAATTGTAAATAATGATATTCTACTCTGCGCCAACTGAAAAAAAATGATATGCTGCCCAGGGACCACTGCAAACAATGATATGCCACATTGGGACCACTATAAATAATGATATACCGTCCAGAGACCACCGCAAATAATTATATATAACTAAGGGACAACTGTAAATAATGATATACAACCCAGGGACAACCGTAAATAAGAATATAATACCCAACGACCACTGTAAATTATGATATTCCACACAGGGACCACTGCAAATAATGACATTCGAACCAGGGAGCACTGCAAATAATGATATACGACCCAGGGACCACTGTACATAATGATATACTACCCAGTGAATACTGTAAATAATTATATCCTGCCCAGGGACAACTGTAAATAATTAAAAACAATCCAGGGACAACTGTGATTAATGATATATTTCCCAGGGACCACTGCAAATAATGGTATACTACACCATGGACCACTGTAAATAATGATATATTACCCAGGGACCACTGTGAATCCTGATATATTGCCCAGAGACACAGTAAATAATGAAATACTATCCAGGAGCCACTGTAAATAAAGATGTATTACACAGGGCACACTATAATTGATGACATACTGTCCAGGGACAACTGTAAATCATGATATACTACCCAGGGAACACTTTAAATAATGATACGTTACCCAGGAACAACATTAAATGAAGATATACTATCGAGGGAACACAGTAAATAATGATATCCTACCCAGGGACAACTGTAAATAATGATATACTGCTCAGGGACCACTGCAAATAATGATGTACTGCAGAGGGAGCCCTGTAAATAATGAAACACTACCTGGGGCCCAATGTAAATAATGGTATACAACCCAGGGACCACTGTAAATAATGATATACTCCCCAGGGACCACTGTAAATTACGATATACTCCGCAGGGACCACTGCAAAAAATGCTATACTACCCTGTGACCACTGTAAATAATGATATACTACCCAGGGACCAATGTAAATAATGATATACTGCTCAGCGACAACTGTAAATAATGATATCCTACCCAGGGACAACTGTAAATAATGATATACTGCCCAGGGACCATTGTAAATAATGATATACTGCTCAGGGACAACTGTAAATAATGCTATCCTACCCAGGGACAACTGTAAATAATGATATACTGCCCAGGGACCATTGTAAATAATGAAATACTGCTCAGGGACCACTGCAAATAATGATGTACTGCAGAGGGATCCCTGTAAATAATGAAACACTACCTGGGGCCCAATGTAAATAATGGTATACAACCCAGGGACCACTGTAAATAATTACATCCTACCCAGCGACCACTGAAAATAATCATATTCTTCACAGGGACCACTGTAAATAATGATATACTGCTCAGGGACAACTGTAAATAATGATATCCTACCCAGGGACAACTGTAAATAATGATATACTGCCCAGGGACCATTGTAAATAATGAAATACTGCTCAGGGACCATTGCAAATAATGATGTACTGCAGAGGGATCCCTGTAAATAATGAAACACTACCTGGGGCCCAATGTAAATAATGGTATACAACCCAGGGACCACTGTAAATAATTACATCCTACCCAGCGACCACTGAAAATAATCATATTCTTCACAGGGACCACTGTAAATAATGATATATTACCCAGGGCCCACTGTAAATAATCATATTCTTCTCAGGGCCCACTGTAAATAATGATATACTACTCAGCGACCACTGTAAATAATTATGTTCTTCACAGGGACCACTGTAAATATTGATATTCTACCCAGGGACAACTGTAAATAATCATATTATTCACAGGGACCACTGTAAATAATGATATTCTACCCAGGGTCCACTGTAAATGATGATACCTACCCAAGGCCACAGTAAATAGTGGTATACAACACAGTGACCGGTATAAATAATGATATACTACACAGGGACCACAGTACATAATGATAAACTACGCAGGGACCACTGTACATAATGATTTACCACCCAGGTACTGCTGAATATAATGATATTCTACCCAGGGGACACTGTAAATAATGATATTCTAACCAGGGACTACTGAAAATAATGATATACTATCCAGGGACGACTGTAAATAATGATATTCTACCCAAGGACCACTGCAAATAATGATATACTATCCAGAGACCACTGCAAATAATGATATACTGCCCAGGGACCACTGCAAATAATGATATTCTAACCAGGGACCACTGTATATAAGGATATTCTACCAAGGGACCACTGTATATAATGATATACTGCCCTGGGATCACAGTATATAATGATACACTACACACGGACCACTGTATATAATGATATACTACCCAGGGACCATTGTAAATAATGGTAAACTACCCAGAGCACACTGTAAATAAGATATACAACCTAGAGACCACTGTAAATAATAACACACTACCAAGGGACCACTGTACATAATGATTTACCACCCAGGTACTGCTGAATATAATGATATTCTACCCAGGGGACACTGTAAATAATGATATTCTAACCAGGGACCACTGAAAATAATGATATACTATCCAGGGACCACTGTAAATAATGATATTCTACCCAAGGACCACTGCAAATAATGATATACTATCCAGAGACCACTGCAAATAATGATATACTACCCAGGGACCACTGCAAATAATGATATTCTAACCAGGGACCACTGTATATAAGGATATTCTACCAAGGGACCACTGTATATAATGATATTCTGCCCTGGGACCACAGTATATAATGATACACTACACACGGACCACTGTATATAATGATATACTACCCAGGGACCATTGTAAATAATGGTAAACTACCCAGAGCACACTGTAAATAAGATATACAACCTAGAGACCACTGTAAATAATAACACACTACCAAGGGACCACTGTACATAATGATTTACCACCCAGGTACTGCTGAATATAATGATATTCTACCCAGGGTCCACTGTAAATGATGATACCTATCCAAGGCCACAGTAAATAATGGTACATAACCCAGTGACCGGTATAAATAATGATATACTACACAGGGACCACAGTACATAATGATAAACTACGCAGGGACCACTGTAAATAATGATTTACCACCCAGGTACTGCTGAATATAATGATATTCTACCCAGGGGACACTGTAAATAATGATATTCTAACCAGGGACCACTGAAAATAACGATATACTATCCAGGGACCACTGTAAATAATGATATTCTACCCAAGGACCACTGCAAATAATGATATACTATCCAGAGACCACTGCAAATAATGATATACTGCCCAGGGACCACTGTAAATAATGATATTCTTCACAGGGAACACTGTAAATAATGAGATACTGCCCACGGACCACTGGAAATATTCATATACTTCACAGGCACCACTGTAAATAATGATATATTACCCAGGGCCCACTGTAAATAATCATATTCTTCTCAGGGCCCACTGTAAATAATGATATACTACTCAGCGACCACTGTAAATAATTATGTTCTTCACAGGGACCACTGTAAATATTGATATTCTACCCAGGGACAACTGTAAATAATCATATTCTTCACAGGGACCACTGTAAATAATGATATTCTACCCAGGGTCCACTGTAAATGATGATACCTACCCAAGGCCACAGTAAATAATGGTACACAACCCAGTGACCGGTATAAATAATGATATACTACACAGGGACCACAGTACATAATGATAAACTACGCAGGGACCACTGTAAATAATGATTTACCACCCAGGTACTGCTGAATATAATGATATTCTACCCAGGGGACACTGTAAATAATGATATTCTAACCAGGGACAACTGAAAATAACGATATACTATCCAGGGAACACTGTAAATAATGATATTCTACCCAGGGAACACTGTAAATAATGATATTCTAACCAGGGACCACTGTATATAAGGATGTTCTACCAAGGGACCACTGTATATAATGATATTCTGCCCTGGGACCACAGTATATAATGATACACTACCCAGAGACCACTGTAAATAACGATACACTACACACGGACCACTGTATATAATGATATACTACCCAGGGACCATTGTAAATAATGGTAAACTACCCAGAGCACACTGTAAATAAGATATACAACCTAGAGACCACTGTAAATAATAATACACTACCAAGGGACCACTGTATATAATGATATTCTACCCAGGGACCACTGTAAATAATGATAAAGTGCCATGGGACCAATGTAAATAATGGTAAACTACCCAGGGACCACTGTATATAATGATACACTACCCAGGGACCACTGTAGACATTGATATTCTACCCAGGGATCACTGTACATAATGATATACTACCCAGGGACCACTGTATATAATGATATTCTACCCAGGGACCACTGGAAATAATGATATACTGCTCAGAGACCACTGTAAATAATGATATCCTTCCCAGGGACCACTGTGAATATTGATACGTTGCCCAGCGACTACTGTAAATAATGCTATACAATGCAGGGACCACTATAAATGATGACATACTACTCAGCGCACAATTGTAAATAATGATATTCTACTCTGCGCCAACTGAAAAAAAATGATATGCTGCCCAGGGACCACTGCAAACAATGATATGCCACATTGGGACCACTATAAATAATGATATACCGTCCAGAGACCACCGCAAATAATTATATATAACTAAGGGACAACTGTAAATAATGATATACAACCCAGGGACAACCGTAAATAAGAATATAATACCCAAGGACCACTGTAAATTATGATATTCCACACAGGGACCACTGCAAATAATGACATTCGAACCAGGGAGCACTGCAAATAATGATATACGACCCAGGGACCACTGTACATAATGATATACTACCCAGTGAATACTGTAAATAATTATATCCTGCCCAGGGACAACTGTAAATAATTAAAAACAATCCAGGGACAACTGTGATTAATGATATATTTCCCAGGGACCACTGCAAATAATGGTATACTACACCATGGACCACTGTAAATAATGATATATTACCCAGGGACCACTGTGAATCCTGATATATTGCCCAGAGACACAGTAAATAATGAAATACTATCCAGGAGCCACTGTAAATAAAGATGTATTACACAGGGCACACTATAATTGATGACATACTGTCCAGGGACAACTGTAAATCATGATATACTACCCAGGGAACACTTTAAATAATGATACGTTACCCAGGAACAACATTAAATGAAGATATACTATCGAGGGAACACAGTAAATAATGATATCCTACCCAGGGACAACTGTAAATAATGATATACTGCTCAGGGACCACTGCAAATAATGATGTACTGCAGAGGGAGCCCTGTAAATAATGAAACACTACCTGGGGCCCAATGTAAATAATGGTATACAACCCAGGGACCACTGTAAATAATGATATACTCCCCAGGGACCACTGTAAATTACGATATACTCCGCAGGGACCACTGCAAAAAATGCTATACTACCCTGTGACCACTGTAAATAATGATATACTACCCAGGGACCAATGTAAATAATGATATACTGCTCAGCGACAACTGTAAATAATGATATCCTACCCAGGGACAACTGTAAATAATGATATACTGCCCAGGGACCATTGTAAATAATGATATACTGCTCAGGGACAACTGTAAATAATGCTATCCTACCCAGGGACAACTGTAAATAATGATATACTGCCCAGGGACCATTGTAAATAATGAAATACTGCTCAGGGACCACTGCAAATAATGATGTACTGCAGAGGGATCCCTGTAAATAATGAAACACTACCTGGGGCCCAATGTAAATAATGGTATACAACCCAGGGACCACTGTAAATAATTACATCCTACCCAGCGACCACTGAAAATAATCATATTCTTCACAGGGACCACTGTAAATAATGATATACTGCTCAGGGACAACTGTAAATAATGATATCCTACCCAGGGACAACTGTAAATAATGATATACTGCCCAGGGACCATTGTAAATAATGAAATACTGCTCAGGGACCATTGCAAATAATGATGTACTGCAGAGGGATCCCTGTAAATAATGAAACACTACCTGGGGCCCAATGTAAATAATGGTATACAACCCAGGGACCACTGTAAATAATTACATCCTACCCAGCGACCACTGAAAATAATCATATTCTTCACAGGGACCACTGTAAATAATGATATATTACCCAGGGCCCACTGTCAATAATCATATTCTTCTCAGGGCCCACTGTAAATAATGATATACTACTCAGCGACCACTGTAAACAATTATGTTCTTCACAGGGACCACTGTAAATATTGATATTCTACCCAGGGACAACTGTAAATAATCATATTATTCACAGGGACCACTGTAAATAATGATATTCTACCCAGGGTCCACTGTAAATGATGATACCTACCCAAGGCCACAGTAAATAGTGGTATACAACACAGTGACCGGTATAAATAATGATATACTACACAGGGACCACAGTACATAATGATAAACTACGCAGGGACCACTGTACATAATGATTTACCACCCAGGTACTGCTGAATATAATGATATTCTACCCAGGGACCACTGTAAATAATGATATTCTACCCAAGGACCACTGCAAATAATGATATACTATCCAGAGACCACTGCAAATAATGATATACTGCCCAGGGACCACTGCAAATAATGATATTCTAACCAGGGACCACTGTATATAAGGATATTCTACCAAGGGACCACTGTATATAATGATATACTGCCCTGGGACCACAGTATATAATGATACACTACACACGGACCACTGTATATAATGATATACTACCCAGGGACCATTGTAAATAATGGTAAACTACCCAGAGCACACTGTAAATAAGATATACAACCTAGAGACCACTGTAAATAATAACACACTACCAAGGGACCACTGTACATAATGATTTACCACCCAGGTACTGCTGAATATAATGATATTCTACCCAGGGGACACTGTAAATAATGATATTCTAACCAGGGACCACTGAAAATAATGATATACTATCCAGGGACCACTGTAAATAATGATATTCTACCCAAGGACCACTGCAAATAATGATATACTATCCAGAGACCACTGCAAATAATGATATACTACCCAGGGACCACTGCAAATAATGATATTCTAACCAGGGACCACTGTATATAAGGATATTCTACCAAGGGACCACTGTATATAATGATATTCTGCCCTGGGACCACAGTATATAATGATACACTACACACGGACCACTGTATATAATGATATACTACCCAGGGACCATTGTAAATAATGGTAAACTACCCAGAGCACACTGTAAATAAGATATACAACCTAGAGACCACTGTAAATAATAACACACTACCAAGGGACCACTGTACATAATGATTTACCACCCAGGTACTGCTGAATATAATGATATTCTACCCAGGGGACACTGTAAATAATGATATTCTAACCAGGGACCACTGAAAATAATGATATACTATCCAGGGACCACTGTAAATAATGATATTCTACCCAAGGACCACTGCAAATAATGATATACTATCCAGAGACCACTGCAAATAATGATATACTACCCAGGGACCACTGCAAATAATGATATTCTAACCAGGGACCACTGTATATAAGGATATTCTATCAAGGGACCACTGTATATAATGATATTCTGCCCTGGGACCACAGTATATAATGATACACTACCCAGAGACCACTGTAAATAACGATACACTACACACGGACCACTGTATATAATGATATACTACCCAGGGACCATTGTAAATAATGGTAAACTACCCAGAGCACACTGTAAATAAGATATACAACCTAGAGACCACTGTAAATAATAATACACTACCAAGGGACCACTGTATATAATGATATTCTACCCAGGGACCACTGTAAATAATGATATATTGCCATGGGACCAATGTAAATAATGGTAAACTACCCAGGGATCACTGTATAAAATGATACACTACCCAGGGACCACTGTAGATATTGATATTCTACCCAGGGATCACTGTACATAATGATATACTACCCAGGGACCACTGTATATAATGATATTCTACCCAGGGACCACTGGAAATAATGATATACTGCTCAGAGACCACTGTAAATAATGATATCCTTCCCAGGGACCACTTTGAATATTGATACATTGCCCAGCGACTACTGCAAATAATGCTATACAATGCAGGGACCACTATAAATGATGACATACCACTCAGCGCACAATTGTAAATAATGATATTCTACTCTGCGACAACTGAAAAAAAAATGATATGCTGCCCAGCGACCACTGCAAACAATGATATGCCACACTGGGACCACTATAAATAATGATATACCGTCCAGAGACCACCGCAAATAATTATATATAACTAAGGGACAACTGTAAATAATGATATACAACCCAGGGACAACCGTAAATAAGAATATAATACCCAGGGACCACTGTAAATTATGATATTCCACACAGGGACCACTGTAAATAATGACATTCGAACCAGGGACCACTGCAAATAATGTTATACTACCCAGGGACCACTGTACATAATGATATACTACCCAGTGAATACTGTAAATAATTATATCCTGCCCAGGGACAACTGTAAATAATTAAAAACAATCCAGGGACGACTGTGATTAATGATATATTTCCCAGGGACCACTGCAAATAATGGTATACTACACCATGGACTACTGTAAATAATGATATATTACCCAGGGACCACTGTGAATCCTGATATATTGTCCAGAGACACAGTAAATAATGAAATACTATCCATGAGCCACTGTAAATAAAGATGTATTACACAGGGCACACTATAATTGATGACATACTGTCCAGGGACAACTGTAAATCATGATATACCACACTGTGAACACTGTCAATAATGATATACCACACGGGGACCACTGTAAATAATGATATACTACCCAGGGAACACTTTAAATAATGATACGTTACCCAGGAACAACATTAAATGAAGATATACTATCCAGGGAACACTGTAAATAATGATATCCTACCCAGGGACAACTGTAAATAATGATATACTGCTCAGGGACCACTGCAAATAATGATGTACTGCAGAGGGAGCCTTGTAAATAATGAAACACTACCTGGGGCCCAATGTAAATAATGGTATACAACCCAGGGACCACTGTAAATAATTGCATCCTACCCAGCGACCACTGAAAATAATCATGTTCTTCACAGGGACCACTGTAAATAATGATATTCTACCCAGGGTCCACTGTAAATGATGATACCTACCCAAGGCCACAGTAAATAGTGGTATACAACCCAGTGACCGGTATAAATAATGATATACTACACAGGGACCACAGTACATAATGATAAACTACCCAGGGACCAATGTAAATAATGATATACTGCTCAGGGACAACTGTAAATAATGATATCCTACCCAGGGACAACTGTAAATAATGATATACTGCCCAGGGACCATTGTAAATAATGAAATACTGCTCAGGGACCACTGCAAATAATGATGTACTGCAGAGCTATCCCTGTAAATAATGAAACACTACCTGGGGCCCAATGTAAATAATGGTATACAACCCAGGGACCACAGTAAATAATTACATCCTACTCAGCGACCACTGAAAATAATCATGTTCTTCACAGGGACCACTGTAAATATTGATATTCTACCCAGGGACAACTGTAAATAATCATATTCTTCACAGGGACCACTGTAAATAATGATATTCTACCCAGGGTCCACTGTAAATGATGATACCTACCCAAGGCCACAGTAAATAGTGGTATACAACCCAGTGACCGGTATAAATAATGATATACTACACAGGGACCACAGTACATAATGATAAACTACGCAGGGACCACTGTAAATAATGATTTACCACCCAGGTACTGCTGAATATAATGATATTCTACCCAGGGGACACTGTAAATAATGATATTCTAACCAGGGACCACTGAAAATTATGATATACTATCCAGGGACCACTGTAAATAATGATATTCTACCCAAGGACCACTGCAAATAATGATATACTATCCAGAGACCACTGCAAATAATGATGTACTGCCCAGGGACCACTGCAAATAATGATATTCTAACCAGGGACCACTGTAAATAATGATATTCTAACCAGGGACCACTGTAATTAATGATATCCTACCCAGGGAACACTGTAAATAATGATATTCTACCCAGGGAACACTGTAATTAATGATATTCTAACCAGGGACCACTGTAAATAATGATATTCTAACCAGGGAACACTGTAAATAATGATATTCCACCCAGGGAACACTGTAAATAATGATACACTACCCAGGGACCACTGTATATAATGATATTCTACCCAGGGATCACTGTACATAATGATATACGACCCAGGGACCACTGTATATAATGATATTCTACCCAGGGACCACTGTATATAATGATACACTACCCAGGGACCACTGTATATAATGATATTCTACCCAGGGACCACTGTATATCATGATATATTACCCAGGGACCACTGTAAATAATGGTAAACTACCCAGGGCACACTGTAAATAAGATACACAACTTAGAGACCACTGTAAATAATGATACACTACCAAGGGACCACTGTATATAATGATATTCTACCCAGGGACCACTGTAAATAATGATATACTGCCCAGGGACCACTGTAAATAATGGTAAACTACCCAGGGACCACTGTATATAATGATACACTACCCAGGGAACACTGTAAATAACGATATTCTAACCAGGGAACACTGTAAATAATGATATTCTATCCAGGGAAAACAGTAAATAATGATATTCTACCCAGGGACAACTGTAAATAATGTTATTCTAACCAGGACCACTGCATATAATGATACACTACCAAGGGAACACTGTAAATAACGATATTCTAACCAGGGAACACTGTAAATTATGATATTCTACCCAGGGAACACAGTAAATAATGATATTCTACCCAGGGACAACTGTAAATAATGTTATTCTCCCCAGGGAACGCTGTGCATAATGATATCCTGCACAGGGACCACAGTAACTAATGAAACTTCTGGGAGGTGAGTAGTTAGTTTAAAAGCACTTACCTTTACAGGAGCAGCCCTTTGGATTTCGGCGGCAGCGGTGCGCAGGGGCCTTCTGGGAGGTGAGTAGTTAGTTTAAAAGCACTTACCTTTACAGGAGCAGCCCTTTGGATTTCGACGGCAGGGGCCTTCTGGGAGGTGAGTAGTTAGTTTAAAAGCACTTACCTTCACAGGAGCAGCCCTTTGGATTTCGGCGGGAACCGGAAGTTCGACCTCTGGCAAGCCCCCCCCCCCCAACCAATAAATTCTGGTGGAGAGGAAACCCGAGACACTACACGTGTAGTGTCTCCCACCCACCCTCCTCCTCTAACCTAATAATAAGACCCATTGGTGTAAGGTAAGTGCCATATTTTATTATTATATTATTAGCATTGTGCAGGTCAAGGATTGGAGGTGGAGGAGCAGTCTCTGTCAGCGAGAGAACCTGAGAACATCTCAGAAGGTAAGCAAGTGATTTTTACTTTTATACCTGTTTTTCAAATTGTGTGTGTCGGGGGGAAACTGAAGTGACATCACAGAAAAGCTGTGACCTGAGTGGCTGGTTGGGATTCTAACCTAAATTTTTTTTGAGTATTTGGGAACTAATTAAACATAATAACTTAATTATAATTTAGAGGATATCTAAGCCAGAGATCGGAGAATATTATAGTTAGCTATCGCATTTCTATTAGAAATCTAGTGCTAGGAAACAGATAGTTGACAGTAACTTTGAAATTTAAAAAAAGTATCTATAAAAAAAAAAAAAGACAAATTTTAATTTTAATTAATTGACGCAATGTCAGTTAGAGGGGTGCTGTGCTCTGACTGTGAGATGTGGCAGGTCCGGGAGGCTTCCAGCGTCCCGGATGGCTTCATCTGCAGAAAGTGCACCCAACTGCAGCTCCTCACAGACCGCATGGTTCGGTTGGAGCAGCAATTGGATGCACTTAGGAGCATGCAGGTGGCGGAAAGCGTCATAGATCGCAGTTATGTAAGTGTGGTCACACCCAAGGTGCAGGCAGAGAAATGGGTGACCACCAGAAAGGGCAGGCAGTCAGTGCAGGAATCCCCTGTGGTTGTCCCCCTCTCGAACAGATATACCCCTTTGGATACTGTCGGGGGGGATAGCCTATCAGGGGAAAACAGCAGCAGCCAGAGCAGTGGCACCACGGCTGGCTCTGATGTTCAGAAGGGAGGGTCAAAGCGCAGAAGAGTAATAGTTATAGGGGACTCTATAGTCAGGGGCACAGATAGGCGCTTCTGTGGACGTGAAAGAGACTCCAGGATGGTATGTTGCCTCCCTGGTGCCAGGGTCCAGGATGTCTCCGAACGGGTAGAGGGAATCCTGAAGGGGGAGGGCAAACAGGCAGAGGTCGTTGTACATATTGGTACTAACGACATAGGCAGGAAGGGGCATGAGGTCCTGCAGCAGGAGTTCAGGGAGCTAGGCAGAAAGTTAAAAGACAGGACCTCGAGGGTTGTAATCTCGGGATTACTCCCTGTGCCACGTGCCAGTGAGGCTAGAAATAGGAAGATAGAGCAGACAAACACGTGGCTAAACAGCTGGTGTAGGAGGGAGGGTTTCTGTTATCTGGACCACTGGGAGCTCTTCCGGGGCAGGTGTGACCTGTATAAGATGGACGGGTTGCATCTAAACCGGAGAGGCATAAATATCCTGGCCGCGAGGTTTGCTAGTGTCACACGGGAGGGTTTAAACTAGTATGGCAGGGGGTTGGGCACGGGAGCAATAGGTCAGAAGGTGAGAGCATTGAGGGAGAACTAGGGAATAGGGACAGTGTGGCTCTGAGGCAGCGCAGACGGGGAGAAGTTGCTGAACACAGCGGGTCTGGTGGCCTGAAGTGCATATGTTTTAATGCAAGGAGCATTACGGGTAAGGCAGATGAACTTAGAGCTTGGATTACTACTTGGAACTATGATGTTGTTGCCATTACAGAGACCTGGTTGAGGGAAGGGCAGGATTGGCAGCTAAACGTTCCAGGATTTAGATGTTTCAGGCGGGATAGAGGGGGATGTAAAAGGGGAGGCGGAGTTGCGCTACTTGTTCAGGAGAGTATCACAGCTATACAGCGAGAGGACACCTCAGAGGGCAGTGAGGCTATATGGGTAGAGATCAGGAATAAGAAGGGTGCAGTCACAATGTTGGGGGTATACTACAGGCCTCCCAACAGCCAGCGGGAGATAGAGGAGCAGATAGGTAGACAGATTTTGGAAAAGAGTAAAAACAACAGGGTTGTGGTGATGGGAGACTTCAACTTCCCCAATATTGACTGGGACTCACTTAGTGCCAGGGGCTTAGACGGGGCAGAGTTTGTAAGGAGCATCCAGGAGGGCTTCTTAAAACAATATGTAAACAGTCCAACTAGGGAAGGGGCGGTACTGGACCTGGTATTGGGGAATGAGCCCGGCCAGGTGGTAGATGTTTCAGTAGGGGAGCATTTCGGTAACAGTGACCACAATTCAGTAAGTTTTAAAGTACTGCTGGACAAGGATAAGAGTGGTCCGAGGATGAATGTGCTAAACTGGGGGAAGGCTAATTATAACAATATTAGACGGGAACTGAAGAACATAGATTGGGGGCGGATGTTTGAGGGCAAATCAACATCTGACATGTGGGAGGCTTTCAAGTGTCAGTTGAAAGGAATACAGGACAGGCATGTTCCTGTGAGGAAGAAAGATAAATACGGCAATTTTCGGGAACCTTGGATGACGAGTGATATTGTAGGCCTCGTCAAAAAGAAAAAGGAGGCATTTGTCAGGGCTAAAAGGCTGGGAACAGACGAAGCCTGTGTGGCATATAAGGAAAGTAGGAAGGAACTTAAGCAAGGAGTCAGGAGGGCTAGAAGGGGTCATGAAAAGTCATTGGCAAATAGGGTTAAGGAAAATCCCAAGGCTTTTTACACTTACATAAAAAGCAAGAGGGTAGCCAGGGAAAGGGTTGGCCCACTGAAGGATAGGCAAGGGAATCTATGTGTGGAGCCAGAGGAAATGTGCGAGGTACGAAATGAATACTTTGCATCAGTATTCACCAAAGAGAAGGAATTGGTAGATGTTGAGTCTGGAGAAGGGGGTGTAGATAGCCTGGGTCACATTGTGATCCAAAAAGACGAGGTGTTGGGTGTCTTAAAAAATATTAAGGTAGATAAGTCCCCAGGGCCGGATGGGATCTACCCCAGAATACTGAAGGAGGCTGGAGAGGAAATTGCTGAGGCCTTGACAGAAATCTTTGGATCCTCGCTGTCTTCAGGGGATGTCCCGGAGGACTGGAGAATAGCCAATGTTGTTCCTCTGTTTAAGAAGGGTGGCAGGGATAATCCCGGGAACTACAGGCCGGTGAGCCTTACTTCAGTGGTAGGGAAATTACTGGAGAGAATTCTTCGAGACAGGATCTACTCCCATTTGGAAGCAAATGGACGTATTAGTGAGAGGCAGCACGGTTTTGTGAAGGGGAGGTCGTGTCTCACTAACTTGATAGAGTTTTTCGAGGAGGTCACTAAGATGATTGATGCAGGTAGGGCAGTAGATGTTGTCTATATGGACTTCAGTAAGGCCTTTGACAAGGTCCCTCATGGTAGACTAGTACAAAAGGTGAAGTCACACGGGATCAGGGGTGAACTGGCAAGGTGGATACAGAACTGGCTAGGCCATAGAAGGCAGAGGGTAGCAATGGAGGGATGCTTTTCTAATTGGAGGGCTGTGACCAGTGGTGTTCCACAGGGATCAGTGCTGGGACCTTTGCTCTTTGTAGTATATATAAATGATTTGGAGGAAAATGTAACTGGTCTGATTAGTAAGTTTGCAGACGACACAAAGGTTGGTGGAATTGCGGATAGCGATGAGGACTGTCTGAGGATACAGCAGGATTTAGATTGTCTGGAGACTTGGGCGGAGAGATGGCAGATGGAGTTTAACCTGGACAAATGTGAGGTAATGCATTTTTGAAGGGCTAATGCAGGTAGGGAATATACAGTGAATGGTAGAACCCTCAAGAGTATTGAAAGTCAAAGAGATCTAGGAGTACAGGTCCACAGATCACTGAAAGGGGCTACACAGGTGGAGAAGGTAGTCAAGAAGGCATACGGCATGCTTGCCTTCATTGGCCGGGGCATTGAGTATAAGAATTGGCAAGTCATGTTGCAGCTGTATAGAACCTTAGTTAGGCCACACTTGGAGTATAGTGTTCAATTCTGGTCGCCACACTAACAGAAGGATGTGGAGGCTTTAGAGAGGGTGCAGAAGAGATTTACCAGAATGTTGCCTGGTATGGAGGGCATAAGCTATGAGGAGCGATTGAATAAACTCGGTTTGTTCTCACTGGAACGAAGGAGGTTGAGGGGCGACCTGACAGAGGTATACAAAATTATGAGGGGCATAGACAGAGTGGATAGTCAGAGGCTTTTCCCCAGGGTAGAGGGGTCAATTACTAGGGAGCATAGGTTTAAGGTGAGAGGGGCAAAGTTTAGAGTAGATGTACGAGGCAAGTTTTTTACGCAGAGGGTAGTGGGTGCCTGGAACTCACTACCGGAGGAGGTAGTGGAGGCAGGGACGATAGGGACATTTAAGGGGCATCTTGACAAATATATGAATAGGATGGGAATAGAAGGATACGGACCCAGGAAGTGTAGAAGATTGTAGTATAGTCGGGCAGTATGGTCGGCACGGGCTTGGAGGGCCGAAGGGCCTGTTCCTGTGCTGTACATTTCTTTGTTCTTTGTTTGTTTGAAATACTATCCAGTGGCCAATGTAAATGATGCTACCCACCTAAGGCCTCTGTACATAATGGCATACAACCCAGGAACCGCTGAAGATAATGATATTCTACTCAGGGACACCGGTAGATAATGATACACTAACCTGGACCACTGTAAATAATGATATTCTCCCCAGTGACCACTGTAAGTAATGACAGACTGCCCAGGGACTACTGTAAATAATTATATTCTGCACAGTGACCACTGTAAATAATGATATACAACCCAAGGACCACTGTAAATTATGATATTCTACCCAGGGACCACTGTAAATGATGATATACGACCCAGGGACCTCTGTCAATTATGGTAAACTACCCAGGGACCACTGTAAATAATTATATACTACCCAGGGACCACTGTATATAATGATACACTACCCAGAGACCACTGTAAATAATGAATCACTACCAAGGGGCCACAGTATATAATGATATACTACCCAGGGACCACTGTAAATCATGGTAAACTACCCAGGGACCACTGTACATAATGATATACTACCCAGGGACCACTGTATATAATGATGTACTAACCAGGGACCACTGTATATAATGATATTCTACCCAGGGACCAGTGTAAATAATGATATTCTACTTTGGGACCACTGTAAATAATGATATGCTACCCAGGGACCACTGTATATAATGATATTCTATCCAGGGACCACTGCATATAATGATACACTACCCAGAGACCACTGTAAATAATGATAAACTACCCAGGGACCACTGTATATAATGATATACTGCCCAGGGCCCCATGGAAATAATGATACACTACCCAGGGACCACTGCATATAATGATATTCTACTCAGGGACCACTGTATAAAATGATACACTACCCAGCGACCACTGTATCTAATGATATACTACCCAGGGACCACTGTATATAATGATATACTACCCATGGACCACTGTAAATAATGGTAAACTACCCAGGGACCACTGTATATAATGATACACTACCCAGGGACCACTGTATATAATGATATTCTACCCAGGGACCACTGTATATAATGATACACTACCCAGGGACCCCTGTAAATAATGTTATTCTGCGCAGGAACCACCGTAAATAATGATATTCTACATAGGGACCACAGGAAATAATGATATAATGCTCAGAGACCACTGTAAATAATGATATCCTACCTAGGGACCACTGTGAATATTGATACATTGCCCAGCGACTACTGTAAATAATGCTATACAATGCAGGGACCACTATAAATGATGACATACTACTCAGCGCACAATTGTAAATAATGATATTCTACTCTGCGACAACTGAAAAAAAATGATATGCTGCACAGGGTCCACTGCAAACAATGATATGCCACCCTGGGACCACTATAAATAATGATATACCGTCCAGAGACCACCGCAAACAATTATATATAACCAAGGGACAACTGTAAATAATGATATACAACCCAGGGACAACTGTAAATAAGAATATCATACACAGGGACCACTGTAAATTATGATATTCCACACAGGGACCACTGTAAATAATGACATTCGAAACAGGGACCACTGTAAATAATGTTATACTACCCAGGGACCACTGTACATAATGATATACTACCCAGGGACCACTGTACATAATGATATACTACCCAGTGAATACTGTAAATAATTATATCCTGCCCAGGGACAACTGTAAATAATTGAAAACTACCCAGGGACGACTGTGATTAATGATATATTTCCCAGGGACCACTGCAAATAATGGTATACTACACCATGGACCACTGTAAATAATGATATATTACCCAGGGGCCACTATGAATCCTGATATATTGCCCAGGGACACTGTAAATAATGAAATACTATCCAGGAGCCACTGTAAATAAAGATGTATTACACAGGGCACACTATAACTGATGTCATACTGTCCAGGGACAACTGTAAATAATGATATACCACACTGTGAACACTGTCAATAATGATATACCACACTGGGACCACTGTAAATAATGATATACTACCCAGGGAACACTTTAAATAATGATACGTTACCCAGGAACAACAGTAAATGAAGATATACTATCCAGGGACCACTGTAAATAATGATATACTCCCGATGGACCACTGTAAATTACGAAATACTACGCAGGGACCACTGTAAAAAATGCTATACATCCCTGTGACCACTGTAAATAATGATATACTACCCAGGGACCATTGTAAATAATGATATACTGCTCAGGGACAACTGTAAATAATGATATCCTACCCAGGGACAACTGTAAATAATGATATACTGCCCAGGGACCATTGTAAATAATGATATACTGCTCAGGGCCCACTGCAAATAATGATGTGCAGCAGAGGGATCCCTGTAAATAATGAAACACTACCTGGGGCCCAATGTAAATAATGGTATACAACCCAGGGACCACTGTAAATAATGATATACTCCCCAGGGACCACTGTAAATTACGATATACGACGCAGGGACCACTGTAAAAAATGCTATACTACCCTGTGACCACTGTAAATAATGATATACTACCCAGGGACCAATGTAAATTACGATATACTACCCAGGGACCACTGCAAATAATTACATCCTACCCAGCGACCACTGAAAATAATCATATTCTTCACAGGGACCACTGTAAATAATGATATTCTTCACAGGGACCACTGTAAATAATGAGATACTGCCGACGGACCACTGAAAATAATCATATTCTTCACAGGCACCACTGTAAAAAATGATATATTACCCAGGGCCCACTGTAAATAATCATATTCTTCTCAGGGTCCACTGTTAATAATGATATACTACTCAGCTACCACTGTAAATAATTATGTTCTTCACAGGGACCACTGTAAATATTGATATTCTACCCAGGGACAACTGTAAATAATCATATTCTTCACAGGGACCACTGTAAATAATGATATTCTACCCAGGGTCCACTTTAAATGATGATACCTACCCAAGGCCACAGTAAATAATGGTATACAACCCAGTGACCGGTATAAAGAATGATATACTACACAGGGACCACAGTACATAATGATAAACTACGCAGGGACCACTGTAAATAATGATTTACCACCCAGGTACAGCTGAATATAATGATATTCTACACAGGGGACACTATAAATAATGATATTCTAACCAGGGACCACTGAAAATAATGATATATTATCCAGGGACCACTGTAAATAATGATATTCTACCGAAGGACCACTGCAAATAATGATACACTATCCAGAGGCACTGCAAATAATGATACACTGCCCAGGGACCACTGCAAATAATGATAGTCTAACCAGGGACCACTGTAAATAATGATATTCTACTCAGGGAACACTGTAAATAATGATATTCTAACCAGGGAACACTGCAAATCATGATATTCTACCCAGGGAACACAGTAAATAATGATATTCTACCCAGGGAACGCTGTAAACAATGATATTCTAACCACGGAACGCTATAAATAATGATATTCTACCCAGGGACCACTGCATATAATAATACACTACCCAGAGACCACTGTAAATAATGATACACTACCCAGGGACCACTGTATATAATGATATACGATCCAGGGACCACTGTAAATAATGGTAAACTACCCAGGGCACACTGTAAATAAGATACACAACCCAGAGACCACTGTAAATAATGATACACTACCAAGGGACCACTGTATATAATGATATTCTACCCAGGGATCACTGTACATAATGATATACTGCCCAGGGACCACTGTATATAATGATATTCTATCCAGGGACAACTGTATATAATGATATACTACCCAGGGACCACTGTATATAATGATATTCTATCCAGGGACCACTGTATATAATGATATACTACCCAGGGACCACTGTATATAATGATATTCTATCCAGGGACCACTGTATATAATGATATACTGCCCAGGGACCCATGTAAATAATGGTAAATTACCCAGGGACCACGGTATATAATGATACACTGCCCAGGGACCACTGCATATAATGATATTCTACCCAGGGACCACTGTATAAAATGATACACTATCCAGAGACCACTGTAAATAATGATACACTACCCAGGGACCACTGTATCTAATGACATACTACCCAGGGACCACTGTAAATAATGGTAAACTACCCAGGGACCACTGTACATAATGATATACTACTCAGGGACCACTGTATATAAGGATATTCTACCCAGGGACCACTGTATATAATGATATTCTACCCAGGGATCACTGTACATAATGATATACTGCCCAGGGACCACTGTATATAATGATATTCTATCCAGGGACAACTGTATATAATGATATACTACCCAGGGACCACTGTATATAATGATATTCTATCCAGGGACCACTGTATATAATGATATACTACCCAGGGACCACTGTATATAATGATATTCTATCCAGGGACCACTGTATATAATGATATACTGCCCAGGGACCCATGTAAATAATGGTAAATTACCCAGGGACCACGGTATATAATGATACACTGCCCAGGGACCACTGCATATAATGATATTCTACCCAGGGACCATTGTATAAAATGATACACTATCCAGAGACCACTGTAAATAATGATACACTACCCAGGGACCACTGTATCTGATGATATACTACCCAGGGACCACTGTAAATAATGGTAAACTACCCAGGGACCACTGAACATAATGATATACTACTCAGGGACCACTGTATATAAGGATATTCTACCCAGGGACCACTGTATATAATGATATTCTACCCTGGGACCACTGTATATAATGATACACTACCCAGAGACCACTGTAAATAATGGTAAACTCCCCAGGGCACACTGTAAATAAGATACACAACCCAGAGACCACTGTAAATAATGATACACTACCAAGGAACCACTGTATATAATGATATTCTACCCAGGGACCACTGTAAATAATGATATACTGCCCAGGGACCACTGTAAATAATGGTAAACTACCCAGGGACCACTGTATATAATGATACACTACCCAGGGACCAATGTATATAATGATATTCTACCCAGGGATCACTGTACATAATGATATACTACCCAGTGACCACTGTATATAATGATATTCTACCCAGGGACCTCTGTATATAATGATACACTACCCAGGGACCACTGTATATAATGATATTCTACCCAGGGACTACTGTATCTAATGATATACTACCCAGGGACCACTGTAAATAATGGTAAACGACCCAGGGACCACTGTACATAATGATATACTACCCAGGGACCACTGTATATAATGATATTCTACCCAGGGACCACTGTAAATAATGGTAAACTACCCAGGGACCACTGTATATCATGATACACTATCCAGGGACCACTGCAAATAATGGTACACTACCCAGGGACACTGTAAATTATTCCCTGTAAAAAATGTAACAAATGGAGCGAGTTTCTAGAACACGCAAGACGATTCTACAATAAGGAGCAGGTGGGAGGCCTGGCCATGCCGAATCTTCTTTTGTATCACTGGGCAGCCAGCGGAGTGAGGGTGAAGGGATGTCTAAGGGAGCTGGAGGTGGACTGGGTCTGAATGGAGGAGGCCTCCTGCGCGAGTAACTCTCCCTGCGCGCTGACTACCAGGTAACTCCCGGCCAGCCCACACACACTCCAGGTCAATCCCGGCCAGCCCACACACACACTCCAGGCCACTCCCGACCAGCCCACACACACACTCCAGGCCACTCCCGGCCAGCCCACACACGCACTCCAGGCCACTCCCGGCCAGTCCACACACTCCAGGCCACTCCCGACCAGCCCACACACACACTCCAGGCCACTCCCGACCAGCCCACACACACACTCCAGGCCACTCCCGGGCAGCCCAGACACACTCCAGGCCACTCCCGGCCTGCCCACACACACACTCCAGGCCACTCCCGGCCAGCCCAGACATACTCCAGGCCACTCCCGGCCAGCCCACACACACACTCCAGGCCACTCCCGGCCAGCCCACACACACACTCCAGGCCACTCCCGGCCAGCCCAGACACACTCCAGGCCACTCCCAGCCAGTCCACACACACACTCCAGGCCACTCCCGGCCAGCCCACACACACTCCAGGCCACTCCCGGGCAGCTCACACACACACTCCAGGCCACTCCCGGCCAGCCCACACACACACTCCAGGCCACTCCCGGCCATCCCACACACAGACTCCAGGCCACTCCCGGCCAGCCCACACACACGCTCCAGGCCACTCCCGGCCAGCCCACACACACACTCCAGGCCACTCCCGGCCAGCCCACACACACACTCCAGGCCACTCCCGGCCAGCCCACACACACCCTCCCGGCCACTCCCGGGCAGCTCAGACACACACTCCAGGCCACTCCCGGCTAGCCCACACACACACTCCAGGCCACTCCCGGCCAGCCCACACACACACTCCAGGCCACTCCCGACCAGCCCACACACACACACTCCAGGCCACTCCCGGCCAGCCCAGACACACACTCCAGGCCACTCCCGGCCTGCCCACACACACACTCCAGGCCACTCCCGGCCAGCCCAGACACACTCCAGGCCACTCCCAGCCAGTCCACACACACACTCCAGGCCACTCCCGGCCAGCCCACACACACTCCAGGCCACTCCCGGGCAGCTCACACACACACTCCAGGCCACTCCCGGCCAGCCCACACACACACTCCAGGCCACTCCCGGCCATCCCACACACAGACTCCAGGCCACTCCCGGCCAGCCCACACACACCCTCCCGGCCACTCCCGGGCAGCCCAGACACATACTCCAGGCCACTCCCGGCTAGCCCACACACACACTCCAGGCCACTCCCGGCCAGCCCACACACACACTCCAGGCCACTCCCGGCCAGTCCACACACACACTCCAGACCACTCCCGGCAAGCCCACACACACACTCCAGGCCACTCTCCCCAGCCCACACACACACTCCAGTGAAACCCTTTGTGCTCACTCTCTCTAAACTCCGTCCTAATTTGGAGTCCTCTGTGAAATTGCTCTTTACCTTAAACTGATCTACAGATTACAATTCCAGTTCACTAATCCCACCATTCAACTGAGATCCTCCATCCCTGACAACACTCCATTAAATACCCTTTGTTTTGTCTCCAAGATCCTCACATCCTTTTGTATATTTAGCGGCAGAACAAGAAGCAATTCCTCAGCTATGGTCCTATCTATAAACCTGGTTATAACTCTATAGGCTATTGGCAAAGTGTTAGAAAGTGGGATTCAAATACTCAGGTAGTTGTTTTTGACCTGCCCAGTCCAGATGGGCCGAATGGCCTTTCTGTGCTCTGGACCTCGATGTTTCTATGATCCTAACATCCTTCTTTTCGGAGTCTCCGCCTCTATTGATCAAGTTAAATATCTTCTGAGGTTTTTCCAATCTTATCACCATGACCTTCCATTGCAAAGTGTGGACATGTCCCCGCTCCCTTCCTGTACACTTTTTAAACTTGTCCCGTTTAGTTTATATTTCCTGTCCTCTGCCCTCCTCCCTAATGCATCACCCACACGACAGTGATTTAAATTTACTTTCCCCGTGACCCTCCCTTTCACAGATCTGGGAACATGCTGCTGAAGATTGCTGCTACCCTGCTCACTGTGTCATTGCTGAGTGTCTGTCATTTGTGAATGTTGAAATTCTTTCCATTGAAGCCTATCGCAGTGAATTGTGTCTTGAAGAGCAATTGTCCTCATGTGGACCCTGAGTGAACATCAATGTCTCCTCCCCTCCTGTCTGAATAACAATCATTCACCGCTTCTCTCTGCTTTCTGTTTCTTAGCCAATCTCACATTCTCACCGTCACAGACCCTTTAATCCACGGCTTTGGGACTCGAGAACAACTCGATAAATGACATTTGATCACAATATGTCCCAGTACATAAATTCATATCAGTTCCCTCATTAATCCTCCAGTTATTTTGAAATATAACTGCAATAACAACATGCGATGTGATTTCCCACGAATATCGCCGTGTTTCTGGTCACATAACACCATTTCCTCGCGAAGGAGCAATATTCCTGTTGCCCAGTCTCACCCCTAGAAATGTCCTGGTGACTAACATTATACTGACTGCTCTATCACTCCAGGGTTTATCCCTCTCTCTCCTTTTATAAACAGGATGGGACAGTGAAAATGCCCCAGTCCCCTGGAACCACTCAGATATCAATGAGGATTGAGTATCAGGGTCAGTGTGTCCACTATTGCCACACTCCATCCCTCAGTCACTGTCACACAGCCAATCCAGACCCGGCTAATCTTCTATTTCATTGTGATATATAAAGTATTGGATTGAAAGGGGTTAACTGAGCCTGTTTGTTTAGTGACTGTGATTAATGTCAGTCTCTATGGATCTAACCGTGTCACTGGAGGGTTTGTCGCTGCTATTAATAAGCGATTCCTTTCACTGTGTTATCTCAAACAGTCAGCGGGAGCGTCAATTCCAACACTGCCAGAGATCAGCGGCCCCAGAGAGACCGAGAGGAGGGATCAGAATCTGGGAACTACCCAGAGGAACGTTAGAGCAATGGATCAGAGTCTGGGAACTACCCACAGGAACGTTACAGCAATGGATCAGAATCTGGGGACTAACCACAGGAACGTTACAGCAATGGATCAGAATCTGGGAGCTACCCACAGGAACGTTACAGCAATGGATCAGAATCTGGGAACTGCCCACAGGAACGTTACAGCAATGGATCAGAATCTGGGAACTATCCACAGGAACGTTACAGCAATGGATCAGAATCTGGGAACTATCCACAGGAACGTTACAGCAATGTATCAGAATCTGGGAACTATCCACAGGAACGTTACAGCAATGGATCAGAATCTGGGAACTATCCACAGGAACGTTACAGCAATGGATCAGAATCTGGGAACTACCCACAGGAACGTTACAGCAATGGATCAGAATCTGGGAACTATCCACAGGAACGTTACAGCAATGGATCAGAATCTGGGAACTATCCACGGGAACGTTACAGCAATGGATCAGAATCTGGGAACTGCCCACAGGAACGTTACAGCAATGGATCAGAATCTGGGAACTACCCACAGGAACGTTACAGCAATGGATCAGAATCTGGGAACTGCCCACAGGAACGTTACAGCAATGGATCAGAATCTGGCAACTACCCACAGGAACGTTACAGCAATGGATCAGAATCTGGGAACTGCCCACAGGAACCTTACAGCAATGGATCAGAATCTGGGAACTATCCACAGGAACGTTACAGCAATGGATCAGAATCTGGGAAGTACCCACAGGAACATTACAGCAATGGATCAGAATCTGGGAACTACCCACAGGAACATTACAGCAATGGATCAGAATCTGGGAACTACCCACAGGAACGTTACAGCAATGGACAGGAGTTTATCCCAGGGTATTTACTTGATGTCTTGGCCGTCTTTACCATTGCGGATCTGGGGCGCACTGATGATAATTCAGGCGGGTTATTATCCCCTCCTGGCTGTTGTCGGTGTCCCTGGTAAGTCTCACTATCCAGTTATTTATTGTATAAACCACTTTAAGTGTATTATTGCTCTGGTCATTTGCATCTTGGAAAGATTCAATCCACGTTCTGCAGTTCAGAAGTTTGTAAGTTTTCAGGTCCAGGAGCAGAATGAGGCTATTTGGCCCCTCGCGTCTGCTCCGTCATTCGGTCTTGGCTGATCTCATCCTCGGCTTAACGCCGCCGCCCTGCCCATTGTCCAAAATTCTCATCCCATTCCCAATTCAAAATCTATCCAACTGCTCCTTAAATTTACTAACTGTCCCAGCATGCCCCGCACTCTGGATAGCGAATTCCACAGGTTCACATCCCATTGGGAGAAATAGTTTCTCCTCAGCTCTGATTCACATTTGCTGCCTGTTATCCTGAGATTCTGACCTCTCGTTCCAGAACGCCCCACAAGAGGAAGCATCCGCTCCACTTCCACTTCGCCCACACCTTTTATCATCTTATAAACCACAATTGGATCTCTACTCCTTCTTAACAACTCTCTTGATAAGACAAAGCCCTCATCTCTGCGGTCAGTCTCGTCAACCTCCTCTGAACTGCCTCTAAAGCCCCTACATCTTTCCTCAAATCAGGGGCCAGGACTGTGCAATGCTCCAGGTGCGGTCTGAGCAACATCTGGAATAGTGGGAATAACACTTCCTTACCTTGAAGCTCTGTGCCTTTAGCTATAAATATCAATATCGATTCCAGTCACTGAGCTCATTCCCTATCCAGCGGCTCCACTCGCTCTCTGGTTAATATCGGAGGCTGTTCACAATCCCTGCTCTCCCTTTGACAGTAAAGTTATTATAGCCAGACACTCTCTCCATTCCCAATCCTGCTCACTTGCCATCGCCACCTCTGCTTCACCTCAGCTGCAGAATAAATCATCATCTGTGTCTTTGTTAAATCCACACTCGACTAATCCAATGACATTCTGTCACACAATTTCTGATACAAATCTTCATGAAGCGCAGCTCATCTCCAACTCTGCTGCCATATCCTAACCCGCACCCAATCCCAGTCACCTATCATCCCTGTGCTCACTGCTGTAGATTGGTTCCCAGTCTGGGTCCTAACCCTCACCCAATCCCAGTCACCTATCATCCCTGTGCTCACTGCTGTAGATTGGTTCCCAGTCTGGGTCCTAACCCTCACCCAATCCCAGTCACCTATCATCCCTGTGCTCACTGCTGTAGATTGGTTCCCAGTCTGGGTCCTAACCCTCACCCAATCCCAGTCCCCTATCATCCCTGTGCTCACTGATGTAGATTGGTTCCCAGTCTGGGTCCTAACCCTCACCCAATCCCAGTCACCTATCATCCCTGTGCTCACTGATGTAGATGGGTTCCCAGTCTGGCAGCATCCCACTATCTGAATTCTCATTCAGTGATTGAAATTCTCCACAGTCTCACTCAATCAAATTAGACCAACCCATGTCCATTTTCAATGAATGTGGAAATGAGCTATTTTTCATTACTTTTGCAATTCTGTTATTGGGAGGTGAGTGAAGATGCTGAGAATGGGTTTCTGCAGGTTGTGTTATTGGGAGGTTAGTGAAGATGCTGAGGATGGGTTTCTGCAGGTTGTGTTATTGGGGGGTGAGTGAAGATGCTGCGGATGGGTTTTCTGCAGGTTGTGTTATTGGGGGGTGAGTGAAGATGCTGAGGATGGGTTTTCTGCAGGTTGTGTTATTGGGAGGTGAGTGGAGATGCTGAGGACGGGTTTCTGCAGGTTGTGTTATTGGGAGATGAGTGAAGATGCGGAGGATGGGTTTCTGCAGGTTGTGTTATTGGGAGGTGAGTGGAGATGCTGAGGATGTGTTGCTGCAGGTTGTGATATTGGGAGGTGGGTGAAGATGCTGAGAATGGGTTTCTGCAGGTTGTATTATTGGAAGGTTAGTGGAGATGCTGAGGATGTGTTTCTGCAGGTTGTGTTATTGGGAGGTGAGTGGAGATGCTGAGGATGGGTTTCTGCAGGTTGTGTTATTGGGAGGTGAGTGAAGATGCTGAGGATGGGTTTCTGCAGGTTGTATTATTGGAAGGTTAGTGGAGATGCTGAGGATGGGTTTCTGCAGGTTGTGTTATTGGGAGGTGAGTGAAGATGCTGAGGATGGGGTCCTGCAGGTTGTGTTATGGGAAGGTGAGTGGAGATGCTGAGGATGGGCTTCTGCAGGTTGTGTTATTGGAAGGTTAGTGAAGACGCTTAAGATTGGTTTCTGCAGGTTGTGTTATTGGGAGGTGAGTGAAGATGCTGAGGATGGGTTTCTGCAGGTTGTGTTATTGGGAGGTGAGTGGAGATGCTGAGGCTGGGTTTCTGCAGGTTGTGTTATTGGGAGGTGAGTGGAGATGCTGAGGATGGGTTTCTGCAGGTTGTGTTATTGGGAGGTGAGTGGAGATGCTGAGGATGGGTTTCTGCAGGTTGTGTTATTGGAAGGTGAGTGGAGATGCTGAGGATGGGTTTCTGCAGGTTGTGTTATTGGGAGGTGAGTGAAGATGCTGAGGATGGGTTTCTGCAGGTTGTGTTATTGGGAGGTTAGGGAAGATGCTGAGAATGGGTTTCTGCAGGTTGTGTTATTGGGAGGTGAGTGGAGATTCTGAGGATGGGTTTCTGCAGGTTGTGTTATTGGAAGGTGAGTGGAGATGCTGAGGATGGGTTTCTGCAGGTTGTGTTATTGGAAGGTGAGTGGAGATGCTGAGGCTGGGTTTCTGTAGGTTGTGTTATTGGGAGGTTAGGGAAGATGCTGAGAATGGGTTTCTGCAGGTTGTGATATTGGAAGGTCAGTGAAGATGCTGAGGATAGGTTTCTGCAGGTTGTGTTCTTGCGAGGTTAGGGAAGATGCTGCAGATGTGTTTCTACAGGTTGTGTTATTGGAAGATGAGTGAAGATGCTGAGGATGGGTTTCTACAGGTTGTGTTATTGGAAGATGAGTGAAGATGCTGAGGATGGGTTTCTGCAGGTTGTGTTATTGGGAGGTGAGTGGAGATGCTGAGGATGGGTTTCTGCAGGTTGTGTAATTGGGAGGTGAGTTGAGATGCTGAGGATGGGTTTCTGCAGGTTGTGTTATTGGAAGGTCAGTGAAGATGCTGAGGATGGGTTCTGCAGGTTGTGTTATTGGGAGTTGAGTGGAGATGCTGAGGATGGGTTTCTGCAGGTTGTGTTATTGGGAGATGAGTGGAAATGCTGAGAATGGGTTTCTGCAGGTTGTGTTATTGGGAGGTGAGTGAAGATGCTGAGGATGCGTTTCTGCAGGTTGTGTTATTGGAAGGTTAGGGAAGATGCTGAGAATGGGTTTCTGCAGGTTGTGTTATTGGGAGGTGAGGGGAGATGCTGAGGATGGGTTTCTGCAGGTTGTGTTATTGGGAAGTGAGTGGAGATGCTGAGGATGGGTTTCGGCATGTTGTGTTCTTGGAAGGTTAGGGAAGATGCTGAGGATGGTTTTCTGCAGATTGTGTGATTGGAAGGTTCGTGAAGATTCTGAGGGTGGGTTCTGCAGGTTGTGTTACAGGGAGGTGAGTTGAGATGCTGAGGATGGGTTTCTGCAGGTTGTGTTATTGGAAGGTTAGTGAAGATGCTGAGGATGGGTTCCTGCTGTTTGTGTTCCTGGGAGGTGAGTGAAGATGCTGAGAATGGGTTTCTGCAGGTTGTGTTATTGGGAGGTGAGTGAAGATGCTGAGAATGCGTTTCTGCAGTTTGTGTTATTGGAAGGTGAGTGAAGATGCTGAGGATTGTTTTCTGCAGGTTGTGTTATTGGGAGGTGAGTGAAGATGCTGAGGATGGGTTTCTGCAGGTCGTGTTATTGGGAGGTGATGGAGATGCTGAGGATGGGTTTCTGCAGGTTGTGTTATTGGAAGGATAGTGGCGATGCGGAGGATGGGTTTCTGCAGGTCGTGTTATTGGAAGGTCAGTGAAGATGCTGAGGATGGGGTTCTGCAGCTTTTGTTATTGGAAGGTTAGTGAATATGTTGTGGATGGGTTTATGCAGATTGTGTTATTGGGAGGTGAGTGGAGATGCTGAGGATGGGTTCTGCAGGTTGTGTTATTGGGAGGTGAGTAGAGATGCTGAGGATGGGTTTCTGCAGGTTGTGTTATTGGGAGGTGAGTGGAGATGCTGAGGATGGGTTTATGCAGATTGTATTATTGGGAGGTGAGTGGAGATGCTGAGGATGGGTTTCTGCAGGTTGTTTTATTGGAAGGTTAGGGAAGATGCTGAGGATGGTTTTCTGCAGGTTGTGTTATTGGGAAGGGAGTGGAGATGGATAAGATGGGTTTCTGCAGGTTGTGTTGTTGGAAGGTTGGGGAAGATGCTGAGGATGGTTTTCTGCAGATTGTGTTATTGGAAGGTTAGTGAAGATGCTGAGGATGGGTTTCTGCAGGTTGTGTTATTGGAAGGTTAGGGAAGATGCTGAGGATGGGTTTCTGATGGTTGTGGTATTGGGAGGTGAGTGGAGATGCTGAGGATGGGTTTCTGCAGGTTGTGTTATGGGAAGGTGAGTGGAGATGCTGAGGATAGGTTTCTGCAGATTGTGTTATTGGGAGGTGAGTGGAGATGCTGAGGATGAGATTCTGCAGGTTTTGTTATTGGAAGGTTAGGGAAGATGCTGAGGATGGTTTTCTGCAGACTGTGTTATTGGGAGGTGAGTGAAGATGCTGAGAATGCGTTTCTGCAGGTTGTGTTATTGGGAGGTGAGTGGAGATGCTGAGGATGGGTTTCTGCAGGTTGTGTTATTGGGAGGTGAGTGAAGATGCTGAGGATGGGTTTCTGCAGGTTGTGTTAGTGGGAGGTGAGTGGAGTTGCTGAGGATGGGTTTTGCAGGTTGTGTTATTGGGAGGTGAGTGGAGATGCTGAGGATGGGTTTCTGCAGGTTGTGTTATTGGGAGGTGAGTGAAGATGCTGAGGATGGGTTTCTGCAGGTTGTGTTATTGGGAGGTGAGAGGAGATGCTGAGGATGGGTTTCTGCAGGTTGTGTTATTGGGAGGTGAGAGGAGATGCTGAGGATGGGTTTCTGCAGGTTGAGTTATTGGGAGGTGAGTGGAGATGCTGAGGATGGGTTTCTGCAGGTTGTGTTATTGGGAGGTGAGTGAAGATGCTGAGGATGGGTTTCTGCAGGTTGTTTTATTGGAAGGTGAGTGAAGATGCTGAGGATGGGTTTCTGCATGTTGTGTTATTGGGAGGTAAGTGGAGATGCTCAGGATGGATTCTGCAGGTTGTGTTATTGGGAGGTGAGTGGAGATGCTGAGGATGGGTTTCTGCAGGTTGTGTAATTGGGAGGTTATTGAAGATGCTGAGGAGGGTTTCTGCAGGTTTTGTTATTGGAAGGTGAGTGGAGATGCTGAGGATGGGTTTCGGCATGTTGTGTTATTGGAAGGTTAGGGAGGATGCTGAGGATGGTTTTCTGCAGACTGTGTTATTGGAAGGTTAGTGAAGATTCTGAGGATGGGTTTCTGCAGGTTGTGTTACTGGGAGGTGAGTTGAGATGCTGAGGATGGGTTTCGGCAGGTTGTGTTATTGGAAGGTTAGTGAAGATGCTGAGGATGGGTTTCTGCAGGTTGTGTTATTGGAAAGTTAGGGAAGATGCTGAGGTTGGGTTTCTGAAGGTTGTGGTATTGGGAGGTGAGTGGAGATGCTGAGGATGGGTTTCTGCAGGTTGTGCTGTGGGAAGGTGAGTGGAGATGCTGAGGATAGGTTTCTGCAGATTGTGTTATTGGGAGGTGTGTGGAGATGCTGAGGATGAGATTCTGCAGGTTTTGTTATTGGAAGGTTAGGGAAGATGCAGAGGATTGTTTTCTGCAGACTGTGTTATTGGGAGGTGAGTGAAGATGCTGAGAATGCGTTTCTGCAGGTTGTGTTACTGGGAGGTGAGTGGAGTTGCTGAGGATGGGTTTCTACAGGTTGTGTTATTGGAAGATGAGTGAAGATGCTGAGGATGGGTTTCTGCAGGTTGTGTTATTGGGAGGTGAGTGGAGATGCTGAGGATGGGTTTCTGCAGGTTGTGTAATTGGGAGGTGAGTTGAGATGCTGAGGATGGGTTTCTGCAGGTTGTGTTATTGGAAGGTCAGTGAAGATGCTGAGGATGGGTTCTGCAGGTTGTGTTATTGGGAGTTGAGTGGAGATGCTGAGGATGGGTTTCTGCAGGTTGTGTTATTGGGAGATGAGTGGAAATGCTGAGAATGGGTTTCTGCAGGTTGTGTTATTGGGAGGTGAGTGAAGATGCTGAGGATGCGTTTCTGCAGGTTGTGTTATTGGAAGGTTAGGGAAGATGCTGAGAATGGGTTTCTGCAGGTTGTGTTATTGGGAGGTGAGGGGAGATGCTGAGGATGGGTTTCTGCAGGTTGTGTTATTGGGAAGTGAGTGGAGATGCTGAGGATGGGTTTCGGCATGTTGTGTTCTTGGAAGGTTAGGGAAGATGCTGAGGATGATTTTCTGCAGATTGTGTTATTGGAAGGTTCGTGAAGATTCTGAGGGTGGGTTCTGCAGGTTGTGTTACAGGGAGGTGAGTTGAGATGCTGAGGATGGGTTTCTGCAGGTTGTGTTATTGGAAGGTTAGTGAAGATGCTGAGGGTGGGTTCCTGCTGTTTGTGTTCCTGGGAGGTGAGTGAAGATGCTGAGAATGGGTTTCTGCAGGTTGTGTTATTGGGAGGTGAGTGAAGATGCTGAGAATGCGTTTCTGCAGTTTGTGTTATTGGAAGGTTAGTGAAGATGCTGAGGATTGTTTTCTGCAGGTTGTGTTATTGGGAGGTGAGTGAAGATGCTGAGGATGGGTTTCTGAAGGTTGTGTTATTGGAAGGATAGTGGCGATGCGGAGGATGGGTTTCTGCAGGTCGTGTTATTGGAAGGTCAGTGAAGATGCTGAGGATGGGGTTCTGCAGCTTTTGTTATTGGAAGGTTAGTGAATATGTTGTGGATGGGTTTATGCAGATTGTGTTATTGGGAGGTGAGTGGAGATGCTGAGGATGGGTTCTGCAGGTTGTGTTATTGGGAGGTGAGTAGAGATGCTGAGGATGGGTTTCTGCAGGTTGTGTTATTGGGAGGTGAGTGGAGGTGCTGAGGATGGGTTTATGCAGATTGTATTATTGGGAGGTGAGTGGAGATGCTGAGGATGGGTTTCTGCAGGTTGTTTTATTGGAAGGTTAGGGAAGATGCTGAGGATGGTTTTCTGCAGGTTGTGTTATTGGGAAGGTAGTGGATATGGATAAGATGGGTTTCTGCAGGTTGTGTTGTTGGAAGGTTGGGGAAGATGCTGAGGATGGTTTTCTGCAGATTGTGTTATTGGAAGGTTAGTGAAGATGCTGAGGATGGGTTTCTGCAGGTTGTGTTATTGGAAGGTTAGGGAAGATGCTGAGGATGGGTTTCTGAAGGTTGTGGTATTGGGAGGTGAGTGGAGATGCTGAGGATGGGTTTCTGCAGGTTGTGTTATGGGAAGGTGAGTGGAGATGCTGAGGATAGGTTTCTGCAGATTGTGTTATTGGGAGGTGAGTGGAGATGCTGAGGATGAGATTCTGCAGGTTTTGTTATTGGAAGGTTAGGGAAGATGCTGAGGATGGTTTTCTGCAGACTGTGTTATTGGGAGGTGAGTGAAGATGCTGAGAATGCGTTTCTGCAGGTTGTGTTATTGGGAGGTGAGTGGAGATGCTGAGGATGGGTTTCTGCAGGTTGTGTTATTGGGAGGTGAGTGAAGATGCTGAGGATGGGTTTCTGCAGGTTGTGTTAGTGGGAGATGAGTGGAGTTGCTGAGGATGGGTTTTGCAGGTTGTGTTATTGGGAGGTGAGTGGAGATGCTGAGGATGGGTTTCTGCAGGTTGTGTTATTGGGAGGTGAGTGAAGATGCTGAGGATGGGTTTCTGCAGGTTGTGTTATTGGGAGGTGAGAGGAGATGCTGAGGATGGGTTTCTGCAGGTTGTGTTATTGGGAGGTGAGAGGAGATGCTGAGGATGGGTTTCTGCAGGTTGAGTTATTGGGAGGTGAGTGGAGATGCTGAGGATGGGTTTCTGCAGGTTGTGTTATTGGGAGGTGAGTGAAGATGCTGAGGATGGGTTTCTGCAGGTTGTTTTATTGGAAGGTGAGTGAAGATGCTGAGGATGGGTTTCTGCATGTTGTGTTATTGGGAGGTAAGTGGAGATGCTCAGGATGGATTCTGCAGGTTGTGTTATTGGGAGGTGAGTGGAGATGCTGAGGATGGGTTTCTGCAGGTTGTGTAATTGGGAGGTTATTGAAGATGCTGAGGAGGGTTTCTGCAGGTTTTGTTATTGGAAGGTGAGTGGAGATGCTGAGGATGGGTTTCGGCATGTTGTGTTATTGGAAGGTTAGGGAGGATGCTGAGGATGGTTTTCTGCAGACTGTGTTATTGGAAGGTTAGGGAAGATGCTGAGGTTGGGTTTCTGAAGGTTGTGGTATTGGGAGGTGAGTGGAGATGCTGAGGATGGGTTTCTGCAGGTTGTGCTGTGGGAAGGTGAGTGGAGATGCTGAGGATAGGTTTCTGCAGATTGTGTTATTGGGAGGTGTGTGGAGATGCTGAGGATGAGATTCTGCAGGTTTTGTTATTGGAAGGTTAGGGAAGATGCAGAGGATTGTTTTCTGCAGACTGTGTTATTGGGAGGTGAGTGAAGATGCTGAGAATGCGTTTCTGCAGGTTGTCTTACTGGGAGGTGAGTGGAGTTGCTGAGGATGGGTTTCTGCAGGTTGTGTTATTGGGAGGTGAGTGGAGATGCTGAGGATGGGTTTCTGCAGGTTGTGTTATTGGGAGGTGAGTGAAGATGCTGAAGATGGGATTCTGCAGGTTGTGTTATTGGGAGGTGAGAGGAGATGCTGAGGATGGGTTTCTGCAGGTTGTGTTATTGGGAGGTGAGTGGAGATGCTGAGGATGGGTTTCTGCAGGTTGTGTTATTGGGAGGTGAGTGGAGATGCTGAGGATGGGTTTCTGCAGGTTGTGTTATTGGGAGGTGAGTGAAGATGCTGAGGATGGGTTTCTGCAGGTTGTGTTATTGGGAGGTGAGAGGAGATGCTGAGAATGCGTTTCTGCAGGTTGTGTTACTGGGAGGTGAGTGGAGTTGCTGAGGATGGGTTTCTGCAGGTTGTGTTATTGGGAGGTGAGAGGAGATGCTGAGGATGGGTTTCTGCATGTTGTGTTATTGGGAGGTGAGTGAAGATGCTGAGGATGGGTTTCTGCAGGTTGTGTTATTGGGAGGTGAGAGGAGATGCTGAGGATGGGTTTCTGCAGGTTGTGTTATTGGGAGGTGAGAGGAGATGCTGAGGATGGGTTTCTGCAGGTTGTGTTATTGGGAGGTGAGTGAAGATGCTGAGGATGGGTTTCTGCAGGTTGTGTTATTGGGAGGTGAGAGGAGATGCTGAGAATGCGTTTCTGCAGGTTGTGTTACTGGGAGGTGAGTGGAGTTGCTGAGGATGGGTTTCTGCAGGTTGTGTTATTGGGAGGTGAGTGGAGATGCTGAGGATGGGTTTCTGCAGGTTGTGTTATTGGGAGGTGAGTGAAGATGCTGAGGATGGGTTTCTGCTGGTTGTGTTATTGGGAGCTGAGAGGAGATGCTGAGGATGGGTTTCTGCAGGTTGTGTTATTGGGAGGTGAGTGGAGATGCTGAGTATGGGTTTCTGCAGGTTGCCTTATTGGGAGGTAAGTGGAGATGCTCAGGATGGATTCTGCAGGTTGTGTTATTGGGAGGTGAGTGGAGATGCTGAGGATGGGTTTCTGCAGGTTGTGTAATTGGGAGGTTATTGAAGATGCTGAGGAGGGTTTCTGCAGGTTTTGTTATTGGAAGGTGAGTGGAGATGCTGAGGATGGGCTTCTGCAGGTTGTGTTATTGGGAGGTGAGTGAAGATGCTGAGGATGGGTTTCTGCAGGTTGTGTTATTGGGAGGTGAGTGGAGATGCTGAGGATGGGTTTCTGCAGGTTGTGTTATTGGGAGGTGAGTGGAGATGCTGAGGATGGGTTTCTGCAGATTGTGTTATTGGGAGGTGAGTGGAGATGCTGAGGATGGGTTTCTGCAGGTTGTGTTATTGGGAGGTAAGTGGAGATGCTGAGGATTGTTTTCTGCAGGTTGTGTTATTGGGAGGTAACTGGAGATGCTGAGGATGGTTTTCTGCAGGTTGTGTTATTGGAAGATTAGTGAATATGTTGTGGATGGGTTTCTGCAGGTTGTGTTATTGGGAGCTGAGTGGAGATGCTGAGGATGGGTTCTGCAGGTTGTGTTATTGGAAGATTAGTGAATATGTTGTGGATGGGTTTCTGCAGGTTGTGTTATTGGGAGGTGAGTGGAGATGTTGAGGATGGGTTTCTGCAGGTTGTGTTATTGGGAGGTGAGTGAAGATGCTGAGGATGGGTTTCTGCAGGTTGTGTTATTGGGAGGTGAGTGGAGATGATGAGGATGGGTTTCTGCAGGTTGTGTTATTGGAAGGTGAGTGGAGATGCTGAGGATGGGTTTCTGCAGGTTGTGTTATTGGGAGGTGACGAAGATGTTGAGAATTGGTTTCTGCAGGTTGTGTTATTGGAAGGTTAGTGAAGACGCTGAGGATGGGTTTCTGCAGGTTGTGTTATTGGAAGGTGAGTGAAGATGTTGAGAATGGGTTTCTGCAGGTAGTGTTATTGGAAGGTTAGTGGAGATGCAGAGGATGGGTTTCTGCAGGTTGTGTTCTTGGGAGGACATTAAAGATACTGAGGATGGGTTTCTTCAGGTTGTGTTATTGGGGGGTGAGTGAAGATGCTGAGGATGGGTTTCTGCAGGTTGTGTTATTGGAAGGTGACTGGGGATGCTGAGGATGGGTTTCTGCAGGTTGTGTTATTGGGAGGTTAGTGGAGATGCTGAGGATGTGTTGCTGCAGGTTGTGTTATTGGGAGGTGAGTGGAGATGCTGAGGATGAGTTTCTGCAGGTTGTGATATTGGAAGGTCAGTGAAGATGCTGAGGATAGGTTTCTGCAGGTTGTGTTCTTGCGAGGTTAGGGAAGATGCTGCGGATGGGTTTCTACAGTTTGTGTTATTGGAAGATGAGTGAAGATGCTGAGGATGGGTTTCTACAGGTTGTGTTATTGGAAGATGAGTGAAGATGCTGAGGATGGGTTTCTGCAGGTTGTGTTATTGGGAGGTGAGTGGAGATGCTGAGGATGGGTTTCTGCAGGTTGTGTTATTGGGAGGTGAGTTGAGATGCTGAGGATGGGTTTCTGCAGGTTGTGTTATTGGAAGGTCAGTGAAGATGCTGAGGATGGGTTCTGCAGGTTGTGTTATTGGGAGGTGAGTGGACATGCTGAGGATGGGTTTCTGCAGGTTGTGTTATTGGGAGGTGAGAGGAGATGCTGAGAATGCGTTTCTGCAGGTTGTGTTACTGGGACGTGAGTCGAGTTGCTGAGGATGGGTTTCTGCAGGTTGTGTTATTGGGAGGTGAGTGGAGATGCTGAGGATGGGTTTCTGCAGGTTGTGTTATTGGGAGGTGAGTGAAGATGCTGAGGATGGGTTTCTGCAGGTTGTGTTATTGGAAGCTGAGAGGAGATGCTGAGGATGGGTTTCTGCAGGTTGTGTTATTGGGAGGTGAGTGGAGATGCTGAGGATGGGTTTCTGCAGGTTGCGTTATTGGGAGGTAAGTGGAGATGCTCAGGATGGATTCTGCAGGTTGTGTTATTGGGAGGTCAGTGGAGATGCTGAGGATGGGTTTCTGCAGGTTGTGTAATTGGGAGGTTATTGAAGATGCTGAGGAGGGTTTCTGCAGGTTTTGTTATTGGAAGGTGAGTGGAGATGCTGAGGATGGGTTTCTGCAGGTTGTGTTATTGGGAGGTGAGTGAAGATGCTGAGGATGGGTTTCTGCAGGTTGTGTTATTGGGAGGTGAGTGGAGATGCTGAGGATGGGTTTCTGCAGGTTGTGTTATTGGGAGGTGAGTGAAGATGCTGAGGATGGGTTTCTGCAGGTTGTGTTATTGGGAGGTGAGTGGAGATGCTGAGGATGGGTTTCTGCAGGTTGTGTTATTGGGAGGTGAGTGAAGATGCTGAGGATGGGTTTCTGCAGGTTGTGTTATTGGGAGGTGAGTGGAGATGCTGAGGATGGGTTTCTGCAGATTGTGTTATTGGAAGGTTAGTGGAGACGCTGGGGATGGTTTTCTGCAGGTTGTGTTATTGGAAGGTTAGTGAAGATGCTGAGGATGGGTTTCTGCAGGTTGTGTTATTGGGAGGCGAGTGGAGATGCTGAGGATGGGTTTCTGCAGATTGTGTTATTGGGAGGTGAGTGGAGATGCTGAGGATGGGTTTCTGCAGGTTGTGTTATTGGGAGGTGAGTGAAGATGCTGAGGATGGGTTTCTGCAGGTTGTGCTATTGGAAGGTTAGTGAAGATGCTGAGGATGGGTTTCTGCAGGTTGTGTTATTGGAAGGTGACTGGGGATGCTGAGGATGGGTTTCTGCAGGTTGTGTTATTGGGAGGTTAGTGGAGATGCTGAGGATGTGTTGCTGCAGGTTGTGTTATTGGGAGGTGAGTGGAGATGCTGAGGATGAGTTTCTGCAGGTTGTGATATTGGAAGGTCAGTGAAGATGCTGAGGATAGGTTTCTGCAGGTTGTGTTCTTGCGAGGTTAGGGAAGATGCTGCGGATGGGTTTCTACAGTTTGTGTTATTGGAAGATGAGTGAAGATGCTGAGGATGGGTTTCTACAGGTTGTGTTATTGGAAGATGAGTGAAGATGCTGAGGATGGGTTTCTGCAGGTTGTGTTATTGGGAGGTGAGTGGAGATGCTGAGGATGGGTTTCTGCAGGTTGTGTTATTGGGAGGTGAGTTGAGATGCTGAGGATGGGTTTCTGCAGGTTGTCTTATTGGAAGGTCAGTGAAGATGCTGAGGATGGGTTCTGCAGGTTGTGTTATTGGGAGGTGAGTGGACATGCTGAGGATGGGTTTCTGCAGGTTGTGTTATTGGGAGGTGAGAGGAGATGCTGAGAATGCGTTTCTGCTGGTTGTGTTACTGGGACGTGAGTGGAGTTGCTGAGGATGGGTTTCTGCAGGTTGTGTTATTGGGAGGTGAGTGGAGATGCTGAGGATGGGTTCCTGCAGGTTGTGTTATTGGGAGGTGAGTGAAGATGCTGTGGATGGGTTTCTGCAGGTTGTGTTATTGGGAGCTGAGAGGAGATGCTGAGGATGGGTTTCTGCAGGTTGTGTTATTGGGAGGTGAGTGGAGATGCTGAGGATGGGTTTCTGCAGGTTGCGTTATTGGGAGGTAAGTGGAGATGCTCAGGATGGATTCTGCAGGTTGTGTTATTGGGAGGTGAGTGGAGATGCTGAGGATGGGTTTCTGCAGGTTGTGTAATTGGGAGGTTATTGAAGATGCTGAGGAGGGTTTCTGCAGGTTTTGTTATTGGAAGGTGAGTGGAGATGCTGAGGATGGGTTTCTGCAGGTTGTGTTATTGGGAGGTGAGTGAAGATGCTGAGGATGGGTTTCTGCAGGTTGTGTTATTGGGAGGTGAGTGGAGATGCTGAGGATGGGTTTCTGCAGGTTGTGTTATTGGGAGGTGAGTGAAGATGCTGAGGATGGGTTTCTGCAGGTTGTGTTATTGGGAGGTGAGTGGAGATGCTGAGGATGGGTTTCTGCAGGTTGTGTTATTGGGAGGTGAGTGAAGATGCTGAGGATGGGTTTCTGCAGGTTGTGTTATTGGGAGGTGAGTGGAGATGCTGAGGATGGGTTTCTGCAGATTGTGTTATTGGAAGGTTAGTGGAGACGCTGGGGATGGTTTTCTGCAGGTTGTGTTATTGGAAGGTTAGTGAAGATGTTGAGGATGGGTTTCTGCAGGTTGTGTTATTGGGAGGCGAGTGGAGATGCTGAGGATGGGTTTCTGCAGATTGTGTTATTGGGAGGTGAGTGGAGATGCTGAGGATGGGTTTCTGCAGGTTGTGTTATTGGGAGGTGAGTGGAGATGCTGAGGATGGGTTTCTGCAGGTTGTGTTATTGGGAGGTGAGTGAAGATGCTGAGGATGGGTTTCTGCAGGTTGTGTTATTGGGAGGTGAGTGGAGATGATGAGGATGGGTTTCTGCAGGTTGTGTTATTGGAAGGTGAGTGGAGAATCTGAGGATGGGTTTCTGCAGGTTGTGTTATTGGGAGGTGACGAAGATGTTGAGAATGGGTTTCTGCAGGTTGTGTTATTGGAAGTTTACTGAAGACGCTGAGGATGGGTTTCTGCAGGTTGTGTTATTGGAAGGTGAGTGAAGATGTTGAGAATGGGTTTCTGCAGGTAGTGTTATTGGAAGGTTAGTGGAGATGCAGAGGATGGGTTTCTGCAGGTTGTGTTCTTGGGAGGACATTAAAGATACTGAGGATGGGTTTCTGCAGGTTGTGTTATTGGGGGGTGAGTGAAGATGCTGAGGATGGGTTTCTGCAGGTTGTGTTATTGGAAGGTGACTGGGGATGCTGAGGATGGGTTTCTGCAGGTTGTGTTATTGGGAGGTTAGTGGAGATGCTGAGGATGTGTTGCTGCAGGTTGTGTTATTGGGAGGTGAGTGGCGATGCTGAGGATGGGTTTCTGCAGGTTGTGATATTGGAAGGTCAGTGAAGATGCTGAGGATAGGTTTCTGCAGGTTGTGTTCTTGCGAGGTTAGGGAAGATGCTGCGGATGGGTTTCTACAGGTTGTGTTATTGGAAGATGATTGAAGATGCTGAGGATGGGTTTCTACAGGTTGTGTTATTGGAAGATGAGTGAAGATGCTGAGGATGGGTTTCTGCAGGTTGTGTTATTGGGAGGTGAGTGGAGATGCTGAGGATGTGTTTCTGCAGGTTGTGTTATTGGGAGGTGAGTTGAGATGCTGAGGATGGGTTTCTGCAGGTTGTGTTATTGGAAGGTCAGTGAAGATGCTGAGGATGGGTTCTGCAGGTTGTGTTATTGGGAGGTGAGTGGAGATGCTGAGGATGGGTTTCTGCAGGTTGTGTTATTGGGAGGTGAGAGGAGATGCTGAGAATGCGTTTCTGCAGGTTGTGTTATTGGGAGGTGAGTGGAGATGCTGAGGATGGGTTTCTGCAGGTTGTGTTATTGTGAGGTGAGTGAAGATGCTGAGGATGGGTTTCTGCAGGTTGTGTTATTGGGAGCTGAGAGGAGATGCTGAGGATGGGTTTCTGCAGGTTGTGTTATTGGGAGGTGAGTGGAGATGCTGAGGATGGGTTTCTGCAGGTTGCGTTATTGGGAGGTAAGTGGAGATGCTCAGGATGGATTCTGCAGGTTGTGTTATTGGGAGGTGAGTGGAGATGCTGAGGATGGGTTTCTGCAGGTTGTGTAATTGGGAGGTTATTGAAGATGCTGAGGAGGGTTTCTGCAGGTTTTGTTATTGGAAGGTGAGTGGAGATGCTGAGGATGGGTTTCTGCAGGTTGTGTTATTGGGAGGTGAGTGAAGATGCTGAGGATGGGTTTCTGCAGGTTGTGTTATTGGGAGGTGCGTGGAGATGCTGAGGATGGGTTTCTGCAGGTTGTGTTATTGGGAGGTGAGTTGAGAAGATGAGGATGGGTTTCTGCAGGTTGTGTTATTGGAAGGTGAGTGGAGATGCTGAGGATGGGTTTCTGCAGGTTGTGTTATTGGGAGGTGACGAAGATGTTGAGAATGGGTTTCTGCAGGTTGTGTTATTGGAAGTTTACTGAAGACGCTGAGGATGGGTTTCTGCAGGTTGTGTTATTGGAAGGTGAGTGAAGATGTTGAGAATGGGTTTCTGCAGGTAGTGTTATTGGAAGGTTAGTGGAGATGCAGAGGATGGGTTTCTGCAGGTTGTGTTCTTGGGAGGACATTAAAGATACTGAGGATGGGTTTATGCAGGTTGTGTTATTGGGGGGTGAGTGAAGATGCTGAGGATGGGTTTCTGCAGGTTGTGTTATTGGAATGTGACTGGGGATGCTGAGGATGGGTTTCTGCAGGTTGTGTTATTGGGAGGTGAGTGGCGATGCTGAGGATGGGTTTCTGCAGGTTGTGATTTTGGAAGGTCAGTGAAGATGCTGAGGATAGGTTTCTGCAGGTTGTGTTCTTGCGAGGTTAGGGAAGATGCTGCGGATGGGTTTCTACAGGTTGTGTTATTGGAAGATGATTGAAGATGCTGAGGATGGGTTTCTACAGGTTGTGTTATTGGAAGATGAGTGAAGATGCTGAGGATGGGTTTCTGCAGGTTGTGTTATTGGGAGGTGAGTGGAGATGCTGAGGATGGGTTTCTGCAGGTTGTGTTATTGGGAGGTGAGTAGAGATGCTGAGGATGGGTTTCTGCAGGTTGTGTTATTGGAAGGTCAGTGAAGATGCTGAGGATGGGTTCTGCAGGTTGTGTTATTGGGAGGTGAGTGGAGATGCTGAGGATGGGTTTCTGCAGGTTGTGTTATTGGGAGGTGAGTGAAGATGCTGAGGATGGGTTTCTGCAGGTTGTGTTATTGGGAGCTGAGAGGAGATGCTGAGGGTGGGTTTCTGCAGGTTGTGTTATTGGGAGGTGAGTGGAGATGCTGAGGATGGGTTTCTGCAGGTTGCGTTATTGGGAGGTAAGTGGAGATGCTCAGGATGGATTCTGCAGGTTGTGTTATTGGGAGGTGAGTGGAGATGCTGAGGATGGGTTCCTGCAGGTTGTGTAATTGGGAGGTTATTGAAGATGCTGAGGAGGGTTTCTGCAGGTTTTGTTATTGGAAGGTGAGTGGAGATGCTGAGGATGGGTTTCTGCAGGTTGTGTTATTGGGAGGTGAGTGAAGATGCTGAGGATGGGTTTCTGCAGGTTGTGTTATTGGGAGGTGAGTGGAGATGCTGAGGATGGGTTTCTGCAGGTTGTGTTATTGGGAGGTGAGTGAAGATGCTGAGGATGGGTTTCTGCAGGTTGTGTTATTGGGAGGTGAGTGGAAATGCTGAGGATGGGTTTCTGCAGGTTGTGTTATTGGGAGGTGAGTGAAGATGCTGAATATGGGTTTCTGCAGGTTGTGTTATTGGGAGGTGAGTGGAGATGCTGAGGATGGGTTTCTGCAGATTGTGTTATCGGAAGGTGAGTGGAGACGCTGGGGATGGGTTTCTGCAGGTTGTGTAATTGGAAGGTTAGTGAAGATGCTGAGGATGGGTTTCTGCAGGTTGTGTTATTGGGAGGCGAGTGGAGATGCTGAGGATGGGTTTCTGCAGATTGTGTTATTGGGAGGTGGGTGGAGATGCTGAGGATGGGTTTCTGCAGTTTGTGTTATTGGGAGGTGAGTGAAGATGCTGAGGATGGGTTTCTGCAGGTTGTGCTATTGGAAGGTTAGTGAAGATGCTGAGGATGGGTTTCTGCAGGTTGTGTTATTGGGAGGTGAGTGGAGATGCTGAGAATGGGTTCTGCAGGTTGTGTTATTGGGAGGTGAGTGAAGATGCTTAGGATGGGTTTCTGCAGGTTGTGTTATTGGGAGGTGAGTGGAGATGCTGAGGATGGGTTCTGCAGGTTGTGTTATTGGGAGGTGAGTGGAGATGATGAGGATGGGTTTCTGCAGGTTGTGTTATTGGAAGGTGAGTGGAGAATCTGAGGATGGGTTTCTGCAGGTTGTGTTATTGGGAGGTGACGAAGATGTTGAGAATGGGTTTCTGCAGGTTGTGTTATTGGAAGTTTACTGAAGACGCTGAGGATGGGTTTCTGCAGGTTGTGTTATTGGAAGGTGAGTGAAGATGTTGAGAATGGGTTTCTGCAGGTAGTGTTATTGGAAGGTTAGTGGAGATGCAGAGGATGGGTTTCTGCAGGTTGTGTTCTTGGGAGGACATTAAAGATACTGAGGATGGGTTTCTGCAGGTTGTGTTATTGGGAGGTGACGAAGATGTTGAGAATGGGTTTCTGCAGGTTGTGTTATTGGAAGTTTACTGAAGACGCTGAGGATGGGTTTCTGCAGGTTGTGTTATTGGAAGGTGAGTGAAGATGTTGAGAATGGGTTTCTGCAGGTAGTGTTATTGGAAGGTTAGTGGAGATGCAGAGGATGGGTTTCTGCAGGTTGTGTTCTTGGGAGGACATTAAAGATACTGAGGATGGGTTTCTGCAGGTTGTGTTATTGGGGGGTGAGTGAAGATGCTGAGGATGGGTTTCTGCAGGTTGTGTTATTGGAAGGTGACTGGGGATGCTGAGGATGGGTTTCTGCAGGTTGTGTTATTGGGAGGTTAGTGGAGATGCTGAGGATGTGTTGCTGCAGGTTGTGTTATTGGGAGGTGAGTGGCGATGCTGAGGATGGGTTTCTGCAGGTTGTGATATTGGAAGGTCAGTGAAGATGCTGAGGATAGGTTTCTGCAGGTTGTGTTCTTGCGAGGTTAGGGAAGATGCTGCGGATGGGTTTCTACAGGTTGTGTTATTGGAAGATGATTGAAGATGCTGAGGATGGGTTTCTACAGGTTGTGTTATTGGAAGATGAGTGAAGATGCTGAGGATGGGTTTCTGCAGGTTGTGTTATTGGGAGGTGAGTGGAGATGCTGAGGATGTGTTTCTGCAGGTTGTGTTATTGGGAGGTGAGTTGAGATGCTGAGGATGGGTTTCTGCAGGTTGTGTTATTGGAAGGTCAGTGAAGATGCTGAGGATGGGTTCTGCAGGTTGTGTTATTGGGAGGTGAGTGGAGATGCTGAGGATGGGTTTCTGCAGGTTGTGTTATTGGGAGGTGAGAGGAGATGCTGAGAATGCGTTTCTGCAGGTTGTGTTATTGGGAGGTGAGTGGAGATGCTGAGGATGGGTTTCTGCAGGTTGTGTTATTGTGAGGTGAGTGAAGATGCTGAGGATGGGTTTCTGCAGGTTGTGTTATTGGGAGCTGAGAGGAGATGCTGAGGATGGGTTTCTGCAGGTTGTGTTATTGGGAGGTGAGTGGAGATGCTGAGGATGGGTTTCTGCAGGTTGCGTTATTGGGAGGTAAATGGAGATGCTCAGGATGGATTCTGCAGGTTGTGTTATTGGGAGGTGAGTGGAGATGCTGAGGATGGGTTTCTGCAGGTTGTGTAATTGGGAGGTTATTGAAGATGCTGAGGAGGGTTTCTGCAGGTTTTGTTATTGGAAGGTGAGTGGAGATGCTGAGGATGGGTTTCTGCAGGTTGTGTTATTGGGAGGTGAGTGAAGATGCTGAGGATGGGTTTCTGCAGGTTGTGTTATTGGGAGGTGCGTGGAGATGCTGAGGATGGGTTTCTGCAGGTTGTGTTATTGGGAGGTGAGTTGAGAAGATGAGGATGGGTTTCTGCAGGTTGTGTTATTGGAAGGTGAGTGGAGATGCTGAGGATGGGTTTCTGCAGGTTGTGTTATTGGGAGGTGACGAAGATGTTGAGAATGGGTTTCTGCAGGTTGTGTTATTGGAAGTTTACTGAAGACGCTGAGGATGGGTTTCTGCAGGTTGTGTTATTGGAAGGTGAGTGAAGATGTTGAGAATGGGTTTCTGCAGGTAGTGTTATTGGAAGGTTAGTGGAGATGCAGAGGATGGGTTTCTGCAGGTTGTGTTCTTGGGAGGACATTAAAGATACTGAGGATGGGTTTATGCAGGTTGTGTTATTGGGGGGTGAGTGAAGATGCTGAGGATGGGTTTCTGCAGGTTGTGTTATTGGAATGTGACTGGGGATGCTGAGGATGGGTTTCTGCAGGTTGTGTTATTGGGAGGTGAGTGGCGATGCTGAGGATGGGTTTCTGCAGGTTGTGATTTTGGAAGGTCAGTGAAGATGCTGAGGATAGGTTTCTGCAGGTTGTGTTCTTGCGAGGTTAGGGAAGATGCTGCGGATGGGTTTCTACAGGTTGTGTTATTGGAAGATGATTGAAGATGCTGAGGATGGGTTTCTACAGGTTGTGTTATTGGAAGATGAGTGAAGATGCTGAGGATGGGTTTCTGCAGGTTGTGTTATTGGGAGGTGAGTGGAGATGCTGAGGATGGGTTTCTGCAGGTTGTGTTATTGGGAGGTGAGTAGAGATGCTGAGGATGGGTTTCTGCAGGTTGTGTTATTGGAAGGTCAGTGAAGATGCTGAGGATGGGTTCTGCAGGTTGTGTTATTGGGAGGTGAGTGGAGATGCTGAGGATGGGTTTCTGCAGGTTGTGTTATTGGGAGGTGAGTGAAGATGCTGAGGATGGGTTTCTGCAGGTTGTGTTATTGGGAGCTGAGAGGAGATGCTGAGGGTGGGTTTCTGCAGGTTGTGTTATTGGGAGGTGAGTGGAGATGCTGAGGATGGGTTTCTGCAGGTTGCGTTATTGGGAGGTAAGTGGAGATGCTCAGGATGGATTCTGCAGGTTGTGTTATTGGGAGGTGAGTGGAGATGCTGAGGATGGGTTCCTGCAGGTTGTGTAATTGGGAGGTTATTGAAGATGCTGAGGAGGGTTTCTGCAGGTTTTGTTATTGGAAGGTGAGTGGAGATGCTGAGGATGGGTTTCTGCAGGTTGTGTTATTGGGAGGTGAGTGAAGATGCTGAGGATGGGTTTCTGCAGGTTGTGTTATTGGGAGGTGAGTGGAGATGCTGAGGATGGGTTTCTGCAGGTTGTGTTATTGGGAGGTGAGTGAAGATGCTGAGGATGGGTTTCTGCAGGTTGTGTTATTGGGAGGTGAGTGGAAATGCTGAGGATGGGTTTCTGCAGGTTGTGTTATTGGGAGGTGAGTGAAGATGCTGAATATGGGTTTCTGCAGGTTGTGTTATTGGGAGGTGAGTGGAGATGCTGAGGATGGGTTTCTGCAGATTGTGTTATCGGAAGGTGAGTGGAGACGCTGGGGATGGGTTTCTGCAGGTTGTGTAATTGGAAGGTTAGTGAAGATGCTGAGGATGGGTTTCTGCAGGTTGTGTTATTGGGAGGCGAGTGGAGATGCTGAGGATGGGTTTCTGCAGATTGTGTTATTGGGAGGTGGGTGGAGATGCTGAGGATGGGTTTCTGCAGTTTGTGTTATTGGGAGGTGAGTGAAGATGCTGAGGATGGGTTTCTGCAGGTTGTGCTATTGGAAGGTTAGTGAAGATGCTGAGGATGGGTTTCTGCAGGTTGTGTTATTGGGAGGTGAGTGGAGATGCTGAGAATGGGTTCTGCAGGTTGTGTTATTGGGAGGTGAGTGAAGATGCTTCGGATGGGTTTCTGCAGGTTGTGTTATTGGGAGGTGAGTGGAGATGCTGAGGATGGGTTCTGCAGGTTGTGTTATTGGGAGGTGTGTGGAGATGCTGAGGATGGGTTCTGCAGGTTGTGTTATTGGGAGGTGAGTGGAGATGCTGAGGATGGGTTTCTGCAGGTTGTGTTATTGGGAGGTGAGTGGAGATGATGAGGATGGGTTTCTGCAGGTTGTGTTATTGGAAGGTGAGTGGAGATGCTGAGGATGGGTTTCTGCAGGTTGTGTTATTGGGAGGTGACGAAGATGTTGAGAATGGGTTTCTGCAGGTTGTGTTATTGGAAGGTTAGTGAAGACGCTGAGGATGGGTTTCTGCAGGTTGTGTTATTGGAAGGTGAGTGAAGATGTTGAGAATGGGTTTCTGCAGGTAGTGTTATTGGAAGGTTAGTGGAGATGCAGAGGATGGGTTTCTGCAGGTTGTGTTCTTGGGAGGACATTAAAGATACTGAGGATGGGTTTCTGCAGGTTGTGTTATTGGGGGGTGAGTGAAGATGCTGAGGATGGGTTTCTGCAGGTTGTGTTATTGGAAGGTGACTGGGGATGCTGAGGATGGGTTTCTGCAGGTTGTGTTATTGGGAGGTTAGTGGAGATGCTGAGGATGTGTTGCTGCAGGTTGTGTTATTGGGAAGTGAGTGGAGATGCTGAGGATGGGTTTCTGCAGGTTGTGATATTGGAAGGTCAGTGAAGATGCTGAGGATAGGTTTCTGCAGGTTGTGTTCTTGCGAGGTTAGGGAAGATGCTGCGGATGGGTTTCTACAGGTTGTGTTATTGGAAGATGAGTGAAGATGCTGAGGATGGGTTTCTACAGGTTGTGTAATTGGAAGATGAGTGAAGATGCTGAGGATGGGTTTCTGCAGGTTGTGTTATTGGGAGGTGAGTGGAGATGCTGAGGATGGGTTTCTGCAGGTTGTGTTATTGGGAGGTGAGTTGAGATGCTGAGGATGGGTTTCTGCAGGTTGTGTTATTGGAAGGTCAGTGAAGATGCTGAGGATGGGTTCTGCAGGTTGTGTTATTGGGAGGTGAGTGGAGATGCTGAGGATGGGTTTCTGCAGGTTGTGTTATTGGGAGATGAGTGGAAATGCTGAGAATGGGTTTCTGCAGGTTGTGTTATTGGGAGGTGAGTGAAGATGCTGAGGATGCGTTTCTGCAGGTTGTGTTATTGGAAGGTTAGGGAAGATGCTGAGGATGGTTTTCTGCAGATTGTGTTATTGGAAGGTTCGTGAAGATTCTGAGGGTGGGTTCTGCAGGTTGTGTTACAGGGAGGTGAGTTGAGATGCTGAGGATGGGTTTCTGCAGATTGTGTTATTGGAAGGTTCGTGAAGATGCTGAGGATGGGTTCCTGCTGTTTGTGTTCCTGGGAGGTGAGTGAAGATGCTGAGAATGGGTTTCTGCAGGTTGTGTTATTGGGAGGTGAGTGAAGATGCTGAGAATGCGTCTCTGCAGTTTGTGTTATTGGAAGGTTAGTGACGATGCTGAGGATTTTTTTCTGCAGGTTGTGTTATTGGGAGGTGAGTGAAGATGCTGAGGATGGGTTTCTACAGGTCGTGTTATTGGGAGGTGATGGAGATGCTGAGGATGGGTTTCTGCAGGTTGTGTTATTGGAAGGATAGTGGCGATGCGGAGGATGGGTTTCTGCAGGTCGTGTTATTGGAAGGTCAGTGAAGATGCTGAGGATGGGGTTCTGCAGGTTTTGTTATTGGAAGGTTAGTGAATATGTTGTGGATGGGTTTATGCAGATTGTGTTATTGGGAGGTGAGTGGAGATGCTGAGGATGGGTTTCTGCAGGTTGTGTTATTGGGAGGTGAGTGGAGATGCTGAGGATGGTTTTCTGCAGGTTGTGTTATTGGGAAGGGAGTGGAGATGGATAAGATGGGTTTCTGCAGGTTGTGTTGTTGGAAGGTTGGGGAAGATGCTGAGGATGGTTTTCTGCAGATTGTGTTATTGGAAGGTTAGTGAAGATGCTGAGGATGGGTTTCTGCAGGTTGTGTTATTGGAAGGTTAGGGAAGATGCTGAGGATGGGTTTCTGAAGGTTGTGGTATTGGGAGGTGAGTGGAGATGCTGAGGATGGGTTTCTGCAGGTTGTGTTATGGGAAGGTGAGTGGAGATGCTGAGGATAGGTTTCTGCAGATTGTGTTATTGGGAGGTGAGTGGAGATGCTGAGGATGAGATTCTGCAGGTTTTGTTATTGGAAGGTTAGGGAAGATGCTGAGGATGGTTTTCTGCAGACTGTGTTATTGGGAGGTGAGTGAAGATGCTGAGAATGCGTTTCTGCAGGTTGTGTTATTGGGAGGTGAGTGGAGATGCTGAGGATGGGTTTCTGCAGGTTGTGTTATTGGGAGCTGAGTGAAGATGCTGAGGATGGGTTTCTGCAGGTTGTGTTAGTGGGAGGTGAGTGGAGTTGCTGAGGATGGGTTTTGCAGGTTGTGTTATTGGGAGGTGAGTGAAGATGCTGAGGATGGGTTTCTGCAGGTTGTGTTATTGGGAGGTGAGTGAAGATGCTTAGGATGGGTTTCTGCAGGTTGTGTTATTGGGAGGTGAGAGGAGATGCTGAGGATGGGTTTCTGCAGGTTGTGTTATTGGGAGGTGAGAGGAGATGCTGAGGATGGGTTTCTGCAGGTTGAGTTATTGGGAGGTGAGTGGAGATGCTGAGGATGGGTTTCTGCAGGTTGTGTTATTGGGAGGTGAGTGAAGATGCTGAGGATGGGTTTCTGCAGGTTGTTTTATTGGAAGGTGAGTGAAGATGCTGAGGATGGGTTTCTGCAGGTTGTGTTATTGGGAGGTGTGTGAAGATGCTCAGGATGGATTCTGCAGGTTGTGTTATTGGGAGGTGAGTGGAGATGCTGAGGATGGGTTTCTGCAGGTTGTGTAATTGGGAGGTTATTGAAGATGCTGAGGAGGGTTTCTGCAGGTTTTGTTATTGGAAGGTGAGTGGAGATGCTGAGGATGGGTTTCGGCAGGTTGTGTTATTGGAAGGTTAGGGAGGATGCTGAGGATGGTTTTCTGCAGACTGTGTTATTGGAAGGTTAGTGAAGATTCTGAGGATGGGTTTCTGCAGGTTGTGTTACTGGGAGGTGAGTTGAGATGCTGAGGATGGGTTTCGGCAGGTTGTGTTATTGGAAGGTTAGTGAAGATGCTGAGGATGGGTTTCTGCAGGTTGTGTTATTGGAAGGTTAGGGAAGATGCTGAGGATGGGTTTCTGAAGGTTGTGGTATTGGGAGGTGAGTGGAGATGCTGAGGATGGGTTTCTGCAGGTTGTGCTATGGGAAGGTGAGTGGAGATGCTGTGGATAGATTTCTGCAGATTGTGTTATTGGCAGGTGTGTGGAGATGCTGAGGATGAGATTCTGCAGGTTTTGTTATTGGAAGGTTAGGGAAGATGCTGAGGATGGTTTTCTGCAGACTGTGTTATTGGGAGGTGAGTGCAGATGCTGAGAATGCGTTACTGCAGGTTGTGTTACTGGGAGGTGAGAGGAGATGCTGAGGATGGGTTTCTGCAGGTTGTGTTATTGGGAGGTGAGTGAAGATGCTGAGGATGGGTTTCTGCAGATTGTGTTATTGGGAGGTGAGTGGAGATGCTGAGGATGGGTTTCTGCAGGTTGTGTTATTGGGAGGTGAGTGAAGATGCTGAGGATGGGTTTCTGCAGGTTGTGCTATTGGAAGGTTAGTGAAGATGCTGAGGATGGATTTCTGCAGGTTGTGTTATTGGGAGGTGAGTGGAGATGCTGAGAATGGGTTCTGCAGGTTGTGTTATTGGGAGGTGAGTGAAGATGCTAAGGATGGGTTTCTGCAGGTTGTGTTATTGGGAGGTGAGTGGCGATGCTGAGGATGGGTTCTGCAGGTTGTGTTATTGGGAGGTGTGTGGAGATGCTGAGGATGGGTTCTGCAGGTTGTGTTATTGGGAGGTGAGTGGAGATGCTGAGGATGGGTTTCTGCAGGTTGTGTTATTGGGAGGTGAGTGGAGATGCTGAGGATGGGTTTCTGCAGGTTGTGTTATTGGGAGGTAAGTGGAGATGCTGAGGATTGTTTTCTGCAGGTTGTGTTATTGGGAGGTAACTGGAGATGCTGAGGATGGTTTTCTGCAGGTTGTGTTATTGGAAGATTAGTGAATATGTTGTGGATGGGTTTCTGCAGGTTGTGTTATTGGGAGGTGAGTGGAGATGCTGAGGATGGGTTCTGCAGGTTGTGTTATTGGAAGATTAGTGAATATGTTGTGGATGGGTTTCTGCAGGTTGTGTTATTGGGAGGTGAGTGGAGATGCTGAGGATGGGTTTCTGCAGGTTGTGTTATTGGGAGGTGAGTGAAGATGCTGAGGATGGGTTTCTGCAGGTTGTGTTATTGGGAGGTGAGTGGAGATGATGAGGATGGGTTTCTGCAGGTTGTGTTATTGGAAGGTGAGTGGAGATGCTGAGGATGGGTTTCTGCAGGTTGTGTTATTGGGAGGTGACGAAAATGTTGAGAATGGGTTTCTGCAGGTTGTGTTATTGGAAGGTTAGTGAAGACGCTGAGGATGGGTTTCTGCAGGTTGTGTTATTGGAAGGTGAGTGAAGATGTTGAGAATGGGTTTCTGCAGGTTGTGTTATTGGAAGGTTAGTGGAGATGCAGAGGATGGATTTCTGCAGGTTGTGTTCTTGGGAGGACATTAAAGATACTGAGGATGGGTTTCTGCAGATTGTGTTATTGGGAGGTGTGTGGAGATGCTGAGGATGAGATTCTGCAGGTTTTGTTATTGGAAGGTTAGGGAAGATGCTGAGGATGGTTTTCTGCAGACTGTGTTATTGGGAGGTGAGTGAAGATGCTGAGAATGCGTTTCTGCAGGTTGTGTTACTGGGAGGTGAGAGGAGATGCTGAGGATGGGTTTCTGCAGGTTCTGTTATTGGGAGGTGAGTGAAGATGCTGAGGATGGGTTTCTGCAGATTGTGTTATTGGGAGGTGAGTGGAGATGCTGAGGATGGGTTTCTGCAGGTTGTGTTATTGGGAGGTGAGTGAAGATGCTGAGGATGGGTTTCTGCAGGTTGTGCTATTGGAAGGTTAGTGAAGATGCTGAGGATGGGTTTCTGCAGGTTGTGTTATTGAGAGGTGAGTGGAGATGCTGAGAATGCGTTCTGCAGGTTGTGTTATTGGGAGGTGAGTGAAGATGCTAAGGATGGGTTTCTGCAGGTTGTGTTATTGGGAGGTGAGTGGAGATGCTGAGGATGGGTTTTGCAGGTTGTGTTATTGGGAGGTGTGTGGAGATGCTGAGGATGGGTTCTGCAGGTTGTGTTATTGGGAGGTGAGTGGAGATGCTGAGGATGGGTTTCTGCAGGTTGTGTTATTGGGAGGTGAGTGGAGATGCTGAGGACGGGTTTCTGCAGGTTGTGTTATTGGGAGGTAAGTGGAGATGCTGAGGATTGTTTTCTGCAGGTTGTGTTATTGGTAGGTAACTGGAGATGCTGAGGATGGTTTTCTGCAGGTTGTGTTATTGGAAGATTAGTGAATATGTTGTGGATGGGTTTCTGCAGGTTGTGTTATTGGGAGGTGAGTGGAGATGCTGAGGATGGGTTCTGCAGGTTGTGTTATTGGAAGATTAGTGAATATGTTGTGGATGGGTTTCTGCAGGTTGTGTTATTGGGAGGTGAGTGGAGATGCTGAGGATGGGTTTCTGCAGGTTGTGTTATTGGGAGGTGAGTGAAGATGCTGAGGATGGGTTTCTGCAGGTTGTGTTATTGGGAGGTGAGTGGAGATGATGAGGATGGGTTTCTGCAGGTTGTGTTATTGGAAGGTGAGTGGAGATGCTGAGGATGGGTTTCTGCAGGTTGTGTTATTGGAAGGTGAGTGAAGATGTTGAGAATGGGTTTCTGCAGGTTGTGTTATTGGAAGGTTAGTGGAGATGCAGAGGATGGGTTTCTGCAGGTTGTGTTCTTGGGAGGACATTAAAGATACTGAGGATGGGTTTCTGCAGGTTGAGTTATTGGGGGGTGAGTGAAGATGCTGAGGATGGGTTTCTGCAGGTTGTGTTATTGGAAGGTGACTGGGGATGCTGAGGATGGGTTTCTGCAGGTTGTGTTATTGGGAGGTTAGTGGAGATGCTGAGGATGTGTTGCTGCAGGTTGTGTTATTGGGAGGTGAGTGGAGATGCTGAGGATGGGTTTCTGCAGGTTGTGTTATTGGAAGGTTAGTGGAGATGCAGAGGATGGGTTTCTGCAGGTTGTGTTCTTGGGAGGTGAGTGGAGATGCTGAGGATGGGTTTCTGCAGGTTATGTTATTGGGAGGTGAGTGGAGAGGTTGAGGACGGGTTTCTGCAGGTTGTGCTATTGGGAGGTGAGTGAAGATGTTGAGAATGGGTTTCTGCAGGTTGTGTTATTGGGAGGTTAGTGGAGATGCTGAGGATGGGTTTCTGCAGGTTGTGTTATTGGGAGGTGAGTGGAGATGCAGAGGATGGGTTTCTGCAGGTTGTGTTCTTGGGAGGATATTAAAGGTGCTGAGGATGGGTTTCTGCAGGTTGTGTTCTTGGGAGGTGAGTGGAGATGCTGAGGATGGGTTCTGCAGGTTGTGTTATTGGGAGGTGTGTGGAGATGCTGAGGATGGGTTCTGCAGGTTGTGTTATTGGGAGGTGAGTGGAGATGCTGAGGATGGGTTTCTGCAAGTTGTGTTATTGGGAGGTGAGTGGAGATGCTGAGGATGGGTTTCTGCAGGTTGCGTTATTGGGAGGTAAGTGGAGATGCTGAGGATTGTTTTCTTCAGGTTGTGTTATTGGGAGGTAACTGGAGATGCTGAGGATGGTTTTCTGCAGGTTGTGTTATTGGAAGATTAGTGAATATGTTGTGGATGGGTTTCTGCAGGTTGTGTTATTGGGAGGTGAGTGGAGATGCTGAGGATGGGTCCTGCAGGTTGTGTTATTGGAAGATTAGTGCATATGTTGTGGATGGGTTTCTGCAGGTTGTGTTATTGGGAGGTGAGTGGAGATGCTGAGGATGGGTTTCTGCAGGTTGTGTTATTGGGAGGTGAGTGAAGATGCTGAGGATGGGTTTCTGCAGGTTGTGTTATTGGGAGGTGAGTGGAGATGATGAGGATGGGTTTCTGCAGGTTGTGTTATTGGAAGGTGAGTGGAGATGCTGAGGATGGGTTTCTGCAGGTTGTGTTATTGGGAGGTGACGAAGATGTTGAGAATGGGTTTCTGCAGGTTGTGTTATTGGAAGGTTAGTGGAGATGCAGAGGATGGAGTTCTGCAGGTTGTGTTCTTGGGAGGACATTAAAGATACTGAGGATGGGTTTCTGCAGATTGTGTTATTGGGAGGTGTGTGGAGATGCTGAGGATGAGATTCTGCAGGTTTTGTTATTGGAAGGTTAGGGAAGATGCTGAGGATGGTTTTCTGCAGACAGTGTTATTGGGAGGTGAGTGAAGATGCTGAGAATGCGTTTCTGCAGGTTGTGTTACTGGGAGGTGAGAGGAGATGCTGAGGATGGGTTTCTGCAGGTTGTGTTATTGGGAGGTGAGTGAAGATGCTGAGGATGGGTTTCTGCAGATTGTGTTATTGGGAGGTGAGTGGAGATGCTGAGGATGTGTTTCTTCAGGTTGTGTTATTGGGAGGTGAGTGAAGATGCTGAGGATGGGTTTCTGCAGGTTGTGCTATTGGAAGGTTAGTGAAGATGCTGAGGATGGGTTTCTGCAGGTTGTGTTATTGGGAGGTGAGTGGAGATGCTGAGAATGCGTTCTGCAGGTTGTGTTATTGGGAGGTGAGTGAAGATGCTAAGGATGGGTTTCTGCAGGTTGTGTTATTGGGAGGTGAGTGGAGATGCTGAGGATGGGTTCTGCAGGTTGTGTTATTGGGAGGTGTGTGGAGATGCTGAGGATGGGTTCTGCAGGTTGTGTTATTGGGAGGTGAGTGGAGATGCTGAGGATGGGTTTCTGCAGGTTGTGTTATTGGGAGGTGAGTGGAGATGCTGAGGATGGGTTTCTGCAGGTTGTGTTATTGGGAGGAAAGTGGAGATGCTGAGGATTGTTTTCTGCAGGTTGTGTTATTGGGAGGTAACTGGAGATGCTGAGGATGGTTTTCTGCAGGTTGTGTTATTGGAAGATTAGTGAATATGTTGTGGATGGGTTTCTGCAGGTTGTGTTATTGGGAGTTGAGTGGAGATGCAGAGGATGGGTTCTGCAGGTTGTGTTATTGGAAGATTAGTGAATATGTTGTGGATGGGTTTCTGCAGGTTGTGTTATTGGGAGGTGAGTGGAGATGCTGAGGATGGGTTTCTGCAGGTTGTGTTATTGGGAGGTGAGTGAAGATGCTGAGGATGGGTTTCTGCAGGTTGTGTTATTGGGAGGTGAGTGGAGATGATGAGGATGGGTTTCTGCAGGTTGTGTTATTGGAAGGTGAGTGGAGATGCTGAGGATGGGTTTCTGCAGGTTGTGTTATTGGGAGGTGACGAAGATGTTGAGAATGGGTTTCTGCAGGTTGTGTTATTGGAAGGTTAGTGAAGACTCTGAGGATGGGTTTCTGCAGGTTGTGTTATTGGAAGGTGAGTGAAGATGTTGAGAATGGGTTTCTGCAGGTTGTGTTATTGGAAGGTTAGTGGAGATGCAGAGGATGGGTTTCTGCAGGTTGTGTTCTTGGGAGGACATTAAAGATACTGAGGATGGGTTTCTGCAGGTTGAGTTATTGGGGGGTGAGTGAAGATGCTGAGGATGGGTTTCTGCAGGTTGTGTTATTGGAAGATGACTGGGGATGCTGAGGATGGGTTTCTGCAGGTTGTGTTATTGGGAGGTTAGTGGAGATGCTGAGGATGTGTTGCTGCAGGTTGTGTTATTGGGAGGTGAGTGGAGATGCTGAGGATGGGTTTCTGCAGGTTGTGTTATTGGAAGGTTAGTGGAGATGCAGAGGATGGGTTTCTGCAGGTTGTGTTCTTGGGAGGTGAGTGGAGATGCTGAGGATGGGTTTCTGCAGGTTGTGTTATTGGGAGGTGAGTGGAGAGGTTGAGGACGGGTTTCTGCAGGTTGTGCTATTGGGAGGTGAGTGAAGATGTTGAGAATGGGTTTCTGCAGGATGTGTTATTGGGAGGTTAGTGGAGATGCTGAGGATGGGTTTCTGCAGGTTGTGTTATTGGGAGGTGAGTGGAGATGCAGAGGATGGGTTTCTGCAGGTTGTGTTCTTGGGAGGATATTAAAGGTGCTGAGGATGGGTTTCTGCAGGTTGTGTTCTTGGGAGGTGAGTGGAGATGCTGAGGATGGGTTCTGCAGGTTGTGTTATTGGGAGGTGTGTGGAGATGCTGAGGATGGGTTCTGCAGGTTGTGTTATTGGGAGGTGAGTGGAGATGCTGAGGATGGGTTTCTGCAAGTTGTGTTATTGGGAGGTGAGTGGAGATGCTGAGGATGGGTTTCTGCAGGTTGTGTTATTGGGAGGTAAGTGGAGATGCTGAGGATTGTTTTCTTCAGGTTGTGTTATTGGGAGGTAACTGGAGATGCTGAGGATGGTTTTCTGCAGGTTGTGTTATTGGAAGATTAGTGAATATGTTGTGGATGGGTTTCTGCAGGTTGTGTTATTGGGAGGTGAGTGGAGATGCTGAGGATGGGTCCTGCAGGTTGTGTTATTGGAAGATTAGTGCATATGTTGTGGATGGGTTTCTGCAGGTTGTGTTATTGGGAGGTGAGTGGAGATGCTGAGGATGGGTTTCTGCAGGTTGTGTTATTGGGAGGTGAGTGAAGATGCTGAGGATGGGTTTCTGCAGGTTGTGTTATTGGGAGGTGAGTGGAGATGATGAGGATGGGTTTCTGCAGGTTGTGTTATTGGAAGGTGAGTGGAGATGCTGAGGATGGGTTTCTGCAGGTTGTGTTATTGGGAGGTGACGAAGATGTTGAGAATGGGTTTCTGCAGGTTGTGTTATTGGAAGGTTAGTGAAGACGCTGAGGATGGGTTTCTGCAGGTTGTGTTATTGCAAGATGAGTGAAGATGTTGAGAATGGGTTTCTGCAGGTTGTGTGATTGGAAGGTTAGTGGAGATGCAGAGGATGGGTTTCTGCAGGTTGTGTTCTTGGGAGGACATTAAAGATACTGAGGATGGGTTTCTGCAGGTTGTGTTATTGGGGGGTGAGTGGAGATGCTGAGGATGGGTTTCTGCAGGTTGTGTTATTGGGAGGTTAGTGGAGATGCTGAGGATGTGTTGCTGCAGGTTGTGTTATTGGGAGGTGAGTGGAGATGCTGAGGATGGGTTTCTGCAGGTTGTGTTATTGGAAGGTTAGTGGAGATGCTGAGGATGGGTTTCTGCAGGTTGTGTTATTGGGAGGTGAGTGAAGATGCTGAGGATGGGTTTCTGCAGGTTGTGCTATTGGAAGGTTAGTGAAGATGCTGAGGATGGGTTTCTGCAGGTTGTGTTATTGGGAGGTGAGTGGAGATGCTGAGAATGGGTTCTGCAGGTTGTGTTATTGGGAGGTGAGTGTAGATGCTAAGGATGGGTTTCTGCAGGTTGTGTTATTGGGAGGTGAGTGGAGATGCTGAGGATGGGTTCTGCAGGTTGTGTTATTGGGAGGTGTGTGGAGATGCTGAGGATGGGTTCTGCAGGTTGTGTTATTGGGATGTGAGTGGAGATGCTGAGGATGGGTTTCTGCAGGTTGTGTTATTGGGAGGTAGTGGAGATGCTGAGGATGGGTTTCTGCAGGTTGTGTTATTGGGAGGTAAGTGGAGATGCTGAGGATTGTTTTCTGCAGGTTGTGTTATTGGGAGGTAACTGGAGATGCTGAGGATGGTTTTCTGCAGGTTGTGTTATTGGAAGATTAGTGAATATGTTGTGGATGGGTTTCTGCAGGTTGTGTTATTGGGAGGTGAGTGGAGATGCTGAGGATGGGTTCTGCAGGTTGTGTTATTGGAAGATTAGTGAATATGTTGTGGATGGGTTTCTGCAGGTTGTGTTATTGGGAGGTGAGTGGAGATGCTGAGGATGGGTTTCTGCAGGTTGTGTTATTGGGAGGTGAGTGAAGATGCTGAGGATGGGTTTCTGCAGGTTGTGTTATTGGGAGGTGAGTGGAGATGATGAGGATGGGTTTCTGCAGGTTGTGTTATTGGGAGGTGAGTGGAGAGGTTGAGGACGGGTTTCTGCAGGTTGTGCTATTGGGAGGTGAGTGAAGATGTTGAGAATGGGTTTCTGCAGGTTGTGTTATTGGGAGGTTAGTGGAGATGCTGAGGATGGGTTTCTGCAGGTTGTGTTATTGGGAGGTGAGTGGAGATGCAGAGGATGGGTTTCTGCAAGTTGTGTTCTTGGGAGGATATTAAAGGTGCTGAGGATGGGTTCCTGCAGGTTGTGTTCTTGGGAGGTGAGTGGAGATGCTGAGGATGGGTTCTGCAGGTTGTGTTATTGGGAGGTGTGTGGAGATGCTGAGGATGGGTTCTGCAGGTTGTGTTATTGGGAGGTGAGTGGAGATGCTGAGGATGGGTTTCTGCAAGTTGTGTTATTGGGAGGTGAGTGGAGATGCTGAGGATGGGTTTCTGCAGGTTGTGTTATTGGGAGGTAAGTGGAGATGCTGAGGATTGTTTTCTTCAGGTTGTGTTATTGGGAGGTAACTGGAGATGCTGAGGATGGTTTTCTGCAGGTTGTGTTATTGGAAGATTAGTGAATATGTTGTGGATGGGTTTCTGCAGGTTGTGTTATTGGGAGGTGAGTGGAGATGCTGAGGATGGGTCCTGCAGGTTGTGTTATTGGAAGATTAGTGCATATGTTGTGGATGGGTTTCTGCAGGTTGTGTTATTGGGAGGTGAGTGGAGATGCTGAGGATGGGTTTCTGCAGGTTGTGTTATTGGGAGGTGAGTGAAGATGCTGAGGATGGGTTTCTGCAGGTTGTGTTATTGGGAGGTGAGTGGAGATGATGAGGATGGGTTTCTGCAGGTTGTGTTATTGGAAGGTGAGTGGAGATGCTGAGGATGGGTTTCTGCAGGTTGTGTTATTGGGAGGTGACGAAGATGTTGAGAATGGGTTTCTGCAGGTTGTGTTATTGGAAGGTTAGTGAAGACGCTGAGGATGGGTTTCTGCAGGTTGTGTTATTGGAAGGTGAGTGAAGATGTTGAGAATGGGTTTCTGCAGGTTGTGTGATTGGAAGGTTAGTGGAGATGCAGAGGATGGGTTTCTGCAGGTTGTGTTCTTGGGAGGACATTAAAGATACTGAGGATGGGTTTCTGCAGGTTGTGTTATTGGGGGGTGAGTGAAGATGCTGAGGATGGGTTTCTGCAGGTTGTGTTATTGGGAGGTGAGTGAAGATGCTGAGGATGGGTTTCTGCAGGTTGTGTTCTTGGGAGGACATTAAAGATACTGAGGATGGGTTTCTGCAGGTTGAGTTATTGGGGGGTGAGTGAAGATGCTGAGGATGGGTTTCTGCAGGTTGTGTTATTGGAAGGTGACTGGGGATGCTGAGGATGGGTTTCTGCAGGTTGTGTTATTGGGAGGTTAGTGGAGATGCTGAGGATGTGTTGCTGCAGGTTGTGTTATTGGGAGGTGAGTGGAGATGCTGAGGATGGGTTTCTGCAGGTTGTGTTATTGGAAGGTTAGTGGAGATGCTGAGGATGTGTTGCTGCAGGTTGTGTTATTGGGAGGTGAGTGGAGATGCTGAGGATGGGTTTCTGCAGGTTGTGTTATTGGAAGGTTAGTGGAGAAGCAGAGGATGGGTTTCTGCAGGTTGTGTTCTTGGGAGGTGAGTGGAGATGCTGAGGATGGGTTTCTGCAGGTTGTGTTATTGGGAGGTGAGTGGAGAGGTTGAGGACGGGTTTCTGCAGGTTGTGCTATTGGGAGGTGAGTGAAGATGTTGAGAATGGGTTTCTGCAGGTTGTGTTATTGGGAGGTTAGTGGAGATGCTGAGGATGGGTTTCTGCAGGTTGTGTTATTGGGAGGTGAGTGGAGATACAGAGGATGGGTTTCTGCAGGTTGTGTTCTTGGGAGGATATTAAAGGTGCTGAGGATGGGCTTCTGCAGGTTGTGTTCTTGGGAGGTGAGTGGAGATGCTGAGGATGGGTTCTGCAGGTTGTGTTATTGGGAGGTGTGTGGAGATGCTGAGGATGGGTTCTGCAGGTTGTGTTATTGGGAGGTGAGTGGAGATGCTGAGGATGGGTTTCTGCAGTTTGTGTTATTGGGAGGTGAGTGGAGATGCTGAGGATGGGTTTCTGCAGGTTGTGTTATTGGGAGGTAAGTGGAGATGCTGAGGATTGTTTTCTTCAGGTTGTGTTATTGGGAGTTAACTGGAGATGCTGAGGATGGTTTTCTGCAGGTTGTGTTATTGGAAGATTAGTGAATATGTTGTGGATGGGTTTCTGCAGGTTGTGTTATTGGGAGGTGAGTGGAGATGCTGAGGATGGGTTCTGCAGGTTGTGTTATTGGAAGATTAGTGCATATGTTGTGGATGGGTTTCTGCAGGTTGTGTTATTGGGAGGTGAGTGGAGATGCTGAGGATGGGTTTCTGCAGGTTGTGTTATTGGGAGGTGAGTGAAGATGCTGAGGATGGGTTTCTGCAGGTTGTGTTATTGGGAGGTAAGTGGAGATGCTGAGGATTGTTTTCTGCAGGTTGTGTTATTGGGAGGTAACTGGAGATGCTGAGGATGGTTTTCTGCAGGTTGTGTTATTGGAAGATTAGTGAATATGTTGTGGATGGGTTTCTGCAGGTTGTGTTATTGGGAGGTGAGTGGAGATGCTGAGGATGGGTTCTGCAGGTTGTGTTATTGGAAGATTAGTGAATATGTTGTGGATGGGTTTCTGCAGGTTGTGTTATTGGGAGGTGAGTGGAGATGCTGAGGATGGGTTTCTGCAGGTTGTGTTATTGGGAGGTGAGTGAAGATGCTGAGGATGGGTTTCTGCAGGTTGTGTTATTGGGAGGTGAGTGGAGATGATGAGGATGGGTTTCTGCAGGTTGTGTTATTGGAAGGTGAGTGGAGATGCTGGGGATGGGTTTCTGCAGGTTGTGTTATTGGGAGGTGACGAAGATGTTGAGAATGGGTTTCTGCAGGTTGTGTTATTGGAAGGTTAGTGAAGACGCTGAGGATGGGTTTCTGCAGGTTGTGTTATTGGAAGGTGAGTGAAGATGTTGAGAATGGGTTTCTGCAGGTTGTGTTATTGGAAGGTTAGTGGAGATGCAGAGGATGGGTTTCTGCAGGTTGTGTTCTTGGGAGGACATTAAAGACACTGAGGATGGGTTTCTGCAGGTTGAGTTATTGGGGGGTGAGTGAAGATGCTGAGGATGGGTTTCTGCAGATTGTGTTATTGGAAGGTGACTGGGGATGCTGAGGATGGGTTTCTGCAGGTTGTGTTATTGGGAGGTTAGTGGAGATGCTGAGGATGTGTTGCTGCAGGTTGTGTTATTGGGAGGTGAGTGGAGATGCTGAGGATGGGTTTCTGCAGGTTGTGTTATTGGAAGGTTAGTGGAGAAGCAGAGGATGGGTTTCTGCAGGTTGTGTTCTTGGGAGGTGAGTGGAGATGCTGAGGATGGGTTTCTGCAGGTTGTGTTATTGGGAGGTGAGTGGAGAGGTTGAGCACGGGTTTCTGCAGGTTGTGCTATTGGGAGGTGAGTGAAGATGTTGAGAATGGGTTTCTGCAGGTTGTGTTATTGGGAGGTTAGTGGAGATGCTGAGGATGGGTTTCTGCAGGTTGTGTTATTGGGAGGTGAGTGGAGATACAGAGGATGGGTTTCTGCAGGTTGTGTTCTTGGGAGGATATTCAAGGTGCTGAGGATGGGTTTCTGCAGGTTGTGTTCTTGGGAGGTGAGTGGAGATGCTGAGGATGGGTTCTGCAGGTTGTGTTATTGGGAGGTGTGTGGAGATGCTGAGGATGGGTTCTGCAGGTTGTGTTATTGGGAGGTGAGTGGAGATGCTGAGAATGGGTTTCTGCAGTTTGTGTTATTGGGAGGTGAGTGGAGATGCTGAGGATGGGTTTCTGCAGGTTGTGTTATTGGGAGGTAAGTGGAGATGCTGAGGATTGTTTTCTTCAGGTTGTGTTATTGGGAGTTAACTGGAGATGCTGAGGATGGTTTTCTGCAGGTTGTGTTATTGGAAGATTAGTGAATATGTTGTGGATGGGTTTCTGCAGGTTGTGTTATTGGGATGTGAGTGGAGATGCTGAGGATGTGTTCTGCAGGTTGTGTTATTGGAAGATTAGTGCATATGTTGTGGATGGGTTTCTGCAGGTTGTGTTATTGGGAGGTGAGTGGAGATGCTGAGGATGGGTTTCTGCAGGTTGTGTTATTGGGAGGTGAGTGAAGATGCTGAGGATGGGTTTCTGCAGGTTGTGTTATTGGGAGGTGAGTGGAGATGATGAGGATGGGTTTCTGCAGGTTGTGTTATTGGAAGGTGAGTGGAGATGCTGGGGATGGGTTTCTGCAGGTTGTGTTATTGGGAGGTGACGAAGATGTTGAGAATGGGTTTCTGCAGGTTGTGTTATTGGAAGGTTAGTGAAGACGCTGAGGATGGGTTTCTGCAGGTTGTGTTATTGGAAGGTGAGTGAAGATGTTGAGAATGGGTTTCTGCAGGTTGTGTTATTGGAAGGTTAGTGGAGATGCAGAGGATGGGTTTCTGCAGGTTGTGTTCTTGGGAGGACATTAAAGACACTGAGGATGGGTTTCTGCAGGTTGAGTTATTGGGGGGTGAGTGAAGATGCTGAGGATGGGTTTCTGCAGATTGTGTTATTGGAAGGTGACTGGGGATGCTGAGGATGGGTTTCTGCAGGTTGTGTTATTGGGAGGTTAGTGGAGATGCTGAGGATGTGTTGCTGCAGGTTGTGTTATTGGGAGGTGAGTGGAGATGCTGAGGATGGGTTTCTGCAGGTTGTGTTATTGGAAGGTTAGTGGAGAAGCAGAGGATGGGTTTCTGCAGGTTGTGTTCTTGGGAGGTGAGTGGAGATGCTGAGGATGGGTTTCTGCAGGTTGTGTTATTGGGAGGTGAGTGGAGAGGTTGAGCACGGGTTTCTGCAGGTTGTGCTATTGGGAGGTGAGTGAAGATGTTGAGAATGGGTTTCTGCAGGTTGTGTTATTGGGAGGTTAGTGGAGATGCTGAGGATGGGTTTCTGCAGGTTGTGTTATTGGGAGGTGAGTGGAGATACAGAGGATGGGTTTCTGCAGGTTGTGTTCTTGGGAGGATATTCAAGGTGCTGAGGATGGGTTTCTGCAGGTTGTGTTCTTGGGAGGTGAGTGGAGATGCTGAGGATGGGTTCTGCAGGTTGTGTTATTGGGAGGTGTGTGGAGATGCTGAGGATGGGTTCTGCAGGTTGTGTTATTGGGAGGTGAGTGGAGATGCTGAGAATGGGTTTCTGCAGTTTGTGTTATTGGGAGGTGAGTGGAGATGCTGAGGATGGGTTTCTGCAGGTTGTGTTATTGGGAGGTAAGTGGAGATGCTGAGGATTGTTTTCTTCAGGTTGTGTTATTGGGAGTTAACTGGAGATGCTGAGGATGGTTTTCTGCAGGTTGTGTTATTGGAAGATTAGTGAATATGTTGTGGATGGGTTTCTGCAGGTTGTGTTATTGGGAGGTGAGTGGAGATGCTGAGGATGTGTTCTGCAGGTTGTGTTATTGGAAGATTAGTGCATATGTTGTGGATGGGTTTCTGCAGGTTGTGTTATTGGGAGGTGAGTGGAGATGCTGAGGATGGGTTTCTGCAGGTTGTGTTATTGGGAGGTGAGTGAAGATGCTGAGGATGGGTTTCTGCAGGTTGTGTTATTGGGAGGTGAGTGGAGATGATGAGGATGGGTTTCTGCAGGTTGTGTTATTGGAAGGTGAGTGGAGATGCTGAGGATGGGTTTCTGCAGGTTGTGTTATTGGGAGGTGACGAAGATGTTGAGAATGGGTTTCTGCAGGTTGTGTTATTGGAAGGTTAGTGAAGACGCTGAGGATGGGTTTCTGCAGGTTGTGTTATTGGAAGGTGAGTGAAGATGTTGAGAATGGGTTTCTGCAGGTTGTGTTATTGGAAGGTTAGTGGAGATGCAGAGGATGGGTTTCTGCAGGTTGTGTTCTTGGGAGGACATTAAAGATACTGAGGATGGGTTTCTGCAGGTTGTGTTATTGGGGGGTGAGTGAAGATGCTGAGGATAGGTTTCTGCAGGTTGTGTTATTGGAAGGTGACTGGGGATGCTGAGGATGGGTTTCTGCAGGTTGTGTTATTGGGAGGTTAGTGGAGATGCTGAGGATGTGTTGCTGCAGGTTGTGTTATTGGGAGGTGAGTGGAGATGCTGAGGATGGGTTTCTGCAGGTTGTGTTATTGGAAGGTTAGTGGAGATGCTGAGGATGGGTTTCTGCAGGTTGTGTTATTGGGAGGTGAGTGAAGATGCTGAGGATGGGTTTCTGCAGGTTGTGCTATTGGAAGGTTAGTGAAGATGCTGAGGATGGGTTTCTGCAGGTTGTGTTATTGGGAGGTGAGTGGAGATGCTGAGAATGGGTTCTGCAGGTTGTGTTATTGGGAGGTGAGTGAAGATGCTAAGGATGGGTTTCTGCAGGTTGTGTTATTGGGAGGTGAGTGGAGATGCTGAGGATGGGTTCTGCAGGTTGTGTTATTGGGAGGTGTGTGGAGATGCTGAGGATGGGTTCTGCAGGTTGTGTTATTGGGAGGTGAGTGGAGATGCTGAGGATGGGTTTCTGCAGGTTGTGTTATTGGGAGGTGAGTGGAGATGCTGAGGATGGGTTTCTGCAGGTTGTGTTATTGGGAGGTAAGTGGAGATGCTGAGGATTGTTTTCTGCAGGTTGTGTTATTGGGAGGTAACTGGAGATGCTGAGGATGGTTTTCTGCAGGTTGTGTTATTGGAAGATTAGTGAATATGTTGTGGATGGGTTTCTGCAGGTTGTGTTATTGGGAGGTGAGTCGAGATGCTGAGGATGGGTTCTGCAGGTTGTGTTATTGGAAGATTAGTGAATATGTTGTGGATCGGTTTCTGCAGGTTGTGTTATTGGGAGGTGAGTGGAGATGCTGAGGATGGGTTTCTGCAGGTTGTGTTATTGGGAGGTGCGTGAAGATGCTGAGGATGGGTTTCTGCAGGTTGTGTTATTGGGAGGTGAGTGGAGATGATGAGGATGGGTTTCTGCAGGTTGTGTTATTGGAAGGTGAGTGGAGATGCTGAGGATGGGTTTCTGCAGGTTGTGTTATTGGGAGGTGACGAAGATGTTGAGAATGGGTTTCTGCAGGTTGTGTTATTGGAAGGTTAGTGAAGACGCTGATGATGGGTTTCTGCAGGTTGTGTTATTGGAAGGTGAGTGAAGATGTTGAGAATGGGTTTCTGCAGGTTGTGTTATTGGAAGGTTAGTGGAGATGCAGAGGATGGGTTTCTGCAGGTTGTGTTCTTGAGAGGACATTAAAGATACTGAGGATGGGTTTCTGCAGATTGTGTTATTGGGAGGTGTGTAGAGATGCTGAGGCTGAGATTCTGCAGGTTTTGTTATTGGAAGGTTAGGGAAGATGCTGAGGATGGTTTTCTGCAGACTGTGTTATTGGGAGGTGAGTGAAGATGCTGAGAATGCGTTTCTGCAGGTTGTGTTATTGGGAGGTGAGTGAAGATGCTGAGGATGGGTTTCTGCAGGTTGTGCTATTGGAAGGTTAGTGAAGATGCTGAGGATGGGTTTCTGCAGGTTGTGTTATTGGGAGGTGAGTGGAGATGCTGAGAATGGGTTCTGCAGGTTGTGTTATTGGGAGGTGAGTGAAGATGCTAAGGATGGGTTTCTGCAGGTTGTGTTATTGGGAGGTGAGTGGAGATGCTGAGGATGGGTTCTGCAGGTTGTGTTATTGGGAGGTGTGTGGAGATGCTGAGGATGGGTTCTGCAGGTTGTGTTATTGGAAGATTAGTGAATATGTTGTGGATCGGTTTCTGCAGGTTGTGTTATTGGGAGGTGAGTGGAGATGCTGAGGATGGGTTTCTGCAGGTTGTGTTATTGGGAGGTGCGTGAAGATGCTGAGGATGGGTTTCTGCAGGTTGTGTTATTGGGAGGTGAGTGGAGATGATGAGGATGGGTTTCTGCAGGTTGTGTTATTGGAAGGTGAGTGGAGATGCTGAGGATGGGTTTCTGCAGGTTGTGTTATTGGGAGGTGACGAAGATGTTGAGAATGGGTTTCTGCAGGTTGTGTTATTGGAAGGTTAGTGAAGACGCTGAGGATGGGTTTCTGCAGGTTGTGTTATTGGAAGGTGAGTGAAGATGTTGAGAATGGGTTTCTGCAGGTTGTGTTATTGGAAGGTTAGTGGAGATGCAGAGGATGGGTTTCTGCAGGTTGTGTTCTTGGGAGGACATTAAAGATACTGAGGATGGGTTTCTGCAGATTGTGTTATTGGGAGGTGTGTGGAGATGCTGAGGCTGAGATTCTGCAGGTTTTGTTATTGGAAGGTTAGGGAAGATGCTGAGGATGGTTTTCTGCAGACTGTGTTATTGGGAGGTGAGTGAAGATGCTGAGAATGCGTTTCTGCAGGTTGTGTTACTGGGAGGTGAGAGGAGATGCTGAGGATGGGTTTCTGCAGGTTGTGTTATTGGGAGGTGAGTGAAGATGCTGAGGATGGGTTTCTGCAGATTGTGTTATTGGGAGGTGAGTGGAGATGCTGAGGATGGGTTTCTGCAGGTTGTGTTATTGGGAGGTGAGTGAAGATGCTGAGGATGGGTTTCTGCAGGTTGTGCTATTGGAAGGTTAGTGAAGATGCTGAGGATGGGTTTCTGCAGGTTGTGTTATTGGGAGGTGAGTGGAGATGCTGAGAATGGGTTCTGCAGGTTGTGTTATTGGGAGGTGAGTGAAGATGCTAAGGATGGGTTTCTGCAGGTTGTGTTATTGGGAGGTGAGTGGAGATGCTGAGGATGGGTTCTGCAGGTTGTGTTATTGGGAGGTGTGTGGAGATGCTGAGGATGGGTTCTGCAGGTTGTGTTATTGGGAGGTGAGTGGAGATGCTGAGGATGGGTTTCTGCAGGTTGTGTTATTGGGAGGTGAGTGGAGATGCTGAGGATGGGTTTCTGCAGGTTGTGTTATTGGGAGGTAAGTGGAGATGCTGAGGATTGTTTTCTGCAGGTTGTGTTATTGGGAGGTAACTGGAGATGCTGAGGATGGTTTTCTGCAGGTTGTGTTATTGGAAGATTAGTGAATATGTTGTGGATGGGTTTCTGCAGGTTGTGTTATTGGGAGGTGAGTGGAGATGCTGAGGATGGGTTTTGCAGGTTGTGTTATTGGAAGATTAGTGAATATGTTGTGGATGGGTTTCTGCAGGTTGTGTTATTGGGAGGTGAGTGGAGATGCTGAGGATGGGTTTCTGCAGGTTGTGTTATTGGGAGGTGAGTGAAGATGCTGAGGATGGGTTTCTGCAGGTTGTGTTATTGGGAGGTAAGTGGAGATGCTGAGGATTGTTTTCTGCAGGTTGTGTTATTGGGAGGTAACTGGAGATGCTGAGGATGGTTTTCTGCAGGTTGTGTTATTGGAAGATTAGTGAATATGTTGTGGATGGGTTTCTGCAGGTTGTGTTATTGGGAGGTGAGTGGAGATGCTGAGGATGGGTTCTGCAGGTTGTGTTATTGGAAGATTAGTGAATATGTTGTGGACGGGTTTCTGCAGGTTGTGTTATTGGGAGGTGAGTGGAGATGCTGAGGATGGGTTTCTGCAGGTTGTGTTATTGGGAGGTGAGTGAAGATGCTGAGGATGGGTTTCTGCAGGTTGTGTTATTGGGAGGTGAGTGGAGATGATGAGGATGGGTTTCTGCAGGTTGTGTTATTGGAAGGTGAGTGGAGATGCTGAGGATGGGTTTCTGCAGGTTGTGTTATTGGGAGGTGACGAAGATGTTGAGAATGGGTTTCTGCAGGTTGTGTTATTGGAAGGTTAGTGAAGACGCTGAGGATGGGTTTCTGCAGGTTGTGTTATTGGAAGGTGAGTGAAGATGTTGAGAATGGGTTTCTGCAGGTTGTGTTATTGGAAGGTTAGTGGAGATGCAGAGGATGGGTTTCTGCAGGTTGTGTTCTTGGGAGGACATTAAAGATACTGAGGATGGGTTTCTGCAGGTTGAGTTATTGGGGGGTGAGTGAAGATGCTGAGGATGGGTTTCTGCAGGTTGTGTTATTGGAAGGTGACTGGGGATGCTGAGGATGGGTTTCTGCAGGTTGTGTTATTGGGAGGTTAGTGGAGATGCTGAGGATGTGTTGCTGCAGGTTGTGTTATTGGGAGGTGAGTGGAGATGCTGAGGATGGGTTTCTGCAGGTTGTGTTATTGGAAGGTTAGTGGAGATGCAGAGGATGGGTTTCTGCAGGTTGTGTTCTTGGGAGCTGAGTGGAGATGCTGAGGATGGGTTTCTGCAGGTTGTGTTATTGGGAGGTGAGTGGAGAGGTTGAGGACGGGTTTCTGCAGGTTGTGCTATTGGGAGGTGAGTGAAGATGTTGAGAATGGGTTTCTGCAGGTTGTGTTATTGGGAGGTTAGTGGAGATGCTGAGGATGGGTTTCTGCAGGTTGTGTTATTGGGAGGTGAGTGGAGATGCAGAGGATGGGTTTCTGCAGGTTGTGTTCTTGGGAGGATATTAAAGGTGCTGAGGATGGGTTTCTGCAGGTTGTGTTCTTGGGAGGTGAGTGGAGATGCTGAGGATGGGTTCTGCAGGTTGTGTTATTGGGAGGTGTGTGGAGATGCTGAGGATGGGTTCTGCAGGTTGTGTTATTGGGAGGTGAGTGGAGATGCTGAGGATGGGTTTCTGCAGGTTGTGTTATTGGGAGGTGAGTGGAGATGCTGAGGATGGGTTTCTGCAGGTTGTGTTATTGGGAGGTAAGTGGAGATGCTGAGGATTGTTTTCTTCAGGTTGTGTTATTGGGAGGTAACTGGAGATGCTGAGGATGGTTTTCTGCAGGTTGTGTTATTGGAAGATTAGTGAATATGTTGTGGATTGGTTTCTGCAGGTTGTGTTATTGGGAGGTGAGTGGAGATGCTGAGGATGGGTTCTGCAGGTTGTGTTATTGGAAGATTAGTGCATATGTTGTGGATGGGTTTCTGCAGGTTGTGTTATTGGGAGGTAAGTGGAGATGCTGAGGATGGGTTTCTGCAGGTTGTGTTATTGGGAAGTGAGTGAAGATGCTGAGGATGGGTTTCTGCAGGTTGTGTTATTGGGAGGTGAGTGGAGATGATGAGGATGGGTTTCTGCAGGTTGTGTTATTGGAAGGTGAGTGGAGATGCTGAGGATGGGTTTCTGCAGGTTGTGTTATTGGGAGGTGACGAAGATGTTGAGAATGGGTTTCTGCAGGTTGTGTTATTGGAAGGTTAGTGAAGACGCTGAGGATGGGTTTCTGCAGGTTGTGTTATTGGAAGGTGAGTGAAGATGTTGAGAATGGGTTTCTGCAGGTTGTGTTATTGGAAGGTTAGTGGAGATGCAGAGGATGGGTTTCTGCAGGTTGTGTTCTTGGGAGGACATTAAAGATACTGAGGATGGGTTTCTGCAGGTTGTGTTATTGGGGGGTGAGTGAAGATGCTGAGGATGGGTTTCTGCAGGTTGTGTTATTGGAAGGTGACTGGGGATGCTGAGGATGGGTTTCTGCAGGTTGTGTTATTGGGAGGTTAGTGGAGATGCTGAGGATGTGTTGCTGCAGGTTGTGTTATTGGGAGGTGAGTGGAGATGCTGAGGATGGGTTTCTGCAGGTTGTGTTATTGGAAGGTTAGTGGAGATGCTGAGGATGGGTTTCTGCAGGTTGTGTTATTGGAAGGTTAGTGAAGATGCTGAGGATGGGTTTCTGCAGGTTGTGTTATTGGGAGGTGAGTGGAGATGCTGAGGATGGGTTCTGCAGGTTGTGTTATTGGAAGATTAGTGAATATGTTGTGGATGGGTTTCTGCAGGTTGTGTTATTGGGAGGTGAGTGGAGATGCTGAGTATGGGTTTCTGCAGGTTGTGTTATTGGGAGGTGAGTGAAGATGCTGAGGATGGGTTTCTGCAGGTTGTGTTATTGGGAGGTGAGTGGAGATGATGAGGATGGCTTTCTGCAGGTTGTGTTATTGGGAGGTGAGTGAAGATGCTGAGGATGGGTTTCTGCAGGTTGTGCTATTGGAAGGTTAGTGAAGATGCTGAGGATGGGTTTCTGCAGGTTGTGTTATTGGGAGGTGAGTGGAGATGCTGAGAATGGGTTTCTGCAGGTTGTGTTATTGGGAGGTTAGTGGAGATGTTGAGAATGGGTTTCTGCAGGTTGTGTTATTGGGAGGTTAGTGGAGATGCTGAGGATGGGTTTCTGCAGGTTGTGTTATTGGGAGGTGAGTGGAGATGCAGAGGATGGGTTTCTGCAGGTTGTGTTCTTGGGAGGATATTAAAGGTGCTGAGGATGGGTTTCTGCAGGTTGTGTTCTTGGGAGGTGAGTGGAGATGCTGAGGATGGGTTCTGCAGGTTGTGTTATTGGGAGGTGTGTGGAGATGCTGAGGATGGGTTCTGCAGGTTGTGTTATTGGGAGGTGAGTGGAGATGCTGAGGATGGGTTTCTGCAGGTTGTGTTATTGGGAGGTGAGTGGAGATGCTGAGGATGGGTTTCTGCAGGTTGTGTTATTGGGAGGTAAGTGGAGATGCTGAGGATTGTTTTCTTCAGGTTGTGTTATTGGGAGGTAACTGGAGATGCTGAGGATGGTTTTCTGCAGGTTGTGTTATTGGAAGATTAGTGAATATGTTGTGGATGGGTTTCTGCAGGTTGTGTTATTGGGAGGTGAGTGGAGATGCTGAGGATGGGTTCTGCAGGTTGTGTTATTGGAAGATTAGTGCATATGTTGTGGATGGGTTTCTGCAGGTTGTGTTATTGGGAGGTGAGTGGAGATGCTGAGGATGGGTTTCTGCAGGTTGTGTTATTGGGAGGTGAGTGAAGATGCTGAGGATGGGTTTCTGCAGGTTGTGTTATTGGGAGGTGAGTGGAGATGATGAGGATGGGTTTCTGCAGGTTGTGTTATTGGAAGGTGAGTGGAGATGCTGAGGATGGGTTTCTGCAGGTTGTGTTATTGGGAGGTGACGAAGATGTTGAGAAAGGGTTTCTGCAGGTTGTGTTATTGGAAGGTTAGTGAAGACGCTGAGGATGGGTTTCTGCAGGTTGTGTTATTGGAAGGTGAGTGAAGATGTTGAGAATGGGTTTCTGCAGGTTGTGTTATTGGAAGGTTAGTGGAGATGCAGAGGATGGCTTTCTGCAGGTTGTGTTCTTGGGAGGACATTAAAGATACTGAGGATGGGTTTCTGCAGGTTGTGTTATTGGGGGGTGAGTGCAGATGCTGAGGATGGGTTTCTGCAGGTTGTGTTATTGGAAGGTGACTGGGGATGCTGAGGATGGGTTTCTGCAGGTTGTGTTATTGGGAGGTTAGTGGAGATGCTGAGGATGTGTTGCTGCAGGTTGTGTTATTGGGAGGTGAGTGGAGATGCTGAGGATGGGTTTCTGCAGGTTGTGTTATTGGAAGGTTATTGGAGATGCAGAGGATGGGTTTCTGCAGGTTGTGTTCTTGGGAGGTGAGTGGAGATGCTGAGGATGGGTTTCTGCAGGTTGTGTTATTGGGAGGTGAGTGGAGAGGTTGAGGACGGGTTTCTGCAGGTTGTGCTATTGGGAGGTGAGTGAAGATGTTGAGAATGGGTTTCTGCAGGTTGTGTTATTGGGAGGTTAGTGGAGATGCTGAGGATGGGTTTCTGCAGGTTGTGTTATTGGGAGGTGAGTGGAGATGCAGAGGATGGGTTTCTGCAGGTTGTGTTCTTGGGAGGATATTAAAGGTGCTGAGGATGGGTTTCTGCAGGTTGTGTTCTTGGGAGGTGAGTGGAGATGCTGAGGATGGGTTTCTGCATGTTGTGTTCTTGGGAGGATATTAAAGGACCTGAGGATGGGTTTCTGCAGGTTGTGTTCTTGGGAGGTGAGTGAAGATGCTGAGGATGGGTTTCTGCAGGTTGTGTTCTTGGGAGGTGAGTGAAGATGCTGAGGATGGGTTTCAGCAGGTTGTGTTATTGGGAGGTAAGTGAAGATGCTGAGGATGTGTTTCTGCAGGTTGTGTTATTGGAAGGTGAGTGAAGATGCTGAGGATGGGTTACTGCAGGTTGTGTTATTGGAAGGTGAGTGGAGATGCTGAGGATGGGTTTCTGCAGGTTGTGTTATTCGAAGGTTAGTGGAGATGCTGAGGATGGGTTTCTGCAGGTTATGTTATTGGGAGGTGAGTGGAGATGCTGAGGATGGGTTTCTGCAGGTTGTGTTATTGGGAGGTTAGTGAAGATGCTGAGGATGTGTTTCTGCAGGTTGTGTTATTGGGAGGTGAGTGGAGATGCAGAGGATGTGTTTCTGCAGGTTGTGTTATGGGAGGTGAGTGGAGATGCTGAGGATGGGTTTCTGCAGGTTTTGTTATTGGAAGGTTAGTGAAGATGCTGAGGATGTGTTTCTGCAGGTTGTGTTATTGGAAGGTTAGTGAAGATGCTGAGGATGGGTTTGTGAAGGTTGTGTTATTGGGAGGTTAGTGAAGATGCTGAGGATGTGTTTCTGCAGGTTGTGTTATTGGGAGGTGAGTGGAGATGCTGAGGATGGGTTTCTGCAGGTTATGTTATTGGAAGGTTAGTGAAGATGCTGAGGATGGGTTTCTGCAGGTTCTGTTATTGGAAGTTTAGTGAAGATGCTGAGGATGGGTTTCTGCAGGTTATGTTATTGGAAGGTTAGTGAAGATGCTGAGGATGGGTTTCTGCAGGTTCTGTTATTGGAAGTTTAGTGAAGATGCTGAGGATGGGTTTCTGCAGGTTGTGTTATTGGGAGGTGAGTGGAGATGCAGAGGATGGTTTCTCCAGGTTGTGTTATTGGGAGGTGAGTGGAGATGCTGTGGATGGGTTTCTGCAGGTTGTGTTATTGGAAGGTGAGTGTAGATGCTGAGGAGGGTTTCTGCAGTTTGTGTTATTGGGAGGTGAGTGGAGATGCTGAGGATGGGTTTCTGCAGGTTTTGTTATTGGGAGGCGAGTGGAGATGCTGAGGATGGGTTTCTGCAGGTTGTGTTATTGGGAGGTGAGTGGAGATGCTGAGGATGGGTTTCTGCAGGTTTTGTTATTGGGAGGTGAGTGCAGATGATGAGCATGGGTTTCTGCAGGTTGTGTTATTGGGAGGTGAGTGGAGATGCTGAGAATGGGTTTCTGTAGGTTGTATTATTGGAAGGTGAGTGGAGATGATGAGCATGGGTTTCTGCAGGTTGTGTTATTGGGAGGTTAGTGAAGATGCTGAGGATGGGTTTCTGCAGGTTGTGATATTGGAAGGTGAGTGAAGATGCTGAGGATGGGTTTCTGCATGTTGTGTTATTGGAAGATTTGTGAACATGCTGAGAATGGGTTTCTGCAGGTTGTGTTATTGGGAGGTGAGTGGAGATGCTGAGGATGGGCTTCTGCAGGTTATGTTATTGGGCGGTTAGGGAAGATGCTGAGGATGGGTTTCTGCAGGTTGTGTTATTGGGAGGTGAGTAAAGATGCTGAGGATGGGTTTCCGCAGGTTGTGTTATTGGGAGATGAGTGGAGATGCTGAGGATGGGTTTCTGCAGGTTGTGTTATTGGGAGATGAGTGGAAATGCTGAGGATGGGTTTCTGCAGGTTGTGTTATTGGGAGGTGATTGGAGATGCTGAGAATTGGTTTCTGCAGGTTGTGTTATTGGAAGGTGAGTGAAGATGCTGAGGATGGGTTTCTGCAGGTTGTATTATTGGGAGGTGAGTGGAGATGCTGAGGATGGGTATCTGCAGGTTGTGTTATTGGGAGGTTAGGGAAGATGCTGGGAATGATTTTCTGCAGGTTGTGTTTTTGGGAGGTTAGTGAAGATGCTGAGGATGGGTTTCTGCTGGTTGTGTTCTTGGGAGGTTAGTGGAGATGCTGAGGATGGGTTTCTGCAGGTTGTGTTATTGGAAGGTGAGTGGAGATGCTGAGGATGGGTTTCTGCAGGTTGTTTTATTGGGAGGTGAGTGGAGATGCTGAGGATGGGTATCTGCAGGTTGTGTTATTGGGAGGTTTGGGAAGATGCTGAGAATGATTTTCTGCAGGTTGTGTTATTGGGAGATGAGTGAAGATGCTGAGGATGGGTTTCTGCAGGTTGTGTTCTTGGGAGGTTAGTGGAGATGCTGAGGATGGGTTTCTACAGGTTGTGTTATTGGGAGGTGAGTGGAGATGCCGAGGATGGGTTTCTACAGGTTGTGTTATTGGGAGGTGAGTGGAGGTGCTGAGGATGGGTTTCTGCAGGTTGTGTTATTGGAAGGTGAGTGGAGATGCTGAGGATGGGTTTCTGCAGGTTGTGTTATTGGAAGGTGAGTGGAGATGCTGAGGATGGGTTTCTACAGGTTGTGTTATTGGGAGGTGAGTGGAGATGCCGAGGATGGGTTTCTACAGGTTGTGTTATTGGGAGGTGAGTGGAGGTGCTGAGGATGGGTTTCTGCAGGTTGTGTTATTGGAAGGTGAGTGGAGATGCTGAGGATGGGTTTCTGCAGGTTGTGTTATTGGGAGGTGAGTGAAGATGCTGTGGATGGGTTTCTGCAGGTTGTGTTACTGGGAGGTGAGTGAAGATGCTGAGGATGGGTTTCTGCAGGTTGTGTTATTGGGAGGTTAGTGGAGATGCTGAGTATGGGTTTCTGCAGGTTGTGTTATTGGGAGGTTAGTGGAGATGCTGAGGATGGGTTTCTGCAGGTTGTGTTATTGGAAGGTGACTGGAGATGCTGAGGATGGGTTTCTGCAGGTCGTGTTATTGGGAGGTGAGTGAAAATGCTGAGGATGGGTTTCTGCAGGTTGTGTTATTGGGAGGTGAGTGGAGATGCTGAGGATGGGTTTCTACAGGTTGTGTTATTGGGGGGTGAGTGGAGATGCTGAGGATGGGTTTCTGCAGGTTGTGTTATTGGGAGGTGAGTGGAGATGCTGAGGATGGGTTTCTGCAGGTTGTGTTATTGGGGGGTGAGTGGAGATGCTGAGGATGGGTTTCTGCATGTTGTGTTATTGCGAGGTGAGTGGAGATGCTGAGGATGGGTTTCTGCAGGTTGTGTTATTGGGAGGTGAGTGAAGACGCTGAGGAGGGGTTTCTGCAGGTTGTGTTATTGGGAGGTGAGTGGAGATGATGAGGATGGGTTTCTGCAGGTTGTGTTATTGGAAGGTGAGTGGAGATGCTGAGGATGGGTTTCTGCAGGTTGTGTTATTGGGAGGTGAGTGAAGATGTTGAGAATGGGTTTCTGCAGGTTGTGTTATTGGAAGGTTAGTGAAGACGCTGAGATTGGTTTTCTGCAGGTTGTGTTATTGGAAGGTGAGTGAAGATGTTGAGAATGGGTTTCTGCAGGTTGTGTTATTGGAAGGTTAGTGGAGATGCAGAGGATGGGTTTCTGCAGGTTGTGTTCTTGGGAGGATATTAAAGGTGCTGAGGATGGGTTTCTGCAGGTTGTGTTATTGGAAGGTTAGTGAAGATGCTGAGGATGGGTTTCTGCAGGTTGTGTTATTGGGAGGTGAGTGGAGATGCTGAGAATGGGTTCTGCAGGTTGTGTTATTGGGAGGTTAGTGAAGATGCTGAGGATGTGTTTCTGCAGGTTGTGTTATTCGAAGGTTCGTGAAGATGCTGAGAATGGGTTTCTGCAGGTTGTGTTATTGGGAGGTTAGTGGAGATGCTGAGGATGGGTTTCTGCAGGTTATGTTATTGGGAGGTGAGTGGAGATGCTGAGGATGGGTTTCTGCAGGTTGTGTTATTGGGAGGTTAGTGAAGATGCTGAGGATGTGTTTCTGCAGGTTGTGTTATTGGGAGGTGAGTGGAGATGCAGAGGATGTGTTTCTGCAGGTTGTGTTATTGGGAGGTGAGTGAAGATGCTGAGGATGGGTTTCTGCAGGTTGTGTTATTGGGAGGTGAGTGGAGATGCTGAGAATGGGTTTCTGCAGTTTGTGTTATTGGGAGGTGAGTGGAGATGCTGAGGATGGGTTTCTGCAGGTTGTGTTATTGGGAGGTGAGTGGAGATGCTGAGGATGGGTTTCTGCAGGTTGTGTTATTGGGAGGTGAGTGGAGATGCTGAGAATGGGTTCTGCAGGTTGTGTTATTGGGAGGTTAGTGAAGATGCTGAGGATGTGTTTCTGCAGGTTGTGTTATTCGAAGGTTCGTGAAGATGCTGAGAATGGGTTTCTGCAGGTTGTGTTATTGGGAGGTTAGTGGAGATGCTGAGGATGGGTTTCTGCAGGTTATGTTATTGGGAGGTGAGTGGAGATGCTGAGGATGGGTTTCTGCAGGTTGTGTTATTGGGAGGTTAGTGAAGATGCTGAGGATGTGTTTCTGCAGGTTGTGTTATTGGGAGGTGAGTGGAGATGCAGAGGATGTGTTTCTGCAGGTTGTGTTATTGGGAGGTGAGTGAAGATGCTGAGGATGGGTTTCTGCAGGTTGTGTTATTGGGAGGTGAGTGGAGATGCAGAGGATGTGTTTCTGCAGGTTGTGTTATTGGGAGGTGAGTGAAGATGCTGAGGATGGGTTTCTGCAGGTTGTGTTATTGGGAGGTGAGTGGAGATGCTGAGAATGGGTTTCTGCAGGTTGTGTTATTGGGAGGTGAGTGGAGATGCTGAGGATGGGTTTCTGCAGGTTGTGTTATTGGGAGGTGAGTGGAGATGCTGAGGATGGGTTTCTGCAGGTTGTGTTATTGGGAGGTGAGTGGAGATGCTGAGGATGGGTTTCTGCAGGTTTTGTTATTGGAAGGTTAGTGAAGATGCTGAGGATGTGTTTCTGCAGGTTGTGTTATTGGAAGGTTAGTGAAGATGCTGAGGATGGGTTTCTGCAGGTTGTGTTATTGGGAGGTTAGTGAAGATGCTGAGGATGTGTTTCTGCAGGTTGTGTTATTGGGAGGTGAGTGGAGATGCTGAGGATGGGTTTCTGCAGGTTATGTTATTGGAAGGTTAGTGAAGATGCTGAGGATGGGTTTCTGCAGGTTCTGTTATTGGAAGTTTAGTGAAGATGCTGAGGATGGGTTTCTGCAGGTTATGTTATTGGAAGGTTAGTGAAGATGCTGAGGATGGGTTTCTGCAGGTTCTGTTATTGGAAGTTTAGTGAAGATGCTGAGGATGGGTTTCTGCAGGTTGTGTTATTGGGAGGTGAGTGGAGATGCAGAGGATGGTTTCTCCAGGTTGTGTTATTGGAAGGTGAGTGGAGATGCTGTGGATGGGTTTCTGCAGGTTGTGTTATTGGAAGGTGAGTGTAGATGCTGAGGAGGGTTTCTGCAGTTTGTGTTATTGGGAGGTGAGTGGAGATGCTGAGGATGGGTTTCTGCAGGTTTTGTTATTGGGAGGCGAGTGGAGATGCTGAGGATGGGTTTCTGCAGGTTGTGTTATTGGGAGGTGAGTGGAGATGCTGAGGATGGGTTTCTGCAGGTTTTGTTATTGGGAGGTGAGTGCAGATGATGAGCATGGGTTTCTGCAGGTTGTGTTATTGGGAGGTGAGTGGAGATGCTGAGAATGGGTTTCTGTAGGTTGTATTATTGGAAGGTGAGTGGAGATGATGAGCCTGGGTTTCAGCAGGTTGTGTTATTGGGAGGTTAGTGAAGATGCTGAGGATGGGTTTCTGCAGGTTGTGATATTGGAAGGTGAGTGAAGATGCTGAGGATGGGTTTCTGCATGTTGTGTTATTGGAAGATTTGTGAACATGCTGAGAATGGGTTTCTGCAGGTTGTGTTATTGGGAGGTGAGTGGAGATGCTGAGGATGGGCTTCTGCAGGTCGTGTTATTGGGCGGTTAGGGAAGATGCTGAGGATGGGTTTCTGCAGGTTGTGTTATTGGGAGGTGAGTGAAGATGCTGAGGATGGGTTTCCGCAGGTTGTGTTATTGGGAGATGAGTGGAGATGCTGAGGATGGGTTTCTGCAGGTTGTGTTATTGGGAGATGAGTGGAAATGCTGAGGATGGGTTTCTGCAGGTTGTGTTATTGGGAGGTGATTGGAGATGCTGAGAATTGGTTTCTGCAGGTTGTGTTATTGGAAGGTGAGTGAAGATGCTGAGGATGGGTTTCTGCAGGTTGTATTATTGGGAGGTGAGTGGAGATGCTGAGGATGGGTATCTGCAGGTTGTGTTATTGGGAGGTTAGGGAAGATGCTGAGAATGATTTTCTGCAGGTTGTGTTTTTGGGAGGTGAGTGAAGATGCTGAGGATGGGTTTCTGCAGGTTGTGTTCTTGGGAGGTTAGTGGAGATGCTGAGGATGGGTTTCTGCAGGTTGTGTTATTGGAAGGTGAGTGGAGATGCTGAGGATGGGTTTCTGCAGGTTGTTTTATTGGGAGGTGAGTGGAGATGCTGAGGATGGGTATCTGCAGCTTGTGTTATTGGGAGGTTAGGGAAGATGCTGAGAATGATTTTCTGCAGGTTGTGTTATTGGGAGATGAGTGAAGATGCTGAGGATGGGTTTCTGCAGGTTGTGTTCTTGGGAGGTTAGTGGAGATGCTGAGGATGGGTTTCTGCAGGTTGTGTTATTGGAAGGTGAGTGGAGATGCTGAGGATGGGTTTCTACAGGTTGTGTTATTGGGAGGTGAGTGGAGATTCCGAGGATGGGTTTCTACAGGTTGTGTTATTGGGAGGTGAGTGGAGGTGCTGAGGATGGGTTTCTGCAGGTTGTGTTATTGGAAGGTGAGTGGAGATGCTGAGGATGGGTTTCTGCAGGTTGTGTTATTGGGAGGTGAGTGGAGATGCTGAGGAGGGGTTTCTGCAGGTTGTGTTATTGGGAGGTGAGTGGAGATGATGAGGATGGGCTTCTGCAGGTTGTGTTATTGGAAGGTGAGTGGAGATGCTGAGGATGGGTTTCTGCAGGTTGTGTTATTGGGAGGTGAGTGAAGATGTTGAGAATGGGTTTCTGCAGGTTGTGTTATTGGAAGGTTAGTGAAGACGCTGAGGATGGGTTTCTGCAGGTTGTGTTATTGGAAGGTGAGTGAAGATGTTGAGAATGGGTTTCTGCAGGTTGTGTTATTGGAAGGTTAGTGGAGATGCAGAGGATGGGTTTCTGCAGGTTGTGTTCTTGGGAGGATATTAAAGATGCTGAGGATGGGTTTCTGCAGGTTGTGTTATTGGGGGGTGAGTGATGATGCTGAGGATGGGTTTCTGCAAGTTGTGTTATTGGAAGGTGACTGGGGATGCTGAGGATGGGTTTCTGCAGCTTGTGTTATTGCGAGGTTAGTGGAGATGCTGAGGATGTGTTGCTGCAGGTTGTGTTATTGGGAGGTGAGTGGAGATGCTGAGGATGGGTTTCTGCAGGTTGTGTTATTGGAAGGTTAGTGGAGATGCAGAGGATGGGTTTCTGCTGGTTGTGTTCTTGGGAGGTGAGTGGAGATGCTGAGGATGGGTTTCTGCAGGTTGTGTTATTGGGAGGTGAGTGGAGATGCTGAGGATGGGTTTCTGCAGGTTGTGTTCTTGGGAGGTGAGTGGAGATGCAGAGGATGGGTTTCTGCAGGTTGTGTTCTTGGGAGGATATTAAAGGTGCTGAGGATGGGTTTCTGCAGGTTGTGTTCTTGGGAGGTGAGTGAAGATGCTGAGAATGGGTTTCTGCAGGTTGTGTTATTGGGAGGTGAGTGGAGATGCTGAGGATGGGTTTCTGCAGGTTGTGTTATTGGGAGGTGAGTGGAGATGCTGAGGATGGGTTTCTGCAGGTTGTGTTATTGGGAGGTGAGTGGAGATGCTGAGAATGGGTTCTGCAGGTTGTGTTATTGGGAGGTTAGTGAAGATGCTGAGGATGTGTTTCTGCAGGTTGTGTTATTCGAAGGTTCGTGAAGATGCTGAGAATGGGTTTCTGCAGGTTGTGTTATTGGGAGGTTAGTGGAGATGCTGAGGATGGGTTTCTGCAGGTTATGTTATTGGGAGGTGAGTGGAGATGCTGAGGATGGGTTTCTGCAGGTTGTGTTATTGGGAGGTTAGTGAAGATGCTGATGATGTGTTTCTGCAGGTTGTGTTATTGGGAGGTGAGTGGAGATGCAGAGGATGTGTTTCTGCAGGTTGTGTTATTGGGAGGTGAGTGAAGATGCTGAGGATGAGTTTCTGCAGGTTGTGTTATTGGGAGGTGAGTGGAGATGCAGAGGATGTGTTTCTGCAGGTTGTGTTATTGGGAGGTGAGTGAAGATGCTGAGGATGGGTTTCTGCAGGTTGTGTTATTGGGAGGTGAGTGGAGATGCTGAGAATGGGTTTCTGCAGGTTGTGTTATTGGGAGGTGAGTGGAGATGCTGAGGATGGGTTTCTGCAGGTTGTGTTATTGGGAGGTGAGTGGAGATGCTGAGGATGGGTTTCTGCAGTTTGTGTTATTGGGAGGTGAGTGGAGATGCTGAGGATGGGTTTCTGCAGGTTTTGTTATTGGAAGGTTAGTGAAGATGCTGAGGATGTGTTTCTGCAGGTTGTGTTATTGGAAGGTTAGTGAAGATGCTGAGGATGGGTTTCTGCAGGTTGTGTTATTGGGAGGTTAGTGAAGATGCTGAGGATGTGTTTCTGCAGGTTGTGTTATTGGGAGGTGAGTGGAGATGCTGAGGATGGGTTTCTGCAGGTTATGTTATTGGAAGGTTAGTGAAGATGCTGAGGATGGGTTTCTGCAGGTTCTGTTATTGGAAGTTTAGTGAAGATGCTGAGGATGGGTTTCTGCAGGTTATGTTATTGGAAGGTTAGTGAAGATGCTGAGGATGGGTTTCTGCAGGTTCTGTTATTGGAAGTTTAGTGAAGATGCTGAGGATGGGTTTCTGCATGTTGTGTTATTGGGAGGTGAGTGGAGATGCAGAGGATGGTTTCTCCAGGTTGTGTTATTGGGAGGTGAGTGGAGATGCTGTGGATGGGTTTCTGCAGGTTGTGTTATTGGAAGGTGAGTGTAGATGCTGAGGAGGGTTTCTGCAGTTTGTGTTATTGGGAGGTGAGTGGAGATGCTGAGGATGGGTTTCTGCAGGTTTTGTTATTGGGAGGCGAGTGAAGATGCCGAGGATGGGTTTCTGCAGGTTGTGTTCTTGGGAGGTTAGTGGAGATGCTGAGGATGGGTTTCTGCAGGTTGTGTTATTGGAAGGTGAGTGGAGATGCTGAGGATGGGTTTCTACAGGTTGTGTTATTGGGAGGTGAGTGGAGATTCCGAGGATGGGTTTCTACAGGTTGTGTTATTGGGAGGTGAGTGGAGGTGCTGAGGATGGGTTTCTGCAGGTTGTGTTATTGGAAGGTGAGTGGAGATGCTGAGGATGGGTTTCTGCAGGTTGTGTTATTGGGAGGTGAGTGGAGATGCTGAGGAGGGGTTTCTGCAGGTTGTGTTATTGGGAGGTGAGTGGAGATGATGAGGATGGGCTTCTGCAGGTTGTGTTATTGGAAGGTGAGTGGAGATGCTGAGGATGGGTTTCTGCAGGTTGTGTTATTGGGAGGTGAGTGAAGATGTTGAGAATGGGTTTCTGCAGGTTGTGTTATTGGAAGGTTAGTGAAGACGCTGAGGATGGGTTTCTGCAGGTTGTGTTATTGGAAGGTGAGTGAAGATGTTGAGAATGGGTTTCTGCAGGTTGTGTTATTGGAAGGTTAGTGGAGATGCAGAGGATGGGTTTCTGCAGGTTGTGTTCTTGGGAGGATATTAAAGATGCTGAGGATGGGTTTCTGCAGGTTGTGTTATTGGGGGGTGAGTGATGATGCTGAGGATGGGTTTCTGCAGCTTGTGTTATTGCGAGGTTAGTGGAGATGCTGAGGATGTGTTGCTGCAGGTTGTGTTATTGGGAGGTGAGTGGAGATGCTGAGGATGGGTTTCTGCAGGTTGTGTTATTGGAAGGTTAGTGGAGATGCAGAGGATGGGTTTCTGCTGGTTGTGTTCTTGGGAGGTGAGTGGAGATGCTGAGGATGGGTTTCTGCAGGTTGTGTTATTGGGAGGTGAGTGGAGATGCTGAGGATGGGTTTCTGCAGGTTGTGTTCTTGGGAGGTGAGTGGAGATGCAGAGGATGGGTTTCTGCAGGTTGTGTTCTTGGGAGGATATTAAAGGTGCTGAGGATGGGTTTCTGCAGGTTGTGTTCTTGGGAGGTGAGTGAAGATGCTGAGAATGGGTTTCTGCAGGTTGTGTTATTGGGAGGTGAGTGGAGATGCTGAGGATGGGTTTCTGCAGGTTGTGTTATTGGGAGGTGAGTGGAGATGCTGAGGATGGGTTTCTGCAGGTTGTGTTATTGGGAGGTGAGTGGAGATGCTGAGAATGGGTTCTGCAGGTTGTGTTACTGGGAGGTTAGTGAAGATGCTGAGGATGTGTTTCTGCAGGTTGTGTTATTCGAAGGTTCGTGAAGATGCTGAGAATGGGTTTCTGCAGGTTGTGTTATTGGGAGGTTAGTGGAGATGCTGAGGATGGGTTTCTGCAGGTTATGTTATTGGGAGGTGAGTGGAGATGCTGAGGATGGGTTTCTGCAGGTTGTGTTATTGGGAGGTTAGTGAAGATGCTGAGGATGTGTTTCTGCAGGTTGTGTTATTGGGAGGTGAGTGGAGATGCAGAGGATGTGTTTCTGCAGGTTGTGTTATTGGGAGGTGAGTGAAGATGCTGAGGATGAGTTTCTGCAGGTTGTGTTATTGGGAGGTGAGTGGAGATGCAGAGGATGTGTTTCTGCAGGTTCTGTAATTGGGAGGTGAGTGAAGATGCTGAGGATGGGTTTCTGCAGGTTGTGTTATTGGGAGGTGAGTGGAGATGCTGAGAATGGGTTTCTGCAGGTTGTGTTATTGGAAGGTGAGTGAAGATGCTGAGGATGGGTTGCTGCATGTTGTGTTATTGGAAGATTTGTGAACATGCTGAGAATGGGTTTCTGCAGGTTGTGTTATTGGGAGGTGAGTGGAGATGCTGAGGATGGGCTTCTGCAGGTTGTGTTATTGGGCGGTTAGGGAAGATGCTGAGGATGGGTTTCTGCAGGTTGTGTTATTGGGAGGTGAGTGAAGATGCTGAGGATGGGTTTCCGCAGGTTGTGTTATTGGGAGATGATTGGAGATGCTGAGGATGGGTTTCTGCAGGTTGTGTTATTGGGAGATGAGTGGAAATGCTGAGGATGGGTTTCTGCAGGTTATGTTATTGGAAGGTTAGTGAAGATGCTGAGGATGGGTTTCTGCAGGTTCTGTTATTGGAAGTTTAGTGAAGATGCTGAGGATGGGTTTCTGCAGGTTATGTTATTGGAAGGTTAGTGAAGATGCTGAGGATGGGTTTCTGCAGGTTCTGTTATTGGAAGTTTAGTGAAGATGCTGAGGATGGGTTTCTGCATGTTGTGTTATTGGGAGGTGAGTGGAGATGCAGAGGATGGTTTCTCCAGGTTGTGTTATTGGGAGGTGAGTGGAGATGCTGTGGATGGGTTTCTGCAGGTTGTGTTATTGGGAGGTGAGTGGAGATGCTGAGGATGGGTTTCTGCAGGTTTTGTTATTGGGAGGCGAGTGGAGATGCTGAGGATGGGTTTCTGCAGGTTGTGTTATTGGGAGGTGAGTGGAGATGCTGAGGATGGGTTTCTGCAGGTTTTGTTATTGGGAGGTGAGTGCAGATGATGAGCATGGGTTTCTGCAGGTTGTGTTATTGGGAGGTGAGTGGAGATGCTGAGAATGGGTTTCTGTAGGTTGTATTATTGGAAGGTGAGTGGAGATGATGAGCATGGGTTTCTGCAGGTTGTGTTATTGGGAGGTTAGTGAAGATGCTGAGGATGGGTTTCTGCAGGTTGTGATATTGGAAGGTGAGTGAAGATGCTGAGGATGGGTTTCTGCATGTTGTGTTATTGGAAGATTTGTGAACATGCTGAGAATGGGTTTCTGCAGGTTGTGTTATTGGGAGGTGAGTGGAGATGCTGAGGATGGGCTTCTGCAGGTTGTGTTATTGGGCGGTTAGGGAAGATGCTGAGGATGGGTTTCTGCAGGTTGTGTTATTGGGAGGTGAGTGAAGATGCTGAGGATGGGTTTCCGCAGGTTGTGTTATTGGGAGATGATTGGAGATGCTGAGGATGGGTTTGTGCAGGTTGTGTTATTGGGAGATGAGTGGAAATGCTGAGGATGGGTTTCTGCAGGTTGTGTTATTGGGAGGTGATTGGAGATGCTGAGAATTGGTTTCTGCAGGTTGTGTTATTGGAAGGTGAGTGAAGATGCTGAGGATGGGTTTCTGCAGGTTGTATTATTGGGAGGTGAGTGGAGATGCTGAGGATGGGTATCTGCAGGTTGTGTTATTGGGAGGTTAGGGAAGATGCTGAGAATGATTTTCTGCAGGTTGTGTTTTTGGGAGGTGAGTGAAGATGCTGAGGATGGGTTTCTGCAAGTTGTGTTCTTGGGAGGTTAGTGGAGATGCTGAGGATGGGTTTCTGCAGGTTGTGTTATTGGAAGGTGAGTGGAGATGCTGAGGATGGGTTTCTGCAGGTTGTGTTATTGGGAGGTGAGTGGAGATGCTGAGGATGGGTTTCTGCAGGTTGTGTTATTGGGAGGTGAGTGGAGATGCTGAGAATGGGTTCTGCAGGTTGTGTTACTGGGAGGTTAGTGAAGATGCTGAGGATGTGTTTCTGCAGGTTGTGTTATTCGAAGGTTCGTGAAGATGCTGAGAATGGGTTTCTGCAGGTTGTGTTATTGGGAGGTTAGTGGAGATGCTGAGGATGGGTTTCTGCAGGTTATGTTATTGGGAGGTGAGTGGAGATGCTGAGGATGGGTTTCTGCAGGTTGTGTTATTGGGAGGTTAGTGAAGATGCTGAGGATGTGTTTCTGCAGGTTGTGTTATTGGGAGGTGAGTGGAGATGCAGAGGATGTGTTTCTGCAGGTTGTGTTATTGGGAGGTGAGTGAAGATGCTGAGGATGAGTTTCTGCAGGTTGTGTTATTGGGAGGTGAGTGGAGATGCAGAGGATGTGTTTCTGCAGGTTGTGTTATTGGGAGGTGAGTGAAGATGCTGAGGATGGGTTTCTGCAGGTTGTGTTATTGGGAGGTGAGTGGAGATGCTGAGAATGGGTTTCTGCAGGTTGTGTTATTGGAAGGTGAGTGAAGATGCTGAGGATGGGTTTCTGCATGTTGTGTTATTGGAAGATTTGTGAACATGCTGAGAATGGGTTTCTGCAGGTTGTGTTATTGGGAGGTGAGTGGAGATGCTGAGGATGGGCTTCTGCAGGTTGTGTTATTGGGCGGTTAGGGAAGATGCTGAGGATGGGTTTCTGCAGGTTGTGTTATTGGGAGGTGAGTGAAGATGCTGAAGATGGGTTTCCGCAGGTTGTGTTATTGGGAGATGATTGGAGATGCTGAGGATGGGTTTCTGCAGGTTGTGTTATTGGGAGATGAGTGGAAATGCTGAGGATGGGTTTCTGCAGGTTATGTTATTGGAAGGTTAGTGAAGATGCTGAGGATGGGTTTCTGCAGGTTCTGTTATTGGAAGTTTAGTGAAGATGCTGAGGATGGGTTTCTGCAGGTTATGTTATTGGAAGGTTAGTGAAGATGCTGAGGATGGGTTTCTGCAGGTTCTGTTATTGGAAGTTTAGTGAAGATGCTGAGGATGGGTTTCTGCATGTTGTGTTATTGGGAGGTGAGTGGAGATGCAGAGGATGGTTTCTCCAGGTTGTGTTATTGGGAGGTGAGTGGAGATGCTGTGGATGGGTTTCTGCAGGTTGTGTTATTGGGAGGTGAGTGGAGATGCTGAGGATGGGTTTCTGCAGGTTTTGTTATTGGGAGGCGAGTGGAGATGCTGAGGATGGGTTTCTGCAGGTTGTGTTATTGGGAGGTGAGTGGAGATGCTGAGGATGGGTTTCTGCAGGTTTTGTTATTGGGAGGTGAGTGCAGATGATGAGCATGGGTTTCTGCAGGTTGTGTTATTGGGAGGTGAGTGGAGATGCTGAGAATGGGTTTCTGTAGGTTGTATTATTGGAAGGTGAGTGGAGATGATGAGCATGGGTTTCTGCAGGTTGTGTTATTGGGAGGTTAGTGAAGATGCTGAGGATGGGTTTCTGCAGGTTGTGATATTGGAAGGTGAGTGAAGATGCTGAGGATGGGTTTCTGCATGTTGTGTTATTGGAAGATTTGTGAACATGCTGAGAATGGGTTTCTGCAGGTTGTGTTATTGGGAGGTGAGTGGAGATGCTGAGGATGGGCTTCTGCAGGTTGTGTTATTGGGCGGTTAGGGAAGATGCTGAGGATGGGTTTCTGCAGGTTGTGTTATTGGGAGGTGAGTGAAGATGCTGAGGATGGGTTTCCGCAGGTTGTGTTATTGGGAGATGATTGGAGATGCTGAGGATGGGTTTCTGCAGGTTGTGTTATTGGGAGATGAGTGGAAATGCTGAGGATGGGTTTCTGCAGGTTGTGTTATTGGGAGGTGATTGGAGATGCTGAGAATTGGTTTCTGCAGGTTGTGTTATTGGAAGGTGAGTGAAGATGCTGAGGATGGGTTTCTGCAGGTTGTATTATTGGGAGGTGAGTGGTTATGCTGAGGATGGGTATCTGCAGGTTGTGTTATTGGGAGGTTAGGGAAGATGCTGAGAATGATTTTCTGCAGGTTGTGTTTTTGGGAGGTGAGTGAAGATGCTGAGGATGGGTTTCTGCAAGTTGTGTTCTTGGGAGGTTAGTGGAGATGCTGAGGATGGGTTTCTGCAGGTTGTGTTATTGGAAGGTGAGTGGAGATGCTGAGGATGGGTTTCTGAAGGTTGTTTTATTGGGAGGTGAGTGGAGATGCTGAGGATGGGTATCTGCAGCTTGTGTTATTGGGAGGTTAGGGAAGATGCTGAGAATGATTTTCTGCAGGTTGTGTTATTGGGAGATGAGTGAAGATGCTGAGGATGGGTTTCTGCAGGTTGTGTTCTTGGGAGGTTAGTGGAGATGCTGAGGATGGGTTTCTGCAGGTTGTGTTATTGGAAGGTGAGTGGAGATGCTGAGGATGGGTTTCTACAGGTTGTGTTATTGGGAGGTGAGTGGAGATGCCGAGGATGGGTTTCTACAGGTTGTGTTGTTGGGAGGTGAGTGGAGGTGCTGAGGATGGGTTTCTGCAGGTTGTGTTATTGGAAGGTGAGTGGAGATGCTGAGGATGGGTTTCTGCAGGTTGTGTTATTGGGAGGTGAGTGGAGATGCTGAGGAGGGGTTTCTGCAGGTTGTGTTATTGGGAGGTGAGTGGAGATGATGAGGATGGGCTTCTGCAGGTTGTGTTATTGGAAGGTGAGTGGAGATGCTGAGGATGGGTTTCTGCAGGTTGTGTTATTGGGAGGTGAGTGAAGATGTTGAGAATGGGTTTCTGCAGGTTGTGTTATTGGAAGGTTAGTGAAGACGCTGAGGATGGGTTTCTGCAGGTTGTGTTATTGGAAGGTGAGTGAAGATGTTGAGAATGGGTTTCTGCAGGTTGTGTTATTGGAAGGTTAGTGGAGATGCAGAGGATGGGTTTCTGCAGGTTGTGTTCTTGGGAGGATATTAAAGATGCTGAGGATGGGTTTCTGCAGGTTGTGTTCTTGGGGGGTGAGTGATAATGCTGAGGATGGGTTTCTGCAAGTTGTGTTATTGGAAGGTGACTGGGGATGCTGAGGATGGGTTTCTGCAGCTTGTGTTATTGCGAGGTTAGTGGAGATGCTGAGGATGTGTTGCAGCAGGTTGTGTTATTGGGAGGTGAGTGGAGATGCTGAGGATGGGTTTCTGCAGGTTGTGTTATTGGAAGGTTAGTGGAGATGCAGAGGATGGGTTTCTGCTGGTTGTGTTCTTGGGAGGTGAGTGGAGATGCTGAGGATGGGTTTCTGCAGGTTGTGTTATTGGGAGGTGAGTGGAGATGCTGAGGATGGGTTTCTGCAGGTTGTGTTCTTGGGAGGTGAGTGGAGATGCAGAGGATGGGTTTCTGCAGGTTGTGTTCTTGGGAGGATATTAAAGGTGCTGAGGATGGGTTTCTGCAGGTTGTGTTCTTGGGAGGTGAGTGAAGATGTTGAGAATGGGTTTCTGCAGGTTGTGTTATTGGAAGGTGAGTGAAGATGTTGAGAATGGGTTTCTGCAGGTTGTGTTATTGGAAGGTTAGTGGAGATGCAGAGGAAGGGTTTCTGCAGGTTGTGTTCTTGGGAGGATATTAAAGGTGCTGAGGATGGGTTTCTGCAGGTTGTGTTCTTGGGAGGTGAGTGGAGATGCTGAGGATGGGTATCTGCAGGTTGTGTTATTGGGAGGTTAGGGAAGATGCTGAGAATGATTTTCTGCAGGTTGTGTTTTTGGGAGGTGAGTGAAGATGCTGAGGATGGGTTTCTGCAGGTTGTGTTCTTGGGAGGTTAGTGGAGATGCTGAGGATGGGTTTCAGCAGGTTGTGTTATTGGAAGGTGAGTGGAGATGCTGAGGATGGGTTTCTGCAGGTTGTGTTATTGGGAGGTGAGTGGAGATGCTGAGGATGGGTATCTGCAGGTTGTGTTATTGGGAGGTTAGGGAAGATGCTGAGAATGATTTTCTGCAGGTTGTGTTATTGGGAGATGAGTGAAGATGCTGAGGATGGGTTTCTGCAGGTTGTGTTCTTGGGAGATTAGTGGAGACGCTGAGGATGGGTTTCTGCAGGTTGTGTTATTGGAAGGTGAGTGGAGATGCTGAGGATGGGTTTCTACAGGTTGTGTAATTGGGAGGTGAGTGGAGATGCCGAGGATGGGTTTCTACAGGTCGTGTTATTGGGAGGTGAGTGGAGGTGCTGAGGATGGGTTTCTGCAGGTTGTGTTATTGGAAGGTGAGTGGAGATGCTGAGGATGGGTTTCTGCAGGTTGTGTTATTGGGAGGAGAGTGGAGATGCTGAGGATGGGTTTCTGCAGGTTGTGTTATTGGGAGGTGAGTGGAGATGCTGAGGATGGGTTTCTGCAGGTTGTGTTATTGGGAGGTGAGTGGAGATGCTGAGGATGGGTTTCTGCAGGTTGTGTTATTGGAAGGTGAGTGGAGATGCTGAGGATGGGTTTCTGCAGGTTGTGTTATTGGGAGGTGAGTGAAGATGCTGTGGATGGGTTTCTGCAGGTTGTGTTATTGGGAGGTGAGTGAAGATGCTGAGGATGGGTTTCTGCAGGTTGTGTTTTTGGAAGGTGAGTGAAGATGCTGAGGATGGGTTTCTGCAGGTTGTGTTATTGGGAGGTTAGTGGAGATGCTGAGGATGGGTTTCTGCAGGTTGTGTTATTGGGAGGTTAGTGGAGATGCTGAGGATGGGTTTCTGCAGGTTGTGTTATTCGAAGGTGACTGGAGATGCTGAGGATGGGTTTCTGCAGGTTGTGTTATTGGGAGGTGAGGGAAAATGCTGAGGATGGGTTTCTGCAGGTTGTGTTATTGGGAGGTGAGTGGAGATGCTGAGGATGGGTTTCTACAGGTTGTGTTATTGAGGGGTGAGTGGAGATGCTGAGGATGGGATCTGCAGGTTGTGTTATTGGGAGGTGAGTGGAGATGCTGAGGATGGGTTTCTGCAGGTTGTGTTATTGGGGGGTGAGTGGAGAGGCTGAGGATGGGTTTCTGCATGTTGTGTTATTGGGAGGTGAGTGGAGATGCTGAGGATGGGTTTCTGCAGGTTGTGTTATTGGGAGGTGAGTGAAGACGCTGAGGAGGGGTTTCTGCAGGTTGTGTTATTGGGAGGTGAGTGGAGATGATGAGGATGGGTTTCTGCAGGTTGTGTTATTGGAAAGTGAGTGGAGATGCTGAGGATGGGTTTCTGCAGGTTGTGTTATTGGGAGGTGAGTGAAGATGTTGAGAATGGGTTTCTGCAGGTTGTGTTATTGGAAGGTTAGTGAAGACGCTGAGGATGGGTTTCTGCAGGTTGTGTTATTGGAAGGTGAGTGAAGATGTTGAGAATGGGTTTCTGCAGGTTGTGTTATTGGAAGGTTAGTGGAGATGCAGAGGATGGGTTTCTGCAGGTTGTGTTCTTGGGAGGATATTAAAGATGCTGAGGATGGGTTTCTGCAGGTTGTGTTATTGGGGGGTGAGTGAAGATGCTGAGGATGGGTTTCTGCAGATTGTGTTATTGGAAGGTGACTGGGGATGCTGAGGATGGGTTTCTGCAGCTTGTGTTATTGGGAGGTTAGTGGAGATGCTGAGGATGTGTTGCTGCAGGTTGTGTTATTGGGAGGTGAGTGGAGATGCTGCGGATGGGTTTCTGCAGGTTGTGTTATTGGAAGGTTAGTGGAGATGCAGAGGATGGGTTTCTGCAGGTTGTGTTCTTGGGAGGTGAGTGGAGATGCTGAGGATGGGTTTCTGCAGGTTGTGTTATTGGGAGGTGAGTGGAGATGCAGAGGATGGGTTTCTGCAGGTTGTGTTATTGGGGGGTGCGTGGAGATGCTGAGGATGGGTTTCTGCATGTTGTGTTATTGGGAGGTGAGTGCAGATACTGAGGATGGGTTTCTGCTGGTTGTGTTATTGGGAGGTGAGTGAAGACGCTGAGGATGGGTTTCTGCAGGTTGTGTTATTGGGAGGTGAGTGGAGATGCTGAGGAGGGGTTTCTGCAGGTTGTGTTATTGGTAGGTGAGTGGAGATGATGAGGATGGGCTTCTGCAGGTTGTGTTATTGGAAGGTGAGTGGAGATGCTGAGGATGGGTTTCTGCAGGTTGTGTTATTGGGAGGTGAGTGAAGATGTTGAGAATGGGTTTCTGCAGGTTGTGTTATTGGAAGGTTAGTGAAGACGCTGAGGATGGGTTTCTGCAGGTTGTGTTATTGGAAGGTGAGTGAAGATGTTGAGAATGGGTTTCTGCAGGTTGTGTTATTGGAAGGTTAGTGGAGATGCAGAGGATGGGTTTCTGCAGGTTGTGTTCTTGGGAGGATATTAAAGATGCTGAGGATGGGTTTCTGCAGGTTGTGTTATTGGGGGGTGAGTGATGATGCTGAGGATGGGTTTCTGCAAGTTGTGTTATTGGAAGGTGACTGGGGATGCTGAGGATGGGTTTCTGCAGCTTGTGTTATTGCGAGGTTAGTGGAGATGCTGAGGATGTGTTGCTGCAGGTTGTGTTATTGGGAGGTGAGTGGTGATGCTGAGGATGGGTTTCTGCAGGTTGTGTTATTGGGAGGTTAGTGGAGATGCAGAGGATGGGTTTCTGCTGGTTGTATCCTTGGGAGGTGAGTGGAGATGCTGAGGATGGGTTTCTGCAGGTTGTGTTATTGGGAGGTGAGTGGAGATGCTGAGGATGGGTTTCTGCAGGTTGTGTTCTTGGGAGGTGAGTGGAGATGCAGAGGATGGGTTTCTGCAGGTTGTGTTCTTGGGAGGATATTAAAGGTGCTGAGGATGGGTTTCTGCAGGTTGTGTTCTTGGGAGGTGAGTGAAGATGTTGAGAATGGGTTTCTGCAGGTTGTGTTATTGGAAGGTTAGTGAAGACGCTGAGGATGGGTTTCTGCAGGTTGTGTTATTGGAAGGTGAGTGAAGATGTTGAGAATGGGTTTCTGCAGGTTGTGTTATTGGAAGGTTAGTGGAGATGCAGAGGATGGGTTTCTGCAGGTTGTGTTCTTGGGAGGATATTAAAGGTGCTGAGGATGGGTTTCTGCAGGTTGTGTTCTTGGGAGGTGAGTGGAGATGCTGAGGATGGGTTTCTGCAGGTTGTGTTATTGGAAGGTGAGTGAAGATGTTGAGAATGGGTTTCTGCAGGTTGTGTTATTGGAAGGTTAGTGGAGATGCAGAGGATGGGTTTCTGCAGGTTGTGTTCTTGGGAGGATATTAAAGATGCTGAGGATGGGTTTCTGCAGGTTGTGTTATTGGGGGGTGAGTGAAGATGCTGAGGATGGGTTTCTGCAGATTGTGTTATTGGAAGGTGACTGGGGATGCTGAGGATGGGTTTCTGCAGCTTGTGTTATTGGGAGGTTAGTGGAGATGCTGAGGATGTGTTGCTGCAGGTTGTGTTACTGGGAGGTGAGTGGAGATGCTGCGGATGGGTTTCTGCAGGTTGTGTTATTGGAAGGTTAGTGGAGATGCAGAGGATGGGTTTCTGCAGGTTGTGTTCTTGGGAGGTGAGTGGAGATGCTGAGGATGGGTTTCTGCAGGTTGTGTTATTGGGAGGTGAGTGGAGATGCAGATGATGGGTTTCTGCAGGTTGTGTTATTGGGGGGTGCGTGGAGATGCTGAGGATGGGTTTCTGCATGTTGTGTTATTGGGAGGTGAGTGGAGATACTGAGGATGGGTTTCTGCTGTTTGTGTTATTGGGAGGTGAGTGAAGACGCTGAGGATGGGTTTCTGCAGGTTGTGTTATTGGGAGGTGAGTGGAGATGCTGAGGAGGGGTTTCTGCAGGTTGTGTTATTGGGAGGTGAGTGGAGATGATGAGGATGGGCTTCTGCAGGTTGTGTTATTGGAAGGTGAGTGGAGATGCTGAGGATGGGTTTCTGCAGGTTGTGTTATTGGGAGGTGAGTGAAGATGTTGAGAATGGGTTTCTGCAGGTTGTGTTATTGGAAGGTTAGTGAAGACGCTGAGGATGGGTTTCTGCAGGTTGTGTTATTGGAAGGTGAGTGAAGATGTTGAGAATGGGTTTCTGCAGGTTGTGTTATTGGAAGGTTAGTGGAGATGCAGAGGATGGGTTTCTGCAGGTTGTGTTCTTGGGAGGATATTAAAGATGCTGAGGATGGGTTTCTGCAGGTTGTGTTATTGGGGGGTGAGTGATGATGCTGAGGATGGGTTTCTGCAAGTTGTGTTATTGGAAGGTGACTGGGGATGCTGAGGATGGGTTTCTGCAGCTTGTGTTATTGCGAGGTTAGTGGAGATGCTGAGGATGTGTTGCTGCAGGTTGTGTTATTGGGAGGTGAGTGGTGATGCTGAGGATGGGTTTCTGCAGGTTGTGTTATTGGAAGGTTAGTGGAGATGCTGAGGATGGGTTTCTGCAGGTTGTTTTATTGGGAGGTGAGTGGAGATGCTGAGGATGGGTATCTGCAGCTTGTGTTATTGGGAGGTTAGGGAAGATGCTGAGAATGATTTTCTGCAGGTTGTGTTATTGGGAGATGAGTGAAGATGCTGAGGATGGGTTTCTGCAGGTTGTGTTCTTGGGAGGTTAGTGGAGATGCTGAGGATGGGTTTCTGCAGGTTGTGTTATTGGAAGGTGAGTGGAGATGCTGAGGATGGGTTTCTACAGGTTGTGTTATTGGGAGGTGAGTGGAGATGCCGAGGATGGGTTTCTACAGGTTGTGTTATTGGGAGGTGAGTGGAGGTGCTGAGGATGGGTTTCTGCAGGTTGTGTTATTGGAAGGTGAGTGGAGATGCTGAGGATGGGTTTCTGCAGGTTGTGTTATTGGGAGGTGAGTGGAGATGCTGAGGAGGGGTTTCTGCAGGTTGTGTTATTGGGAGGTGAGTGGAGATGATGAGGATGGGCTTCTGCAGGTTGTGTTATTGGAAGGTGAGTGGAGATGCTGAGGATGGGTTTCTGCAGGTTGTGTTATTGGGAGGTGAGTGAAGATGTTGAGAATGGGTTTCTGCAGGTTGTGTTATTGGAAGGTTAGTGAAGACGCTGAGGGTGGGTTTCTGCAGGTTGTGTTATTGGAAGGTGAGTGAAGATGTTGAGAATGGGTTTCTGCAGGTTGTGTTATTGGAAGGTTAGTGGAGATGCAGAGGATGGGTTTCTGCAGGTTGTGTTCTTGGGAGGATATTAAAGATGCTGAGGATGGGTTTCTGCAGGTTGTGTTATTGGGGGGTGAGTGATGATGCTGAGGATGGGTTTCTGCAAGTTGTGTTATTGGAAGGTGACTGGGGATGCTGAGGATGGGTTTCTGCAGCTTGTGTTATTGCGAGGTTAGTGGAGATGCTGAGGATGTGTTGCAGCAGGTTGTGTTATTGGGAGGTGAGTGGAGATGCTGAGGATGGGTTTCTGCAGGTTGTGTTATTGGAAGGTTAGTGGAGATGCAGAGGATGGGTTTCTGCTGGTTGTGTTCTTGGGAGGTGAGTGGAGATGCTGAGGATGGGTTTCTGCAGGTTGAGTTATTGGGAGGTGAGTGGAGATGCTGAGGATGGGTTTCTGCAGGTTGTGTTCTTGGGAGGTGAGTGGAGATGCAGAGGATGGGTTTCTGCAGGTTGTGTTCTTGGGAGGATATTAAAGGTGCTGAGGATGGGTTTCTGCAGGTTGTGTTCTTGGGAGGTGAGTGAAGATGTTGAGAATGGGTTTCTGCAGGTTGTGTTATTGGAAGGTGAGTGAAGATGTTGAGAATGGGTTTCTGCAGGTTGTGTTATTGGAAGGTTAGTGGAGATGCAGAGGAAGGGTTTCTGCAGGTTGTGTTCTTGGGAGGATATTAAAGGTGCTGAGGATGGGTTTCTGCAGGTTGTGTTCTTGGGAGGTGAGTGGAGATGCTGAGGATGGGTATCTGCAGGTTGTGTTATTGGGAGGTTAGGGAAGATGCTGAGAATGATTTTCTGCAGGTTGTGTTTTTGGGAGGTGAGTGAAGATGCTGAGGATGGGTTTCTGCAGGTTGTGTTCTTGGGAGGTTAGTGGAGATGCTGAGGATGGGTTTCAGCAGGTTGTGTTATTGGAAGGTGAGTGGAGATGCTGAGGATGGGTTTCTGCAGGTTGTGTTATTGGGAGGTGAGTGGAGATGCTGAGGATGGGTATCTGCAGGTTATGTTATTGGGAGGTTAGGGAAGATGCTGAGAATGATTTTCTGCAGGTTGTGTTATTGGGAGATGAGTGAAGATGCTGAGGATGGGTTTCTGCAGGTTGTGTTCTTGGGAGATTAGTGGAGATGCTGAGGATGGGTTTCTGCAGGTTGTGTTATTGGAAGGTGAGTGGAGATGCTGAGGATGGGTTTCTACAGGTTGTGTAATTGGGAGGTGAGTGGAGATGCCGAGGATGGGTTTCTACAGGTTGTGTTATTGGGAGGTGAGTGGAGGTGCTGAGGATGGGTTTCTGCAGGTTGTGTTATTGGAAGGTGAGTGGAGATGCTGAGGATTGGTTTCTGCAGGTTGTGTTATTGGGAGGAGAGTGGAGATGCTGAGGATGGGTTTCTGCAGGTTGTGTTATTGGGAGGTGAGTGGAGATGCTGAGGATGGGTTTCTGCAGGTTGTGTTATTGGGAGGTGAGTGGAGATGCTGAGGATGGGTTTCTGCAATTTGTGTTATTGGAAGGTGAGTGGAGATGCTGAGGATGGGTTTCTGCAGGTTGTGTTATTGGGAGGTGAGTGAAGATGCTGTGGATGGGTTTCTGCAGGTTGTGTTATTGGGAGGTGAGTGAAGATGTTGAGGATGGGTTTCTGCAGGTTGTGTTTTTGGAAGGTGAGTGAAGATGCTGAGGATGGGTTGCTGCAGGTTGTGTTATTGGGAGGTTAGTGGAGATGCTGAGGATGGGTTTCTGCAGGTTGTGTTATTGGGAGGTTAGTGGAGATGCTGAGGATGGGTTTCTGCAGGTTGTGTTATTGGAAGGTGACTGGAGATGCTGAGGATGGGTTTCTGCAGGTTGTGTTATTGGGAGGTGAGGGAAAATGCTGAGGATGGGTTTCTGCAGGTTGTGTTATTGGGAGGTGAGTGGAGATGCTGAGGATGGGTTTCTACAGGTTGTGTTATTGAGGGGTGAGTGGAGATGCTGAGGATGGGTTTCTGCAGGTTGTGTTATTGGGAGGTGAGTGGAGATGCTGAGGATGGGTTTCTGCAGGTTGTGTTATTGGGGGGTGAGTGGAGATGCTGAGGATGGGTTTCTGCATGTTGTGTTATTGGGAGGTGAGTGGAGATGCTGAGGATGGGTTTCTGCAGGTTGTGTTATTGGGAGGTGAGTGAAGACGCTGAGGAGGGGTTTCTGCAGGTTGTGTTATTGGGAGGTGAGTGGAGATGATGAGGATGGGTTTCTGCAGGTTGTGTTATTGGAAAGTGAGTGGAGATGCTGAGGATGGGTTTCTGCAGGTTATGTTATTGGGAGGTGAGTGAAGATGTTGAGAATGGGTTTCTGCAGGTTGTGTTATTGGAAGGTTAGTGAAGACGCTGAGGATGGGTTTCTGCAGGTTGTGTTATTGGAAGGTGAGTGAAGATGTTGAGAATGGGTTTCTGCAGGTTGTGTTATTGGAAGGTTAGTGGAGATGCAGAGGATGGGTTTCTGCAGGTTGTGTTCTTGGGAGGATATTAAAGATGCTGAGGATGGGTTTCTGCAGGTTGTGTTATTGGGGGGTGAGTGAAGATGCTGAGGATGGGTTTCTGCAGATTGTGTTATTGGAAGGTGACTGGGGATGCTGAGGATGGGTTTCTGCAGCTTGTGTTATTGGGAGGTTAGTGGAGATGCTGAGGATGTGTTGCTGCAGGTTGTGTTATTGGGAGGTGAGTGGAGATGCTGCGGATGGGTTTCTGCAGGTTGTGTTATTGGAAGGTTAGTAGAGATGCAGAGGATGGGTTTCTGCAGGTTGTGTTCTTGGGAGGTGAGTGGAGATGCTGAGGATGGGTTTCTGCAGGTTGTGTTATTGGGAGGTGAGTGGAGATGCAGAGGATGGGTTTCTGCAGGTTGTGTTATTGGGGGGTGCGTGGAGATGCTGAGGATGGCTTTCTGCATGTTGTGTTATTGGGAGGTGAGTGGAGATACTGAGGATGGGTTTCTGCTGGTTGTGTTATTGGGAGGTGAGTGAAGACGCTGAGGATGGGTTTCTGCAGGTTGTGTTATTGGGAGGTGAGTGGAGATGCTGAGGAGGGGTTTCTGCAGGTTGTGTTATTGGGAGGTGAGTGGAGATGATGAGGATGGGCTTCTGCAGGTTGTGTTATTGGAAGGTGAGCGGAGATGCTGAGGATGGGTTTCTGCAGGTTGTGTTATTGGGAGGTGAGTGAAGATGTTGAGAATGGGTTTCTGCAGGTTGTGTTATTGGAAGGTTAGTGAAGACGCTGAGGATGGGTTTCTGCAGGTTGTGTTATTGGAAGGTGAGTGAAGATGTTGAGAATGGGTTTCTGCAGGTTGTGTTATTGGAAGGTTAGTGGAGATGCAGAGGATGGGTTTCTGCAGGTTGTGTTCTTGGGAGGATATTAAAGATGCTGAGGATGGGTTTCTGCAGGTTGTGTTATTGGGGGGTGAGTGATGATGCTGAGGATGGGTTTCTGCAAGTTGTGTTATTGGAAGGTGACTGGGGATGCTGAGGATGGGTTTCTGCAGCTTGTGTTATTGCGAGGTTAGTGGAGATGCTGAGGATGTGTTGCTGCAGGTTGTGTTATTGGGAGGTGAGTGGTGATGCTGAGGATGGGTTTCTGCAGGTTGTGTTATTGGAAGGTTAGTGGAGATGCAGAGGATGGGTTTCTGCTGGTTGTGTCCTTGGGAGGTGAGTGGAGATGCTGAGGATGGGTTTCTGCAGGTTGTGTTATTGGGAGGTGAGTGGAGATGCTGAGGATGGGTTTCTGCAGGTTGTGTTCTTTGGAGGTGAGTGGAGATGCAGAGGATGGGTTTCTGCAGGTTGTGTTCTTGGGAGGATATTAAAGGTGCTGAGGATGGGTTTCTGCAGGTTGTGTTCTTGGGAGGTGAGTGAAGATGCTGAGGATGGGTTTCTGCAGGTTGTGTTATTGGAAGGTGAGTGAAGACGCTGAGGATGGGTTTCTGCAGGTTGTGTTATTGGAAGGTGAGTGAAGATGTTGAGAATGGGTTTCTGCAGGTTGTGTTATTGGAAGGTTAGTGGAGATGCAGAGGATGGGTTTCTGCAGGTTGTGTTCTTGGGAGGATATTAAAGGTGCTGAGGATGGGTTTCTGCAGGTTGTGTTCTTGGGAGGTGAGTGGAGATGCTGAGGATGGGTTTCTGCAGGTTGTGTTATTGGAAGGTGAGTGAAGATGTTGAGAATGGGTTTCTGCAGGTTGTGTTATTGGAAGGTTAGTGGAGATGCAGAGGATGGGTTTCTGCAGGTTGTGTTCTTGGGAGGATATTAAAGATGCTGAGGATGGGTTTCTGCAGGTTGTGTTATTGGGGGGTGAGTGAAGATGCTGAGGATGGGTTTCTGCAGATTGTGTTATTGGAAGGTGACTGGGGATGCTGAGGATGGGTTTCTGCAGGTTGTGTTCTTGGGAGGTGAGTGGAGATGCAGAGGATGGGTTTCTGCAGGTTGTGTTCTTGGGAGGATATTAAAGGTGCTGAGGATGGGTTTTTGCAGGTTGTGTTCTTGGGAGGTGAGTGAAGATGTTGAGAATGGGTTTCTGCAGGTTGTGTTATTGGAAGGTTAGTGAAGACGCTGAGGATAGGTTTCTGCAGGTTGTGTTATTGGAAGGTGAGTGAAGATGTTGAGAATGGGTTTCTGCAGGTTGTGTTATTGGAAGGTTAGTGGAGATGCAGAGGATGGGTTTCTGCAGGTTGTGTTCTTGGGAGGATATTAAAGGTGCTGAGGATGGGTTTCTGCAGGTTGTGTTCTTGGGAGGTGAGTGAAGATGTTGAGAATGGGTTTCTGCAGGTTGTGTTATTGGAAGGTGAGTGAAGATGTTGAGAATGGGTTTCTGCAGGTTGTGTTATTGGAAGGTTAGTGGAGATGCAGAGGAAGGGTTTCTGCAGGTTGTGTTCTTGGGAGGATATTAAAGGTGCTGAGGATGGGTTTCTGCAGGTTGTGTTCTTGGGAGGTGAGTGGAGATGCTGAGGATGGGTATCTGCAGGTTGTGTTATTGGGAGGTTAGGGAAGATGCTGAGAATGATTTTCTGCAGGTTGTGTTTTTGGGAGGTGAGTGAAGATGCTGAGGATGGGTTTCTGCAGGTTGTGTTCTTGGGAGGTTAGTGGAGATGCTGAGGATGGGTTTCAGCAGGTTGTGTTATTGGAAGGTGAGTGGAGATGCTGAGGATGGGTTTCTGCAGGTTGTGTTATTGGGAGGTGAGTGGAGATGCTGAGGATGGGTATCTGCAGGTTATGTTATTGGGAGGTTAGGGAAGATGCTGAGAATGATTTTCTGCAGGTTGTGTTATTGGGAGATGAGTGAAGATGCTGAGGATGGGTTTCTGCAGGTTGTGTTCTTGGGAGATTAGTGGAGATGCTGAGGATGGGTTTCTGCAGGTTGTGTTATTGGAAGGTGAGTGGAGATGCTGAGGATGGGTTTCTACAGGTTGTGTAATTGGGAGGTGAGTGGAGATGCCGAGGATGGGTTTCTACAGGTTGTGTTATTGGGAGGTGAGTGGAGGTGCTGAGGATGGGTTTCTGCAGGTTGTGTTATTGGAAGGTGAGTGGAGATGCTGAGGATTGGTTTCTGCAGGTTGTGTTATTGGGAGGAGAGTGGAGATGCTGAGGATGGGTTTCTGCAGGTTGTGTTATTGGGAGGTGAGTGGAGATGCTGAGGATGGGTTTCTGCAGGTTGTGTTATTGGGAGGTGAGTGGAGATGCTGAGGATGGGTTTCTGCAATTTGTGTTATTGGAAGGTGAGTGGAGATGCTGAGGATGGGTTTCTGCAGGTTGTGTTATTGGGAGGTGAGTGAAGATGCTGTGGATGGGTTTCTGCAGGTTGTGTTATTGGGAGGTGAGTGAAGATGTTGAGGATGGGTTTCTGCAGGTTGTGTTTTTGGAAGGTGAGTGAAGATGCTGAGGATGGGTTGCTGCAGGTTGTGTTATTGGGAGGTTAGTGGAGATGCTGAGGATGGGTTTCTGCAGGTTGTGTTATTGGGAGGTTAGTGGAGATGCTGAGGATGGGTTTCTGCAGGTTGTGTTATTGGAAGGTGACTGGAGATGCTGAGGATGGGTTTCTGCAGGTTGTGTTATTGGGAGGTGAGGGAAAATGCTGAGGATGGGTTTCTGCAGGTTGTGTCATTGGGAGGTGAGTGGAGATGCTGAGGATGGGTTTCTACAGGTTGTGTTATTGAGGGGTGAGTGGAGATGCTGAGGATGGGTTTCTGCAGGTTGTGTTATTGGGAGGTGAGTGGAGATGCTGAGGATGGGTTTCTGCAGGTTGTGTTATTGGGGGGTGAGTGGAGATGCTGAGGATGGGTTTCTGCATGTTGTGTTATTGGGAGGTGAGTGGAGATGCTGAGGATGGGTTTCTGCAGGTTGTGTTATTGGGAGGTGAGTGAAGACGCTGAGGAGGGGTTTCTGCAGGTTGTGTTATTGGGAGGTGAGTGGAGATGATGAGGATGGGTTTCTGCAGGTTGTGTTATTGGAAAGTGAGTGGAGATGCTGAGGATGGGTTTCTGCAGGTTATGTTATTGGGAGGTGAGTGAAGATGTTGAGAATGGGTTTCTGCAGGTTGTGTTATTGGAAGGTTAGTGAAGACGCTGAGGATGGGTTTCTGCAGGTTGTGTTATTGGAAGGTGAGTGAAGATGTTGAGAATGGGTTTCTGCAGGTTGTGTTATTGGAAGGTTAGTGGAGATGCAGAGGATGGGTTTCTGCAGGTTGTGTTCTTGGGAGGATATTAAAGATGCTGAGGATGGGTTTCTGCAGGTTGTGTTATTGGGGGGTGAGTGAAGATGCTGAGGATGGGTTTCTGCAGATTGTGTTATTGGAAGGTGACTGGGGATGCTGAGGATGGGTTTCTGCAGCTTGTGTTATTGGGAGGTTAGTGGAGATGCTGAGGATGTGTTGCTGCAGGTTGTGTTATTGGGAGGTGAGTGGAGATGCTGCGGATGGGTTTCTGCAGGTTGTGTTATTGGAAGGTTAGTAGAGATGCAGAGGATGGGTTTCTGCAGGTTGTGTTCTTGGGAGGTGAGTGGAGATGCTGAGGATGGGTTTCTGCAGGTTGTGTTATTGGGAGGTGAGTGGAGATGCAGAGGATGGGTTTCTGCAGGTTGTGTTATTGGGGGGTGCGTGGAGATGCTGAGGATGGCTTTCTGCATGTTGTGTTATTGGGAGGTGAGTGGAGATACTGAGGATGGGTTTCTGCTGGTTGTGTTATTGGGAGGTGAGTGAAGACGCTGAGGATGGGTTTCTGCAGGTTGTGTTATTGGGAGGTGAGTGGAGATGCTGAGGAGGGGTTTCTGCAGGTTGTGTTATTGGGAGGTGAGTGGAGATGATGAGGATGGGCTTCTGCAGGTTGTGTTATTGGAAGGTGAGCGGAGATGCTGAGGATGGGTTTCTGCAGGTTGTGTTATTGGGAGGTGAGTGAAGATGTTGAGAATGGGTTTCTGCAGGTTGTGTTATTGGAAGGTTAGTGAAGACGCTGAGGATGGGTTTCTGCAGGTTGTGTTATTGGAAGGTGAGTGAAGATGTTGAGAATGGGTTTCTGCAGGTTGTGTTATTGGAAGGTTAGTGGAGATGCAGAGGATGGGTTTCTGCAGGTTGTGTTCTTGGGAGGATATTAAAGATGCTGAGGATGGGTTTCTGCAGGTTGTGTTATTGGGGGGTGAGTGATGATGCTGAGGATGGGTTTCTGCAAGTTGTGTTATTGGAAGGTGACTGGGGATGCTGAGGATGGGTTTCTGCAGCTTGTGTTATTGCGAGGTTAGTGGAGATGCTGAGGATGTGTTGCTGCAGGTTGTGTTATTGGGAGGTGAGTGGTGATGCTGAGGATGGGTTTCTGCAGGTTGTGTTATTGGAAGGTTAGTGGAGATGCAGAGGATGGGTTTCTGCTGGTTGTGTCCTTGGGAGGTGAGTGGAGATGCTGAGGATGGGTTTCTGCAGGTTGTGTTATTGGGAGGTGAGTGGAGATGCTGAGGATGGGTTTCTGCAGGTTGTGTTCTTTGGAGGTGAGTGGAGATGCAGAGGATGGGTTTCTGCAGGTTGTGTTCTTGGGAGGATATTAAAGGTGCTGAGGATGGGTTTCTGCAGGTTGTGTTCTTGGGAGGTGAGTGAAGATGCTGAGGATGGGTTTCTGCAGGTTGTGTTATTGGAAGGTGAGTGAAGACGCTGAGGATGGGTTTCTGCAGGTTGTGTTATTGGAAGGTGAGTGAAGATGTTGAGAATGGGTTTCTGCAGGTTGTGTTATTGGAAGGTTAGTGGAGATGCAGAGGATGGGTTTCTGCAGGTTGTGTTCTTGGGAGGATATTAAAGGTGCTGAGGATGGGTTTCTGCAGGTTGTGTTCTTGGGAGGTGAGTGGAGATGCTGAGGATGGGTTTCTGCAGGTTGTGTTATTGGAAGGTGAGTGAAGATGTTGAGAATGGGTTTCTGCAGGTTGTGTTATTGGAAGGTTAGTGGAGATGCAGAGGATGGGTTTCTGCAGGTTGTGTTCTTGGGAGGATATTAAAGATGCTGAGGATGGGTTTCTGCAGGTTGTGTTATTGGGGGGTGAGTGAAGATGCTGAGGATGGGTTTCTGCAGATTGTGTTATTGGAAGGTGACTGGGGATGCTGAGGATGGGTTTCTGCAGGTTGTGTTCTTGGGAGGTGAGTGGAGATGCAGAGGATGGGTTTCTGCAGGTTGTGTTCTTGGGAGGATATTAAAGGTGCTGAGGATGGGTTTTTGCAGGTTGTGTTCTTGGGAGGTGAGTGAAGATGTTGAGAATGGGTTTCTGCAGGTTGTGTTATTGGAAGGTTAGTGAAGACGCTGAGGATAGGTTTCTGCAGGTTGTGTTATTGGAAGGTGAGTGAAGATGTTGAGAATGGGTTTCTGCAGGTTGTGTTATTGGAAGGTTAGTGGAGATGCAGAGGATGGGTTTCTGCAGGTTGTGTTCTTGGGAGGATATTAAAGGTGCTGAGGATGGGTTTCTGCAGGTTGTGTTCTTGGGAGGTGAGTGGAGATGCTGAGGATGGGTATCTGCAGGTTGTGTTATTGGGAGGTTAGGGAAGATGCTGAGAATGATTTTCTGCAGGTTGTGTTTTTGGGAGGTGAGTGAAGATGCTGAGGATGGGTTTCTGCAGGTTGTGTTCTTGGGAGGTTAGTGGAGATGCTGAGGATGGGTTTCAGCAGGTTGTGTTATTGGAAGGTGAGTGGAGATGCTGAGGATGGGTTTCTGCAGGTTGTGTTATTGGGAGGTGAGTGGAGATGCTGAGGATGGGTATCTGCAGGTTGTGTTATTGGGAGGTTAGGGAAGATGCTGAGAATGATTTTCTGCAGGTTTTGTTATTGGGAGATGAGTGAAGATGCTGAGGATGGGTTTCTGCAGGTTGTGTTCTTGGGAGATTAGTGGAGATGCTGAGGATGGGTTTCTGCAGGTTGTGTTATTGGAAGGTGAGTGGAGATGCTGAGGATGGGTTTCTACAGGTTGTGTAATTGGGAGGTGAGTGGAGATGCCGAGGATGGGTTTCTACAGGTTGTGTTTTTGGGAGGTGAGTGGAGGTGCTGAGGATGGGTTTCTGCAGGTTGTGTTATTGGAAGGTGAGTGGAGATGCTGAGGATGGGTTTCTGCAGGTTGTGTTATTGGGAGGAGAGTGGAGATGCTGAGGATGGGTTTCCGCAGGTTGTGTTATTGGGAGGTGAGTGGAGATGCTGAGGATGGGTTTCTGCAGGTTGTGTTATTGGGAGGTGAGTGGAGATGCTGAGGATGGGTTTCTGCAGGTTGTGTTATTGGAAGGTGAGTGGAGATGCTGAGGATGGGTTTCTGCAGGTTGTGTTATTGGGAGGTGAGTGAAGATGCTGTGGATGGGTTTCTGCAGGTTGTGTTATTGGGAGGTGAGTGAAGATGCTGAGGATGGGTTTCTGCAGGTTGTGTTTTTGGAAGGTGAGTGAAGATGCTGAGGATGGGTTTCTGCAGGTTTTGTTATTGGGAGGTTAGTGGAGATGCTGAGGATGGGTTTCTGCAGGTTGTGTTATTGGGAGGTTAGTGGAGATGCTGAGGATGGGTTTCTGCAGGTTGTGTTATTGGGAGGTGAGGGAAAATGCTGAGGATGGGTTTCTGCAGGTTGTGTTATTGGGAGGTGAGTGGAGATGCTGAGGATGGGTTTCTACAGGTTGTGTTATTGGGGGGTGAGTGGAGATGCTGAGGATGGGTTTCTGCAGGTTGTGTTATTGGGAGGTGAGTGGAGATGCTGAGGATGGGTTTCTGCAGGTTGTGTTATTGGGGGGTGAGTGGAGATGCTGAGGATGGGTTTCTGCATGTTGTGTTATTGGGAGGTGAGTGGAGATGCTGAGGATGGGTTTCTGCAGGTTGTGTTTTGGGAGGTGAGTGAAGACGCTGAGGAGGGGTTTCTGCAGGTTGTGTTATTGGGAGGTGAGTGGAGATGATGAGGATGGGTTTCTGCAGGTTGTGTTATTGGAAGGTGAGTGGAGATGCTGAGGATGGGTTTCTGCAGGTTGTGTTATTGGGAGGTGAGTGAAGATGTTGAGAATGGGTTTCTGCAGGTTGTGTTATTGGAAGGTTAGTGGAGATGCAGAGGATGGGTTTCTGCAGGTTGTGTTCTTGGGAGGATATTAAAGGTGCTGAGGATGGGTTTCTGCAGGTTGTGTTCTTGGGAGGTGAGTGGAGATGCTGAGGATGGGTTTCTGCAGGTTGTGTTATTGGAAGGTGAGTGAAGATGTTGAGAATGGGTTTCTGCAGGTTGTGTTATTGGAAGGTTAGTGGAGATGCAGAGGATGGGTTTCTGCAGGTTGTGTTCTTGGGAGGATATTAAAGATGCTGAGGATGGGTTTCTGCAGGTTGTGTTATTATGGGGTGAGTGAAGATGCTGAGGATGGGTTTCTGCAGATTGTGTTATTGGAAGGTGACTGGGGATGCTGAGGATGGGTTTCTGCAGGTTGTGTTCTTGGGAGGTGAGTGGAGATGCAGAGGATGGGTTTCTGCAGGTTGTGTTCTTGGGAGGATATTAAAGGTGCTGAGGATGGGTTTTTGCAGGTTGTGTTCTTGGGAGGTGAGTGAAGATGTTGAGAATGGGTTTCTGCAGGTTGTGTTATTGGAAGGTTAGTGAAGACGCTGAGGATAGGTTTCTGCAGGTTGTGTTATCGGAAGGTGAGTGAAGATGTTGAGAATGGGTTTCTGCAGGTTGTGTTATTGGAAGGTTAGTGGAGATGCAGAGGATGGGTTTCTGCAGGTTGTGTTCTTGGGAGGATATTAAAGGTGCTGAGGATGGGTTTCTGCAGGTTGTGTTCTTGGGAGGTGAGTGGAGATGCTGAGGATGGGTATCTGCAGGTTGTGTTATTGGGAGGTTAGGGAAGATGCTGAGAATGATTTTCTGCAGGTTGTGTTTTTGGGAGGTGAGTGAAGATGCTGAGGATGGGTTTCTGCAGGTTGTGTTCTTGGGAGGTTAGTGGAGATGCTGAGGATGGGTTTCAGCAGGTTGTGTTATTGGAAGGTGAGTGGAGATGCTGAGGATGGGTTTCTGCAGGTTGTGTTATTGGGAGGTGAGTGGAGATGCTGAGGATGGGTATCTGCAGGTTGTGTTATTGGGAGGTTAGGGAAGATGCTGAGAATGATTTTCTGCAGGTTTTGTTATTGGGAGATGAGTGAAGATGCTGAGGATGGGTTTCTGCAGGTTGTGTTCTTGGGAGATTAGTGGAGATGCTGAGGATGGGTTTCTGCAGGTTGTGTTATTGGAAGGTGAGTGGAGATGCTGAGGATGGGTTTCTACAGGTTGTGTAATTGGGAGGTGAGTGGAGATGCCGAGGATGGGTTTCTACAGGTTGTGTTATTGGGAGGTGAGTGGAGGTGCTGAGGATGGGTTTCTGCAGGTTGTGTTATTGGAAGGTGAGTGGAGATGCTGAGGATGGGTTTCTGCAGGTTGTGTTATTGGGAGGAGAGTGGAGATGCTGAGGATGGGTTTCCGCAGGTTGTGTTATTGGGAGGTGAGTGGAGATGCTGAGGATGGGTTTCTGCAGGTTGTGTTATTGGGAGGTGAGTGGAGATGCTGAGGATGGGTTTCTGCAGGTTGTGTTATTGGAAGGTGAGTGGAGATGCTGAGGATGGGTTTCTGCAGGTTGTGTTATTGGGAGGTGAGTGAAGATGCTGTGGATGGGTTTCTGCAGGTTGTGTTATTGGGAGGTGAGTGAAGATGCTGAGGATGGGTTTCTGCAGGTTGTGTTTTTGGAAGGTGAGTGAAGATGCTGAGGATGGGTTTCTGCAGGTTTTGTTATTGGGAGGTTAGTGGAGATGCTGAGGATGGGTTTCTGCAGGTTGTGTTATTGGGAGGTTAGTGGAGATGCTGAGGATGGGTTTCTGCAGGTTGTGTTATTGGGAGGTGAGGGAAAATGCTGAGGATGGGTTTCTGCAGGTTGTGTTATTGGGAGGTGAGTGGAGATGCTGAGGATGGGTTTCTACAGGTTGTGTTATTGGGGGGTGAGTGGAGATGCTGAGGATGGGTTTCTGCAGGTTGTGTTATTGGGAGGTGAGTGGAGATGCTGAGGATGGGTTTCTGCAGGTTGTGTTATTGGGGGGTGAGTGGAGATGCTGAGGATGGGTTTCTGCATGTTGTGTTATTGGGAGGTGAGTGGAGATGCTGAGGATGGGTTTCTGCAGGTTGTGTTTTGGGAGGTGAGTGAAGACGCTGAGGAGGGGTTTCTGCAGGTTGTGTTATTGGGAGGTGAGTGGAGATGATGAGGATGGGTTTCTGCAGGTTGTGTTATTGGAAGGTGAGTGGAGATGCTGAGGATGGGTTTCTGCAGGTTGTGTTATTGGGAGGTGAGTGAAGATGTTGAGAATGGGTTTCTGCAGGTTGTGTTATTGGAAGGTTAGTGGAGATGCAGAGGATGGGTTTCTGCAGGTTGTGTTCTTGGGAGGATATTAAAGGTGCTGAGGATGGGTTTCTGCAGGTTGTGTTCTTGGGAGGTGAGTGGAGATGCTGAGGATGGGTTTCTGCAGGTTGTGTTATTGGAAGGTGAGTGAAGATGTTGAGAATGGGTTTCTGCAGGTTGTGTTATTGGAAGGTTAGTGGAGATGCAGAGGATGGGTTTCTGCAGGTTGTGTTCTTGGGAGGATATTAAAGATGCTGAGGATGGGTTTCTGCAGGTTGTGTTATTATGGGGTGAGTGAAGATGCTGAGGATGGGTTTCTGCAGATTGTGTTATTGGAAGGTGACTGGGGATGCTGAGGATGGGTTTCTGCAGGTTGTGTTCTTGGGAGGTGAGTGGAGATGCAGAGGATGGGTTTCTGCAGGTTGTGTTCTTGGGAGGATATTAAAGGTGCTGAGGATGGGTTTTTGCAGGTTGTGTTCTTGGGAGGTGAGTGAAGATGTTGAGAATGGGTTTCTGCAGGTTGTGTTATTGGAAGGTTAGTGAAGACGCTGAGGATAGGTTTCTGCAGGTTGTGTTATCGGAAGGTGAGTGAAGATGTTGAGAATGGGTTTCTGCAGGTTGTGTTATTGGAAGGTTAGTGGAGATGCAGAGGATGGGTTTCTGCAGGTTGTGTTCTTGGGAGGATATTAAAGGTGCTGAGGATGGGTTTCTGCAGGTTGTGTTCTTGGGAGGTGAGTGGAGATGCTGAGGATGGGTATCTGCAGGTTGTGTTATTGGGAGGTTAGTGGAGATGCTGAGGATGGGTTTCTGCAGGTTGTGTTATTGGGAGGTTAGGGAAGATGCTGAGAATGATTTTCTGCAGGTTGTGTTTTTGGGAGGTGAGTGAAGATGCTGAGGATGGGTTTCTGCAGGTTGTGTTCTTGGGAGGTTAGTGGAGATGCTGAGGATGGGTTTCAGCAGGTTGTGTTATTGGAAGGTGAGTGGAGATGCTGAGGATGGGTTTCTGCAGGTTGTGTTATTGGGAGGTGAGTGGAGATGCTGAGGATGGGTATCTGCAGGTTGTGTTATTGGGAGGTTAGGGAAGATGCTGAGAATGATTTTCTGCAGGTTTTGTTATTGGGAGATGAGTGAAGATGCTGAGGATGGGTTTCTGCAGGTTGTGTTCTTGGGAGATTAGTGGAGATGCTGAGGATGGGTTTCTGCAGGTTGTGTTATTGGAAGGTGAGTGGAGATGCTGAGGATGGGTTTCTACAGGTTGTGTAATTGGGAGGTGAGTGGAGATGCCGAGGATGGGTTTCTACAGGTTGTGTTATTGGGAGGTGAGTGGAGGTGCTGAGGATGAGTTTCTGCAGGTTGTGTTATTGGAAGGTGAGTGGAGATGCTGAGGATGGGTTTCTGCAGGTTGTGTTATTGGGAGGAGAGTGGAGATGCTGAGGATGGGTTTCCGCAGGTTGTGTTATTGGGAGGTGAGTGGAGATGCTGAGGATGGGTTTCTGCAGGTTGTGTTATTGGGAGGTGAGTGGAGATGCTGAGGATGGGTTTCTGCAGGTTGTGTTATTGGAAGGTGAGTGGAGATGCTGAGGATGGGTTTCTGCAGGTTGTGTTATTGGGAGGTGAGTGAAGATGCTGTGGATGGGTTTCTGCAGGTTGTGTTATTGGGAGGTGAGTGAAGATGCTGAGGATGGGTTTCTGCAGGTTGTGTTTTTGGAAGGTGAGTGAAGATGCTGAGGATGGGTTTCTGCAGATTTTGTTATTGGGAGGTTAGTGGAGATGCTGAGGATGGGTTTCTGCAGGTTGTGTTATTGGGAGGTTAGTGGAGATGCTGAGGATGGGTTTCTGCAGGTTGTGTTATTGGAAGGTGACTGGAGATGCTGAGGATGGGTTTCTGCAGGTTGTGTTATTGGGAGGTGAGGGAAAATGCTGAGGATGGGTTTCTGCAGGTTGTGTTATTGGGAGGTGAGTGGAGATGCTGAGGATGGGTTTCTACAGGTTGTGTTATTGGGGGGTGAGTGGAGATGCTGAGGATGGGTTTCTGCAGGTTGTGTTATTGGGAGGTGAGTGGAGATGCTGAGGATGGGTTTCTGCAGGTTGTGTTATTGGGGGGTGAGTGGAGATGCTGAGGATGGGTTTCTGCATGTTGTGTTATTGGGAGGTGAGTGGAGATGCTGAGGATGGGTTTCTGCAGGTTGTGTTATTGGGAGGTGAGTGAAGACGCTGAGGAGGGGTTTCTGCAGGTTGTGTTATTGGGAGGTGAGTGGAAATGATGAGGATGGGTTTCTGCAGGTTGTGTTATTGGAAGGTGAGTGGAGATGCTGAGGATGGGTTTCTGCAGGTTGTGTTATTGGGAGGTGAGTGAAGATGTTGAGAATGGGTTTCTGCAGGTTGTGTTATTGGAAGGTTAGTGAAGACGCTGAGGATGGGTTTCTGCAGGTTGTGTTATTGGAAGGTGAGTGAAGATGTTGAGAATGGGTTTCTGCAGGTTGTGTTATTGGAAGGTTAGTGGAGATGCAGAGGATGGGTTTCTGCAGGTTGTGTTCTTGGGAGGATATTAAAGATGCTGAGGATGGGTTTCTGCAGGTTGTGTTATTGGGGGGTGAGTGAAGATGCTGAGGATGGGTTTCTGCAGATTGTGTTATTGGAAGGTGACTGGGGATGCTGAGGATGGGTTTCTGCAGCTTGTGTTATTGGGAGGTTAGTGGAGATGCTGAGGATGTGTTGCTGCAGGTTGTGTTATTGGGAGGTGAGTGGAGATGCTGCGGATGGGTTTCTGCAGGTTGTGTTATTGGAAGGTTAGTGGAGATGCAGAGGATGGGTTTCTGCAGGTTGTGTTCTTGGGAGGTGAGTGGAGATGCTGAGGATGGGTTTCTGCAGGTTGTGTTATTGGGAGGTGAGTGGAGATGCAGAGGATGGGTTTCTGCAGGTTGTGTTATTGGGGGGTGCGTGGAGATGCTGAGGATGGGTTTCTGCATGTTGTGTTATTGGGAGGTGAGTGGAGATACTGAGGATGGGTTTCTGCAGGTTGTGTTATTGGGAGGTGAGTGAAGACGCTGAGGAGGGGTTTCTGCAGGTTGTGTTATTGGGAGGTGAGTGGAGATGATGAGGATGGGTTTCTGCAGGTTGTGTTATTGGAAGGTGAGTGGAGATGCTGAGGATGGGTTTCTGCAGGTTGTGTTATTGGGAGTTGAGTGAAGATGTTGAGAATGGGTTTCTGCAGGTTGTGTTATTGGAAGGTTAGTGAAGACGCTGAGGATGGGTTTCTGCAGGTTGTGTTATTGGAAGGTGAGTGAAGATGTTGAGAATGGGTTTCTGCAGGTTGTGTTATTGGAAGGTTAGTGGAGATGCAGAGGATGGGTTTCTGCAGGTTGTGTTCTTGGGAGGAGATTAAAGATGCTGAGGATGGGTTTCTGCAGGTTGTGTTATTGGGGGGTGAGTGAAGATGCTGAGGATGGGTTTCTGCAGATTGTGTTATTGGAAGGTGACTGGGGATGCTGAGGATGGGTTTCTGCAGCTTGTGTTATTGGGAGGTTAGTGGAGATGCTGAGGATGTGTTGCTGCAGGTTGTGTTATTGGGAGGTGAGTGAAGATGCTGAGGATGGGTTTCTGCAGGTTGTGTTTTTGGAAGGTGAGTGAAGATGCTGAGGATGGGTTTCTGCAGGTTGTGTTATTGGGAGGTTAGTGGAGATGCTGAGGATGGGTTTCTGCAGGTTGTGTTATTGGGAGGTTAGTGGAGATGCTGAGGATGGGTTTCTGCAGGTTGTGTTATTGGAAGGTGACTGGAGATGCTGAGGATGGGTTTCTGCAGGTTGTGTTATTGGGAAGTGAGGGAAAATGCTGAGGATGGGTTTCTGCAGGTTGTGTTATTGGGAGGTGAGTGGAGATGCTGAGGATGGGTTTCTACAGGTTGTGTTATTGGGGGTGAGTGGAGATGCTGAGGATGGATTTCTGCAGGTTGTGTTATTGGGAGGTGACTGGGGATGCTGAGGATGGGTTTCTGCAGCTTGTGTTATTGGAAGGTTAGTGGAGATGCAGAGGATGGGTTTCTGCAGGTTGTGTTCTTGGGAGGTGAGTGGAGATGCTGAGGATGGGTTTCTGCAGGTTGTGTTATTGGGAGGTGAGTGGAGATGCAGAGGATGGGTTTCTGCAGGTTGTGTTCTTGGGAGGTGAGGGGAGATGCAGAGGATGGGTTTCTGCAGGTTGTGTACTTGGGAGGATATTAAAGGTGCTGAGGATGGGTTTCTGCAGGTTGTGTTCTTGGGAGGTGAGTGAAGATGTTGAGAATGGGTTTCTGCAGGTTGTGTTATTGGAAGGTTAGTGAAGACGCTGAGGATGGGTTTCTGCAGGTTGTGTTATTGGAAGGTGAGTGAAGATGTTGAGAATGGGTTTCTGCAGGTTGTGTTATTGGAAGGTTAGTGCAGATGCAGAGGATGGGTTTCTGCAGGTTGTGTTCTTGGGAGGATATTAAAGGTGCTGAGGATGGGTTTCTGCAGGTTGTGTTCTTGGGAGGTGAGTGGAGATGCTGAGGATGGGTTTCTGCAGGGTGTGTTCTTGGGAGGATATTACAGGTGCTGAGGATGGGTTTCTGCAGGTTGTGTTCTTGGGAGGTGAGTGGAGATGCTGAGGATGGGTTTCTGCAGGTTGTGTTCGTGGGAGGTGAGTGAAGATGCTGAGGATGGGTTTCAGCAGGTTGTGTTATTGGGAGGTTAGTGAAGATGCTGAGGATGTGTTTCTGCAGGTTGTGTTATTGGAAGGTGAGTGAAGATGCTGAGGATGGGTTTCTGCAGGTTGTGTTATTGGAAGGTGAGTGGAGATGCTGAGGATGGGTTTCTGCAGGATGTGTTATTCGAAGGTTAGTGAAGATGCTGAGAATGGGTTTCTGCAGGTTGTGTTATTGGGAGGTTAGTGGAGATGCTGAGGATGGCTTTCTGCAGGTTATGTTATTGGGAGGTGAGTGGAGATGCTGAGGATTGGTTTCTGCAGGTTGTGTTATTGGGAGGTTAGTGAAGATGCTGAGGATGTGTTTCTGCAGGTTGTGTTATTGGGAGGTGAGTGGAGATGCAGAGGATGTGTTTCTGCAGGTTGTGTTATTGGGAGGTGAGTGAAGATGCTGAGGATGATTTTCTGCAGGTTGTGTTATTGGAAGGTTAGTGAAGACGCTGAGGATGGGTTTCTGCAGGTTGTGTTATTGGAAGGTGAGTGAAGATGTTGAGAATGGGTTTCTGCAGGTTGTGTTATTGGAAGGTTAGTGGAGATGCAGAGGATGGGTTTCTGCAGGTTGTGTTCTTGGGAGGATATTAAAGATGCTGAGGATGGGTTTCTGCAGGTTGTGTTATTGGGGGGTGAGTGAAGATGCTGAGGATGGGTTTCTGCAGATTGTGTTATTGGAAGGTGACTGGGGATGCTGAGGATGGGTTTCTGCAGCTTGTGTTATTGGGGGGTTAGTGGAGATGCTGAGGATGTGTTGCTGCAGGTTGTGTTATTGGGAGGTGAGTGAAGATGCTGAGGATGGGTTTCTGCAGGTTGTGATATTGGGAGGTTAGTGGAGATGCTGAGGATGGGTTTCTGCAGGTTGTGATATTGGAAGATGACTGGAGATGCTGAGGATGGGTTTCTGCAGGTTGTGTTATTGGGAGGTGAGGGAAAATGCTGAGGATGGGTTTCTGCAGGTTGTGTTATTGGGAGGTGAGTGGAGATGCTGAGGATGGGTTTCTACAGGTTGTGTTATTGGGGGGTGAGTGGAGATGCTGAGGATGGGTTTCTGCATGTTGTGTTATTGGGAGGTGACTGGGGATGCTGAGGATGGGTTTCTGCAGCTTGTGTTATTTGAAGGTTAGTGGAGATGCAGAGGATGGGTTTCTGCAGGTTTTGTTCTTGGGAGTTGAGTGGAGATGCTGAGGATGGGTTTCTGCAGGTTGTGTTATTGGGAGGTGAGTGGAGATGCAGAGGATGGGTTTCTGCAGGTTGTGTTCTTGGGAGGTGAGGGGAGATGCAGAGGATGGGTTTCTGCAGGTTGTGTACTTGGGAGGATATTAAAGGTGATGAGGATGGGTTTCTGCAGGTTGTGTTCTTGGGAGGTGAGTGAAGATGTTGAGAATGGGTTTCTGCAGGTTGTGTTATTGGAAGGTTAGTGAAGACGCTGAGGATGGGTTTCTGCAGGTTGTGTTATTGGAAGGTGAGTGAAGATGTTGAGAATGGGTTTCTGCAGGTTGTGTTATTGGAAGGTTAGTGGAGATGCAGAGGATGGGTTTCTGCAGGTTGTGTTCTTGGGAGGATATTAAAGGTGCTGAGGATGGGTTTCTGCAGGTTGTGTTCTTGGGAGGTGAGTGGAGATGCTGAGGATGGGTTTCTGCAGGGTGTGTTCTTGGGAGGATATTACAGGTGCTGAGGATGGGTTTCTGCAGGTTGTGTTCTTGGGAGGTGAGTGGAGATGCTGAGGATGGGTTTCTGCAGGTTGTGTTCTTGGGAGGTGAGTGAAGATGCTGAGGATGGGTTTCAGCAGGTTGTGTTATTGGGAGGTTAGTGAAGATGCTGAGGATGTGTTTCTGCAGGTTGTGTTATTGGAAGGTGAGTGAAGATGCTGAGGATGGGTTACTGCAGGTTGTGTTATTGGAAGGTGAGTGGAGATGCTGAGGATGGGTTTCTGCAGGTTGTGTTATTCGAAGGTTAGTGAAGATGCTGAGAATGGGTTTCTGCAGGTTGTGTTATTGGGAGGTTAGTGGAGATGCTGAGGATGGGTTTCTGCAGGTTATGTTATTGGGAGGTGAGTGGAGATGCTGAGGATGGGTTTCTGCAGGTTGTGTTATTGGGAGGTTAGTGAAGATGCTGAGGATGTGTTTCTGCAGGTTGTGTTATTGGGAGGTGAGTGAAGATGCTGAGGATGGTTTTCTGCAGGTTGTGTTATTGGAAGGTGAGTGAGGATGCTGAGAATGGGTTTCTGCAGGTTGTGTTATTGGGAGGTGAGTGGAGATGCTGAGGATGGGTTTCTGCAGGTTGTGTTAATGGGAGGTGAGTGGAGATGCTGAGGATGGGTTTCTGCAGGTTGTGTTATTGGGAGGTGAGTGGAGATGCTGAGGATGGGTTTCTGCAGGTTGTTTTATTGGGAGGTGAGTGGAGATGCTGAGGATGGGTTTCTGCAGGTTGTGTTATTGGAAGGTTAGTGACGATGCTGAGGATGGGGTTCTGCAGTTTTTGTTATTGGAAGGTTAGCGAATATGTTGTGGATGGGTTTCTGCAGGTTGTGTTATTGGAAGGTTAGTGAAGATGCTGAGGATGGGTTTCTGCAGGTTGTGTTATTGGAAGGTTAGTGAAGATGCTGAGGATGGGTTTCTGCAGGTTGTGTTATTGGGAGGTTAGTGAAGATGCTGAGGATGTGTTTCTGCAGGTTGTGTTATTGGGAGGTGAGTGGAGATGCTGAAGATGGGTTTCTGCAGGTTGTGTTATTGGAAGGTTAGTGGAGATGCTGAGGATGGGTTTCTGCAGGTTCTGTTATTGGAAGCTGAGTGGAGATGCTAAGGATGGGTTTCTGCAGGTTGTGTTATTGGAAGGTGAGTGAAGATGCTGAGGATGGGTTTCTGCAGGTTGTGTTATTGGAAGGTTAGTGAAGATGCTGAGGATGGGTTTCTGCAGGTTCTGTTATTGGAAGGTTAGTGAAGATGCTGAGGATGGGATTCTGCAGGTTGTGTTATTGGGAGGTGAGTGGAGATGCAGAGGATGGGTTTCTGCAGGTTGTGTTATTGGAAGGTGAGTGGAGATGCTGAGAATGGGTTTCTGCAGGTTTTGTTATTGGGAGGCGAGTGGAGATGCTGAGGATGGGTTTCTGCAGGTTGTGTTATTGGGAGGTGAGTGGAGATGCTGAGGATGGGTTTCTGCAGGTTTTGTTATTGGGAGGCGAGTGGAGATGCAGAGGATGGGTTTCTGTAGGTTGTATTATTGGAAGGTGAGTGGAGATGATGAGCATGGGTTTCTGCAGGTTGTGTTATTGGGAGGTGAGTGGAGATGCTGAGAATGGGTTTCTGTAGGTTGTATTATTGGAAGGTGAGTGGAGATGATGAGCATGGGTTTCTTCAGGTTGTGTTATTGGGAGGTTAGTGAAGATGCTGAGGATGGGTTTCTGCAGGTTGTGATATTGGAAGGTGAGTGAAGATGCTGAGGATGGGTTTTTGCATGTTGTGTTATTGGAAGATTTGTGAAGATGCTGAGAATGGGTTTCTGCAGGTTGTATTATTGGGAGGTGAGTGGAGATGCTGAGGATGGGTTTGTGCAGGTTGTGTTATTGGGCGGTTAGGGAAGATGCTGAGGATGGGTTTCTGCAGGTTGTGTTATTGGGAGGTGAGTGGAGATGCTGAGGATTGGTTTCTACAGGTTGTGTTATTGGGAGATGAGTGGAGATGCTGAGGATGGGTTTCTGCAGGTTGTGTTATTGGGAGATGAGTGGAAATGCTGAGGATGGGTTTCTGCAGGTTGTGTTATTGGGAGGTGAGTGGAGATGCTGAGAATTGGTTTCTGCAGGTTGTGTTATTGGAAGGTGAGTGAATATGCTGAGGATGGGTTTCTGCAGGTTGTATTATTGGGAGGTGAGTGGAGATGCTGGGGATGGGTTTCTGCAGGTTGTGTTATTGGGAGGTGAGTGGAGATGCTGAGGATGGGTTTCTGCAGGTTGTGTTATTGGGAGGTGAGTGGAGATGCTGAGGGTGGGTTTCTGCAGGTTGTGTTATTGGGAGGTGAGTGGAGATGCTGAGGATGGGTTTCTGCAGGTTGTGTTATTGGAAGGTTAGTGACGATGCTGAGGATGGGGTTCTGCAGTTTTTGTTATTGGAAGGTTAGCGAATATGTTGTGGATGGGTTTCTGCAGGTTGTGTTATTGGAAGGTTAGTGAAGATGCTGAGGATGTGTTTCTGCAGGTTGTGTTATTGGAAGGTTAGTGAAGATGCTGAGGATGTGCTTCTGCAGGTTGTGTTATTGGGAGGTTAGTGAAGATGCTGAGGATGTGTTTCTGCAGGTTGTGTTATTGGGAGGTGAGTGGAGATGCTGAGGATGAGTTTCTGCAGGTTGTGTTATTGGAAGGTTAGTGGAGATGCTGAGGATGGGTTTCTGCAGGTTCTGTTATTGGAAGGTGAGTGGAGATGCTAAGGATGGGTTTCTGCAGGTTGTGTCATTGGAAGGTGAGTGAAGATGCTGAGGATGGGTTTCTGCAGGTTGTGTTATTGGAAGGTTAGTGAAGATGCTGAGAATGGGTTTCTGCAGGTTGTGTTATTGGGAGGTTAGTGGAGATGCTGAGGATGGGTTTCTGCAGGTTATGTTATTTGGAGGTGAGTGGAGATGCTGAGGATGGGTTTCTGCAGGTTGTGTTATTGGGAGGTTAGTGAAGATGCTGAGGATGTGTTTCTGCAGGTTGTGTTACTGGGAGGTGAGTGGAGATGCAGAGGATGTGTTTCTGCAGGTTGTGTTCTTGGGAGGATATTACAGGTGCTGAGGATGGGTTTCTGCAGGTTGTGTTCTTGGGAGGTGAGTGGAGATGCTGAGGATGGGTTTCTGCAGGTTGTGTTCGTGGGAGGTGAGTGAAGATGCTGAGGATGGGTTTCAGCAGGTTGTGTTATTGGGAGGTTAGTGAAGATGCTGAGGATGTGTTTCTGCAGGTTGTGTTATTGGAAGGTGAGTGAAGATGCTGAGGATGGGTTACTGCAGGTTGTGTTATTGGAAGGTGAGTGGAGATGCTGAGGATGGGTTTCTGCAGGTTGTGTTATTCGAAGGTTAGTGAAGATGCTGAGAATGGGTTTCTGCAGGTTGTGTTATTGGGAGGTTAGTGGAGATGCTGAGGATGGGTTTCTGCAGGTTATGTTATTGGGAGGTGAGTGGAGATGCTGAGGATGGGTTTCTGCAGGTTGTGTTATTGGGAGGTTAGTGAAGATGCTGAGGATGTGTTTCTGCAGGTTGTGTTATTGGGAGGTGAGTGGAGATGCAGAGGATGTGTTTCTGCAGGTTGTGTTATTGGGAGGTGAGTGAAGATGCTGAGGATGGTTTTCTGCAGGTTGTGTTATTGGAAGGTTAGTGAAGACGCTGAGGATGGGTTTCTGCAGGTTGTGTTATTGGAAGGTGAGTGAAGATGTTGAGAATGGGTTTCTGCAGGTTGTGTTATTGGAAGGTTAGTGGAGATGCAGAGGATGGGTTTCTGCAGGTTGTGTTCTTGGGAGGATATTAAAGATGCTGAGGATGGGTTTCTGCATGTTGTGTTATTGGGGGGTGAGTGAAGATGCTGAGTATGGGTTTCTGCAGATTGTGTTATTGGAAGGTGACTGGGGATGCTGAGGATGGGTTTCTGCAGCTTGTGTTATTGGGAGGTTAGTGGAGATGCTGAGGATGTGTTGCTGCAGGTTGTGTTATTGGGAGGTGAGTGAAGATGCTGAGGATGGGTTTCTGCAGGTTGTGTTTTTGGAAGGTGAGTGAAGATGCTGAGGATGGGTTTCTGCAGGTTGTGTTATTGGGAGGTTAGTGGAGATGCTGAGGATGGGTTTCTGCAGGTTGTGTTATTGGGAGGTTAGTGGAGATGCTGAGGATGGGTTTCTGCAGGTTGTGTTATTGAAAGGTGACTGGAGATGCTGAGGATGGGTTTCTGCAGGTTGTGTTATTGGGAGGTGAGGGAAAATGCTGAGGATGGGTTTCTGCAGGTTGTGTTATTGGGAGGTGAGTGGAGATGCTGAGGATGGGTTTCTACAGGTTGTGTTATTGGGGGTGAGTGGAGATGCTGAGGATGGGTTTCTGCAGGTTGTGTTATTGGGAGGTGACTGGGGATGCTGAGGATGGGTTTCTGCAGCTTGTGTTATTGGAAGGTTAGTGGAGATGCAGAGGATGGGTTTCTGCAGGTTGTGTTCTTGGGAGGTGAGTGGAGATGCTGAGGATGGGTTTCTGCAGGTTGTGTTATTGGGAGGTGAGTGGAGATGCAGAGGATGGGTTTCTGCAGGTTGTGTTCTTGGGTGGTGAGGGGAGATGCAGAGGATGGGTTTCTGCAGGTTGTGGACTTGGGAGGATATTAAAGGTGCTGAGGATGGGTTTCTGCAGGTTGTGTTCTTGGGAGGTGAGTGAAGATGTTGAGAATGGGTTTCTGCAGGTTGTGTTATTGGAAGGTTAGTGAAGACGCTGAGGATGGGTTTCTGCAGGTTGTGTTATTGGAAGGTGAGTGAAGATGTTGAGAATGGGTTTCTGCAGGTTGTGTTATTGGAAGGTTAGTGGAGATGCAGAGGATGGGTTTCTGCAGGTTGTGTTCTTGGGAGGATATTAAAGGTGCTGAGGATGGGTTTCTGCAGGTTGTGTTCTTGGGAGGTGACTGGAGATGCTGATGATGGGTTTCTGCAGGGTGTGTTCTTGGGAGGATATTACAGGTGCTGAGGATTGGTTTCTGCAGGTTGTGTTCTTGGGAGGTGAGTGGAGATGCTGAGGATGGGTTTCTGCAGGTTGTGTTCTTGGGAGGTGAGTGAAGATGCTGAGGATGGGTTTCAGCAGGTTGTGTTATTGGGAGGTTAGTGAAGATGCTGAGGATGTGTTTCTGCAGGTTGTGTTATTGGAAGGTGAGTGAAGATGCTGAGGATGGGTTTCTGCAGGTTGTGTTATTGGAAGGTTAGTGAAGTTGCTGAGGATGGGTTTCTGCAGGTTCTGTTATTGGAAGGTTAGTGAAGATGCTGAGGATGGGTTTCTGCAGGTTGTGTTATTGGGAGGTGAGTGGAGATGCAGAGGATGGGTTTCTGCAGGTTGTGTTATTGGAAGGTGAGTGTAGATGCTGAGGAGGGTTTCTGCAGTTTGTGTTATTGGGAGGTGAGTGGAGATGCTGAGAATGGGTTTCTGCAGGTTTTGTTATTGGGAGGCGAGTGGAGATGCTGAGGATGGGTTTCTGCAGGTTGTGTTATTGGGAGGTGAGTGGAGATGCTGAGGATGGGTTTCTGCAGGTTTTGTTATTGGGAGGCGAGTGGAGATGCAGAGGATGGGTTTCTGTAGGTTGTATTATTGGAATGTGAGTGAAGATGCTGAGGATGGGTTACTGCAGGTTGTGTTATTGGAAGGTGAGTGGAGATGCTGAGGATGGGTTTCTGCAGGTTGTGTTATTCGAAGGTTAGTGAAGATGCTGAGAATGGGTTTCTGCAGGTTGTGTTATTGGGAGGTTAGTGGAGATGCTGAGGATGGGTTTCTGCAGGTTATGTTATTGGGAGGTGAGTGGAGATGCTGAGGATGGGTTTCTGCAGGTTGTGTTATTGGGAGGTTAGTGAAGATGCTGAGGATGTGTTTCTGCAGGTTGTGTTATTGGGAGGTGAGTGGAGATGCAGAGGATGTGTTTCTGCAGGTTGTGTTATTGGGAGGTGAGTGAAGATGCTGAGGATGGTTTTCTGCAGGTTGTGTTATTGGAACGTGAGTGAGGATGCTGAGAATGGGTTTCTGCAGGTTGTGTTATTTGGAGGTGAGTGGAGATGCTGAGGATGGGTTTCTGCAGGTTGTGTTATTGGGAGGTGAGTGGAGATGCTGAGGATGGGTTTCTGCAGGTTGTGTTATTGGGAGGTGAGTGGAGATGCTGAGGATGGGTTTCTGCAGGTTGTGTTATTGGAAGGTTAGTGACGATGCTGAGGATGGGGTTCTGCAGTTTTTGTTATTGGAAGTTTAGCGAATATGTTGTGGATGGGTATCTGCAGGTTGTGTTATTGGAAGGTTAGTGAAGATGCTGAGGATGTGTTTCTGCAGGTTGTGTTATTGGAAGGTTAGTGAAGATGCTGAGGATGGGTTTCGGCAGGTTGTGTTATTGGGAGGTTAGTGAAGATGCTGAGGATGTGTTTCTGCAGGTTGTGTTATTGGGAGGTGAGTGGAGATGCTGAGGATCTGAGGATAGGTTTCTGCAGGTTGTGTTATTGGAAGGTTAGTGGAGATGCTGAGGATGGGTTTCTGCAGGTTCTGTTATTGGAAGCTGAGTGGAGATGGTAAGGATGGGTTTCTGCAGGTTGTGTTATTGGAAGGTTAGTGAAGATGCTGAGGATGGGTTTCTGCAGGTTGTGTTATTGGAAGGTTAGTGAAGATGCTGAGGAAGGGTTTCTGCAGGTTGTGTTATTGGCAGGTGAGTGGAGATGCAGAGGATGGGTTTCTGCAGGTTGTGTTATTTAAAGGGGAGTGTAGATGCTGAGGAGGGTTTCTGCAGTTTATGTTATTGGGAGGTGAGTGGAGATGCTGAGAATGGGTTTCTGCAGGTTTTGTTATTGGGAGGCGAGTGGAGATGCTGAGGATGGGTTTCTGCAGGTTGTGCTATTGGGAGGTGAGTGGAGATGCTGAGGATGGGTTTCTGCAGGTTTTGTTATTGGGAGGCGAGTGGAGATGCAGAGGATGGGTTTCTGTAGGTTGTATTATTGGAAGGTGAGTGGAGATGATGAGCATGGGTTTCTGCAGGTTGTGTTATTGGGAGGTGAGTGGAGATGCTGAGAATGGGTTTCTGTAGGTTGTATTATTGGAAGGTGAGTGGAGATGATGAGCATGGGTTTCTGCAGGTTGTGTTATTGGGAGGTTAGTGAAGATGCTGAGGATGGGTTTCTGCAGGTTGTGATATTGGAAGGTGAGTGAAGATGCTGAGGATGGGTTTCTGCATGTTGTGTTATTGGAAGATTTGTGAAGATGCTGAGAATGGGTTTCTGCAGGTTGTGTTATTGGGAGGTGAGTGGAGATGCTGAGGATGGGTTTCTGCAGGTTGTGTTATTGGGCGGTTCGGGAAGATGCTGAGGATGGGTTTCTGCAGGTTGTGTTATTGGGAGGTGAGTGAAGATGCTGAGGATTGGTTTCTACAGGTTGTGTTATTGGGAGATGAGTGGAGATGCTGAGGATTGGTTTCTGCAGGTTGTGTTATTGGGAGATGAGTGGAAATGCTGAGAATGGGTTTCTGCAGGTTGTGTTATTGGGAGGTGAGTGGAGCTGCTGAGGATGGGTTTCTGCAGGTTGTGTTATTGGGAGGTGAGTGGAGATGCTGAGGATGGGTTTCTGCAGGTTGTGTTATTGGGAGGTGAGTGGAGATGCTGAGGATGGGTTTCTGCAGGTTGTGTTATTGGGAGGTGAGTGGAGATGCTGAGGATGGGTTTCTGCAGGTTGTGTTATTGGAAGGTTAGTGACGATGCTGAGGATGGGGTTCTGCAGTTTTAGTTATTGGAAGGTTAGCGAATATGTTGTGGATGGGTTTCTGCAGGTTGTGTTATTGGAAGGTTAGTGAAGATGCTGAGGATGTGTTTCTGCAGGTTGTGTTACTGGAAGGTTAGTGAAGATGCTGAGGATGTGTTTCTGCAGGTTGTGTTATTGGGAGGTTAGTGAAGATGCTGAGGATGTGTTTCTGCAGGTTGTGTTATTGGGAGGTGAGTGGAGATGCTGAGGATGGGTTTCTGCAGGTTGTGTTATTGGAAGGTTAGTGGAGATGCTGAGGATGGGTTTCTGCAGGTTCTGTTATTGGAAGGTGAGTGGAGATGCTAAGGATGGGTTTCTGCAGGTTGTGTTATTGGAAGGTGAGTGAAGATGCTGAGGATGTGTTTCTGCAGGTTGTCTTATTGGAAGGTTAGTGAAGATGCTGAGAATGGGTTTCTGCAGGTTGTGTTATTGGGAGGTTAGTGGAGATGCTGAGGATGGGTTTCTGCAGGTTATGTTATTGGGAGGTGAGTGGAGATGCTGAGGATGGGTTTCTGCAGGTTGTGTTATTGGGAGGTTAGTGAAGATGCTGAGGATGTGTTTCTGCAGGTTGTGTTATTGGGAGGTGAGTGGAGATGCAGAGGATGTGTTTCTGCAGGTTGTGTTTTTGGGAGGTGAGTGAAGATGCTGAGGATGGTTTTCTGCAGGTTGTGTTATTGGAAGGTGAGTGAGGATGCTGAGAATGGGTTTCTGCAGGTTGTTTTATTGGGAGGTGAGTGGAGATGCTGAGGATGGGTTTCTGCAGGTTGTGTTATTGGGAGGTGACTGGAGATGCTGAGGATGGGTTTCTGCAGGTTGTGTTATTGGGAGGTGAGTGGAGATGCTGAGGATGGGTTTCTGCAGGTTGTGTTATTGGGAGGTGAGTGGAGATGCTGAGGATGGGTTTCTGCAGGTTGTGTTATTGGAAGGTTAGTGACGATGCTGAGGATGGGGTTCTGCAGTTTTTGTTATTGGAAGGTTAGCGAATATGTTGTGGATGGGTTTCTGCAGGTTGTGTTATTGGAAGGTTAGTGAAGATGCTGAGGATGTGTTTTTGCAGGTTGTGTTATTGGAAGGTTAGTGAAGATGCTGAGGATGGGTTTCTGCAGGTTGTGTTATTGGGAGGTTAGTGAAGATGCTGAGGATGTGTTTCTGCAGGTTGTGTTATTGGGAGGTGAGTGGAGATGCTGAGGATGGGTTTCTGCAGGTTGTGTTATTGGAAGGTTAGTGGAGATGCTGAGGATGGGTTTCTGCAGGTTCTGTTATTGGAAGCTGAGTGGAGATGCTAAGGATGGGTTTCTGCAGGATGTGTTATTGGAAGGTGTGTGAAGATGCTGAGGATGGGTTTCTGCAGGTTGTGTTATTGGGAGGTGAGTGGAGATGCACAGGATGGGTTTCTGCAGGTTGTGTTCTTGGGAGGTGAGGGGAGATGCAGAGGATGAGTTTCTGCAGGTTGTGGACTTGGGAGGATATAAAAGGTGCTGAGGATGGGTTTCTGCAGGTTGTGTTCTTGGGAGGTGAGTGAAGATGTTGAGAATGGGTTTCTGCAGGTTGTGTTATTGGAAGGTTAGTGAAGACGCTGAGGATGGGTTTCTGCAGGTTGTGTTATTGGAAGGTGAGTGAAGATGTTGAGAATGGGTTTCTGCAGGTTGTGTTATTGGAAGGTTAGTGGAGATGCAGAGGATGGGTTTCTGCAGGTTGTGTTCTTGGGAGGATATTAAAGGTGCTGAGGATGGGTTTCTGCAGGTTGTGTTCTTGGGAGGTGAGTGGAGATGCTGAGGATGGGTTTCTGCAGGGTGTGTTATTGGAAGGTGAGTGAAGATGCTGAGGATGGGTTTCTGCAGGTTGTGTTATTGGAAGGTTAGTGACGATGCTGAGGATGGGGTTCTGCAGTTTTTGTTATTGGAAGGTTAGCGAATATGTTGTGGATGGGTTTCTGCAGGTTGTGTTATTGGAAGGTTAGTGAAGATGCTGAGGATGTGTTTTTGCAGGTTGTGTTATTGGAAGGTTAGTGAAGATGCTGAGGATGGGTTTCTGCAGGTTGTGTTATTGGGAGGTTAGTGAAGATGCTGAGGATGTGTTTCTGCAGGTTGTGTTATTGGGAGGTGAGTGGAGATGCTGAGGATGGGTTTCTGCAGGTTGTGTTATTGGAAGGTTAGTGGAGATGCTGAGGATGGGTTTCTGCAGGTTCTGTTATTGGAAGCTGAGTGGAGATGCTAAGGATGGGTTTCTGCAGGATGTGTTATTGGAAGGTGTGTGAAGATGCTGAGGATGGGTTTCTGCAGGTTGTGTTATTGGGAGGTGAGTGGAGATGCACAGGATGGGTTTCTGCAGGTTGTGTTCTTGGGAGGTGAGGGGAGATGCAGAGGATGAGTTTCTGCAGGTTGTGGACTTGGGAGGATATAAAAGGTGCTGAGGATGGGTTTCTGCAGGTTGTGTTCTTGGGAGGTGAGTGAAGATGTTGAGAATGGGTTTCTGCAGGTTGTGTTATTGGAAGGTTAGTGAAGACGCTGAGGATGGGTTTCTGCAGGTTGTGTTATTGGAAGGTGAGTGAAGATGTTGAGAATGGGTTTCTGCAGGTTGTGTTATTGGAAGGTTAGTGGAGATGCAGAGGATGGGTTTCTGCAGGTTGTGTTCTTGGGAGGATATTAAAGGTGCTGAGGATGGGTTTCTGCAGGTTGTGTTCTTGGGAGGTGAGTGGAGATGCTGAGGATGGGTTTCTGCAGGGTGTGTTCTTGGGAGGATATTACAGGTGCTGAGGATGGGTTTCTGCAGGTTGTGTTCTTGGGAGGTGAGTGGAGATGCTGAGGATGGGTTTCTGCAGGTTGTGTTCTTGGGAGGTGAGTGAAGATGCTGAGGATGGGTTTCAGCAGGTTGTGTTATTGGGAGGTTAGTGAAGATGCTGAGGATGTGTTTCTGCAGGTTGTGTTATTGGAAGGTGAGTGAAGATGCTGAGGATGGGTTACTGCAGGTTGTGTTATTGGAAGGTGAGTGGAGATGCTGAGGATGGGTTTCTCCAGGTTGTGTTATTCGAAGGTTAGTGAAGATGCTGAGAATGGGTTTCTGCAGGTTGTGTTATTGGGAGGTTAGTGGAGATGCTGAGGATGGGTTTCTGCAGGTTATGTTATTGGGAGGTGAGTGGAGATGCTGAGGATGGGTTTCTGCAGGTTGTGTTATTGGGAGGTTAGTGAAGATACTGAGGATGTGTTTCTGCAGGTTGTGTTATTGGGAGGTGAGTGGAGATGCAGAGGATGTGTTTCTGCAGGTTGTGTTATTGGGAGGTGAGTGAAGATGCTGAGGATGGTTTTCTGCAGGTTGTGTTATTGGGAGGTGAGTAAGGATGCTGAGAATGGGTTTCTGCAGGTTGTGTTATTGGGAGGTGAGTGGAGATGCTGAGGATGGGTTTCTGCAGGTTGTGTTATTGGGAGGTGAGTGGAGATACTGAGGATGGGTTTCTGCAGGTTGTGTTATTGGGAGGTGAGTGGAGATGCTGAGGATGGGTTTCTGCAGGTTGTGTTATTGGGAGGTGAGTGGAGATGCTGAGGATGGGTTTCTGCAGGTTGTGTTATTGGAAGGTTAGTGACGATGCTGAGGATGGGGTTCTGCAGTTTTTGTTATTGGAAGTTTAGCGAATATGTTGTGGATGGGTTTCTGCAGGTTGTGTTATTGGAAGGTTAGTGAAGATGCTGAGGATGTGTTTCTGCAGGTTGTGTTATTGGAAGGTTAGTGAAGATGCTGAGGATGGGTTTCTGCAGGTTGTGTTATTGGGAGGTTAGTGAAGATGCTGAGGATGTGTTTCTGCAGGTTGTGTTATTGGGAGGTGAGTGGAGATGCTGAGGATGGGTTTCTGCAGGTTGTGTTATTGGGAGGTGACTGGAGATGCTGAGGATGGGTTTCTGCAGGTTGTGTTATTGGGAGGTGAGTGGAGATGCTGAGGATGGGTTTCTGCAGGTTGTGTTATTGGGAGGTGAGTGGAGATGCTGAGGATGGGTTTCTGCAGGTTGTGTTATTGGAAGGTTAGTGACGATGCTGAGGATGGGGTTCTGCAGTTTTTGTTATTGGAAGGTTAGCGAATATGTTGTGGATGGGTTTCTGCAGGTTGTGTTATTGGAAGGTTAGTGAAGATGCTGAGGATGTGTTTTTGCAGGTTGTGTTATTGGAAGGTTAGTGAAGATGCTGAGGATGGGTTTCTGCAGGTTGTGTTATTGGGAGGTTAGTGAAGATGCTGAGGATGTGTTTCTGCAGGTTGTGTTATTGGGAGGTGAGTGGAGATGCTGAGGATGGGTTTCTGCAGGTTGTGTTATTGGAAGGTTAGTGGAGATGCTGAGGATGGGTTTCTGCAGGTTCTGTTATTGGAAGCTGAGTGGAGATGCTAAGGATGGGTTTCTGCAGGATGTGTTATTGGAAGGTGTGTGAAGATGCTGAGGATGGGTTTCTGCAGGTTGTGTTATTGGGAGGTGAGTGGAGATGCACAGGATGGGTTTCTGCAGGTTGTGTTCTTGGGAGGTGAGGGGAGATGCAGAGGATGAGTTTCTGCAGGTTGTGGACTTGGGAGGATATAAAAGGTGCTGAGGATGGGTTTCTGCAGGTTGTGTTCTTGGGAGGTGAGTGAAGATGTTGAGAATGGGTTTCTGCAGGTTGTGTTATTGGAAGGTTAGTGAAGACGCTGAGGATGGGTTTCTGCAGGTTGTGTTATTGGAAGGTGAGTGAAGATGTTGAGAATGGGTTTCTGCAGGTTGTGTTATTGGAAGGTTAGTGGAGATGCAGAGGATGGGTTTCTGCAGGTTGTGTTCTTGGGAGGATATTAAAGGTGCTGAGGATGGGTTTCTGCAGGTTGTGTTCTTGGGAGGTGAGTGGAGATGCTGAGGATGGGTTTCTGCAGGGTGTGTTCTTGGGAGGATATTACAGGTGCTGAGGATGGGTTTCTGCAGGTTGTGTTCTTGGGAGGTGAGTGGAGATGCTGAGGATGGGTTTCTGCAGGTTGTGTTCTTGGGAGGTGAGTGAAGATGCTGAGGATGGGTTTCAGCAGGTTGTGTTATTGGGAGGTTAGTGAAGATGCTGAGGATGTGTTTCTGCAGGTTGTGTTATTGGAAGGTGAGTGAAGATGCTGAGGATGGGTTACTGCAGGTTGTGTTATTGGAAGGTGAGTGGAGATGCTGAGGATGGGTTTCTCCAGGTTGTGTTATTCGAAGGTTAGTGAAGATGCTGAGAATGGGTTTCTGCAGGTTGTGTTATTGGGAGGTTAGTGGAGATGCTGAGGATGGGTTTCTGCAGGTTATGTTATTGGGAGGTGAGTGGAGATGCTGAGGATGGGTTTCTGCAGGTTGTGTTATTGGGAGGTTAGTGAAGATACTGAGGATGTGTTTCTGCAGGTTGTGTTATTGGGAGGTGAGTGGAGATGCAGAGGATGTGTTTCTGCAGGTTGTGTTATTGGGAGGTGAGTGAAGATGCTGAGGATGGTTTTCTGCAGGTTGTGTTATTGGGAGGTGAGTAAGGATGCTGAGAATGGGTTTCTGCAGGTTGTGTTATTGGGAGGTGAGTGGAGATGCTGAGGATGGGTTTCTGCAGGTTGTGTTATTGGGAGGTGAGTGGAGATACTGAGGATGGGTTTCTGCAGGTTGTGTTATTGGGAGGTGAGTGGAGATGCTGAGGATGGGTTTCTGCAGGTTGTGTTATTGGGAGGTGAGTGGAGATGCTGAGGATGGGTTTCTGCAGGTTGTGTTATTGGAAGGTTAGTGACGATGCTGAGGATGGGGTTCTGCAGTTTTTGTTATTGGAAGTTTAGCGAATATGTTGTGGATGGGTTTCTGCAGGTTGTGTTATTGGAAGGTTAGTGAAGATGCTGAGGATGTGTTTCTGCAGGTTGTGTTATTGGAAGGTTAGTGAAGATGCTGAGGATGGGTTTCTGCAGGTTGTGTTATTGGGAGGTTAGTGAAGATGCTGAGGATGTGTTTCTGCAGGTTGTGTTATTGGGAGGTGAGTGGAGATGCTGAGGATGGGTTTCTGCAGGTTGTGTTATTGGAAGGTTAGTGGAGATGCTGAGGATGGGTTTCTGCAGGTTCTGTTATTGGCAGCTGAGTGGAGATGCTAAGGATGGGTTTCTGCAGGTTGTGTTATTGGAAGGTGAGTGAAGATGCTGAGGATGGGTTTCTGCAGGTTGTGTCATTGGAAGGTTAGTGAAGATGCTGAGGATGGGTTTCTGCAGGTTCTGTTATTGGAAGGTTAGTGAAGATGCTGAGGATGGGTTTCTGCAGGTTGTGTTATTGGGAGGTGAGTGGAGATGCAGAGGATGGGTTTCTGCAGGTTGTGTTATTGGAAGGTGAGTGTAGATGCTGAGGAGGGTTTCTGCAGTTTGTGTTATTGGGAGGTGAGTGGAGATGCTGAGAATGGGTTTCTGCAGGTTTTGTTATTGGGAGGCGAGTGGAGATGCTGAGGATGGGTTTCTGCAGGTTGTGTTATTGGGAGGTGAGTGGAGATGCTGAGGATGGGTTTCTGCAGGTTTTGTTATTGGGAGGCGAGTGGAGATGCAGAGGATGGGTTTCTGTAGGTTGTATTATTGGAAGGTGAGTGGAGATGATGAGCATGGGTTTCTGCAGGTTGTGTTATTGGGAGGTGAGTGGAGATGCTGAGAATGGGTTTCTGTAGGTTGTATTATTGGAAGGTGAGTGGAGATGATGAGCATGGGTTTCTGCAGGTTGTGTTATTGGGAGGTTAGTGAAGATGCTGAGGATGGGTTTCTGCAGGTTGTGATATTGGAAGGTGAGTGAAGATGCTGAGGATGGGTTTCTGCATGTTGTGTTATTGGAAGATTTGTGAAGATGCTGAGAATGTGTTTCTGCAGGTTGTGTTATTGGGAGGTGAGTGGAGATGCTGAGGATGGGTTTCTACAGGTTGTGTTATTGGGCGGTTAGGGAAGATGCTGAGGATGGGTTTCTGCAGGTTGTGTTATTGGGAGGTGAGTGAAGATGCTGAGGATTGGTTTCTACAGGTTGTGTTATTGGGAGATGAGTGGAGATGCTGAGGATGGGTTTCTGCAGGTTGTGTTATTGGGAAATGAGTGGAAATACTGCGGATGGGTTTCTGCAGGTTGTGTTATTGGGAGGTGAGTGGAGATGCTGAGAATTGGTTTCTGCAGGTTGTGTTATTGGAAGGTGAGTGAATATGCTGAGGATGGGTTTCTGCAGGTTGTATTATTGGGAGGTGAGTGGAGATGCTGAGGATGGGTTTCTGCAGGTTGTGTTATTGGGAGGTGAGTGGAGATGCTGTGGATGGGTTTCTGCAGGTTGTGTTATTGGGAGGTGAGTGGAGATGCTGAGGATGGGTTTCTGCAGGTTGTGTTATTGGGAGGTGAGTGGAGATGCTGAGGATGGGTTTCTGCAGGTTGTGTTATTGGAAGGTTAGTGACGATGCTGAGGATGGGGTTCTGCAGTTTCTGTTATTGGAAGGTTAGCGAATATGTTGTGGATGGGTTTCTGCAGGTTGTGTTATTGGAAGGTTAGTGAAGATGCTGAGGATGTGTTTCTGCAGGTTGTGTTATTGGGAGGTTAGTGAAGATGCTGAGGATGTGTTTCTGCAGGTTGTGTTATTGGGAGGTGAGTGGAGATGCTGAGGATGGGTTTCTGCAGGTTGTGTTATTGGAAGGTTAGTGGAGATGCTGAGGACGGGTTTCTGCAGGTTCTGTTATTGGAAGGTGAGTGGAGATGCTAAGGATGGGTTTCTGCAGGTTGTGTTATTGGAAGGTGAGTGAAGATGCTGAGAATGGGTTTCTGCAGGTTGTGTTATTGGAAGGTTAGTGAAGACGCTGAGGATGGGTTTCTGCAGGTTGTGTTATTGGAAGGTGAGTGAAGATGTTGAGAATGGGTTTCTGCAGGTTGTGTTATTGGAAGGTTAGTGGAGATGCAGAGGATGGGTTTCTGCAGGTTGTGTTCTTGGGAGGATATTAAAGGTGCTGAGGATGGGTTTCTGCAGGTTGTGTTCTTGGGAGGTGACTGGAGATGCTGATGATGGGTTTCTGCAGGGTGTGTTCTTGGGAGGATATTACAGGTGCTGAGGATGGGTTTCTGCAGGTTGTGTTCTTGGGAGGTGAGTGGAGATGCTGAGGATGGGTTTCTGCAGGTTGTGTTCTTGGGAGGTGAGTGAAGATGCTGAGGATGGGTTTCAGCAGGTTGTGTTATTGGGAGGTTAGTGAAGATGCTGAGGATGTGTTTCTGCAGGTTGTGTTATTGGAAGGTGAGTGAAGATGCTGAGGATGGGTTTCTGCAGGTTGTGTTATTGGAAGGTTAGTGAAGTTGCTGAGGATGGGTTTCTGCAGGTTCTGTTATTGGAAGGTTAGTGAAGATGCTGAGGATGGGTTTCTGCAGGTTGTGTTATTGGGAGGTGAGTGGAGATGCAGAGGATGGGTTTCTGCATGTTGTGTTATTGGAAGGTGAGTGTAGATGCTGAGGAGAGTTTCTGCAGTTTGTGTTATTGGGAGGTGAGTGGAGATGCTGAGAATGGGTTTCTGCAGGTTTTGTTATTGGGAGGCGAGTGGAGATGCTGAGGATGGGTTTCTGCAGGTTGTGTTATTGGGAGGTGAGTGGAGATGCTGAGGATGGGTTTCTGCAGGTTTTGTTATTGGGAGGCGAGTGGAGATGCAGAGGATGGGTTTCTGTAGGTTGTATTATTGGAATGTGAGTGAAGATGCTGAGGATGGGTTACTGCAGGTTGTGTTATTGGAAGGTGAGTGGAGATGCTGAGGATGGGTTTCTGCAGGTTGTGTTATTCGAAGGTTAGTGAAGATGCTGAGAATGGGTTTCTGCAGGTTGTGTTATTGGGAGGTTAGTGGAGATGCTGAGGATGGGTTTCTGCAGGTTATGTTATTGGGAGGTGAGTGGAGATGCTGAGGATGGGTTTCTGCAGGTTGTGTTATTGGGAGGTTAGTGAAGATGCTGAGGATGTGTTTCTGCAGGTTGTGTTATTGGGAGGTGAGTGGAGATGCAGAGGATGTGTTTCTGCAGGTTGTGTTATTGGGAGGTGAGTGAAGATGCTGAGGATGGTTTTCTGCAGGTTGTGTTATTGGAACGTGAGTGAGGATGCTGAGAATGGGTTTCTGCAGGTTGTGTTATTTGGAGGTGAGTGGAGATGCTGAGGATGGGTTTCTGCAGGTTGTGTTATTGGAAGGTTAGTGAAGATGCTGAGGATGGGTTTCTGCAGGTTCTGTTATTGGAAGGTTAGTGAAGATGCTGAGGATGGGTTTCTGCAGGTTGTGTTATTGGCAGGTGAGTGGAGATGCAGAGGATGGGTTTCTGCAGGTTGTGTTATTGGAAGGTTAGTGAAGATGCTGAGAATGGGTTTCTGCAGGTTGTGTTATTGGGAGGTTAGTGGAGATGCTGAGGATGGGTTTCTGCAGGTTATGATATTGGGAGGTGAGTGGAGATGCTGAGGATGGGTTTCTGCAGGTTGTGTTATTGGGAGGTTAGTGAAGATGCTGAGGATGTGTTTCTGCAGGTTGTGTTATTGGGAGGTGAGTGGAGATGCAGAGGATGTGTTTCTGCAGGTTGTGTTATTGGGAGGTGAGTGAAGATGCTGAGGATGGTTTTCTGCAGGTTGTGTTAATGGAAGGTGAGTGAGGATGCTGAGAATGGGTTTCTGCAGGTTGTTTGATTGGGAGGTGAGTGGAGATGCTGAGGATGGGTTTCTGCAGGTTGTGTTATTGGGAGGTGAGTGGAGATGCTGAGGATGGGTTTCTGCAGGTTGTGTTATTGGGAGGTGAGTGGAGATGCTGAGAATGGGTTTCTGCAGGTTGTGTTATTGGGAGGTGAGTGGAGATGCTGAGGATGGGTTTCTGCAGGTTGTGTTATTGGAAGGTTAGTGACGATGCTGAGGATGGGGTTCTGCAGTTTTTGTTATTGGAAGGTTAGCGAATATGTTGTGGATGGGTTTCTGCAGGTTGTGTTATTGGAAGGTTAGTGAAGATGCTGAGGATGTGTTTCTGCAGGTTGTGTTATTGGAAGGTTAGTGAAGATGCTGAGGATGGGTTTCTGCAGGTTGTGTTATTGGAAGGTTAGTGGAGATGCTGAGGATGGGTTTCTGCAGGTTCTGTTATTGGAAGCTGAGTGGAGATGCTAAGGATGGGTTTCTGCAGGTTGCGTTATTGGAAGGTGAGTGAAGATGCTGAGGATGGGTTTCTGCAGGTTGTGTTATTGGAAGGTTAGTGAAGATGCTGCGGATGGGTTTCTGCAGGTTCTGTTATTGGAAGGTTAGTGAAGATGCTGAGGATGGGTTTCTGCAGGTTGTGTTATTGGGAGGTGAGTGGAGATGCAGAGGATGGGTTTCTGCAGGTTGTGTTATTGGAAGGTGAGTGTAGATGCTGAGGAGGGTTTCTGCAGTTTGTGTTATTGGGAGGTGAGTGGAGATGCTGAGAATGGGTTTCTGCTGGTTTTGTTATTGGGAGGCGAGTGGAGATGCTGAGGATGGGTTTCTGCAGGTTGTGTTATTGGGAGGTGAGTGGAGATGCTGAGGATGGGTTTCTGCAGGTTTTGTTATTGGGAGGCGAGTGGAGATGCAGAGGATGGGTTTCTGTAGGTTGAATTATTGGAAGGTGAGTGGAGATGATGAGCATGGGTTTCTGCAGGTTGTGTTATTGGGAGGTGAGTGGAGATGCTGAGAATGGGTTTCTGTAGGTTGTATTATTGGAAGGTGAGTGGAGATGATGAGCATGGGTTTCTGCAGGTTGTGTTATTGGGAAGTTAGTGAAGATGCTGAGGATGGTTTTCTGCAGGTTGTGATATTGGAAGATTTGTGAAGATGCTGAGAATGGGTTTCTGCAGGTTGTGTTATTGGGTGGTGAGTGGAGATGCTGAGGATGGGTTTCTGCAGGTTGTGTTATTGGGCGGTTAGGGAAGATGCTGAGGATTGGTTTCTACAGGTTGTGTTATTGGGAGATGAGTGGAGATGCTGAGGATGGGTTTCTGCAGGTTGTGTTATTGGGAGATGAGTGGAAATGCTGAGGATGGGTTTCTGCAGGTTGTGTTATTGGGAGGTGAGTGGAGATGCTGAGAATTGGTTTCTGCAGGTTGTGTTATTGGAAGGTGAGTGAAGATGCTGAGGATGGGTTTCTGCAGGTTGTATTATTGGGAGGTGAGTGGAGATGCTGAGGATGGGTTTCTGCAGGTTGTGTTATTGGGAGGTGAGTGGAGATGCTGAGGATGGGTTTCTGCAGGTTGTGTTATTGGGAGGTGAGTGGAGATGCTGAGGATGGGTTTCTGCAAGTTGTGTTATTGGGAGGTGAGTGGAGATGCTGAGGATGGGTTTCTGCAGGTTGTGTTATTGGAAGGTTAGTGACGATGCTGAGGATGGGGTTCTGCAGTTTTTGTTATTGGGAGGTGAGTGAAGACGCTGAGGATGGGTTTCTGCAGGTTGTGTTATTGGAAGGTTAGTGAAGATGCTGAGGATGTGTTTCTGCAGGTTGTGTTATTGGAAGGTTAGTGAAGATGCTGAGGATGTGTTTCTGCAGGTTGTGTTATTGGGAGGTTAGTGAAGATGCTGAGGATGTGTTTCTGCAGGTTGTGTTATTGGGAGGTGAGTGGAGATGCTGAGGATGGGTTTCTGCAGGTTGTGTTATTGGAAGGTTAGTGGAGATGCTGAGGATGGGTTTCTGCAGGTTCTGTTATTGGAAGGTGAGTGGAGATGCTAAGGATGGGTTTCTGCAGGTTGTGTTATTGGAAGGTGAGTGAAGATGCTGAGGATGGGTTTCTGCAGGTTGTGTTATTGGAAGGTTAGTGAAGATGCTGAGGATGGGTTTCTGCAGGTTCTGTTATTGGAAGGTTAGTGAAGATGCTGAGGATGGGTTTCTGCAGGTTGTGTTATTGGGAGGTGAGTGGAGATGCAGAGGATGGGTTTCTGCAGGTTGTGTTATTGGAAGGTGAGTGTAGATGCTGAGGAGGGTTTCTGCAGTTTGTGTTATTGGGAGGTGAGTGGAGATGCTGAGAATGGGTTTCTGCAGGTTTTGTTATTGGGAGGCGAGTGGAGATGCTGAGGATGGGTTTCTGCAGGTTGTGTTATTGGGAGGTGAGTGGAGATGCTGAGGATGGGTTTCTGCAGGTTTTGTTATTGGGAGGCGAGTGGAGATGCAGAGGATGGGTTTCTGTAGGTTGTATTATTGGAAGGTGAGTGGAGATGATGAGCATGGGCTTCTGCAGGTTGTGTTATTGGGAGGTGAGTGGAGATGCTGAGAATGGGTTTCTGTAGGTTGTATTATTGGAAGGTGAGTGGAGATGATGAGCATGGGTTTCTGCAGGTTGTGTTATTGGGAGGTTAGTGAAGATGCTGAGGATGGGTTTCTGCAGGTTGTGATATTGGAAGGTGAGTGAAGATGCTGAGGATGGGTTTCTGCATGTTGTGTTATTGGAAGATTTGTGAAGATGCTGAGAATGGGTTTCTGCAGGTTGTGTTCTTGGGAGGTGAGTGGAGATTCTGAGGATGGATTTCTGCAGGTTGTGTTATTGGGCGGTTAGGGAAGATGCTGAGGATGGGTTTCTGCAGGTTGTGTTATTGGGAGATGAGTGGAAATACTGAGGATGGGTTTCTGCAGGTTGTGTTATTGGGAGGTGAGTGGAGATGCTGAGAATTGGTTTCTGCAGGTTGTGTTATTGGAAGGTGAGTGAAGATGCTGAGGATGGGTTTCTGCAGGTTGTGTTATTGGGAGGTGAGTGGAGATGCTGAGGATGGGTATCTGCAGGTTGTGTTATTGGGAGGTTAGAGAAGATGCTGAGAATGATTTTCTGCAGGTTGTGTTATTGGGAGGTGAGTGAAGATGCTGAGGATGGGTTTCTGCAGGTTGTGTTCTTGGGAGGTTAGTGGAGATGCTGAGGATGGGTTTCTGCAGGTTGTGTTATTGGAAGGTGAGTGGAGATGCTGAGGCATGGGTTTCTACAGGTTGTGTTATTGGGAGGTGAGTGGAGATGCCGAGAATGGGTTTCTACAGGTTGTGTTATTGGGAGGTGAGTGGAGGTGCTGAGGATGGGTTTCTGTAGGTTGTGTTATTGGGAGGTGAGTGGAGATGCTGAGGATGGGTTTCTGCAGGTTGTGTTATTGGGAGGTGAGTGGAGATGCTGAGGATGTGTTTCTGCAGGTTGTGTTATTGGAAGGTTAGTGAAGATGCTGAGGATGGGTTTCTGCAGGTTGTGTTATTGGGAGGTTAGTGAAGATACTGAGGATGTATTTCTGCAGGTTGTGTTATTGGGAGGTGAGTGGAGATGCTGAGGATGGGTTTCTGCAGGTTGTGTTATTGTAAGGTTAGTGGAGATGCTAAGGATGGGTTTCTGCAGGTTCTGTTATTGGAAGGTGAGTGGAGATGCTGAGGATGGGTTTCTGTAGGTTGTATTATTGGAGGGTGAGTGGAGATGATGAGCATGGGTTTCTGCAGGTTGTGTTATTGGGAGGTGAGTGGAGATGCTGAGAATGGGTTTTAGTAGGTTGTATTATTGGAAGGTGAGTGGAGATGATGAGCATGGGTTTCTGCAGGCTGTGTTATTAGGAGGTAAGTGAAGATGCTGAGGATGGGTTTCTGCAGGTTGTGATATTGGAAGGTGAGTGAAGATGCTGAGGATGGGTTTCTGCATGTTGTGTTATTGGAAGATTTGTGAAGATGCTGAGAATGGGTTTCTGCAGGTTGTGTTATTGGGAGGTGAGTGGAGATGCTGAGGATGGGTTTCTGCAGGTTGTGTTATTGGGCGGTTAGGGAAGATGCTGAGGATGGGTTTCTGCAGGTTGTGTTATTGGGAGGTGAGTGAAGATGCTGAGGATGGGTTTCTACAGGTTGTGTTATTGGGAGATGAGTGGAGATGCTGAGGATGGGTTTCTGCAGCTTGTGTTCTTGGGAGGTTAGTGAAGATGCTGCGGATGGGTTTCTGCAGGTTCTGTTATTGGAAGGTTAGTGAAGATGCTGAGGATGGGTTTCTGCAGGTTGTGTTATTGGGAGGTGAGTGGAGATGCAGAGGATGGGTTTCTGCAGGTTGTGTTATTGGAAGGTGAGTGTAGATGCTGAGGAGGGTTTCTGCAGTTTGTGTTATTGGGAGGTGAGTGGAGATGCTGAGAATGGGTTTCTGCTGGTTTTGTTATTGGGAGGCGAGTGGAGATGCTGAGGATGGGTTTCTGCAGGTTGTGTTATTGGGAGGTGAGTGGAGATGCTGAGGATGGGTTTCTGCAGGTTTTGTTATTGGGAGGCGAGTGGAGATGCAGAGGATGGGTTTCTGTAGGTTGAATTATTGGAAGGTGAGTGGAGATGATGAGCATGGGTTTCTGCAGGTTGTGTTATTGGGAGGTGAGTGGAGATGCTGAGAATGGGTTTCTGTAGGTTGTATTATTGGAAGGTGAGTGGAGATGATGAGCATGGGTTTCTGCAGGTTGTGTTATTGGGAAGTTAGTGAAGATGCTGAGGATGGTTTTCTGCAGGTTGTGATATTGGAAGATTTGTGAAGATGCTGAGAATGGGTTTCTGCAGGTTGTGTTATTGGGTGGTGAGTGGAGATGCTGAGGATGGGTTTCTGCAGGTTGTGTTATTGGGCGGTTAGGGAAGATGCTGAGGATTGGTTTCTACAGGTTGTGTTATTGGGAGATGAGTGGAGATGCTGAGGATGGGTTTCTGCAGGTTGTGTTATTGGGAGATGAGTGGAAATGCTGAGGATGGGTTTCTGCAGGTTGTGTTATTGGGAGGTGAGTGGAGATGCTGAGAATTGGTTTCTGCAGGTTGTGTTATTGGAAGGTGAGTGAAGATGCTGAGGATGGGTTTCTGCAGGTTGTATTATTGGGAGGTGAGTGGAGATGCTGAGGATGGGTTTCTGCAGGTTGTGTTATTGGGAGGTGAGTGGAGATGCTGAGGATGGGTTTCTGCAGGTTGTGTTATTGGGAGGTGAGTGGAGATGCTGAGGATGGGTTTCTGCAAGTTGTGTTATTGGGAGGTGAGTGGAGATGCTGAGGATGGGTTTCTGCAGGTTGTGTTATTGGAAGGTTAGTGACGATGCTGAGGATGGGGTTCTGCAGTTTTTGTTATTGGGAGGTGAGTGAAGACGCTGAGGATGGGTTTCTGCAGGTTGTGTTATTGGAAGGTTAGTGAAGATGCTGAGGATGTGTTTCTGCAGGTTGTGTTATTGGAAGGTTAGTGAAGATGCTGAGGATGTGTTTCTGCAGGTTGTGTTATTGGGAGGTTAGTGAAGATGCTGAGGATGTGTTTCTGCAGGTTGTGTTATTGGGAGGTGAGTGGAGATGCTGAGGATGGGTTTCTGCAGGTTGTGTTATTGGAAGGTTAGTGGAGATGCTGAGGATGGGTTTCTGCAGGTTCTGTTATTGGAAGGTGAGTGGAGATGCTAAGGATGGGTTTCTGCAGGTTGTGTTATTGGAAGGTGAGTGAAGATGCTGAGGATGGGTTTCTGCAGGTTGTGTTATTGGAAGGTTAGTGAAGATGCTGAGGATGGGTTTCTGCAGGTTCTGTTATTGGAAGGTTAGTGAAGATGCTGAGGATGGGTTTCTGCAGGTTGTGTTATTGGGAGGTGAGTGGAGATGCAGAGGATGGGTTTCTGCAGGTTGTGTTATTGGAAGGTGAGTGTAGATGCTGAGGAGGGTTTCTGCAGTTTGTGTTATTGGGAGGTGAGTGGAGATGCTGAGAATGGGTTTCTGCAGGTTTTGTTATTGGGAGGCGAGTGGAGATGCTGAGGATGGGTTTCTGCAGGTTGTGTTATTGGGAGGTGAGTGGAGATGCTGAGGATGGGTTTCTGCAGGTTTTGTTATTGGGAGGCGAGTGGAGATGCAGAGGATGGGTTTCTGTAGGTTGTATTATTGGAAGGTGAGTGGAGATGATGAGCATGGGCTTCTGCAGGTTGTGTTATTGGGAGGTGAGTGGAGATGCTGAGAATGGGTTTCTGTAGGTTGTATTATTGGAAGGTGAGTGGAGATGATGAGCATGGGTTTCTGCAGGTTGTGTTATTGGGAGGTTAGTGAAGATGCTGAGGATGGGTTTCTGCAGGTTGTGATATTGGAAGGTGAGTGAAGATGCTGAGGATGGGTTTCTGCATGTTGTGTTATTGGAAGATTTGTGAAGATGCTGAGAATGGGTTTCTGCAGGTTGTGTTCTTGGGAGGTGAGTGGAGATTCTGAGGATGGATTTCTGCAGGTTGTGTTATTGGGCGGTTAGGGAAGATGCTGAGGATGGGTTTCTGCAGGTTGTGTTATTGGGAGATGAGTGGAAATACTGAGGATGGGTTTCTGCAGGTTGTGTTATTGGGAGGTGAGTGGAGATGCTGAGAATTGGTTTCTGCAGGTTGTGTTATTGGAAGGTGAGTGAAGATGCTGAGGATGGGTTTCTGCAGGTTGTGTTATTGGGAGGTGAGTGGAGATGCTGAGGATGGGTATCTGCAGGTTGTGTTATTGGGAGGTTAGAGAAGATGCTGAGAATGATTTTCTGCAGGTTGTGTTATTGGGAGGTGAGTGAAGATGCTGAGGATGGGTTTCTGCAGGTTGTGTTCTTGGGAGGTTAGTGGAGATGCTGAGGATGGGTTTCTGCAGGTTGTGTTATTGGAAGGTGAGTGGAGATGCTGAGGCATGGGTTTCTACAGGTTGTGTTATTGGGAGGTGAGTGGAGATGCCGAGAATGGGTTTCTACAGGTTGTGTTATTGGGAGGTGAGTGGAGGTGCTGAGGATGGGTTTCTGTAGGTTGTGTTATTGGGAGGTGAGTGGAGATGCTGAGGATGGGTTTCTGCAGGTTGTGTTATTGGGAGGTGAGTGGAGATGCTGAGGATGTGTTTCTGCAGGTTGTGTTATTGGAAGGTTAGTGAAGATGCTGAGGATGGGTTTCTGCAGGTTGTGTTATTGGGAGGTTAGTGAAGATACTGAGGATGTATTTCTGCAGGTTGTGTTATTGGGAGGTGAGTGGAGATGCTGAGGATGGGTTTCTGCAGGTTGTGTTATTGTAAGGTTAGTGGAGATGCTAAGGATGGGTTTCTGCAGGTTCTGTTATTGGAAGGTGAGTGGAGATGCTGAGGATGGGTTTCTGTAGGTTGTATTATTGGAGGGTGAGTGGAGATGATGAGCATGGGTTTCTGCAGGTTGTGTTATTGGGAGGTGAGTGGAGATGCTGAGAATGGGTTTTAGTAGGTTGTATTATTGGAAGGTGAGTGGAGATGATGAGCATGGGTTTCTGCAGGCTGTGTTATTAGGAGGTAAGTGAAGATGCTGAGGATGGGTTTCTGCAGGTTGTGATATTGGAAGGTGAGTGAAGATGCTGAGGATGGGTTTCTGCATGTTGTGTTATTGGAAGATTTGTGAAGATGCTGAGAATGGGTTTCTGCAGGTTGTGTTATTGGGAGGTGAGTGGAGATGCTGAGGATGGGTTTCTGCAGGTTGTGTTATTGGGCGGTTAGGGAAGATGCTGAGGATGGGTTTCTGCAGGTTGTGTTATTGGGAGGTGAGTGAAGATGCTGAGGATGGGTTTCTACAGGTTGTGTTATTGGGAGATGAGTGGAGATGCTGAGGATGGGTTTCTGCAGCTTGTGTTCTTGGGAGGTTAGTGGAGATGCTGAGGATGGGTTTCTGCAGGTTGTGTTATTGGAAGGTGAGTGGAGATGCTGAGGCATGGGTTTCTACAGGTTGTGTTATTGGGAGGTGAGTGGAGATGCCGAGAATGGGTTTCTACAGGTTGTGTTATTGGGAGGTGAGTGGAGGTGCTGAGGATGGGTTTCTGTAGGTTGTGTTATTGGGAGGTGAGTGGAGATGCTGAGGATGGGTTTCTGCAGGTTGTGTTATTGGGAGGTGAGTGGAGATGCTGAGGATGTGTTTCTGCAGGTTGTGTTATTGGAAGGTTAGTGAAGATGCTGAGGATGGGTTTATGCAGGTTGTGTTATTGGGAGGTTAGTGAAGATGCTGAGGATGTGTTTCTGCAAGTTGTGTTATTGGGAGGTGAGTGGAGATGCTGAGGATGGGTTTCTGCAGGTTGTGTTATTGGAAGGTTAGTGGAGATGCTAAGGATGGGTTTCTGCAGGTTCTGTTATTGGAAGGTGAGTGGCGATGCTGAGGATGGGTTTCTGCAGGTTTTGTTATTGGGAGGCGAGTGGAGATGCAGAGGATGGGTTTCTGTAGGTTGTATTATTGGAGGGTGAGTGGAGATGATGAGCATGGGTTTCTGCAGGTTGTGTTATTGGGAGGTGAGTGGAGATGCTGAGAATGGGTTTTAGTAGGTTGTATTATTGGAAGGTGAGTGGAGATGATGAGCATGGGTTTCTGCAGGTTGTGTTATTAGGAGGTAAGTGAAGATGCTGAGGATGGGTTTCTGCAGGTTGTGATATTGGAAGGTGAGTGAAGATGCTGAGGATGGGTTTCTGCATGTTGTGTTATTGGAAGATTTGTGAAGATGCTGAGAATGGGTTTCTGCAGGTTGTGTTATTGGGAGGTGAGTGGAGATGCTGAGGATGGGTTTCTGCAGGTTGTGTTATTGGGCGGTTAGGGAAGATGCTGAGGATGGGTTTCTGCAGGTTGTGTTATTGGGAGGTTAGTGAAGATGCTGAGGATGGGTTTCTACAGGTTGTGTTATTGGGAGATGAGTGGAGATGCTGAGGATGGGTTTCTGCAGGTTGTGTTATTGGGAGATGAGTGGAAATGCTGAGGATGGGTTTCTGCAGGTTGTGTTATTGGGAGGTGAGTGGAGATGCTGAGAATTGGTTTCTGCAGGTTGTGTTATTGGAAGTTGAGTGAAGATGCTGAGGATGGGTTTCTGCAGGTTGTATTATTGGGAGGTGAGTGGAGATGCTGAGGATGGGTATCTGCAGGTTGTGTGATTGGGAGGTTAGGGAAGATGCTGAGGATGGGTTTCTGCAGGTTGTATTCTTGGGAGGTTAGTGGAGATGCTGAGGATGGGTTCCTGCAGGTTGTGTTATTGGGAGGTGAGTGGAGATGCTGAGGATGGGTATCTGCAGGTTGTGTGATTGGGAGGTTAGGGAAGATGCTGAGGATGGGTTTCTGCAGGTTGTATTCTTGGGAGGTTAGTGGAGATGCTGAGGATGGGTTCCTGCAGGTTGTGTTATTGGGAGGTGAGTGGAGATGCTGAGGATGGGTATCTGCAGGTTGTGTGATTGGGAGGTTAGGGAAGATGCTGAGGATGGGTTTCTGCAGGTTGTATTCTTGGGAGGTTAGTGGAGATGCTGAGGATGGGTTCCTGCAGGTTGTGTTATTGGGAGGTGAGTGGAGATGCTGAGGATGGGTATCTGCAGGTTGTGTGATTGGGAGGTTAGGGAAGATGCTGAGGATGGGTTTCTGCAGGTTGTATTCTTGGGAGGTTAGTGGAGATGCTGAGGATGGGTTTCTGCAGGTTGTGTTATTGGAAGGTGAGTGGAGATGCTGAGGATGGGTTTCTGCAGGTTGTGTTATTGGGAGGTGAGTGGAGATGCTGAGGATGGGTATCTGCAGGTTGTGTTATTGGGAGGTTGGGGAAGATGCTGAGAATGATTTTCTGCAGGTTGTGTTATTGGGAGGTGAGTGAAGATGCTGAGGATGGGTTTCTGCATGTTGTGTTCTTGGGAGGTTAGTGGAGATGCTGAGGATGGGTTTCTGCAGGTTGTGTTATTGGAAGGTGAGTGGAGATGCTGAGGATGGGTTTCTACAGGTTGTGTTATTGGGAGGTGAGTGGAGATGCCGAGGATGGGTTTCTACAGGTTGTGTTATTGGAAGGTGAGTGGAGGTGCTGAGGATGGGTTTCTGCAGGTTGTGTTATTGGGAGGTGAGTGGAGATGCTGAGGATGGGTTTCTGCAGGTTGTGTTATTGGGAGGTGAGTGGAGATGCTGAGGATGGGTTTCTGCAGGTTGTGTTATTGGAAGGTGAGTGAAGATGCTGTGGATGGGTTTCTGCAGGTTGTGTTTTCGGAAGGTGAGTGAAGATGCTGAAGATGGGTTTCTGCAGGTTGTGTTATTGCGAAGTTAGTGGAGATGCTGAGGATGGGTTTCTGCAGGTTATGTTATTGGGAGGTTAGTGGAGATGCTCAGGATGGGTTTCTGCAGGTTGTGTTATTGGAAGGTGACTGGAGATGCTGAGGATGGGTTTCTGCAGGTTGTGTTATTGGGAGGTTAGTGGAGATGCTGAGGATGGGTTTCTGCAGGTTGTGTTATTGGAAGGTGAGTGGAGATGCTGAGGTTGGGTTTCTGCAGGTTGTGTTATTGGGAGGTGAGTGAAAATGCTGAGGATGGGTTTCTGCAGGTGGTGTTATTGGGAGGTGAGTGGAGATGCTGAGGATGGGTTTCTACAGGTTGTGTTATTGGGGGGTGAGTGGAGTTGCTGAGGATGGGTTTCTGCAGGTTGTGTTATTGGGAGGTGAGTGGAGATGCTGAGGATGGGTTTCTGCAGGTTGTGTTATTGGGGGGTGAGTGGGGATGCTGAGGATGGGTTTCTGCATGTTGTGTTATTGGGAGGTGAGTGGAGATGCTGAGGATGGGTTTCTGCAGGTTGTGTTATTGGGAGGTGAGTGAAGACGCTGAGAAGGGGTTTCTGCAGGTTGTATTATTGGGGGGTGAGTGGAGATGCTGAGGATGGGTTTCTGCAGGTTGTGTTATTGGGAGGTGAGTGAAGACGCTGAGGAGGGGTTTCTGCAGGTTGTTTTATTGGGGGGTGAGTGGAGATGCAGAGGATGGGTTTCTGCAGGTTGTGTTATTGGGAGGTGAGTGAAGACGCTGAGGAGGGGTTTCTTCAGGTTGTGTTATTGGGAGGTGAGTGAAAATGCTGAGGATGGGTTTCTGCAGGTTGTGTTATTGGGAGGTGAGTGGAGATGCTGAGGAGGGGTTTCTGCAGGTTGTGTTAATGGGAGATGAGTGGAAATGCTGAGAGTGGGTTCCTGCAGGTTGTGTTATTGGGAGGTTAGTGAAGATGCTGAGGATGGGTTTCTGCAGGTTGTGTTATTGGACGGTGAGTGGAGATGCTGAGGATGGGTTTCTGCAGGTTGTGTTCTTGGGAGGTTAGTGGAGATGCTAAGGATGGGTTTCTGCAGGTTGTGTTATTGGAAGGTGAGTGGAGATGCTGAGGATGGGTTTCTGCAGGTTGTGTTATTGGGAGGTGAGTGGAGATGCTGAGGATGGGTATCTGCAGGTTGTGTTATTGGGAGGTTAGAGAAGATGCTGAGAATGATTTTCTGCAGGTTGTGTTATTGGGAGGTGAGTGAAGATGCTGAGGATGGGTTTCTGCAGGTTGTGTTATTGGGAGGTGAGTGGAGGTGCTGAGGATGGGTTTCTGTAGGTTGTGTTATTGGGAGGTGAGTGGAGATGCTGAGGATGGGTTTCTGCAGGTTGTGTTATTGGGAGGTGAGTGGAGATGCTGAGGATGTGTTTCTGCAGGTTGTGTTATTGGAAGGTTAGTGAAGATGCTGAGGATGGGTTTCTGCAGGTTGTGTTATTGGGAGGTTAGTGAAGATGCTGAGGATGTGTTTCTGCAGGTTGTGTTATTGGGAGGTGAGTGGAGATGCTGAGGATGGGTTTCTGCAGGTTGTGTTTTTGGAAGGTTAGTGGAGATGCTAAGGATGGGTTTCTGCAGGTTCTGTTATTGGAAGGTGAGTGGAGATGCTGAGGATGGGTTTCTGCAGGTTTTGTTATTGGGAGGCGAGTGGAGATGCAGAGGATGGGTTTCTGTAGGTTGTATTATTGGAAGGTGAGTGGAGATGATGAGCATGGGTTTCTGCAGGTTGTGTTATTAGGAGGTAAGTGAAGATGCTGAGGATGGGTTTCTGCAGGTTGTGATATTGGAAGGTGAGTGAAGATGCTGAGGATGGGTTTCTGCATGTTGTGTTATTGGAAGATTTGTGAAGATGCTGAGAATGGGTTTCTGCAGGTTGTGTTATTGGGAGGTGAGTGGAGATGCTGAGGATGGGTTTCTGCAGGTTGTGTTATTGGGCGGTTAGGGAAGATGCTGAGGATGGGTTTCTGCAGGTTGTGTTATTGGGAGGTGAGTGAAGATGCTGAGGATGGGTTTCTACAGGTTGTGTTATTGGGAGATGAGTGGTGATGCTGAGGATGGGTTTCTGCAGGTTGTGTTATTGGGAGATGAGTGGAAATGCTGAGGATGGGTTTCTGCAGGTTGTGTTATTGGGAGGTGAGTGGAGATGCTGAGAATTGGTTTCTGCAGGTTGTGTTATTGGAAGTTGAGTGAAGATGCTGAGGATGGGTTTCTGCAGGTTGTATTATTGGGAGGTGAGTGGAGATGCTGAGGATGGGTATCTGCAGGTTGTGTGATTGGGAGGTTAGGGAAGATGCTGAGAATGATTTTCTGCAGGTTGTGTTATTGGGAGGTGAGTGAAGATGCTGAGGATGGGTTTCTGCAGGTTGTATTCTTGGGAGGTTAGTGGAGATGCTGAGGATGGGTTTCTGCAGGTTGTGTTATTGGAAGGTGAGTGGAGATGCTGAGGATGGGTTTCTGCAGGTTGTGTTATTGGGAGGTGAGTGGAGATGCTGAGGATGGGTATCTGCAGGTTGTGTTATTGGGAGGTTGGGGAAGATGCTGAGAATGATTTTCTGCAGGTTGTGTTATTGGGAGGTGAGTGAAGATGCTGAGGATGGGTTTCTGCATGTTGTGTTCTTGGGAGGTTAGTGGAGATGCTGAGCATGGGTTTCTGCAGGTTGTGTTATTGGAAGGTGAGTGGAGATGCTGAGGATGGGTTTCTACAGGTTGTGTTATTGGGAGATGAGTGGAGATGCTGAGGATGGGTTTCTGCAGGTTGTGTTCTTGGGAGGTTAGTGGAGATGCTGAGGATGGGTTTCTGCAGGTTGTGTTATTGGAAGGTGAGTGGAGATGCTGAGGCATGGGTTTCTACAGGTTGTGTTATTGGGAGGTGAGTGGAGATGCCGAGAATGGGTTTCTACAGGTTGTGTTATTGGGAGGTGAGTGGAGGTGCTGAGGATGGGTTTCTGTAGGTTGTGTTATTGGGAGGTGAGTGGAGATGCTGAGGATGGGTTTCTGCAGGTTGTGTTATTGGGAGGTGAGTGGAGATGCTGAGGATGTGTTTCTGCAGGTTGTGTTATTGGAAGGTTAGTGAAGATGCTGAGGATGGGTTTATGCAGGTTGTGTTATTGGGAGGTTAGTGAAGATGCTGAGGATGTGTTTCTGCAAGTTGTGTTATTGGGAGGTGAGTGGAGATGCTGAGGATGGGTTTCTGCAGGTTGTGTTATTGGAAGGTTAGTGGAGATGCTAAGGATGGGTTTCTGCAGGTTCTGTTATTGGAAGGTGAGTGGAGATGCTGAGGATGGGTTTCTGCAGGTTTTGTTATTGGGAGGCGAGTGGAGATGCAGAGGATGGGTTTCTGTAGGTTGTATTATTGGAGGGTGAGTGGAGATGATGAGCATGGGTTTCTGCAGGTTGTGTTATTGGGAGGTGAGTGGAGATGCTGAGAATGGGTTTTAGTAGGTTGTATTATTGGAAGGTGAGTGGAGATGATGAGCATGGGTTTCTGCAGGTTGTGTTATTAGGAGGTAAGTGAAGATGCTGAGGATGGGTTTCTGCAGGTTGTGATATTGGAAGGTGAGTGAAGATGCTGAGGATGGGTTTCTGCATGTTGTGTTATTGGAAGATTTGTGAAGATGCTGAGAATGGGTTTCTGCAGGTTGTGTTATTGGGAGGTGAGTGGAGATGCTGAGGATGGGTTTCTGCAGGTTGTGTTATTGGGCGGTTAGGGAAGATGCTGAGGATGGGTTTCTGCAGGTTGTGTTATTGGGAGGTTAGTGAAGATGCTGAGGATGGGTTTCTACAGGTTGTGTTATTGGGAGATGAGTGGAGATGCTGAGGATGGGTTTCTGCAGGTTGTGTTATTGGGAGATGAGTGGAAATGCTGAGGATGGGTTTCTGCAGGTTGTGTTATTGGGAGGTGAGTGGAGATGCTGAGAATTGGTTTCTGCAGGTTGTGTTATTGGAAGTTGAGTGAAGATGCTGAGGATGGGTTTCTGCAGGTTGTATTATTGGGAGGTGAGTGGAGATGCTGAGGATGGGTATCTGCAGGTTGTGTGATTGGGAGGTTAGGGAAGATGCTGAGGATGGGTTTCTGCAGGTTGTATTCTTGGGAGGTTAGTGGAGATGCTGAGGATGGGTTCCTGCAGGTTGTGTTATTGGGAGGTGAGTGGAGATGCTGAGGATGGGTATCTGCAGGTTGTGTGATTGGGAGGTTAGGGAAGATGCTGAGGATGGGTTTCTGCAGGTTGTATTCTTGGGAGGTTAGTGGAGATGCTGAGGATGGGTTCCTGCATGTTGTGTTATTGGGAGGTGAGTGGAGATGCTGAGGATGGGTATCTGCAGGTTGTGTGATTGGGAGGTTAGGGAAGATGCTGAGGATGGGTTTCTGCAGGTTGTATTCTTGGGAGGTTAGTGGAGATGCTGAGGATGGGTTCCTGCAGGTTGTGTTATTGAGAGGTGAGTGGAGATGCTGAGGATGGGTATCTGCAGGTTGTGTGATTGGGAGGTTAGGGAAGATGCTGAGGATGGGTTTCTGCAGGTTGTATTCTTGGGAGGTTAGTGGAGATGCTGAGGATGGGTTTCTGCAGGTTGTGTTATTGGAAGGTGAGTGGAGATGCTGAGGATGGGTTTCTGCAGGTTGTGTTATTGGGAGGTGAGTGGAGATGCTGAGGATGGGTATCTGCAGGTTGTGTTATTGGGAGGTTGGGGAAGATGCTGAGAATGATTTTCTGCAAGTTGTGTTATTGGGAGGTGAGTGAAGATGCTGAGGATGGGTTTCTGCATGTTGTGTTCTTGGGAGGTTAGTGGAGATGCTGAGGATGGGTTTCTGCAGGTTGTGTTATTGGAAGGTGAGTGGAGATGCTGAGGATGGGTTTCTACAGGTTGTGTTATTGGGAGGTGAGTGGAGATGCCGAGGATGGGTTTCTACAGGTTGTGTTATTGGAAGGTGAGTGGAGGTGCTGAGGATGGGTTTCTGCAGGTTGTGTTATTGGGAGGTGAGTGGAGATGCTGAGGATGGGTTTCTGCAGGTTGTGTTATTGGGAGGTGAGTGGAGATGCTGAGGATGGGTTTCTGCAGGTTGTGTTATTGGAAGGTGAGTGAAGATGCTGTGGATGGGTTTCTGCAGGTTGTGTTTTCGGAAGGTGAGTGAAGATGCTGAAGATGGGTTTCTGCAGGTTGTGTTATTGCGAAGTTAGTGGAGATGCTGAGGATGGGTTTCTGCAGGTTATGTTATTGGGAGGTTAGTGGAGATGCTCAGGATGGGTTTCTGCAGGTTGTGTTATTGGAAGGTGACTGGAGATGCTGAGGATGGGTTTCTGCAGGTTGTGTTATTGGGAGGTTAGTGGAGATGCTGAGGATGGGTTTCTGCAGGTTGTGTTATTGGAAGGTGAGTGGAGATGCTGAGGTTGGGTTTCTGCAGGTTGTGTTATTGGGAGGTGAGTGAAAATGCTGAGGATGGGTTTCTGCAGGTGGTGTTATTGGGAGGTGAGTGGAGATGCTGAGGATGGGTTTCTACAGGTTGTGTTATTGGGGGGTGAGTGGAGTTGCTGAGGATGGGTTTCTGCAGGTTGTGTTATTGGGAGGTGAGTGGAGATGCTGAGGATGGGTTTCTGCAGGTTGTGTTATTGGGGGGTGAGTGGGGATGCTGAGGATGGGTTTCTGCATGTTGTGTTATTGGGAGGTGAGTGGAGATGCTGAGGATGGGTTTCTGCAGGTTGTGTTATTGGGAGGTGAGTGGAGATGCTGAGGATGGGTTTCTGCAGGTTGTGTTATTGGGAGGTGAGTGGAGATGCTGAGGATGGGTTTCTGCAGGTTGTGTTATTGGAAGGTGAGTGAAGATGCTGTGGATGGGTTTCTGCAGGTTGTGTTTTCGGAAGGTGAGTGAAGATGCTGAAGATGGGTTTCTGCAGGTTGTGTTATTGCGAAGTTAGTGGAGATGCTGAGGATGGGTTTCTGCAGGTTATGTTATTGGGAGGTTAGTGGAGATGCTCAGGATGGGTTTCTGCAGGTTGTGTTATTGGAAGGTGACTGGAGATGCTGAGGATGGGTTTCTGCAGGTTGTGTTATTGGGAGGTTAGTGGAGATGCTGAGGATGGGTTTCTGCAGGTTGTGTTATTGGAAGGTGAGTGGAGATGCTGAGGTTGGGTTTCTGCAGGTTGTGTTATTGGGAGGTGAGTGAAAATGCTGAGGATGGGTTTCTGCAGGTGGTGTTATTGGGAGGTGAGTGGAGATGCTGAGGATGGGTTTCTACAGGTTGTGTTATTGGGGGGTGAGTGGAGTTGCTGAGGATGGGTTTCTGCAGGTTGTGTTATTGGGAGGTGAGTGGAGATGCTGAGGATGGGTTTCTGCAGGTTGTGTTATTGGGGGGTGAGTGGGGATGCTGAGGATGGGTTTCTGCATGTTGTGTTATTGGGAGGTGAGTGGAGATGCTGAGGATGGGTTTCTGCAGGTTGTGTTATTGGGAGGTGAGTGAAGACGCTGAGAAGGGGTTTCTGCAGGTTGTATTATTGGGGGGTGAGTGGAGATGCTGAGGATGGGTTTCTGCAGGTTGTGTTATTGGGAGGTGAGTGAAGACGCTGAGGAGGGGTTTCTGCAGGTTGTTTTATTGGGGGGTGAGTGGAGATGCAGAGGATGGGTTTCTGCAGGTTGTGTTATTGGGAGGTGAGTGAAGACGCTGAGGAGGGGTTTCTTCAGGTTGTGTTATTGGGAGGTGAGTGAAAATGCTGAGGATGGGTTTCTGCAGGTTGTGTTATTGGGAGGTGAGTGGAGATGCTGAGGAGGGGTTTCTGCAGGTTGTGTTAATGGGAGATGAGTGGAAATGCTGAGAGTGGGTTCCTGCAGGTTGTGTTATTGGGAGGTTAGTGAAGATGCTGAGGATGCGTTTCTGCAGGTTGTGTTATTGGACGGTGAGTGGAGATGCTGAGGATGGGTTTCTGCAGGTTGTGTTCTTGGGAGGTTAGTGGAGATGCTAAGGATGGGTTTCTGCAGGTTGTGTTATTGGAAGGTGAGTGGAGATGCTGAGGATGGGTTTCTGCAGGTTGTGTTATTGGGAGGTGAGTGGAGATGCTGAGGATGGGTATCTGCAGGTTGTGTTATTGGGAGGTTAGAGAAGATGCTGAGAATGATTTTCTGCAGGTTGTGTTATTGGGAGGTGAGTGAAGATGCTGAGGATGGGTTTCTGCAGGTTGTGTTCTTGGGAGGTTAGTGGAGATGCTGAGGATGGGTTTCTGCAGGTTGTGTTATTGGAAGGTGAGTGGAGATGCTGAGGCATGGGTTTCTACAGGTTGTGTTATTGGGAGGTGAGTGGAGATGCCGGGAATGGGTTTCTACAGGTTGTGTTATTGGGAGGTGAGTGGAGGTGCTGAGGATGGGTTTCTGTAGGTTGTGTTATTGGGAGGTGAGTGGAGATGCTGAGGATGGGTTTCTGCAGGTTGTGTTATTGGGAGGTGAGTGGAGATGCTGAGGATGTGTTTCTGCAGGTTGTGTTATTGGAAGGTTAGTGAAGATGCTGAGGATGGGTTTCTGCAGGTTGTGTTATTGGGAGGTTAGTGAAGATGCTGAGGATGTGTTTCTGCAGGTTGTGTTATTGGGAGGTGAGTGGAGATGCTGAGGATGGGTTTCTGCAGGTTGTGTTATTGGAAGGTTAGTGGAGATGCTAAGGATGGGTTTCTGCAGGTTCTGTTATTGGAAGGTGAGTGGAGATGCTGAGGATGGGTTTCTGCAGGTTTTGTTATTGGGAGGCGAGTGGAGATGCAGAGGATGGGTTTCTGTAGGTTGTATTATTGGAAGGTGAGTGGAGATGATGAGCATGGGTTTCTGCAGGTTGTGTTATTAGGAGGTAAGTGAAGATGCTGAGGATGGGTTTCTGCAGGTTGTGATATTGGAAGGTGAGTGAAGATGCTGAGGATGGGTTTCTGCATGTTGTGTTATTGGAAGATTTGTGAAGATGCTGAGAAGGTGTTTCTGCAGGTTGTGTTATTGGGAGGTGAGTGGAGATGCTGAGGATGGGTTTCTGCAGGTTGTGTTATTGGGCGGTTAGGGAAGATGCTGAGGATGGGTTTCTGCAGGTTGTGTTATTGGGAGGTGAGTGAAGATGCTGAGGATGGGTTTCTACAGGTTGTGTTATTGGGAGATGAGTGGTGATGCTGAGGATGGGTTTCTGCAGGTTGTGTTATTGGGAGATGAGTGGAAATGCTGAGGATGGGTTTCTGCAGGTTGTGTTATTGGGAGGTGAGTGGAGATGCTGAGAATTGGTTTCTGCAGGTTGTGTTATTGGAAGTTGAGTGAAGATGCTGAGGATGGGTTTCTGCAGGTTGTATTATTGGGAGGTGAGTGGAGATGCTGAGGATGGGTATCTGCAGGTTGTGTGATTGGGAGGTTAGGGAAGATGCTGAGAATGATTTTCTGCAGGTTGTGTTATTGGGAGGTGAGTGAAGATGCTGAAGATGGGTTTCTGCAGGTTGTATTCTTGGGAGGTTAGTGGAGATGCTGAGGATGGGTTTCTGCAGGTTGTGTTATTGGAAGGTGAGTGGAGATGCTGAGGATGGGTTTCTGCAGGTTGTGTTATTGGGAGGTGAGTGGAGATGCTGAGGATGGGTATCTGCAGGTTGTGTTATTGGGAGGTTGGGGAAGATGCTGAGAATGATTTTCTGCAGGTTGTGTTATTGGGAGGTGAGTGAAGATGCTGAGGATGGGTTTCTGCATGTTGTGTTCTTGGGAGGTTAGTGGAGATGCTGAGCATGGGTTTCTGCAGGTTGTGTTATTGGAAGGTGAGTGGAGATGCTGAGGATGGGTTTCTACAGGTTGTGTTATTGGGAGGTGAGTGGAGATGCCGAGGATGGGTTTCTACAGGTTGTGTTATTGGAAGGTGAGTGGAGGTGCTGAGGATGGGTTTCTGCAGGTTGTGTTATTGGGAGGTGAGTGGAAATGCTGAGGATGGGTTTCTGCAGGTTGTGTTATTGGGAGGTGAGTGGAGATGCTGAGAATTGGTTTCTGCAGGTTGTGTTATTGGAAGGTGAGTGAAGATGCTGAGGATGGGTTTCTGCAGGTTGTATTATTGGGAGGTGAGTGGAGATGCTGAGGATGGGTATCTGCAGGTTGTGTGATTGGGAGGTTAGGGAAGATGCTGAGAATGATTTTCTGCAGGTTGTGTTATTGGGAGGTGAGTGAAGATGCTGAGGATGGGTTTCTGCAGGTTGTATTCTTGGGAGGTTAGTGGAGATGCTGAGGATGGGTTTCTGCAGGTTGTGTTATTGGAAGGTGAGTGGAGATGCTGAGGATGGGTTTCTGCAGGTTGTGTTATTGGGAGGTGAGTGGAGATGCTGAGGATGGGTATCTGCAGGTTGTGTTATTGGGAGGTTGGGGAAGATGCTGAGAATGATTTTCTGCAGGTTGTGTTATTGGGAGGTGAGTGAAGATGCTGAGGATGGGTTTCTGCATGTTGTGTTCTTGGGAGGTTAGTGGAGATGCTGAGCATGGGTTTCTGCAGGTTGTGTTATTGGAAGGTGAGTGGAGATGCTGAGGATGGGTTTCTACAGGTTGTGTTATTGGGAGGTGAGTGGAGATGCCGAGGATGGGTTTCTACAGGTTGTGTTATTGGAAGGTGAGTGGAGGTGCTGAGGATGGGTTTCTGCAGGTTGTGTTATTGGGAGGTGAGTGGAGATGCTGAGGATGGGTTTCTGCAGGTTGTGTTATTGGGAGGTGAGTGGAGATGCTGAGGATGGGTTTCTGCAGGTTGTGTTATTGGAAGGTGAGTGAAGATGCTGTGGATGGGTTTCTGCAGGTTGTGTTTTCGGAAGGTGAGTGAAGATGCTGAAGATGGGTTTCTGCAGGTTGTGTTATTGCGAAGTTAGTGGAGATGCTGAGGATGGGTTTCTGCAGGTTGTGTTATTGGGAGGTTAGTGGAGATGCTGAGGATGGGTTTCTGCAGGTTGTGTTATTGGAAGGTGACTGGAGATGCTGAGGATGGGTTTCTGCAGGTTGTGTTATTGGGAGGTTAGTGGAGATGCTGAGGATGGGTTTCTGCAGGTTGTGTTATTGGAAGGTGAGTGGAGATGCTGAGGTTGGGTTTCTGCAGGTTGTGTTATTGGGAGGTGAGTGAAAATGCTGAGGATGGGTTTCTGCAGGTTATGTTATTGGGAGGTGAGTGGAGATGCTGAGGATGGGTTTCTACAGGTTGTGTTATTGGGGTGTGAGTGGAGATGCTGATGATGGGTTTCTGCAGGTTGTGTTATTGGGAGGTGAGTGGAGATGCTGAGGATGGGTTTCTGCAGGTTGTGTTATTGGGGGGTGAGTGGAGATGCTGAGGATGGGTTTCTGCAGGTTGTGTTATTGGGAGGTGAGTGGAGATGCTGAGGATGGGTTTCTGCAGGTTGTTTTATTGGGAGGTGAGTGAAGACGCTGAGGAGGGGTTTCTGCAGGTTGTGTTATTGGGGGGTGAGTGGAGATGCTGAGGATGGGTTTCTGCAGGTTGTGTTATTGTGAGGTGAGTGAAGACGCTGGGGAGGGGTTTCTGCAGGTTGTTTTATTGGGGGGTGAGTGAAAATGCTGAGGATGGGTTTCTGCAGGTTGTGTTATTGGGAGGTGAGTGGAGATGCTGAGGAGGGGTTTCTGCAGGTTGTGTTAATGGGAGATGAGTGGAAATGCTGAGAGTGGGTTCCTGCAGGTTGTGTTATTGGGAGGTTAGTGAAGATGCTGAGGATGGGTTTCTGCAGGTTTTGTTATTGGACGGTGAGTGGAGATGCTGAGGATGGGTTTCTGCAGGTTGTGTTATTGGGGGGTGAGTGGAGATGCTGAGGATGGGTTTCTGCAGGTTGTGTTATTGGACGGTGAGTGGAGATGCTGAGGATGGGTTTCTGCAGGTTGTGTTATTGGGGGGTGAGTGGAGATGCTGAGGATGGGTTTCTGCAGGTTGTGTTATTGGATGGTGAGTGGAGATGCTGAGGATGGGTTTCTGCAGGTTGTGTTATTGGGAGGTGAGTGACGGCGCTGAGGATGGGTTTCTGCAGGTTGAGTTATTGGGAGGTGAGTGAAGACGCTGAGGATGGGTTTCTGCAGGTTTTGTTATTGGGAGGTTAGTGGAGATGCTGAGGATGGGTGTCTGCAGGTTGTGTTATTGGAAGGTGAGTGGAGATGCTGAGGATGGGTTTCTGCAGGTTGTGTTATTGGGAGGTGAGTGGAGATGCTGAGGATGGGTTTCTACAGGTTGTGTTATTGGGGGGTGAGTGGAGATGCTGAGGATGGGTTTCTGCAGGTTGTGTTATTGGGGGGTGAGTGGAGATGCTGAGGATGGGTTTCTGCAGGTTGTGTTATTGGGGGGTGAGTGGAGATGCTGAGGAGGGGTTTCTGCAGGTTGTTTTATTGGGGGGTGAGTGGAGATGCAGAGGATGGGTTTCTGCAGGTTGTGTTATTGGGAGGTGAGTGAAGACGCTGAGGAGGGGTTTCTGCAGGTTGTGTTATTGGGAGGTGAGTGAAAATGCTGAGGATGGGTTTCTGCAGGTTGTGTTATTGGGAGGTGAGTGGAGATGCTGAGGAGGGGTTTCTGCAGGTTGTGTTAATGGGAGATGAGTGGAAATGCTGAGAGTGGGTTTCTGCAGGTTGTGTTATTGGGAGGTTAGTGAAGATGCTGAGGATGGGTTTCTGCAGGTTGTGTTATTGGACGGTGAGTGGAGATGCTGAGGATGGGTTTCTGCAGGTTGTGTTCTTGGGGGGTGAGTGGAGATGCTGAGGATGGGTTTCTGCAGGTTGTGTTATTGGACGGTGAGTGGAGATGCTGAGGATGGGTTTCTGCAGGTTGTGTTATTGGGGGGTGAGTGGAGATGCTGAGGATGGGTTTCTGCAGGTTGTGTTATTGGATGGTGAGTGGAGATGCTGAGGATGGGTTTCTGCAGGTTGTGTTATTGGGAGGTGAGTGACGGCGCTGAGGATGGGTTTCTGCAGGTTGAGTTATTGGGAGGTGAGTGAAGACGCTGAGGATGGGTTTCTGCAGGTTGTGTTATTGGGAGGTTAGTGGAGATGCTGAGGAAGGGTTTCTGCAGGTTGTGTTATTGGAAGGTGAGTGGAGATGCTGAGGATGGGTTTCTGCAGGTTGTGTTATTGGGAGGTTAGTGGAGATGCTGAGGATGGGTTTCTGCAGGTTGTGTTATTGGAAGGTGAGTGGAGATGCTGAGGATGGGTTTCTGCAGGTTGTGTTATTGGGAGGTGAGTGGAGATGCTGAGGATGGGTTTCTACAGGTTGTGTTATTGGGGGGTGAGTGGAGATGCTGAGGATGGGTTTCTGCAGGTTGTGTTATTGGGGGGTGAGTGGAGATGCTGAGGATGGGTTTCTGCAGGTTGTGTTATTGGGGGGTGAGTGGAGATGCTGAGGATGGGTTTCTGCAGGTTGTGTTATTGGGAGGTGAGTGGAGATGCTGAGGATGGGTTTCTGCAGGTTGTGTTATTGGGAGGTGAGTGAAGACGCTGAAGAGGGGTTTCTGCAGGTTGTGTTATTGGGGGGTGAGTGGAGATGCTGAGGATGGGTTTCTGCAGGTTGTGTTATTGGGAGGTGAGTGCAGACGCTGAGGAGGGGTTTCTGCAGGTTGTGTTATTGGAAGGTGAGTGGAGATGCTGAGGATGGGTTTCTGCAGGTTGTGTTATTGGGAGGTTAGTGGAGATGCTGAGGATGGGTTTCTGCAGGTTGTGTTATTGGAAGGTGAGTGGAGATGCTGAGGATGGGTTTCTGCAGGTTGTGTTATTGGGAGGTGAGTGGAGATGCTGAGGATGGGTTTCTACAGGTTGTGTTATTGGGGGGTGAGTGGAGATGCTGAGGATGGGTTTCTGCAGGTTGTGTTATTGGGGGGTGAGTGGAGATGCTGAGGATGGGTTTCTGCAGGTTGTGTTATTGGGGGGTGAGTGGAGATGCTGAGGAGGGGTTTCTGCAGGTTGTTTTATTGGGGGGTGAGTGGAGATGCAGAGGATGGGTTTCTGCAGGTTGTGTTATTGGGAGGTGAGTGAAGACGCTGAGGAGGGGTTTCTGCAGGTTGTGTTATTGGGAGGTGAGTGAAAATGCTGAGGATGGGTTTCTGCAGGTTGTGTTATTGGGAGGTGAGTGGAGATGCTGAGGAGGGGTTTCTGCAGGTTGTGTTAATGGGAGATGAGTGGAAATGCTGAGAGTGGGTTTCTGCAGGTTGTGTTATTGGGAGGTTAGTGAAGATGCTGAGGATGGGTTTCTGCAGGTTGTGTTATTGGACGGTGAGTGGAGATGCTGAGGATGGGTTTCTGCAGGTTGTGTTCTTGGGGGGTGAGTGGAGATGCTGAGGATGGGTTTCTGCAGGTTGTGTTATTGGACGGTGAGTGGAGATGCTGAGGATGGGTTTCTGCAGGTTGTGTTATTGGGGGGTGAGTGGAGATGCTGAGGATGGGTTTCTGCAGGTTGTGTTATTGGATGGTGAGTGGAGATGCTGAGGATGGGTTTCTGCAGGTTGTGTTATTGGGAGGTGAGTGACGGCGCTGAGGATGGGTTTCTGCAGGTTGAGTTATTGGGAGGTGAGAGAAGACGCTGAGGATGGGTTTCTGCAGGTTGTGTTATTGGGAGGTTAGTGGAGATGCTGAGGATGGGTTTCTGCAGGTTGTGTTATTGGAAGGTGAGTGGAGATGCTGAGGATGGGTTTCTGCAGGTTGTGTTATTGGGAGGTTAGTGGAGATGCTGAGGATGGGTTTCTGCAGGTTGTGTTATTGGAAGGTGAGTGGAGATGCTGAGGATGGGTTTCTGCAGGTTGTGTTATTGGGAGGTGAGTGGAGATGCTGAGGATGGGTTTCTACAGGTTGTGTTATTGGGGGGTGAGTGGAGATGCTGAGGATGGGTTCTGCAGGTTGTGTTATTGGGGGGTGAGTGGAGATGCTGAGGATGGGTTTCTGCAGGTTGTGTTATTGGGGGGTGAGTGGAGATGCTGAGGATGGGTTTCTGCAGGTTGTGTTATTGGGAGGTGAGTGGAGATGCTGAGGATGGGTTTCTGCAGGTTGTGTTATTGGGAGGTGAGTGAAGACGCTGAAGAGGGGTTTCTGCAGGTTGTGTTATTGGGGGGTGAGTGGAGATGCTGAGGATGGGTTTCTGCAGGTTGTGTTATTGGGAGGTGAGTGAAGACGCTGAGGAGGGGTTTCTGCAGGTTGTGTTATTGGGGGGTGAGTGGAGATGCTGAGGATGGGTTTCTGCAGCTTGTGTTATTGGGAGGTGAGTGAAGATGCTGAGGATGGGTTTCTGCAGGTTGTGTTATTGGGAGGTGAGTGAAGACGCTGAGGAGGGGTTTCTGCAGTTTGTGTTATTGGGAGATGAGTGGAAATGCTTAGAATGGTTTTCTGCAGGTTGTGTTATTGGGAGGTGAGTGGAGATGCTGAGGAAGGGTTTCTGCAAGTTGTGTTATTGGGAGATGAGTGGAAATGCTGAGGATGGGTTTCTGCAGGTTGTGTTATTGGGAGGTGAGTGAAGATGCTGAGGATGGGTTTCTGCAGGTTGTGTTATTGGACGTTGAGTGGAGTTGCTGAGGATGGGTTTCTGCAGGTTGTGTTATTGGGGGGTGAGTGGAGATGCTGAGGATGGGTTTCTGGAGGTTGTGTTATTCGACGGTGAGTGGAGATGCTGAGGATGGGTTTCTGCAGGTTGTGTTATTGGGAGGTGAGTGAAGATGCTGAGGATGGGTTTCTGCATTTGTGTTATTGGAAGGTTAGGGAAGATGCTGAGGATGGGTTTCTCCAAATTGTGTTATTGGGAGGTGAGTGGAGATGCTAAGGATGGGTTTCAGCAGGTTGTGTTATTGGAAGGTGAGTGAAGATGCTGAGGATGGGTTTCTGCAGGTTGTGTTATTGGGAGGTGAGTGAAGATGCTGAGGATGGGTTTCTGCAGGTTGTGTTATTGGGAGGTGAGTGGAGATGCTGAGGATGGGATTCTGCAGGTTGTGTTATTGAAGGTTGTGTTATTGGGAGGTGAGTGAAGATGCTGAGGACGGGTTTCTGATATAACAAGGAGCTGGTTACAGAACGGTGTCGCCTCCTTCAGCACGGCCAGGAGCCTGACACCAGGATGTGGATGGTCCTGTCAAATCTGATATAACAAGGAGCTGGTTACAGAATGGTGTCGCCTCCTTCAGCACGGCCTGGAGCCTGACACCAGGCTGTGGATGGTCCTGTCAAATCTGAGAAAACAAGGAGCTGAGGATGGGTTTCTGCAGGTTGTGTTCTTGGGAGGTTAGTGGAGATGCTAAGGATGGGTTTCTGCAGGTTGTGTTATTGGAAGGTGAGTGGAGATGCTGAGGATGGGTTTCTGCAGGTTGTGTTATTGGAAGGTGAGTGAAGATGCTGAGGATGGGTTACTGCAGGTTGTATTATTGGGAGGTGAGTGGAGATGCTGAGGATGGGTTTCTGCAGGTTGTGTTATTGGAAGGTGAGTGGAGATGCTGAGGATGGGTTTCTGCAGGTTGTGTTATTGGGAGGTGAGTGGAGATGCTGAGGATGGGTATCTGCAGGTTGTGTTATTGGGAGGTTATGGAAGATGCTGAGAATGATTTTCTGCAGGTTGTGTTATTGGGAGGTGAGTGACGATGCTGAGGATGGGTTTCTGCAGGTTGTGTTCTTGGGAGGTTAGTGGAGATGCTGAGGATGGGTTTCTGCAGGTTGTGTTATTGGAAGGTGAGTGGAGATGCTGAGGATGGGTTTCTACAGGTTGTGTTATTGGGAGGTGAGTGGAGATGCCGAGGATGGGTTTCTACAGGTTGTGTTATTGGAAGGTGAGTGGAGGTGCTGAGGATGGGTTTCTGCAGGTTGTGGTATTGGGAGGTGAGTGGAGATGCTGAGGATTTGTTTCTGCAGGTTGTATTATTGGGAGGTGAGTGGAGATGCTGAGGATGGGTTTCTGCAGGTTGTGTTATTGGAAGGTGAGTGAAGATGCTGTGGATGGATTTCTGCAGGTTGTGTTATTGGGAGGTGAGTGAAGATGCTGAGGATGGGTTTCTGCAGGTTGTGTTTTTGGAAGGTGAGTGAAGATGCTGAGGATGGGTATCTGCAGGTTGTGTTATTGGGAGGTGAGTGAAAATGCTGAGGATGGGTTTCTGCAGGTTGTTTTATTGGGGGGTGAGTGGAGATGCTGAGGATGGGTTTCTGCAGGTTGTGTTATTGGGAGGTGAGTGGAGATGCTGAGGATGGGTTTCTGCAGGTTGTGTTATTGGAGGGGTGAGTGGAGATGCTGAGGATGGGTTTCTGCATGTTTTGTTATTGGGAGGTGAGTGAAGACGCTGAGGAGGGGTTTCTGCAGGTTGTGTTATTGGGGGGTGAGTGTAGATGCAGAGGATGGGTTTCTGCAGGTTGTGTTATTGGGAGGTGAGTGAAGACGCTGAGGAGGGGTTTCTGCAGGTTGTGTTATTGGGAGATGAGTGGAAATGCTGAGAATGGGTTTCTGCAGGTTGTGTTATTGGGAGGTGAGTGGAGATGCTGAGGAGGGGTTTCTGCAGGTTGTGTTAATGGGAGATGAGTGGAAATGCTGAGTGGGTTTCTGCAGGTTGTGTTATTGGGAGGTTAGTGAAGATGCTGAGGATGGGTTTCTGCAGGTTGTGTTATTGGACGGTGAGTGGAGATGCTGAGGATGGGTTTCTGCAGGTTGTGTTATTGGGGGGTGAGTGGAGATGCTGAGGATGGGTTTCTGCAGGTTGTGTTATTGGACGGTGAGTGGAGATGCTGAGGATGGGTTTCTGCAGGTTTTGTTATTGGGGGGTGAGTGGAGATGCTGAGGATGGGTTTCTGCAGGTTGTGTTATTGGATGGTGAGTGGAGATGCTGAGGATGGGTTTCTGCAGGTTGTGTTATTGGGAGGTGAGTGACGACGCTGAGGATGGGTTTCTGCAGGTTGTGTTCTTGGGAGGTTAGTGGAGATGCTGAAGATGGGTTTCTGCAGGTTGTGTTATTGGAAGGTGAGTGGAGATGCTGAGGATGGGTTTCTACAGGTTGTGTTATTGGGAGGTGAGTGGAGATGCCGAGGATGGGTTTCTACAGGTTGTGTTATTGGAAGGTGAGTGGAGGTGCTGAGGATGGGTTTCTGCAGGTTGTGTTATTGGGAGGTGAGTGGAGATGTTGAGGATGGGTTTCTGCAGGTTGTGTTATTGGGAGGTGAGTGGAGATGCTGAGGATGGGTTTCTGCAGGTTGTGTTATTGGAAGGTGAGTGAAGATGCTGAGGATGGGTTTCTGCAGGTTGTGTTATTGGGAGGTGAGTGAAGATGCTGAGGATGGGTTTCTGCAGGTTGTGTTTTTGGAAGGTGAGTGAAGATGCTGAAGATGGGTTTCTGCAGGTTGTGTTATTGGGAGGTTAGTGGAGATGCTGAGGATGGGTTTCTGCAGGTTGTGTTATTGGGAGGTTAGTGGAGATGCTGAGGATGGGTTTCTGCAGGTTGTGTTATTGGAAGGTGACTGGAGATGCTGAGGATGGGTTTCTGCAGGTTGTGTTATTGGGAGGTTAGTGGAGATGCTGAGGATGGGTTTCTGCAGGTTGTGTTATTGGAAGGTGAGTGGAGATGCTGAGGATGGATTTCTGCAGGTTGTGTTATTGGGAGGTGAGTGAAAATGCTGAGGATGGGTTTCTGCAGGTTGTGTTATTGGGGGGTGAGTGGAGATGCTGAGGATGGGTTTCTGCAGGTTGTGTTATTGGGAGGTGAGTGGAGATGCTGAGGATGGGTTTCTGCAGGTTGTGTTATTGGGGGGTGAGCGGAGATGCTGAGGATGGGTTTCTGCATGTTGTGTTATTGGGAGGTGAGTGGAGATGCTGGGGATGGGTTTCTGCAGGTTGTGTTATTGGGAGGTGAGTGAAGACGCTGAGGAGGGGTTTCTGCAGGTTGTGTTATTGGGGGGTGAGTGGAGATGCTGAGGATGGGTTTCTGCAGGTTGTGTTATTGGGAGGTGAGTGAAGACGCTGAGGAGGGGTTTCTGCAGGTTGTGTTATTGGGGGGTGAGTGGAGATGCAGAGGATGGGTTTCTGCAGGTTGTGTTATTGGGAGGTGAGTGAAGACGCTGAGGAGGGGTTTCTGCAGGTTGTGTTATTGGGAGATGAGTGGAAATGCTGAGAGTGGGTTTCTGCAGGTTGTGTTATTGGGAGGTTAGTGAAGATGCTGAGGATGGGTTTCTGCAGGTTGTGTTATTGGACGGTGAGTGGAGATGCTGAGGATGGGTTTCTGCAGGTTGTGTTATTGGGGGGTGAGTGGAGATGCTGAGGATGGGTTTCTGCAGGTCGTGTTATTGGACGGTGAGTGGAGATGCTGAGGATGGGCTTCTGCAGGTTGTGTTATTGGGGGGTGAGTGGAGATGCTGAGGATGGGTTTCTGCAGTCTGTGTTATTGGATGGTGAGTGGAGATGCTGAGGATGGGTTTCTGCAGGTTGTGTTATTGGGAGGTGAGTGACGACGCTGAGGATGGGTTTCTGCAGGTTGCGTTATTGGGAGGTGAGTGAAGACGCTGAGGATGGGTTTCTGCAGGTTGTGTTATTGGGAGGTTAGTGGAGATGCTGAGGATGGGTTTCTGCAGGTTGTGTTATTGGAAGGTGAGTGGAGATGCTGAGGATGGGTTTCTGCAGGTTGTGTTATTGGGAGGTTAGTGGAGATGCTGAGGATGGGTTTCTGCAGGTTGTGTTATTGGAAGGTGAGTGGAGATGCTGAGGATGGGTTTCTGCAGGTTGTGTTATTGGGAGGTGAGTGGAGATGCTGAGGATGGGTTTCTACAGGTTGTGTTATTGGGGGGTGAGTGGAGATGCTGAGGATGGGTTTCTGCATGTTGTGTTATTGGGAGGTGAGTGGAGATGCTGAGGATGGGTTTCTGCAGGTTGTGTTATTGGGAGGTGAGTGAAGACGCTGAGGAGGGGTTTCTGCAGGTTGTGTTATTGGGGGGTGAGTGGAGATGCTGAGGATGGGTTTCTGCAGGTTGTGTTAATGGGAGATGAGTGGAAATGCTGAGAGTGGGTTTCTGCAGGTTGTGTTATTGGGAGGTTAGTGAAGATGCTGAGGATGGGTTTCTGCAGGTTGTGTTATTGGACGGTGAGTGGAGATGCTGAGGATGGGTTTCTGCAGGTTGTGTTATTGGGGGGTGAGTGGAGATGCTGAGGATGGGTTTCTGCAGGTTGTGTTATTGGACGGTGAGTGGAGATGCTGAGGATGGGCTTCTGCAGGTTGTGTTATTGGGGGGTGAGTGGAGATGCTGAGGATGGGTTTCTGCAGGTTGTGTTATTGGATGGTGAGTGGAGATGCTGAGGATGGGTTTCTGCAGGTTGTGGTATTGGGAGGTGAGTGACGACGCTGAGGATGGGTTTCTGCAGGTTGCGTTATTGGGAGGTTAGTGGAGATGCTGAGGATGGGTTTCTGCAGGTTGTGTTATTGGAAGGTGAGTGGAGATGCTGAGGATGGGTTTCTGCAGGTTGTGTTATTGGGAGGTTAGTGGAGATGCTGAGGATGGGTTTCTGCAGGTTGTGTTATTGGAAGGTGAGTGGAGATGCTGAGGATGGGTTTCTGCAGGTTGTGTTATTGGGAGGTGAGTGGAGATGCTGAGGATGGGTTTCTACAGGTTGTGTTATTGGGGGGTGAGTGGAGATGCTGAGGATGGGTTTCTGCAGGTTGTGTTATTGGGGGGTGAGTGGAGATGCTGAGGATGGGTTTCTGCAGGTTGTGTTATTGGGGGGTGAGTGGAGATGCTGAGGATGGGTTTCTGCAGGTTGTGTTATTGGGAGGTGAGTGGAGATGCTGAGGATGGGTTTCTGCAGGTTGTGTTATTGGGAGGTGAGTGAAGACGCTGAAGAGGGGTTTCTGCAGGTTGTGTTATTGGGGGGGTGAGTGAAGATGCTGAGGATGGTTTCTGCAGGTTGTGTTATTGGGAGGTGAGTGGAGATGCTGAGGATGGGATTCTGCAGGTTGTGTTATTGAAGGTTGTGTTATTGGGAGGTGAGTGAAGATGCTGAGGACGGGTTTCTGATATAACAAGGAGCTGGTTACAGAACGGTGTCGCCTCCTTCAGCACGGCCTGGAGCCTTACACCAGGATGTGGATGGTCCTGTCAAATCTGATATAACAAGGAGCTGGTTACAGAATGGTGTCGCCTCCTTCAGCCCGGCCTGGAGCCTGACACCAGGCTGTGGATGGTCCTGTCAAATCTGATATAACAAGGAGCTGAGGATGGGTTTCTGCAGGTTGTGTTATTGGAAGGTGAGTGGAGATGCTGAGGATGGGTTTCTGCAGGTTGTGTTATTGGAAGGTGAGTGAAGATGCTGAGGATGGGTTTATGCAGGTTGTATTATTGGGAGGTGAGTGGAGATGCTGAGGATGGGTATCTGCAGGTTGTGTTATTGGGATGTTATGGAAGATGCTGAGAATGATTTTCTGCAGGTTGTGTTATTGGGAGGTGAGTGAAGATGCTGAGGATGGGTTTCTGCAGGTTGTGTTCTTGGGAGGTTAGTGGAGATGCTGAGGATGGGTTTCTGCAGGTTGTGTTATTGGAAGGTGAGTGGAGATGCTGAGGATGGGTTTCTGCAGCTTGTGTTATTGGGAGGTGAGTGGAGATGCTGAGGATGGGTATCTGCTGGTTGTGTTATTGGGAGGTGAGTGAAGATGCTGAGGATGGGTTTCTGCAGGTTGTGTTCTTGGGAGGTTAGTGGAGATGCTGAGGATGGGTTTCTACAGGCTGTGTTATTGGAAGGTGAGTGGAGGTGCTGAGGATGGGTTTCTGCAGGTTGTGTTATTGGGAGGTGAGTGGAGATGCTGAGGATGGGTTTCTGCAGGTTGTGTTATTGGGAGGTGAGTGGAGATGCTGAGGATGGGTTTCTGCAGGTTGTGTTTTTGGAAGGTGAGTGAAGATGCTGAAGATGGGTTTCTGCAGGTTGTGTTATTAGGAGGTTAGTGGAGATGCTGAGGATGGGTTTCTGCAGGTTGTGTTATTGGGAGGTTAGTGGAGATGCTGAGGATGGGTTTCTGCAGGTTGTGTTATTGGAAGGTGACTGGAGATGCTGAGGATGGGTTTCTGCAGGTTGTGTTATTGGGAGGTTAGTGGAGATGCTGAGGATGGGTTTCTGCAGGTTGTGATATTGGAAGGTGAGTGGAGATGCTGAGGATGGGTTTCTGCAGGTTGTGTTATTGGGAGGTGAGTGAAAATGCTGAGGATGGGTTTCTGCAGGTTGTGTTATTGGGAGGTGAGTGGAGATGCTGAGGATGGGTTTCTACAGGTTGTGTTATTGGGGGGTGAGTGGAGATGCTGAGGATGGGTTTCTGCAGGTTGTGTTATTGGGAGGTGAGTGGAGATGCTGAGGATGGTTTTCTGCAGGTTGTGTTATTGGGGGGTGAGTGGAGATGCTGAGGATGGGTTTCTGCATGTTGTGTTATTGGGAGGTGAGTGGAGATGCTGAGGATGGGTTTCTGCAGGTTGTGTTATTGGGAGGTGAGTGAAGACGCTGAGGAGGGGTTTCTGCAGGTTGTGTTATTGGGGGGTGAGTGGAGATGCTGAGGATGGGTTTCTGCAGGTTGTGTTATTGGGAGGTGAGTGAAGACGCTGAGGAGGGGTTTCTGCAGGTTGTGTTATTGGGGGGTGAGTGGAGATGCAGAGGATGGGTTTCTGCAGGTTGTGTCATTGGGAGGTGAGTGAAGACGCTGAGGAGGGGTTTCTGCAGGTTGTGTTATTGGGAGATGAGTGGAAATGCTGAGAATGGGTTTCTGCAGGTTGTGTTATTGTGAGGTGAGTGGAGATGCTGAGGAGGGGTTTCTGCAGGTTGTGTAAGTGGGAGATGAGTGGAAATGCTGAGAGTAGGTTACTGCAGGTTGTGTTATTGGGAGGTTAGTGAAGATGCTGAGGATGGGTTTCTGCAGGTTGTGTTATTGGACGGTGAGTGGAGATGCTGAGGATGGTTTTCTGCAGGTTGTGTTATTGGGGGTGAGTGGAGATGCTGAGGATGGGTTTCTGCAGGTTGTGTTATTGGACGGTGAGTGGAGATGCTGAGGATGGGTTTCTGCAGGTTGTGTTATTGGGGGGTGAGTGGAGATGCTGAGGATGGGTTTCTGCAGGTTGTGTTATTGGATGGTGAGTGGAGATGCTGAGGATGGGTTTCTGCAGGTTGAGTTATTGGGAGGTGAGTGAAGACGCTGAGGATGGGTTTCTGCAGGTTGTGTTATTGGGAGGTTAGTGGAGATGCTGAGGATGGGTTTCTGCAGGTTGTGTTATTGGAAGGTGAGTGGAGATGCTGAGGATGGGTTTCTGCAGGTTGCGTTATTGGGAGGTTAGTGGAGATGCTGAGGATGGGTTTCTGCAGGTTGTGTTATTGGAAGGTGAGTGGAGATGCTGAGGATGGGTTTCTGCAGGTTGTGTTATTGGGAGGTGAGTGGAGATGCTGAGGATGGGGTTCTACAGGTTGTGTTATTGGGGGGTGAGTGGAGATGCTGAGGATGGGTTTCTGCAGGTTGTGTTATTGGGGGGTGAGTGGAGATGCTGAGGATGGGTTTCTGCAGGTTGTGTTATTGGGGGGTGAGTGGAGATGCTGAGGATGGATTTCTGCAGGTTGTATTATTGGGAGGTGAGTGGAGATGCTGAGGATGGGTTTCTGCAGGTTGTGTTATTGGGAGGTGAGTGAAGACGCTGAAGAAGGGTTTCTGCAGGTTGTGTTATTGGGGGGTGAGTGGAGATGCTGAGGATGGGTTTCTGCAGGTTGTGTTATTGGGAGGTGAGTGAAGACGCTGAGGAGGGGTTTCTGCAGGTTGTGTTATTGGGGGGTGAGTGAAGACGCTGAGGAGGGGTTTCTGCAGGTTGTGTTATTGGGGGGTGAGTGGAGATGCAGAGGATGGGTTTCTGCAGGTTGTGTCATTGGGAGGTGAGTGAAGACGCTGAGGAGGGGTTTCTGCAGGTTGTGTTATTGGGAGATGAGTGGAAATGCTGAGAATGGGTTTCTGCAGGTTGTGTTATTGTGAGGTGAGTGGAGATGCTGAGGAGGGGTTTCTGCAGGTTGTGTAAGTGGGAGATGAGTGGAAATGCTGAGAGTAGGTTACTGCAGGTTGTGTTATTGGGAGGTTAGTGAAGATGCTGAGGATGGGTTTCTGCAGGTTGTGTTATTGGACGGTGAGTGGAGATGCTGAGGATGGTTTTCTGCAGGTTGTGTTATTGGGGGTGAGTGGAGATGCTGAGGATGGGTTTCTGCAGGTTGTGTTATTGGACGGTGAGTGGAGATGCTGAGGATGGGTTTCTGCAGGTTGTGTTATTGGGGGGTGAGTGGAGATGCTGAGGATGGGTTTCTGCAGGTTGTGTTATTGGATGGTGAGTGGAGATGCTGAGGATGGGTTTCTGCAGGTTGTGTTATTGGGAGTTGAGTGACGACGCTGAGGATGGGTTTCTGCAGGTTGAGTTTGGGAGGTGAGTGAAGACGCTGAGGATGGGTTTCTGCAGGTTGTGTTATTGGGAGGTTAGTGGAGATGCTGAGGATGGGTTTCTGCAGGTTGTGTTATTGGAAGGTGAGTGGAGATGCTGAGGATGGGTTTCTGCAGGTTGCGTTATTGGGAGGTTAGTGGAGATGCTGAGGATGGGTTTCTGCAGGTTGTGTTATTGGAAGGTGAGTGGAGATGCTGAGGATGGGTTTCTGCAGGTTGTGTTATTGGGAGGTGAGTGGAGATGCTGAGGATGGGGTTCTACAGGTTGTGTTATTGGGGGGTGAGTGGAGATGCTGAGGATGGGTTTCTGCAGGTTGTGTTATTGGGAGATGAGTGGAAATGCTGAGAATGGTTGTCTGCAGGTTGTGTTATTGGGAGGTGAGTGGAGATGCTGAGGAAGGGTTTCTGCAGGTTGTGTTATTGGGAGATGAGTGGAAATGCTGAGGATGGGTTTCTGCAGGTTGTGTTATTGGGAGGTGAGTGAAGATGCTGAGGATGGGTTTCTGCAGGTTGTGTTATTGGACGTTGAGTGGAGATGCTGAGGATGGGCTTCTGCAGGTTGTGTAATTGGGGGGTGAGTGGAGATGCTGAGGATGGGTTTCTGGAGGTTGTGTTATTCGACGGTGAGTGGAGATGCTGAGGATGGGTTTCTGCAGGTTGTGTTATTGGGGGGTGAGTGGAGATGCTGAGGATGGGTTTCTGCAGGTTGTGTTATTGGGAGGTGAGTGAAGATGCTGAGGATGGGTTTCTGCATTTGTGTTATTGGAAGGTTAGGGAAGATGCTGAGGATGGGTTTCTCCAAATTGTGTTATTGAGAGGTGAGTGGAGATGCTAAGGATGTGTTTCTGCAGGGTGTGTTATTGGAAGGTGAGTGAAGATGCTGAGGATGGGTTTCTGCAGGTTGTGCTATTGGGAGGTGAGTGAAGATGCTGAGGATGGGTTTCTGCAGGTTGTGTTATTGGGAGGTGAGTGGAGATGCTGAGGATGGGATTCTGCAGGTTGTGTTATTGAAGGTTGTGTTATTGGGAGGTGAGTGAAGATGCTGAGGACGGGTTTCTGATATAACAAGGAGCTGGTTACAGAACGGTGTCGCCTCCTTCAGCACGGCCTGGAGCCTGACACCAGGATGTGGATGGTCCTGTCAAATCTGATATAACAAGGAGCTGGTTACAGAATGGTGTCGCCTCCTTCAGCACGGCCTGGAGCCTGACACCAGGCTGTGGATGGTCCTGTCAAATCTGATATAACAAGGTGCTGGTTACAGAATGGTGTCGCCTCCTTCAGCACGGCCTGGAGCCTGACACCAGGCTGTGGATGGTCCTGTCAAATCTGATATAACAAGGACCTGGTGACAGAACGGTGTCGCCTCCTTCAGCACGGCCTGGAGACTGACACCAGGCTGTGGATGGTCCTGTCAAATCTGATATAACAAGGAGCTGGTTACAGAACGGTGTCACCTCCTTCAGCACGGCCTGGAGCCTGACACCAGGCTGTGGATGGTCCTGTCAAATCTGATATAACAAGGAGCTGGTTACAGAACGGTGTCGCCTCCTTCAGAACGGCCTGCAGCCTGACACCAGGCTGTGGATGGTCCTGTCAAATCTGGTATAACAAGGAGCTGGTTACAGAACGGTGTCGCCTCCTTCAGCACGGCCTGGAGCCTGACACAAGGCTGTGGATGGTCCTGTCAAATCTAATATAACAAGGAGCTGGTTACAGAACGGTGGCACCTCCTTCAGCACGGCCTGGAGCCTGACACCAGGCTGTGGATGGTCCTGTCAAATCTGATATAACAAGGAGCTGGTTACAGAACGGTGTCACCTCCTTCAGCACGGTCTGGCGCCTGACACCAGGCTGTGGATGGTCCTGTCAAATCTGATATAACAAGGAGCTGGTTACAGAACGGTGTCGCCTCCTTCAGCACGGCCTGGAGCCTGACACCAGGCTGTGGATGGTCCTGTCAAATCTGATATAACAAGGTGCTGGTTACAGAACGGTGTCGCCTCCTTCAGCACGGCCTGGAGCCTGACACCAGGCTGTGGATGGTCCTGTCAAATCTGATACAACAAGGTGCTGGTTACAGAACGGTGTCGCCTCCTTCAGCACGGCCTGGAGCCTGACACCAGGCTGTGGATGGGCCTGTCAAATCTGATATAACAAGGTGCTGGTTACAGAACGGTGTCGCCTCCTTCAGCACGGCCTGGAGCCTGACACCAGGCTGTGGATGGCCCTGTCAAATCTGATATAACACGGAGCTGGTTACAGAGCGGTGTCGCCTCCTTCAGCACGGCCTGGAGACTGACACCAGGCTGTGGATGGTCCTGTCAAATCGGATATAACAAGGAGCTTGTTACAGAACAGTGTCACATCTTTCAGCAGGGCCTGGAGCCTGACACCAGGCTGTGGAAGGTCCTGTCAAATCTGATATAACAAGGAGCAGGTTACAGAACGGTGTCGCCTCCTTCAGCACGGCCTGGAGCCTGACACCAGGCTGTGGGTGGTCCTGTCAAATCTGATATAACAAGGAGCTGGTTACAGAACGGTGTCGCCTCCTTCAGCACGGCCTGGAGCCTGACACCAGGCTGTGGTTGGTCCTGTCAAATCTGATATAACAAGGTGCTGTTTACAGAACGGTGTCACCCCCTTCAGCACGGCCTGGAGCCTGACACCAGGCTGTGGATGGTCCTGTCAAAGCTGATATAACAAGGAGCTGGTTACAGAACGCTGTCGCCTCCTTCAGCACGGCCTGGAGCCTGAAACCAGGCTGTGGATGGTCCTATCAAGTCTGATATTACAAGGAGCTGGTTACAGAACGGTGTCGCCTCCTTCAGCACGGCCTGGAGCCGGACACCAGGCTGTGGCTGGGCCTGTCAAATCTGATATAACAAGGTGCTGGTTACAGAACGGTGTCGCCTCCTTCAGCACGGCCTGGAGCCTGACACCAGGCTGTGGATGGTCCTGTCAAATCTGTTATAACAAGGAGCAGGTTACAGAACGGTGTCGCCTCCTTCAGCACGGCCTGGAGCCTGACACCAGGCTGTGGATGGTCCTATCAAATCTGATATAACAAGGAGCTGGTTACAGAACGGTGTCGCCTCCTTCAGCACGGCCTGGGGCCTGACACCAGGCTGTGGATGGTCCTGTCAAATCTGATATAACAAGGAGCTGGTTACAGAACGGTGTCGCCTCCTTCAGCACGGCCTGGAGCCTGACACAAGGCTTTGGATGGTCATGTCAAATCTGATATAACAAGGTGCTGGTTACGGAACGGTGTCGCCTCCTTCAGCACGGCCTGGAGCCTGACACCAGGCTGTGGATGGTCCTGTCAAATCTGATACAAGGAGCTGGTTACAGAACGGTGTCGCCTCCTTCAGCACGGCCTGGAGCCTGACACCAGGCTGTGGATGGCCCTGTCAAACCTGATATAACAAGGAGCTGGTTGCAGAACGGTGTCGCCTCCTTCAGCACGGCCTGGAGCCTGACACCAGGCTGTGGATGGGCCTGTCAAATCTGACACAACAAGGTGCTGGTTACAGAACGGTGTCGCCTCCTTCAGCACGGCCTGGAGCCTGACACCAGGCTATGGATGGTCCTGTCAAATCTGATATAACAAGTAGCTCGTTACAGAACGGTGTTACCTCCTTCATCACGGCCTGGAGCCTGACACCAGGCTGTGGATGGTCCTGTCAAATCTGATACAACAAGGTGCTGGTTACAGAACGGTGTCGCCTCCTTCAGCACGGCCTGAAGCCTGACACCAGGCTGTGGATGGTCCTGTCCAATCTGATATAACAAGGTGCTGGTTACAGAACGGTGTCGCCTCCTTCAGCGCGGCCTGGGGCCTGACACCAGGCTGTGGATGGTCCTGTCAAATCTGATACAACAAGGAGCTGGTTACAGAACGGTGTCACCTCCTTCAGCACGGCCTGGAGCCTGACACCCGGCTGTGGATGGTCCTGTCAAATCTGATACAACAAGGAGCTGGTTACAGAACGGTGTCGCCTCCTTCAGCACGGCCTGGAGCCTGACACCATGCTGTGGATGGGCCTGTCAAATCTGATATAACAAGGTGCTGGTTACAGAACGGTGTCGCCTCCTTCAGCACGGCCTGGAGCCTGACACCAGGTTGTGGATGGTCCTGTCAAATCTGATATAACAAGGAGCTGGTTACAGAACTGTGTCGCCTCCTTCAGCACGGCCTGGAGCCTGACACCAGGCTGTGGATGGTCCTATCAAATCTGATATAACAAGGAGCTGGTTAGAGAACGGTGTCGCCTCCTTCAGCACGGCCTGGAGCCTGACACCAGGCTGTGGATGGTCCTGTCAAATCTGATACAAGGAGCTGGTTACAGAACGGTGTCGCCTCCTTCAGCACGGCCTGGAGCCTGACACCAGGCTGTGGATGGTCCTGTCAAATCTGATATGACAAGGAGCTGGTTACTGAACGGTGTCACCTCCTTCAGCACGGCCTGGAGCCTGACACCAGGCTGTGGATGGTCCTGTCAAATCTGATACAACAAGGAGCTGGTTACAGAACGGTGTCACCTCCTTCAGCACGGCCTGGAGCCTGACACCAGGCTGTGGATGGTCCTGTCAAATCTGATACAACAAGGTGCTGGTTACAGAACGGTGTCGCCTCCTTCAGCACGGCCTGGAGCCTGACACCAGGCTGTGGATGGTCCTGTCAAATCTGATATAACAAGGAGCAGGTTACAGAACGGTGTCGCCTCCTTCAGCACGGCCTGGAGCCTGACACCAGGCTGTGGGTGGTCCTGTCAAATCTGATATAACAAGGTGCTGTTTACAGAACGGTGTCGCCTCCTTCAGCACGGCCTGGAGCCTGACACCAGACTGTGGATGGTCCTGTCAAATCTGATATAACAAGGTGATGGTTACAGAACGGCGTCGCCTCCTTCAGCACGGCCTGGAGCCTGACACCAGGCTGTGGATGGTCCTGTCAAATCTGATATAACAAGGAGCTGGTTACAGAACGCTGTCGCCTCCTTAAGCACGGCCTGGAGCCTGAAACCAGGCAGTGGATGGTCCTATCAAATCTGATATAACAAGGAGCTGGTTACAGAACGGTGTCGCCTCCTTCAGCACGGCCTGGAGCCTGACACCAGGCTGTGGATGGGCCTGTCAAATCAGATATAACAAGGTGCTGGTTACAGAACGGTGTCGCCTCCTTCAGCACGGCCTGGAGCCTGACACCAGGCTGTGGATGGTCCTGTCAAATCTGTTATAACAAGGAGCTGGTTACAGAACGGTGTCGCCTCCTTCAGCACGGCCTGGAGCCTGACACCAGGCTGTGGATGGTCCTATCAAATCTGATATAACAAGGAGCTGGTTACAGAACGGTGTCACCTCCTTCAGCACGGCCTGGAGCCTGACACCAGGCTGTGGATGGTCCTGTCAAATCTGATACAACAAGGTGCTGGTTACAGAACGGTGTCGCCTCCTTCAGCACGGCCTGGAGCCTGACACCTGGCTGTGGATGGGCCTGTCAAATCTGATATAACAAGGAGCTGGTTAAAGAACGGTGTCGCCTCCTTCAGCACGGCCTGGAGCCTGACACCAGGCTGTGGATGGTCCTGTCAAATCTGATACAAGGAGCTGGTTACAGAACGGTGTCGCCTCCTTCAGCACGGCCTGGAGCCTGACACCAGGCTGTGGATGGTCCTGTCGAATCTGATACAACAAGGTGCTGGTTACAGAACGGTGTCGCCTCCTTCAGCACGGCCTGGAGCCTGACACCAGGCTGTGGATGGTCCTGTCAAATCTCATATAACAAGGAGCTGGTTACAGAACGTTGTCACCTCCTTCAGCACGGCCTGGAGCCTGACACCAGGCTGTGGATGGTCCTGTCAAATCTGATATAACTAGGTGCTGGTTCCATAACGGTGTCGCCTCCTTCAGCACGGCCTGGAGCCTGACACCAGGCTGTGGATGGTCCTGTCAAATCTGATACAAGGAGCTGGTTACAGAACGGTGTCGCCTCCTTCAGCACGGCCTGGAGCCTGACAGCAGGCCGTGGATGGTCCTGTCAAATCTGATACAACAAAGTGCTGGTTACAGAACGGTGTCGCCTCCTTCAGCACGGCCTGGAGCCTGACACCAGGCTGTGGATGGTCCTGTCAAATCTGATATAACAAGGTGCTGGTTCCAGAACGGTTTCGCCTCCTTCAGCACTGCCTGGAGCCTGACACCAGGCTGTGGATGGTCCTGTCAAATCTGATACAACAAGGTGCTGGTTACAGAACGGTGTCGCCTCCTTCAGCACGGCCTGGAGCCTGACACCAGGCTGTGGATGGGCCTGTCAAATCTGATATAACAAGGTGCTGGTTACAGAACGGTGTTGCCTCCTTCAGCACGGTCTGGAGCCTGACACCAGGCTGTGGATGGGCCTGTCAAATCTGATATAACAAGGAGCTGGTTACAGAACGGTGTCGCCTCCTTCAGCACGGCCTGGAGCCTGACACCAGGCTGTGGATGGTCCTGTCAAATCTGATACAAGGAGCTGGTTACAGAACGGTGTCACCTCCTTCAGCACGGCCTGGAGCCTGACACCAAGCTGTGGATGGTCCTGTGAAATCTGATATAACAAGGTGCTGGTTACAGAACGGTGTCGCCTCATTCAGCACGGCCTGGAGCCTGACACCAGGCTGTGGATGGCCCTGTCAAACCTGATATAACAAGGAGCTGGTTACAGAATGGTGTCGCCTCCTTCAGCATGGCCTGGAGCCTGACACCAGGCTGTGGATGGGCCTGTCAAATCTGACACAACAAGGTACTGGTTACAGAACGGTGTCGCCTCCTTCAGCACGGCCTGGAGCCTGACACCAGGCTGTGGATGGTCCTGTCAAATCTGATACAACAAGGTGCTGGTTACAGAACGGTGTCGCCTCCTTCAGCACGGCCTGGAGCCTGACACCAGGCTGTGGATGGTCCTGTCCAATCTGATATAACAAGGTGCTGGTTACAGAACGGTGTCACCTCCTTCAGCACGGCCTGGAGCCTGACACCAGGCTGTGGATGGTCCTGTCAAATCTGATACAAGGAGCTGGTTAAAGAACGGTGTCGCCTCCTTCATCACGGCCTGGAGCCTGACACCAGGCTGTGGATGGTCCTGTCAAATCTGATACAAGGAGCTGGTTACAGAACGGTGTCGCCTCCTTCAGCACGGCCTGGAGCCTGACACCAGGCCGTGGATGGTCCTGTCAAATCTGATACAACAAGGTGCTGGTTACAGAACGGTGTCGCCTCCTTCAGCACGGCCTGGAGCCTGACACCAGGCTGTGGATGGTCCTGTCAAATCTGATATATCAGAGGTGCTGGTTCCAGAACGGTTTCGCCTCCTTCAGCACTGCCTGGAGCCTGACACCAGGCTGTGGATGGTCCTGTCAAATCTGATACAACAAGGTGCTGGTTACAGCACGGTGTCGCCTCCTTCAGCACGGCCTGGAGCCTGACACCAGGCTGTGGATGGGCCTGTCAAATCTGATATAACAAGGTGCTGGTTACAGAACGGTGTTGCCTCCTTCAGCACGGTCTGGAGCCTGACACCAGGCTGTGGATGGGCCTGTCAAATCTGATATAACAAGGAGCTGGTTACAGAACGGTGTCACATCCTTCAGCACGGCCTGGAACCTGACACCAGGCTGTGGATGGTCCTGTCAAATCTGACTTAACAAGGAGCTGGTTACAGAACGGTGTCGCCTCCTTCAGCACGGCCTGGAGCCTGACACCAGGCTGTGGGTGGTCCTGTCAAATCTGATATAACAAGGTGCTGTTTACAGAACGGTGTCACCCCCTTCAGCAATGCCTGGAGCCTGACACCAGGCTGTGGATGGTCCTGTCAAATCTGATATAACAAGGAGCTGGTTACAGAACGCTGTCGCCTCCTTCAGCACGGCCTGGAGCCTGAAACCAGGCTGTGGATGGTCCTATCAAATCTGATATAACAAGGAGCTGGTTACAGAACGGTGTCGCCTCCTTCATCACGTCCAGGAGCCTGACACCAGGCTGTGGATGGGCCTGTCAAATCTTATATAACAAGGAGCTGGTGACAGAACTCTGTCGCCTCCTTCAGCACGGCCTGGAGCCTGAAACCAGGCTGTGGATGGTCCTATCAAATCTGATATAACACGGTGCTGGTTACAGAACGGTGTCGCCTCCTTCAGCACGGCCTGGAGCCTGACACCAGGCTGTGGATGGGCCTGTCAAATCTGATATAACAAGGAGCTGGTGACAGAACGGTGTCGCCTCCTTCAGCACGGCCTGGAGCCTGACACCAGGCTGTGGATGGTCCTGTCAAATCTGATATAACAAGGAGCTGGTTACAGAACGCTGTCGCCTCCTTAAGCACGGCCTGGAGCCTGAAACCAGGCTGTGGATGGTCCTATCAAATCTGATATAACAAGGAGCTGGTTACGGAACGGTGTCGCCTCCTTCAGCACGGCCTGTAGCCTGACACCAGGCTGTGGATGGGCCTGTCAAATCTGATATAACAAGGTGCTGGTTACAGAACGGTGTCGCCTCCTTCAGCACGGCCTGGAGCCTGACACCAGGCTGTGGATGGTCCTATCAAATCTGTTATAACAAGGAGCTGGTTACAGAACGGTGTCGCCTCCTTCAGCACGGCCTGGAGCCTGACACCAGGCTGTGGATGGTCCTATCAAATCTGATATAACAAGGAGCTGGTTACAGAACGGTGTCGCCTCCTTCAGCACGGCCTGGAGCCTGACACCAGGCTTTGGATGGTCCTGTCAAATCTGATATAACAATGTGCTGGTTACAGAACGGTGTCGCCTCCTTCAGCACGGCCTGGAGCCTGACACCAGGCTGTGGATGGTCCTGTCAAATCTGATACAACAAGGTGCTGGTTACAGAACGGTGTCGCCTCCTTCAGCACGGCCTGGAGCCTGACACCAGGCTGTGGATGGGCCTGTCAAATCTGACACCACAAGGTACTGGTTACAGAACGGTGTCGCCTCCTTCAGCACGGCCTGGAGCCTGACACCAGGCTGTGGATGGTCCTGTCAAATCTGATACAACAAGGTGCTGGTTACAGAACGGTGTCGCCTCCTTCAGCACGGCCTGGAGCCTGACACCAGGCTGTGGATGGTCCTGTCCAATCTGATATAACAAGGTGCTGGTTACAGAACGGTGTCACCTCCTTCAGCACGGCCTGGAGCCTGACACCAGGCTGTGGATGGTCCTGTCAAATCTGATACAAGGAGCTGGTTAAAGAACGGTGTCGCCTCCTTCATCACGGCCTGGAGCCTGACACCAGGCTGTGGATGGTCCTGTCAAATCTGATACAAGGAGCTGGTTACAGAACGGTGTCGCCTCCTTCAGCACGGCCTGGAGCCTGACACCAGGCCGTGGATGGTCCTGTCAAATCTGATACAACAAGGTGCTGGTTACAGAACGGTGTCGCCTCCTTCAGCACGGCCTGGAGCCTGACACCAGGCTGTGGATGGTCCTGTCAAATCTGATATATCAGAGGTGCTGGTTCCAGAACGGTTTCGCCTCCTTCAGCACTGCCTGGAGCCTGACACCAGGCTGTGGATGGTCCTGTCAAATCTGATACAACAAGGTGCTGGTTACAGCACGGTGTCGCCTCCTTCAGCACGGCCTGGAGCCTGACACCAGGCTGTGGATGGGCCTGTCAAATCTGATATAACAAGGTGCTGGTTACAGAACGGTGTTGCCTCCTTCAGCACGGTCTGGAGCCTGACACCAGGCTGTGGATGGGCCTGTCAAATCTGATATAACAAGGAGCTGGTTACAGAACGGTGTCACATCCTTCAGCACGGCCTGGAACCTGACACCAGGCTGTGGATGGTCCTGTCAAATCTGACTTAACAAGGAGCTGGTTACAGAACGGTGTCGCCTCCTTCAGCACGGCCTGGAGCCTGACACCAGGCTGTGGGTGGTCCTGTCAAATCTGATATAACAAGGTGCTGTTTACAGAACGGTGTCACCCCCTTCAGCAATGCCTGGAGCCTGACACCAGGCTGTGGATGGTCCTGTCAAATCTGATATAACAAGGAGCTGGTTACAGAACGCTGTCGCCTCCTTCAGCACGGCCTGGAGCCTGAAACCAGGCTGTGGATGGTCCTATCAAATCTGATATAACAAGGAGCTGGTTACAGAACGGTGTCGCCTCCTTCATCACGTCCAGGAGCCTGACACCAGGCTGTGGATGGGCCTGTCAAATCTTATATAACAAGGAGCTGGTGACAGAACTCTGTCGCCTCCTTCAGCACGGCCTGGAGCCTGAAACCAGGCTGTGGATGGTCCTATCAAATCTGATATAACACGGTGCTGGTTACAGAACGGTGTCGCCTCCTTCAGCACGGCCTGGAGCCTGACACCAGGCTGTGGATGGGCCTGTCAAATCTGATATAACAAGGAGCTGGTGACAGAACGGTGTCGCCTCCTTCAGCACGGCCTGGAGCCTGACACCAGGCTGTGGATGGTCCTGTCAAATCTGATATAACAAGGAGCTGGTTACAGAACGCTGTCGCCTCCTTAAGCACGGCCTGGAGCCTGAAACCAGGCTGTGGATGGTCCTATCAAATCTGATATAACAAGGAGCTGGTTACGGAACGGTGTCGCCTCCTTCAGCACGGCCTGTAGCCTGACACCAGGCTGTGGATGGGCCTGTCAAATCTGATATAACAAGGTGCTGGTTACAGAACGGTGTCGCCTCCTTCAGCACGGCCTGGAGCCTGACACCAGGCTGTGGATGGTCCTATCAAATCTGTTATAACAAGGAGCTGGTTACAGAACGGTGTCGCCTCCTTCAGCACGGCCTGGAGCCTGACACCAGGCTGTGGATGGTCCTATCAAATCTGATATAACAAGGAGTGGTTACAGAACGGTGTCGCCTCCTTCAGCACGGCCTGGAGCCTGACACCAGGCTTTGGATGGTCCTGTCAAATCTGATATAACAATGTGCTGGTTACAGAACGGTGTCGCCTCCTTCAGCACGGCCTGGAGCCTGACACCAGGCTGTGGATGGTCCTGTCAAATCTGATACAAGGTGCTGGTTACAGAACGGTGTCACCTCCTTCAGCACGGCCTGGAGCCTGACACCAAGCTGTGGATGGTCCTGTGAAATCTGATATAACAAGGTGCTGGTTACAGAACGGTGTCGGCTCCTTCAGCACGGCCTGGAGCCTGACACCAGGCTGTGGATGGCCCTGTCAAACGTGATATAACAAGGAGCTGGTTACAGAATGATGTCGCCTCCTTCAGCACGGCCTGGAGCCTGACACCAGGCTGTGGATGGGCCTGTCAAATCTGACACAACAAGGTGCTGGTTACAGAACGGTGTCGCCTCCTTCAGCACGTCCTGGAGCCTGACACCAGGCTGTGGATGGTCCTGTCAAATCTGATATAACAAGGAGCTGGTTAAAGAACGGTGTCACTTCCTTCAGCACGGCCTGTAGCCTGACACCAGGCTGTGGATGGTCCTGTCAAATCTGATACAACAAGGTGCTGGTTACAGAACGGTGTCGCCTCCTTCAGCACGGCCTGGAGCCTGACACCAGGCTGTGGATGGTCCTGTCCAATCTGATATAACAAGGTGCTGGTTACAGAACGGTGTCGCCTCCTTCAGCACGGCCTGGAGCCTGACACCAGGCTGTGGATGGTCCTGTCAAATCTGATACAACAAGGAGCTGGTTACAGAACGGTGTCGCCTCCTTCAGCACGGCCTGGAGCCTGACACCAGGCTGTGGATGGGCCTGTCAAATCTGATATAACAAGGAGCTGGTTAAAGAACGGTGTCGCCTCCTTCAGCACTGCCTGGAGCCTGACACCAGGCTGTGGATGGTCCTGTCAAATCTGATATAACAAGGTGCTGGTTCCAGAACGGTGTCGCCTACTTCAGCACGGCCTGGAGCCTGACACCAGGCTGTGGATAGTCCTGTCAAATCTGATACAACAAGGTGCTGGTTACAGAACGGTGTCGCCTCCTTCAGCATGGCCTGGAGCCTGACACCAGGCTGTGGATGGGCCTGTCAAATCTGATATAACAAGGTGCTGGTTACAGAACGGTGTTGCCTCCTTCAGCACGGTCTGGAGCCTGACACCAGGCTGTGGATGGGCCTGTCAAATCTGATATAACAAGGTGCTGGTTACAGAACGGTGACGCCTCCTTCAGCACGGCCTGGAGCCTGACACCAGGCTGTGGATGGTCCTGTCAAATCTGATATAACACGGAGCTGGTTACAGAGCGGTGTCGCCTCCTTCAGCACGGCCTGGAGACTGACACCAGGATGTGGATGGTCCTGTCAAATCTGATATAACAAGGATCTGGTTACAGAACGGTGTCGCCTCCTTAAGCACGGCCTGGAGCCTGAAACCAGGCTGTGGATGGTCCTAACAAATTTGATATAACATGGAGCTGGTTACAGAACGGTGTCGCCTCCTTCAGCACGGCCTGGAGCCTGACACCAGGCTGTGGATGGGCCTGTCAAATCTGATATAACAAGGTGCTGGTTACAGAACGGTGTCGCCTCCTTCAGCATGGCCTGGAGCCTGACAGCAGGCTGTGGATGGTCCTGTCAAATCTGTTATAACAAGGAGCTGGTTACAGAACGGTGTCGCCTCCTTCAGCACGGCCTGGAGCCTGACACCAGGCTGTGGATGGTCCTATCAAATCTGATATAACAAGGAGCTGGTTACAGAACGGTGTCGCCTCCTTCAGCACGGCCTGGAGCCTGACACCAGGCTTTGGATGGTCCTGTCAAATCTGATATAACAAGGTGCTGGTTACAGAACGGTGTCGCCTCCTTCAGCACGGCCTGGAGCCTGACACCAGGCTGTGGATGGTCCTGTCAAATCTGATACAAGGAGCTGGTTACAGAACGGTGTCGCCTCCTTCAGCAAGGCCTGGAGCCTGACACCAGGCTGTGGATGGTCCTATCAAATCTGAGAAAACAAGGAGCTGGTTAGAGAACGGTGTCGCCTCCTTCAGCACGGCCTGGAGCCTGACACCAGGCTGTGGATGGTCCTGTCAAATCTGATACAAGGAGCTGGTTAAAGAACGGTGTCGCCTCCTTCAGCACGGCCTGGAGCCTGACACCAGGCTGTGGATGGTCCTGTCAAATCTGATACAAGGAGCTGGTTACAGAACGGTGTCGCCTCCTTCAGCACGGCCTGGAGCCTGACACCAGGCCGTGGATGGTCCTGTCAAATCTGATACAACAAGGTGCTGGTTCCAGAACGGTGTCGCCTCCTTCAGCACGGCCTGGAGCCTGACACCAGGCTGTGGATGGTCCTGTCAAATCTGATACAACAAGGTGCTGGTTACAGAACGGTGTCGCCTCCTTCAGCACGGCCTGGAGCCTGACACCAGGCTGTGGATGGGCCTGTCAAATCTGATATAACAAGGTGCTGGTTACAGAACGGTGTTGCCTCCTTCAGCACGGTCTTGAGCCTGACACCAGGCTGTGGATGGGCCTGTCAAATCTGATATAACAAGTTGCTGGTTACAGAACGGTGTCGCCTCCTTCAGCACGGCCTGGAGCCTGACAACAGGCTGTGGATGGCCCTGTCAAATCTGATATAACACGGAGCTGGTTACAGAGCGGTGTCGCCTCCTTCAGCACGGCCTGGAGACTGACACCAGGCTGTGGATGGTCCTGTCAAATCTGATATAACAAGGAGCTGGTTACAGAACGGTGTCACATCCTTCAGCACGGCCTGGAGCCTGACACCAGGCTGTGGATGGTCCTGTCAAATCTGACTTAACAAGGAGCTGGTTACAGAACGGTGTCGCCTCCTTCAGCACGGCCTGGAGCCTGACACCAGGCTGTGGGTGGTCCTGTCAAATCTGATATAACAAGGTGCTGTTTACAGAACGGTGTCACCCCCTTCAGCACGGCCTGGAGCCTGACACCAGGCTGTGGATGGTCCTGTCAAATCTGATATAACAAGGAGCTGGTTACAGAACGCTGTCGCCTCCTTCAGCACGGCCTGGAGCCTGAAACCAGGCTGTGGATGGTCCTATCAAATCTGATATAACAAGGAGCTGGTTACAGAACGGTGTCGCCTCCTTCAGCACGGCCTGGAGCCTGACACCAGGCTGTGGATGGGCCTGTCAAATCTGATATAACAAGGAGCTGGTGACAGAACGGTGTCGCCTCCTTCAGCACGGCCTGGAGCCTGACACCAGACTGTGGATGGTCCTATCAAATCTGATATAACAAGGAGCTGGTTACAGGACGGTGTCGCCTCCTTCAGCACGGCCTGGAGCCTGACACCAGGCTGTGGATGGTCCTGTCAAATCTGATATAACAAGGTGCTGGTTACGGAACGGTGTCGCCTCCTTCAGCACGGCCTGGAGCCTGACACCAGGCTGTGGATGGTCCTGTCAAATCTGATACAAGGAGCTGATTACAGAACGGTGTCGCCTCCTTCAGCACGGCCTGGAGCCTGACACCAGGCTGTGGATGGTCCTGTCAGATCTGATATAACAAGTAGCTCGTTACAGAACGGTGTCGCCTCCTCCAGCACGGCCTGGAGCCTGACACCAGGCTGTGGATGGTCCTGTGAAATCTGATACAACAAGGTGCTGGTTACAGAACGGTGTCGCCTCCTTCAGCACGGCCTGGAGCCTGACACCAGGCTGTGGATGGCCCTTTCAAATCTGATATAACAAGGAGCTGGTTACAGAACGGTGTCGCCTCCTTCAGCACGGCCTGGAGCCTGACACCAGGCTGTGGATGGTCCTGTCAAATCTGATATAACAAGGAGCTGGTTACAGACCGGTGTCGCCTCCTTCAGCACGGCCTGGAGCCTGACACCAGGCTGTGGATGGGCCTGTCAAACCTGATATAACAAGGTGCTGGTTACAGAATGGTGTCGCCTCCTTCAGCACGGCCTGGAGCCTGACACCAGGCTGTGGATGGTCCTGTCAAATCTGATATAACACGGTGCTGGTTACAGAACGGTGTCGCCACCTTCAGCACGGTCTGGAGCCTAACACCAGGCTGTGGATGGTCCTGTCAAATCTGATATAACAAGGAGCTGGTTACAGTACGGTGTCGCCTCCTTCAGCACGGCCTGGAGCCTGACACCAGGCTGTGGATGGTCCTGTCAAATCTGATATAACAAGGTGCTGGTTACAGAACTGTGTCGCCTCCTTCAGCACGGCCTGGAGCCTGACACCAGTCTGTGGATGGTCCTGTCAAATTAGATATAACAAGGTGCTGGTTACAGAACGGTGTCACCTCCTTCAGCACGGCCTGGAGCCTGAAACCAGGCTGTGGATGGTCCTGTCAAATCTGATATAACAAGGAGCTGGTTACAGAACGGTGTCGCCTCCTTCACCACGGCCTCGAGCCTGACACCAGGCTGTGGATGGTCCTGTCAAATCTGATATAACAAGGAGCTGGTTACAGAACGGTGTCGCCTCCTTCAGCGCGGCCTGGAGCCTGACACCAGGCTGTGGATGGTCCAGTCAAATCTGATATAACAAGGAGCTGGTTACAGAACGGTGTCGCCTCCTTCAGCACGGCCTGGAGCCTGACACCAGGCTGTGGATGGTCCTGTCAAATCTGATATAACAAGGAGCTGGTTACAGAACGGTGTCGCCTCCTTCAGCACTGCCTGGAGCCTGACACAAGGCTGTGGATGTCCCTGTCAAATCTGATATAACAAGGAGCTGGTTACAGAACGGTGTCACCTCCGTCAGCACGGCCTGGAGCCTGACACCAGCCTGTGGATGGGCCTGTCAAATCTGAGAAACAAGGAGCTGGTTAAAGAACGGTGTCGCCTCCTTCAGCACTGCCTGGAGCCTGACACCAGGCTGTGGATGGTCCTGTCAAATCTGATACAACAAGGTGCTGGTTACAGAACGGTGTCGCCTCCTTCAGCACGGCCTGGAGCCTGACACCAGGCTGTGGATGGTCCTGTCAAATCTGATATAACAAGGTGCTGGTTCCAGAACGGTGTCGCCTCCTTCAGCACGGCCTGGAGCCTGACACCAGGCTGTGGATGGTCCTGTCAAATCTGATACAACAAGGTGCTGGTTACAGAACGGTGTCGCCTCCTTCAGCACGGCCTGGAGCCTGACACCAGGCTGTGGATGGGCCTGTCAAATCTGATATAACAAGGTGCTGGTTACAGAACGGTGTTGCCTCCTTCAGCACGGTCTGGAGCCTGACACCAGGCTGTGGATGGGCCTGTCAAATCTGATATAACAAGGTGCTGGTTACAGAACGGTGTCGCCTCCTTCAGCATGGCCTGGAGACTGACACCAGGCTGTGGATGGTCCTGTCAAATCTGATATAACAAGGATCTGGTTACAAAACGGTGTCGCCTCCTTAAGCAAGGCCTGGAGCCTGAAACCAGGCTGTGGATGGTCCTATCAAATCTGATATAACAAGGAGCTGGTTACAGAACGGTGTCGCCTCCTTCAGCACGGCCTGGAGCCTGACACCAGGCTGTGGATGGGCCTGTCAAATCTGATATAACAAGGTGCTGGTTACAGAACGGTGTCGCCTCCTTCAGCACGGCCTGGAGCCTGACACCAGGCTGTGGATGGTCCTGTCAAATCTGTTATAACAAGGAGCTGGTTACAGAACGGTGTCGCCTCCTTCAGCACGGCCTGGAGCCTGACAACAGGCTGTGGATGGTCCTATCAAATCTGATATAACAAGGAGCTGGTTACAGAACGGTGTCGCCTCCTTCAGCACGGCCTGGAGCCTGACACCAGGCTTTGGATGGTCCTGTCAAATCTGAGATAACAAGGTGCTGGTTACAGAACGGTGTCGCCTCCTTCAGCACGGCCTGGAGCCTGACACCAGGCTGTGGATGGTCCTGTCAAATCTGATACAAGGAGCTGGTTACAGAACGGTGTCGCCTCCTTCAGCACGGCCTGGAGCCTGACACCAGGCTGTGGATGGTCCTATCAAATCTGATATAACAAGGAGCTGGTTACAGAACGGTGTCGCCTCCTTCAGCACGGCCTGGAGCCTGACACCAGGCTGTGGATGGTCCAGTCAAATCTGATATAACAAGGAGCTGGTTACAGAACGGTGTCGCCTCCTTCCGCACGGCCTGGAGCCTGACACCAGGCTGTGGATGGTCCTGTCAAAAATATATAACAAGGAGCTGGTTACAGAACGGTGTCGCCTCCTTCAGCACTGCCTGGAGCCTGACACAAGGCTGTGGATGTCCCTGTCAAATCTGATATAACAAGGAGCTGGTTACAGAACGGTGTCACCTCCGTCAGCACGGCCTGGAGCCTGACACCAGCCTGTGGATGGGCCTGTCAAATCTGATATAACAAGGAGCTGGTTAAAGAACGGTGTCGCCTCCTTCAGCACTGCCTGGAGCCTGACACCAGGCTGTGGATGGTCCTGTCAAATCTGATACAACAAGGTGCTGGTTACAGAACGGTGTCGCCTCCTTCAGCACGGCCTGGAGCCTGATACCAGGCTGTGGATGGTCCTGTCAAATCTGATATAACAAGGTGCTGGTTCCAGAACGGTGTCGCCTCCTTCAGCACGGCCTGGAGCCTGACACCAGGCTGTGGATGGTCCTGTCAAATCTGATACAACAAGGTGCTGGTTACAGAACGGTGTCGCCTCCTTCAGCACGGCCTGGAGCCTGACACCAGGCTGTGGATGGGCCTGTCAAATCTGATATAACAAGGTGCTGGTTACAGAACGGTGTTGCCTCCTTCAGCACGGTCTGGAGCCTGACACCAGGCTGTGGATGGGCCTGTCAAATCTGATATAACAAGGTGCTGGTTACAGAACGGTGTCGCCTCCTTCAGCACGGCCTGGAGACTGACACTAGGCTGTGGATGGTCCTGTCAAATCTGATATAACAAGGATCTGGTTACAAAACGGTGTCGCCTCCTTAAGCACGGCCTGGAGCCTGAAACCAGGCTGTGGATGGTCCTATCAAATCTGATATAACAAGGAGCTGGTTACAGAACGGTGTCGCCTCCTTCAGCACGGCCTGGAGCCTGACACCAGGCTGTGGATGGGCCTGTCAAATCTGATATAACAAGGTGCTGGTTACAGAACGGTGTCGCCTCCTTCAGCACGGCCTGTAGGCTGACACCAGGCTGTGGATGGTCCTGTCAAATCTGTTATAACAAGGAGCTGGTTACAGAACGGTGTCGCCTCCTTCAGCACGGCCTGGAGCCTGACAACAGGCTGTGGATGGTCCTATCAAATCTGATATCACAAGGAGCTGGTTACAGAACGGTGTCGCCTCCTTCAGCACGGCCTGGAGCCTGACACCAGGCTTTGGATGGTCCTGTCAAATCTGATATAACAAGGTGCTGGTTACAGAACGGTGTCGCCTCCTTCAGCACGGCCTGGAGCCTGACACCAGGCTGTGGATGGTCCTGTCAAATCTGATACAAGGAGCTGGTTACAGAACGGTGTCGCCTCCTTCAGCACGGCCTGGAGCCTGACACCAGGCTGTGGATGGTCCTGTCAAATCTGATACAAGGAGCTGGTTACAGAACGGTGTCGCCTCCTTCAGCACGGCCTGGAGCCTGACACCAGGCTGTGGATGGTCCTGTCAAATCTGATACAAGGAGCTGGTTACAGAACGGTGTCGCCTCCTTCAGCACGGCCTGGAGCCTGACACCAGGCCGTGGATGGTCCTGTCAAATCTGATACAACAAGGTGCTGGTTACAGAACGGTGTCGCCTCCTTCAGCACGGCCTGGAGCCTGACACCAGGCTGTGGATGGTCCTGTCAAATCTGATATAACAAGGTGCTGGTTCCAGAACGGTGTCGCCTCCTTCAGCACGGCCTGGAGCCTGACACCAGGCTGTGGATGGTCCTGTCAAATCTGATACAACAAGGTGCTGGTTACAGAACGGTGTCGCCTCCTTCAGCACGGCCTGGAGCCTGACACCAGGCTGTGGATGGGCCTGTCAAATCTGATATAACAAGGTGCTGGTTACAGAACGGTGTTGCCTCCTTCAGCACGGTCTGGAGCCTGACACCAGGCTGTGGATGGGCCTGTCAAATCTGATATAACAAGGTGCTGGTTACAGAACGGTGTCGCCTCCTTCAGCACGGCCTGGAGCCTGACAACAGGCTGTGGATGGCCCTGTCAAATCTGATATAACACGGAGCTGGTTACAGAGCGGTGTCGCCTCCTTCAGCACGGCCTGGAGACTGACACCAGGTTGTGGATGGTCCTGTCAAATCTGATATAACAAGGAGCTGGTTACAGAACGGTGTCACATCCTTCAGCACGGCCTGGAGCCTGACACCAGGCTGTGGATGGTCCTGTCAAATCTGACTTAACAAGGAGCTGGTTACAGAACGGTGTCGCCTCCTTCAGCACGGCCTGGAGCCTGACACCAGGCTGTGGGTGGTCCTGTCAAATCTGATATAACAAGGTGCTGTTTACAGAACGGTGTCACCCCCTTCAGCACGGCCTGGAGCCTGACACCAGGCTGTGGATGGTCCTGTCAAATCTGATATAACAAGGAGCTGGTTACAGAACGCTGTCGCCTCCTTCAGCACGGCCTGGAGCCTGAAACCAGGCTGTGGATGGTCCTATCAAATCTGATATAACAAGGAGCTGGTTACAGAACGGTGTCGCCTCCTTCAGCACGGCCTGGAGCCTGACACCAGGCTGTGGATGGGCCTGTCAAATCTGATATAACAAGGAGCTGGTGACAGAACGGTGTCGCCTCCTTCAGCACGGCCTGGAGGCTGACACCAGACTGTGGATGGTCCTATCAAATCTGATATAACAAGGAGCTGGTTACAGAACGGTGTCGCCTCCTTCAGCACGGCCTGGAGCCTGACACCAGGCTGTGGATGGTCCTGTCAAATCTGATATAACAAGGTGCTGGTTACGGAACGGTGTCGCCTCCTTCAGCACGCCTGGAGCCTGACACCAGGCTGTGGATGGTCCTGTCAAATCTGATACAAGGAGCTGGTTACAGAACGGTGTCACCTCCTTCAGCACGGCCTGGAGCCTGACACCAAGCTGTGGATGGTCCTGTGAAATCTGATATAACAAGGTGCTGGTTACAGAACGGTGTCGCCTCCTTCAGCACGGCCTGGAGCCTGACACCAGGCTGTGGATGGTCCTGTGAAATCTGATACAACAAGGTGCTGGTTACAGAACGGTGTCACCTCCTTCAGCACGGCCTGGAGCCTGACACCAGGCTGTGGATGGTCCTGTCAAATCTGATATAACAAGTAGCTCGTTACAGAACGGTGTCGCCTCCTCCAGCACGGCCTGGAGCCTGACACCAGGCTGTGGATGGTCCTGTCAAATCTGATATAACACGGTGCTGGTTACAGAACGGTGTCGCCACCTTCAGCACGGTCTGGAGCCTGACACCAGGCGGTCGATGGTCCTGTCAAATCTGATATAACAAGGAGCTGGTTACAGTACGGTGTCGCCTCCTTCAGCACGGCCTGGAGCCTGACACCAGGCTGTGGGTGGTCCTGTCAAATCTGATATAACAAGGTGCTGGTTACAGAACGGTGTCGCCTCCTTCACCACGGCCTCGAGCCTGACACCAGGCTGTGGATGGTCCTGTCAAATCTGATATAACAAGGAGCTGGTTACAGAACGGTGTCACCTCCGTCAGCACGGCCTGGAGCCTGACACCAGCCTGTGGATGGTCCTGTCAAATCTGATATAACAAGGAGCTGGTTACAGAACGGTGTCGCCTCCTTGAGCACTGCCTGGAGCCTGACACCAGGCTGTGGATGGTCCTGTCAAATCTGATACAACAAGGTGCTGGTTACAGAACGCTGTCGCCTCCTTCAGCACGGCCTGCAGCCTGAAACCAGGCTGCGGATGATCCTATCAAATCTGATATAACAAGGAGCTGGTTACAGAACGGTGTCACCTCCTTCAGCACGGCCTGGAGCCTGACACCAGGCTGTGGATGGTCCTGTCAAATCTGATACAACAAGGAGCTGGTTACAGAACGGTGTCGCCTCCTTCAGCACGGCCTGGAGCCTGACACCAGGCTGTGGATTGTCCTGTCAAATCTGAGATAACAAGGAGCTGGTTACCGAACGGTGTCGCCTCCTTCAGCACGGCCTGGAGCCTGACACCAGGCTGTGGATGGTCCTGTCAAATCTGATATAACAAGGAGCAGGTTACAGAACAGTGTCGCCTCCTTCAGTAAGGCCTGGAGCCTAACACCAGGCTGTGGATGGTCCTGTCAAATCTGATATAACAAGGAGCAGGTTACAGAACAGTGTCGCCTCCTTCAGCACGGCCTGGAGCCTGACACCAGGCTGCGGGTGGTCCTGTCAAATCTGATATAACATGGTGCTGGTTACAGAACGGTGTCGCCTCCAACAGCACGGCCTGGAGCCTGACACCAGGCTGTGGATGGGCCTGTCAAATCTGATACAACAAGGTGCTGGTTACAGAACGGTGTCACCTCCTTCAGCACGGCCTGGAGCCTGACACCAGGCTGTGGATGGTCCTGTCAAATCTGATATAACAAGGAGCTGGTTACAGAACGGTGTCACCTCCTTCAGCACGGCCTGGAGCCTGACACCAGGCTGTGGATGGTCCTCTCAAATCTGATATAACAAGGAGCTGGTTACAGAACGGTGTCGCCTCCTTTAGCACAGCCTGGAGCCTGACACCAGGCTGTGGATGGTCCTGTCAAATCTGTTATAACAAGGAGCTGGTTACAGAACGGTGTCGCCTCCTTCAGCACGGCCTGGAGCCTGACACCAGGCTGTGGATGGTCCTATCAAATCTGATATAACAAGGAGCTGGTTACAGAACGGTGTCGCCTCCTTCAGCACGGCCTGGAGCCTGACACCAGGCTGTGGATGGTTCTGTCAAATCTGATATAACAAGGTGCTGGTTACGGAACGGTGTCGCCTCCTTCAGCGCGGCCTGGAGCCTGACACCAGGCTGTGGATCGTCCTGTCAAATCTGATACAAGGAGCTGGTTACAGAACGGTGTCGCCTCCTTCAGCACGGCCTGGAGCCTGACACCAAGCTGTGGATGGTCCTGTCAAATCTGGTACAACAAGGTGCTGGTTACAGAACGGTGTCGCCTCCTTCAGCACGGCCTGGAGCCTGACACCAGGCTGTGGATGGTCCTGTCAAATCTGATATAACAAGTAGCTCGTTACAGAACGGTGTCGCCTCCTCCAGCACGGCCTGGAGCCTGACACCAGGCTGTGGATGGTCCTGTGAAATCTGATACAACAAGGTGCTGGTTACAGAACGGTGTCGCCTCCTTCAGCACGGCCTGGAGCCTGACACCAGGCTGTGGATGGTTCTGTCAAATCTGATATAACAAGGTGCTGGTTACGGAACGGTGTCGCCTCCTTCAGCACGGCCTGGAGCCTGACACCAGGCTGTGGATCGTCCTGTCAAATCTGATACAAGGAGCTGGTTACAGAACGGTGTCGCCTCCTTCAGCACGGCCTGGAGCCTGACACCAAGCTGTGGATGGTCCTGTCAAATCTGGTACAACAAGGTGCTGGTTACAGAACGGTGTCGCCTCCTTCAGCACGGCCTGGAGCCTGACACCAGGCTGTGGATGGTCCTGTCAAATCTGATATAACAAGTAGCTCGTTACAGAACGGTGTCGCCTCCTCCAGCACGGCCTGGAGCCTGACACCAGGCTGTGGATGGTCCTGTGAAATCTGATACAACAAGGTGCTGGTTACAGAACGGTGTCGCCTCCTTCAGCACGGCCTGGAGCCTGACACCAGGCTGTGGATGGCCCTGTCAAATCTGATATAACAAGGAGCTGGTTACAGAACGGTGTCGCCTCCTTCAGCAGGCCTGGAGCCTGACACCAGGCTGTGGATGGTCCTGTCAAATCTGATATAACAAGGAGCTGGTTACAGAACGGTGTTGCCTCCTTCAGCACGGCCTAGAGCCTGACACCAGGCTGTGGATGGGCCTGTCAAACCTGATATAACAAGGTGCTGGTTACAGAACGGTGTCGCCTCCTTCAGCACGGCCTGGAGCCTGACACCAGGCTGTGGATGGTCCTGTCAAATCTGATATAACAAGGAGCTGGTTACAGAACGGTGTCGCCTCCTTCAGCACGGCCTGGAGCCTGACACCAGGCTGTGGATGGTCCTATCAAATCTGATATAACAAGGAGCTGGTTAGAGAACGGTGTCGCCTCCTTCAGCACGGCCTGGAGCCTGACACCAGGCTGTGGATGGTCCTGTCAAATCTGATATAACACGGTGCTGGTTACAGAACGATTTCGCCACCTTCAGCACGGTCTGGAGCCTGACACCAGGCTGTGGATGGTCCTGTCAAATCTGATATAACAAGGAGCTGGTTACAGTACGGTGTCGCCTCCTTCAGCACGGCCTGGAGCCTGACACCAGGCTGTGGATGGTCCTGTCAAATCTGATATAACAAGGTGCTGGTTACAGAACTGTGTCGCCTCCTTCAGCACGGCCTGGACCCTGACACCAGTCTGTGGATGGTCCTGTCAAATCTGATATAACAAGGTGCTGGTTACAGAACGGTGTCACCTCCTTCAGCACGGCCTGGAGCCTGAAACCAGGCTGTGGATGGTCCTGTCAAATCTGATATAACAAGGAGCTGGTTACAGAACGGTGTCGCCTCCTTCACCACGGCCTCGAGCCTGACACCAGGCTGTGGATGGTCCTGTCAAATCTGATATAACAAGGAGCTGGTTACAGAACGGTGTCGCCTCCTTCAGCACGGCCTGGAGCCTGACACCAGGCTGTGGATGGTCCAGTCAAATCTGATATAACAAGGAGCTGGTTACAGAACGGTGTCGCCTCTTTCAGCACGGCCTGGAGCCTGACACCAGGTTGTGGATGGTCCTGTCAAATCTGATATAACAAGGAGCTGGTTACAGAACGGTGTCGCCTCCTTCAGCACGGCCTGGAGCCTGACACCAGGCTGTGGATGGTCCTGTCAAATCTGATATAACAAGGAGCTGGTTACAGAACGGTGTCACCTCCGTCAGCACGGCCTGGAGCTTGACACAAGGCTGTGGATGTCCCTGTCAAATCTGATATAACAAGGAGCTGGTTACAGAACGGTGTCACCTCCTTCAGCACGGCCTGGAGCCTGACACAAGGCTGTGGATGTCCCTGTCAAATCTGATATAACAAGGAGCTGGTTACAGAACGGTGTCACCTCCGTCAGCACGGCCTGGAGCCTGACACCAGCCTGTGGATGGTCCTGTCAAATCTGATATAACAAGGAGCTGGTTACAGAACGGTGTCGCCTCCTTGAGCACTGCCTGGAGCCTGACACCAGGCTGTGGATGGTCCTGTCAAATCTGATACAACAAGGTGCTGGTTACAGAACGCTGTCGCCTCCTTCAGCACGGCCTGGAGCCTGACACCAGGCTGTGGATGGTCCTGTCAAATCTGATACAACAAGGAGCTGGTTACAGAACGGTGTCGTCTCCTTCAGCACGGCCTGGAGCCTGACACCAGGCTGTGGATGGTCCTGTCAAATCTGATATAACAAGGAGCAGGTTACAGAACAGTGTCGCCTCCTTCAGCAAGGCCTGGAGACTGACACCATGCTGTGGATGGTCCTGTCAAATCTGATATAACAAGGAGCTGGTTACAGAACGGTGTCACCTCCTTCAGCACGGCCTGGAGCCTGACACCAGGCTGTGGATGGTCCTGTCAAATCTGATATAACAAGGAGCAGGTTACAGAACAGTGTCGCCTCCTTCAGCACGGCCTGGAGCCTGACACCAGGCTGCGGGTGGTCCTGTCAAATCTGATATAACATGGTGCTGGATACAGAACGGTGTCGCCTCCATCAGCACGGCCTGGAGCCTGACACCAGGCTGTGGATGGGCCTGTCAAATCTGATACAACAAGGTGCTGGTTACAGAACGGTGTCGCCTCCTTCAGCACGGCCTTGAGCCTGACACCAGGCTGCGGGTGGTCCTGTCAAATCTGATATAACAAGGTGCTGGTTACAGAACGGTGACGCCTCCTTCAGCACGGCCTGGAGCCTGACACCAGGCTGTGGATGGTCCTGTCAAATCTGATATAACAAGGTGCTGGTTACAGAACGGTGTCGCCTCCTTCAGCACAGCCTGGAGCCTGACACCAGGCTGTGGATGGTCCTGTCAAATCTGTTATAACAAGGAGCTGGTTACAGAACGGTGTCGCCTCCTTCAGCACGGCCTGGAGCCTGACACCAGGCTGTGGATGGTTCTGTCAAATCTGATATAACAAGGTGCTGGTTACGGAACGGTGTCGCCTCCTTCAGCGCGGCCTGGAGCCTGACACCAGGCTGTGGATCGTCCTGTCAAATCTGATACAAGGAGCTGGTTACAGAACGGTGTCGCCTCCTTCAGCACGGCCTGGAGCCTGACACCAAGCTGTGGATGGTCCTGTCAAATCTGATACAACAAGGTGCTGGATACAGAACGGTGTCGCCTCCTTCAGCACGGCCTGGAGCCTGACACCAGGCTGTGGATGGTTCTGTCAAATCTGTTATAACAAGGAGCTGGTTACAGAACGGTGTCGCCTCCTTCAGCACGGCCTGGAGTCTGACACCAGGCTGTGGATGGTCCTATCAAATCTGATATAACAAGGAGCTGGTTACGGAACGGTGTCGCCTCCTTCAGCACGGCCTGGAGCCTGACACCAGGCTGTGGATGGTCCTGTCAAATCTGATATAACAAGGTGCTGGTTACGGAACGGTGTCGCCTCCTTCAGCACGGCCTGGAGCCTGACACCAGGCTGTGGATGGTCCTGTCAAATCTGATATAACAAGGAGCTGGTTACAGAACGGTGTCGCCTCCTTCAGCACGGCCTGGAGCCTGACACCAGGCTGTGGATGGTCCTGTCAAATCTGATATAACAAGGAGCTGGTTACAGAACGGTGTCGCCTCCTTCAGCACGGCCTGGAGCCGGACACCAGGCTGTGGATGGTCCTGTCAAATCTGATATAACAAGGAGCTGGTTACAGACCAGTGTCCCCTCCTTCAGCACGGCCTGGAGCCTGACACCAGGCTGTGGATGGTCCTGTCCAATCTGATATAACAAGGTGCTGGTTACAGAATGGTGTCGCCTCCTTCTGCATGGCCTGGAGCCTGACACCTGGCTGTGGATGGTCCTGTCAAATCTGATATAACAATGAGCTGGTTACAGAATGGTGTCGCCTCCTTCAGCACGGCCTGGAGCCTGGCACCAGGCTGTGGATGGGCCTGTCCAATCTGATATAACAAGGTGCTGGTTACAGAACGGTGTCGCCTCCTTCAGAACGGCCTGGAGCCTGACATCAGGCTGTGGATGGTCCCGTCAAATCTGATATAACAAGGAGCAGGTTACAGAACAGTGTCGCCTCCTTCAGCACGGCCTGGAGCCTGTCACCAGGCTGTGGATGGTCCTGTCAAATCTGATACAACAAGGAGCTGGTTACAGAACGGTGTCGCCTCCTTCAGCACGGCCTGGAGCCTGACACCAGGCTGTGGATGGTTCTGTCAAATCTGTTATAACAAGGAGCTGGTTACAGAACGGTGTCGCCTCCTTCAGCATGGCCTGGAGCCTGACACCAGGCTGTGGATGGTCCTATCAAATCTGATATAACAAGGAGCTGGTTACGGAACGGTGTCGCCTCCTTCAGCACGGCCTGGAGCCTGACACCAGGCTGTGGATGGTCCTGTCAAATCTGATATAACAAGGTGCTGGTTACGGAACGGTGTCGCCTCCTTCAGCACGGCCTGGAGCCTGACACCAGGCTGTGGATGGTCCTGTCAAATCTGATATAACAAGGAGCTGGTTACAGAACGGTGTCGCCTCCTTCAGCACGGCCTGGAGTCTGACACCAGGCTGTGGATGGTCCTGTCAAATTTGATATAACAAGGAGCTTGTTACAGAACGGTGTCGCCTCCTTCAGCACGGCCTGGAGCCTGACACCAGGCTGTGGATGGTCCTGTGAAATCTGATATAACAAGGTGCTGGTTACAGAACGGTGTCGCCTCCTTCAGCACGGCCTGGAGCCTGACACCAGGCTGTGGATGGCCCTGTCAAACCTGATATAACAAGGAGCTGGTTACAGAACGGTGTCGCCTCCTTCAGCACGGCCTGGAGCCTGACACCAGGCTGTGGATGGGCCTGTCAAATCTGACACAACAAGGTGCTGGTTACAGAACGGTGTCGCCTCCTTCAGCACGGCCTGGAATCTGACACCAGGCTGTGGATGGTCCTGTCAAATCTGATATAACAAGGTGCTGGTTACCGAACGGTGTCGCCTCCTTCAGCACGGCCTGGGGCCTGACACCAGGCTGTGGATGGTCCTGTCCAATCTGATATAACAAGGAGCTGGTTACAGAACGGTGTCGCCTCCTTCAGCACGGCCTGGAGCCTGACACCAGGCTGTGGATGGGCCTGTCAAATCTGATATAACAAGGTGCTGGTTACAGAATGGTGTCGCCTCCTTCAGCACGGCCTGGAGCCTGACACCAGGCTGTGGATGGTCCTGTCAAATCTGATATAACAAGGAGCTGGTTACAGAACGGTGTCGCCTCCTTCTGCACGGCCTGGAGCCTGACACCAGGCTGTGGATGGTCCTGTCAAATCTGATACAAGGAGCTGGTTACAGAACGGTGTCACCTCCTTCAGCACGGCCTGGAGCCTGACACCAGGCTGTGGATGGTCCTGTCAAATCTGATACAACAAGGTGCTGGTTATAGAACGGTGTAGCCTCCTTCAGCACGGCCTGGAGTCTGACACCAGGCTGTGGATGGTCCTGTCAAATCTGATATAACAAGGTGCTGGTTACAGAACGGTGTCGCCTCCTTCAGCACGGCCTGGAGCCTGACAGCAGGCTGTGGATGGTCCTGTCAAATCTGAGATAACAAGGTGCTGGTCACAGAACGGTGTCACCTCCTTCAGCACGGCCTGGAGCCTGACACCAGGCTGTGGATGGTCCTATCAAATCTGATATAACAAGGAGCTGGTTACAGAACGGTGTCGCCTCCTTCAGCACGGCCTGGAGCCTGACACCAGGCTGTGGATGGTCCTGTCAGATCTGATAAAACAAGGTGCTGGTTACAGAACGGTGTCACCTCCTTCAGCACGGCCTGGGGCCTGACACCAGGCTGTGGGTGGTCCTGTCAAATCTGATATAACAAGGTGCTGGTTACAGAACGGTGTCGCCTCCTTCAGCACGGCCTGGAGCCTGAAACCAGGCTGTGGATAGTCATGTCAAATCTGATACAACAAGGAGCTGGTAACAGAACGGTGTCACCTCCTTCAGCACGGCCTGGAGCCTGACACCAGGCTGTGGATGGTCCTGTCAAATCTGATATACCAAGGAGCTGGTTACAGAACGGTGTCACCTCCTTCAGCACAGCCTGGAGCCTGACACCAGGCTGTGGAAGGTCCTGTCAAATCTGATATACCAAGGAGCTGGTTACACAACGGTGTCGCCTCCTTCAGCACGGCCTGGAGCCTGACACCAGGCTGTGGATGGTCCTGTCAAATCTGATATAACAAGGAGCTGGTTACAGAACGGTGTCGCCTCCTTCAGCACGGCCTGGAGTCTGACACCAGGCTGTGGATGGTCCTGTCAAATTTGATATAACAAGGAGCTGGTTACAGAACGGTGTCGCCTCCTTCAGCACGGCCTGGAGCCTGACACCAGGCTGTGGATGGTCATGTTAAATCTGATACAAGGAGCTGGTTACAGAACGGTGTCACCTCCTTCAGCACGGCCTGGAGCCTGACACCAAGCTGTGGATGGTCCTGTGAAATCTGATATAACAAGGTGCTGGTTACAGAACGGTGTCGCCTCCTTCAGCACGGCCTGGAGCCTGACACCAGGCTGTGGATGGCCCTGTCAAACCTGATATAACAAGGAGCTGGTTACAGAACGGTGTCGCCTCCTTCAGCACGGCCTGGAGCCTGACACCAGGCTGTGGATGGGCCTGTCAAATCTGACACAACAAGGTGCTGGTTACAGAACGGTGTCGCCTCCTTCAGCACGGCCTGGAGCCTGACACCAGGCTGTGGATGGTCCTGTCAAATCTGATACAACAAGGTGCTGGTTACAGAACGGGGTCACCTCCTTCAGCACGGCCTGGAGCCTGACACCAGGCTGTGGATGGTCCTGTCCAATCTGATATAACAAGGTGCTGGTTACAGAACGGTGTCGTCTCCTTCAGCACGGCCTGGAGCCTGACACCAGGCTGTGGATGGTCCTGTTAAATCTGATACAACAAGGTGCTGGTTACAGAACGGGGTCACCTCCTTCAGCACGGCCTGGAGCCTGACACCAGGCTGTGGATGGTCCTGTCCAATCTGATATAACAAGGAGCTGGTTACAGAACGGTGTCGCCTCCTTCAGCATGGCCTGGAGCCTGACACCAGGCTGTGGATGGGCCTGTCAAATCTGATATAACAAGGTGCTGGTTACAGAATGGTGTCGCCTCCTTCAGCACGGCCTGGAGCCTGACACCAGGCTGTGGATGGTCCTGTCAAATCTGATATAACAAGGAGCTGGTTACAGAACGGTGTCACCTCCTTCAGCACGGCCTGGAGCCTGACACCAGGCTGTGGATGGTCCTGTCAAATCTGATACAACAAGGTGCTGGTTATAGAACGGTGTAGCCTCCTTCAGCACGGCCTGGAGCCTGACACCAGTCTGTGGATGGTCCTGTCAAATCTGATATAACAAGGTGCTGGTTACAGAAGGGTGTCGCCTCCTTCAGCACGGCCTGGAGCCTGACACCAGGCTGTGGATGGTCCTGTCAAATCTGATATAACAAGGTGCTGGTTACAGAAGGGTGTCGGCTCCTTCAGCACGGCCTGGAGCCTGACACCAGGCTGTGGATGGTCCTGTCAAATCTGATATAACAAGGAGCTGGTTACAGAACGGTGTCGCCTCCTTCAGCACGGCCTGGAGCCTGAAACCAGGCTGCGGATGGTCCTGTCAAATCTGATATAACAAGGAGCTGGTTACAGAACGGTGTCGCCTCCTTCAGCACGGCCTGGGGCCTGACACCAGGCTGTGGGTGGTCCTGTCAAATCTGATATAACAAGGTGCTGGTTACAGAACGGTGTCGCCTCCTTCAGCACGGCCTGGAGCCTGAAACCAGGCTGTGGATAGTCATGTCAAATCTGATACAACAAGGAGCTGGTAACAGAACGGTGTCACCTCCTTCAGCACGGCCTGGAGCCTGACACCAGGCTGTGGATGGTCCTGTCAAATCTGATATAACAAGGAGCTGGTTACAGAACGGTGTCGCCTCCTTCAGCACGGCCTGGAGCCTGACACCAGGCTGTGGATGGTCCTGTCAAATCTGATATAACAAGGTTCTGGTTACAGAACGGTGTCACCTCCTTCAGCACGGCCTGGAGCCTGACACCAGGCTGTGGATGGTCCTGTCAAATCTGATATAACAAGGTGCTGGTTACAGAACGGTGTCACCTCCTTCAGCACGGCCTGGAGCCTGACACCAGGCTGTGGATGGTCCTGTCAAATCTGATATAACAAGGAGCTGGTTACAGAACGGTGTGACCTCCTTCAGCACGGCCTGGAGCCTGACACCAGGCTGTGGATGGTCCTGTCAAATCTGATATAACAAGGAGCTGGTTACAGAACGGTGTCGCCTCCTTCAGCACGGCCTGGAGCCTGACACCAGGCTGTGGATGGTCCTGTCAAATCTGATACAACAAGGAGCTGATTACAGAACGGTGTCGCCTCCTTCAGCACGGCCTGGAGCCTGACACCAGGCTGTGGATGGTTCTGTCAAATCTGATACAACAAGGTGCTGGTTATAGAACGGTGTCGCCTCCTTCAGCACGGCCTGGAGCCTGACACCAGGCTGTGGATGGGCCTGTCAAATCTGATATAACAAGGATTTGGTTACAGAACGGTGTCGCCTCATTCAGCACGGCCTGGAGCCTGACACCAGGCTGTGGATGGTCCTGTCAAATCTGAGATAATAAGGTGCTGGTCACAGAACGGTGTCGCCTCCTTCAGCACGGCCTGGAGCCTGACACCAGGCTGTGGATGGTCCTGTCAAATCTGAAATACCAAGGTGCTGGTTACAGAACGGTGTCACCTCCTTCAGCACGGCCTGGAGCCTGACACTAGGCTGTGGATGGTCCTGTCAAATCTGATATAACAAGGTGCTGGTTACAGAACGGTGTCGCCTCCTTCAGCACGGCCTGGAGCCTGACACCAGGCTGGGGATGGTCCTGTCAAATCTGATATACCAAGGAGCTGGTTACAGAACGGTGTCACCTCCTTCAGCACGACCTGGAGCCTGACACCAGGCTGTGGATGGTCCTGTCAAATCTGATCTCACAAGGAGCTGGTTACAGAACGGTGTCACCTCCTTCAGCATGGCCTGGAGCCTGACACCAGGCTGTGGATGGTCCTGTAAGGGGCTGTTAACGTCACAGTTCCATTGTCCGTTTCTGTAACCGTAATTTAAAACCCGTCTCAGTAATGGTGACCATTACACTGCGGGGGTTTGAGGCAACACTGCAGGGGCTCCTTGTATCACACGAAAGGGGATTATTGAGAAATAGTGAATGGTTAACTATACACAGCACAGAGGACTCTGAAACAGCTTATTAATTGGGGGCTCCCGAAGCCACACTGCCTGTCCCGTGCTCCCAGGGATTATTGAGCAGTAAATGATTAACTATAAACAGCATAGAGGTCTCTGAAACAGCTTTTTAATTTGCGGCTCCCAGACCACACTGTCTGTCTCCTGCTCCCAGGGATTATTGAGCAGTAAATGGTTAACGATATACAGCACAGAGGTCTCTGAAACAGCTTTTTAATTGGGGGCTCCCGAGGCCACAATGCCTGTCCCTTGCTCCCAGGGATTATTGAGCAGTAAATGGTTAACTAAATACAGCACAGAGGTCTCTGAAACAGCTTTTTAATTGGGGGTTCCCGAGGACACACTGCCTGTCCCCTGCTCCGAGGGATTATTGAGCAGTAAATGGTTAACTATATACAGGCGCAGAGGTCTCTGAAACAGCTTTTTAATTGGGGGCTTGCGGACCACACTGCCTGTCCCGTGCTCCCAGGGATTATTCAGCAGTTTATGGTTAACTATATATAGCACAGAGGTCTCAGAAACAGCTTTTTAATTGGAGGCTCGCGAGGCCACACTGCCAGTCGCCTGCACCCAGGGATTATTGAGCAGTAAATGGTTCAGTATATAAAGCACAGAGGTCTCTGAAACAGCTTTTTCATTGGGGCTCCCGGACCACACTGCCTGTCCCCTGCTCCCAGGGATTATTGAGAAGTAATGGTTAACTATATACAGCACAGAGGTTTCTGAAACAGCTTTTTAATTGGTGGCCCCTGGAGCCAAACTGCATAATTCCTGCACTCAGGGATTATTGGGAAGTAAATGATCAACTATGTACAGCACAGAGGTCACTGACACAGCTTTTTAATAGGGGGCTCCCGAGGGCACAGTGCCTGTCCCCTGCTCCCAGGGATTATTGAGCAGTAAATGGTTAACTATATACAGCACAGAGGTCACTGAAACAGCTTTTTAATTGGGGGCTCCCGGACCACACTGCCTGTCACCTGCTCCCAGGAATTATTGAGCAGTAAATGGTTAACTATATACAGGCACAGATGTCACTATAGCAGCTTTTTAATTGGGGGCTCCCGAGGCCACACTGCCTGTCCCCTGCTCCAAGGGATTATTGAGCAGTAAATGGTTAACTATATACCGCACCCAGGTCACTGAAACAGCTTTTTATTCGGGGGCTCCCGGAGCCACACTGCCTGGCCCCTACTCCCAGAGTTTATTGAGCAGCAAATGGTTAACTATATACAGCGCAGAAATCTGTGACAAAGCTTTTTAATTGGGGTCTCCCAGAGCCACACTGCCTTTTCCTGCTCCCAGGGATTATTGAGCAGTAAATGGTTAACTATATACAGGCAGGGGACTTCCGGGTGCAGCGTTGACTAGCTAAGTCGCACATTTCGGCACCTCCCGTTTCAACGGACTTTTGGGCTCTTATCGGGAGCCCCAACGGAAATTTTCAAAGGCTAAACCCAGTGTGAGGCGACATAGGAAGGAGTTCCCCTAGATGTGGATGAAAAGAAGTGAGAGTAGTGGCCAGATTGCGGAGGATCCTCTGGAGCAGTGGCAAAGAAGGGAATGGAGAAGCAAGATGGCGGCTGAGGGAGCCCAGTTTGTATGGGGCCTGGAACAGCAGGAGTTCCTCCGGCGATGTGTGGAGGAGCTCAAGAAGGAGGTGCAGGCGCCGATGGTGCAGGCGATTGAGGGGCTGAAGGAGACGCAAAATACCCAAGAGATGGAGCTCCGTGGAGTGAAGGCAAAAGCTGCCGAAAATGAGGACGAGATACAGGGCTTGGTGGTGAAGACGGAGACGCACGAGGCGCTACACAAGAGGTGTATGGAGAGATTGGAAGCCCTGGGAAATAGCTCGAGGAGGAAGAACTTAAGGATTTTGGGTCTTCCCCAAGGGGCAGAGGGAGCGGACGTTGGGGCGCACGTGAGCGTGATGCTCCATACCTTAATGGGAGCTGAGGCCCCGACGGGCCCCCTGGAAGTGGAGGGAGCGTACCGGGTCCTCGTGAGAAGACCAAAGGCAGGGGAAACACCGCGAGCAATAGTGGTGAGATTCCACCGCTACAAGGACAGGGAGGTGATCCTGAGATGGGCTAAGGTGACACGGAGCAGCAGATGGGAGAACACGGTGATCCGCGTCTACCAAGATTGGAGTGCGGAGGTGGCGAGAAGGAGGGCGAGTTTCAATCGGGCCAAGGCGGTGCTCCACAGGAAGTAAGTGAAATTCGGAATGTTGCAGCCGGCAAGACTGTGGGTTACACACCAGGGCAAACACCACTACTTCGAGATGGCAGAGGAGGCGTGGGCATTCATTCAAGAGGAGAAGTTGGACTAGATTTGGGAAAGAATGTTTGGAATGAAGTAGCGAGGTGGTGGCAAGAAATTGTAAATCAGATGGGGGAATGTTTTCCGTCGAAGGAGGGGGACACGAAGAAATTTGGGCTCTGTTCCCGCGATATGGAAAGTGTGGCGGGAAAAGGGGGCGTAGGAACGAGGGGGCCTCACACGCAGGGAGGCTAAGGATAAACGGGGGAATTTAGGTCAGCCAGAGTTTGCTGACTCCGGGAAGCAATATGGGGGGTGCAATTAAGCTAGAGCGGGATCTAGCGGGGGGGGGGGATTAACTGGGTTGCTGCTGATAAGGGGAAGGAGGAGCTGTTATGGGATGGGATGGTCGGGACTGGAGGGTGCTTTCTGGGGGACAAGCGGTTGCGTGGGAACCGGGTGAGGAGCTGGTTTAAAAAAGGGGATGGCTAGTCGACGATCGGGGGCTGGGGGTAAAGAGCCCCCCAACCCGGCTGATCACGTGGAACGTGAGAGGGTTGAATGGGCCGATTAAGAGGGCAAGGGTACTTGCGCACCTAAAGAAGCTAAAGGCAGACGTGGTCATGCTTCAGGAGACGCACCTGAAACTGGCGGATCAGGTCAGATTAAGAAAAGGATGGGTGGGACAGGTATTCCACTCTGGCTTGGATGCGAAAAATAGAGGGGTGGCAATATTGGTGGGGAAATGGGTATCGTTTGAGGCTAAGACCACAGTGGTGGACAGTGGGGATAGGTACGTGATGGTGAGTGGCAGATTGCAAGGTGAGGCGGTGGTGCTGGTGAACGTATATGCCCCGAACTGGGATGACGTGAACTTTATGAAGCGTATGTTGCGGCGCATCCCGGACCTGGATATGGGAAAGTTGGTAATGGGGGGGGGGGACTTCAACACGGTGCTGGACCCAGGGCTAGACCGGTCCAGATCGAGGACCGGGAGGAGGCTGGCAGTGGCCAAGGTGCTTACGGGCTTTATGGAGCAAATGGGAGGAGTGGATCCCTGGAGATTTACTAGACCGAGGAGTAAAGAGTTTTCCTTCTTCCCCCACGTTCATAGAGTGTACTCCCGGATAGATTTCTTTGCCCTGGGAAGGGCGTTGATCCCGAAGGTGGCAGGAGCGGAGTACTCGGCTATAGCCATTTCAGATCATACCCCACATTGTGTAGATCTGGAACAAGGGGAGGAAAAGGAGCAACGCCCACTTTGGAGATTGGACATGGGACTGTTGGCGGACGAGGGGTATGTGGAAGGGTGAGGGGATGTAGTGAAAGATACCTAGAGGTCAATGATGGCGGAGAGGTCCAGGTGGGAGTAGTCTGGGAGGCGCTGAAGGCGGTGGTGAGAGGGGAGCTAATTTCCATAAGGGCCCATAAGGGGAAACAAGAGGGTAAAGAAAGGGAGAGACTGATTGGGGAGATTCTGAGGGTGGATAGGCAATATGCAGAGGCTCCAGACCAAGGGCTACACAGGGAAAGACGGAGATTGCACACGGACTTTGACTTGTTGACCACGGGTAAGGTGGAGACGCAGTGGAGGAAGGCACAGGGAGTACAGTATGAATACGGAGAGAAGGACTGCTGGCCCAACAACTGAGGAAGATGGGGGCGGCGAGAGAGATCGGAGGAGTTAGAGACGAGGAGAGAAGGATGGAATAGAGAGCAGAGTGGGTGAACGGGGTATTTAAGGTATTCTACGAGAGGTTGCATAAGGCCCAACCCCCGGAAGGGAAAGAGGGAATGATGCATTTCCTAGACCAGTTGGATTCCTGAAGATTGAGGAGCAGGAGAGGACAGGACTGGGAGCGCAGATTGAGGTAGAGGAGGTGGTAAAAGGAATCGGGAACATGCAGGCAGGGAAGGCCCCGGGACCAGATGGGTTCCCGGTGGAATTCTATAGGAAACATGTGGACCTGCTGGCCCCACTCTTGACGAGAACCTTCAATGAGGCTAAGGAAAGGGGGACACTACCCCGACGATGTCGGAGGCGACGATATCGCTGATCCTGAAAACAGACAAAGACCCGCTGCAGTGCGGGTCATACAGGCCCATCTCCCTCCTGAACGTAGATGCCAAATTATTGGCCAAAGTGATGGCAACAAGGATAGAGGACTGTGTCCCTGGGGTGGTGCATGGTGACCAAGCAGGATTTGTTAAAGGGAGGCAATTGAATACCAATATACGGAGGTTGTTGGGGGTGATGATGATGCCCCCACCGGAGGGTAAGCAGAAATAGTGGTGGCTATGGATGCAGATAAGGCATTTGATAGAGTGGAGTGGGACTACTTGTGGGAGGTACTGAAGAAATTTGGATTTGGAGAGGGGTTCATTAGATGGATTTGGCTCCTATACGGGGCCCTGGTGGCAAGTGTGATTACGAACAGGCAACGATCCGACTACATTCGACTATATAGGGGCACAAGACAGGGGTGACCCCTGTCCCCGTTACTGTTTGCGTTGGCAATTGAGCCATTTGCCATAGCGCTGAGGGGCTCTAGGAAGTGGAGAGGGGTACTTAGAGGAGGAGAAGAACATCGGGTGTCATTATACGCGGATAATCTGCTGTTATATGTCGCGGACCCAGTGGAAGGGATGCCTGAGATAATGCAGACACTCAGGGAGTTTGGAGGGTTTTCGGGATACAAACTGAATGTGGGGAAGAGTGAACTGTTTGTGATGCACCCCAGGGAACAGGGCAGGGGAATAGACGAGCTACCGCTGAGGAGGGTAACAAGAGATTTCCGGTATTTAGGGATCCAGGTGGCCAGGGATTGGGGAACCCTGCATAAGCTTAACTTGACACGACTGGTAGTGCAGATGGAGGAGGACTTTAAGAGGTGGGATATGGTGCCCCTGTCATTGGCGGGCAGGGTGCATGCGGTTAAAATGGTGGTCCTCCCGAGGTTTCTTTTTGTGTTTCAGTGCCTCCCCATACTGATTACAAAGACCTTTTTTAAGAAGATGGACAGGAGCATCATGAGCTTTGAGTGGGATGGAAAGATCCCAAGGGTAAAGAGGGAGTTCCTGCAGCGCAGTCGGGATAGAGGAGGGTGGGCACTGCCGAGTCTGAGTGATTATTATTGGGCCGTTAACGTGTCAATGATAAGAAAGTGGATGAGGGAAGAAGAAGGAGCGGCGTGGAAAAGGCTGGAGATGGCGTCCTGTAGGGGAACTAGCTTAAAATCACTGGCAACGGCGCTGCTGCCGTTCTCCCCGAAAAGGTACACCACAAACCCAGTGGTGGTGGCGACTCTGAAGATTTGGGGGCAGTGGAGACGACATAGGGGAGTGACGGGGGCCTCGCTGTGGTCCCCGATAAGGAACAACCACAGGTTCGTCCCGGGAAGGATAGATGGGGGATTTCAAGCTTGGCAGCGAGCAGGAATTGCCCAACTGAAGGACTTGTTCTTGGATGGGACGTTCGCGAGTCTGGGAGCACTGACAGAAAAATACGGGTTGCCACCTGGGAATGCATTTCGTTATATGCAAGTGAGGGCATTTGTGAGGCAACAGGTGAGGGAATTTCTGCAGCTCCCGGTGCAAGTGATCCAGGACAGCGTGATTGCGGGGGCATGGGTGGGTGATGGTAAGGTGTTCGATATATACAGGGAAATGAGAGACGAGGGGGAGACGATGATAGAGGGACTGAAAGGAAAATGTGAGGAGGAGCTGGGGGAAGAGATTGAGGAAGGGCTGTGGGCAAATGCCCTAAGTAGGGTAAATTCCTCGTCCTCGTGTGCCGGGCTCAGCCTGATCCAATTCAAGGTACTACACAGGGCGCATATGACGGGAGCAAGATTGAGCAGGTTTTTTGGGGTGGAGGATAGGTGCGGGAGGTGCGCGGGAAGCCCTGCGAACCACACCCACATGTTTTGGTCATGTCCGGTATTGCACGGGTTCTGGGTGGGTGTGGCAAAAGTGATTTCAAAGGTGGTGGGGGTCAGGGTCGAACCAAACTGGGGGTTGGCTATATTCGGGGTTGCAGATGAGCCGGGAGTGCAGGAGGAGAAAGAGGCCGATGTTTAGGCCTTTGCGTCCCTAGTAGCCCGACGAAGGATTCCACTTATGTGGAAAGAAGTTAACCCCCGGGCGTGGAGGCCAGGATAAACGACATGGCAGGGTTTATAAAATTGGAGCGGATAAAGTACGCCCTAAGAGGTTCGGCTCAGGGGTTCACCAGGCGGTGGCAACCGTTCCTCGACTATCTCGCAGAGCGATAAGGGAAAACAGGAAAGGCAACAGCAGCAACCCAGGGAGGGGGGGGGGGGAGGGGGCATTCGGGTCTTTGGGGGATTTTTGTGTGTTGTTACATATGTGTTGTTCATAGTTATCTTCTCAATGTTACTATTTCTTTTCGTTTTTATTTTTATTTGTGTTGGCACTTGCCGTTAGTTAATATATTATTTTAAAAACGATCAATGTATATATTGTTCCAAAGTTGTAGAAATGGAAAATTCTTGCTTGATCGAAAAACTTTAAGAAAATCTTTTTTTTTAAAAACTATATACAGGCACAGAGGTCTCTGAAACAGCTTTTTAATTGGGGGCTCCCGAAGCCAACCTGACTGTCCCCAGCTCCCAGGGATTATTGAGCAGTAAATGGTTAACTATATACAGCACAGAGGTCATTGAAACAGCTTTTTAATTGGGGCGCCCGAGGCCACACTGCCTGTCCCCTGATCCCAGGGATTATTGAGAAGTAAATGGTTAACTGTATACAGCACAGAGGTCTCTGAAACAGCTTTTTAATTGGGGGCACCCGGAGCCACACTGCCTGACCCCTGCTCCCAGAGATTATTGAGAAGTAAATGGTTAACGATATACAGCACAGAGGTCTCTGAAACAGCTTTTTAATTGGGGCCTCCCGGAGCCACACTGCCTGACCCCTGCTCCCAGAGATTATTGAGAAGTAGACGGTTAAATATATACAGCACAGAGGTCTCTGAAACAGCTTTTTAATTGGGGGCTCTCGAGACCACACTGCCAGACCCCTGCTCCCAGGGATTATTGAGCAGTAAATGGTTAACCATGTACAGCACAGAGGTCTCTGAAACAGCCTTTTAATTGGGGGCTCCCGGATCACACTGCCTGTCCCCTGCTCCCCGGGATTATTGAGCAGTAAATGGTTAACTATATACAGCACAGAGGTCTCCCAAACAGCTTTTTCATTGGGTGCTGCGAGGCCACACTGCCTGAGGAAGGAGCAGCGCTCCGAAAGCTAATGCCATCGAAACAAACCTGTTGGACTTTAACCTGGTGTTGTAAGACTTCTGACTGTGCTCACCCCAGTCCAACGCCGGCTCCTCCACATCATGACTGTATACAGCATAGAGGTCTCTGAAACAGCTTTATAATTGGGGGCTCCCGAGGCCACATTGCCTGTCCCCTGCTCCCAGGGATTATTGAGCAGTAAATGGTTAACTCTATACAGGCACTTATGTCTCTGAAACAGCTTTTTAATTGGGGGCTCCCGATGCCACACTGCCTGACCTCTGCTCCCAGGGATTATTGAGCAGTAAATGGTTAACGATATTTAGCACAGAGGTCTCTGAAACAGCTTTTTAATTGGGGGCTCCCGGGCCACACTGCCTGTCCCCTGCTCCCAGGGATAAATGAGCAGTAAATGGTTAACTATATACAGCACAGAGGTCTCTGAGACAGCTTTTTAATAGAGGACTCCCGAGGGCACACTGCCTGTTCCCAGGGATTCTTGAACAGTAAATGATTAACTATATACAGCACAGAAGTCACTGAAACAGCTTATGAATTGGGGGCTACCGGACTACACTGCCTATCCCCTGCTCCCAGGGATTATTGAGCAGTAAATGGTTAACTATATACAGGCACAGAGGTCTCTGAAACAGCTTTTTAATTGGGTGCTCCCGAGGCCACACTGCCTGTCCCTGCTCCCAGGGATTATTGTGCAGTAAATGGTTAACTATATTTAGCACAGAGGTCTCTGAAGCAGCTTTTTAATTGGGGGCTCCCGGACCACACTGCCTGTCCCCTGCTCCCAGGGATTATTGAGCAGTAAATGGTTAACTATATACAGCACAGAGGTCTCTGAAGCAGCTTTTTAATTGGGGGCTCCCGGACCACACTGCCTGTCCCCTGCTCCCAGGGATTATTGAGCTGTAAATGGTCAACTATATACAGGCGGACTTCAGGGTGTGGCTGTGCAGAGCTCGATCGCTTATTCGGTAGCTCCCGCTTGGAACGGACTTTTGGGCTCTCTTCCAGGGCCTCCATGTCATTTGTTTGACATTTCCCGGTGTGGGTAGAAGACTGCAGCATTCCCCTGACAGTGTCCCCCAGGAATGTTATGTCTTTTGGCTACCAGACCAGGCAGAAACAGTAAAAGATTTGACTGCAACAGGATAAACAGGGCCTCTTCCAGCATGCAGGCGGGGGAAGGGCAAGCCTAAAGCTGCAATCTGACTTGACTCTATCAAAGGTGAATTCTAGCAGCATAGGGAACAACTGTGAAAACATCTACCAAGGCCATTGAAGAAGCGGGGACGAGGCTTCCGCTGGCGGGCATGGAGGAGTAGGTCGCGCATTCGGCAGCTCCCATCCAGAACGTACTCCCAGACCTTTTTCAGGAGTTTCCATAGACATTTTGAGGCAGACTGGTGAAGCGAACACTGCCAAAAGGATTCCCTCTCGTCTTCCGGTTGCGGCTATGTGGAGCTAAGCCGCACGATTCGGTAGCTCCCGCTACCACGGATTTTCGGGCTCGTCAGAGGAGCCCCAACGGAACTTTTTTTTTTTTTGACGCAGCCCGTGGGGAAGGGAAGAGAGAGGACCCCCCCCCCCCCAACTTCTATGAACGGACCAGAAGTGTAACGGACAAAGGAGCGGCACTGGAGCAACAGGAGAAGCGAGGGGAAGAAAACAAAATGGCGGCGGCCAGGGACAAAGGGGAGCTGCAGGAGTTTATCAAGCGCTGCTTCGAGGAGCAGCGTGAGGAGATGCGCAAGGAGATGTTGGCGCCTAAGCTTTCGGCAATTGAAGGACTCGGGATCACCCAGAAGGCCCACAAAGCTAAGATCCAGGAGGTACAGAAAAGAGTCAGTCAGAACGAGGACGAGCTCGTGGGCCTGGCGGTGAGAGTGGAGCTGAACGAGGCGCTACACAAGAGGTGGGCGGGAAGACTCGAAGACCTGGAGAACAGTTCGAGGAGAAAGCATCTGCGAATCCTGGGTCTCCCTGAGGGAGTGGAGGGGGCTGATGCCAGGGCATTACCGAGCACAATGCTCGAGGTGATGATGGGCACGAAGGCCCCTTCGAGGTCGCTGGAGTTGGACGGGGCACATCGGGTGCTGGTGAAGAAGCCCCAGGCAAATGAGCCGCCAAGGGCGATGGTGGTGAGGTTCCACCGGTTCACGGACAGAGAGTGGGTCCTGAGATGGGCCAAGAAGGAGCGGAGCAGTAAGTGGGACAATGCAGAGACCGAATATACCCGGACTGGAGCGCGGAGGTTGCAAAGCGAAGAGTGGGTTTCAACCGAGCCAAAGTGGCGTTGTACCGGAAAGAAGTGAAATTCGGAATGCTGCAGCCAGCGCGACAGTGGGTCACATACAAGGGCCAACACTATTACTTTGAAACGCCTGAGGAGGCGTGAACCTTTGTACAAGCCGAAAAGTTGGACTCTAACTGAGGGTTTGTGAGGGTGGGGGGGATGTTTTGGGGTTTGATGTGTGATGGTTGTGGTATATAGGGGGTCAATCACACGCAGGAAATGTTACATGGGCTGGGGGAGAGAGACAAGGCCGCGACAGGAGCTGTGCCAGAGGGGGCGGAGCGGGCTTTGGAAAGGTGGGAAGGGGAACGAAGAAATGCTTATGGATTGGGAGACTCCCACACGGGGAGGCCAATGGGACGGCGGGGGAAGCCTGGGTCAGCAGGCGTCAGCTGACTTACGGGAGTGACATGGGGGGAGCAAAAAAGCTAGACAGGGGTCACGCGGGGGGGGGGGGAGGGAGGGGAGGGGGTGGGGGTGGGAAAGGGGTGCTGCTGCACTGGCCGAAAGGGAATGGGACACAGAAGAGGTGGTCGGGACGGGGGTTCCCCCCTCGAGTGGACTGGAGGGTGAGGGAGGCGTGGAGACGGACTGGCCCAGAAAAGGAGATGGCTAATCGGCGGGGCGTGGGGGGGGGGAGGGGAGGGGGGGGGGAGAGCCCCTCCAATCCGGCTGATAACGTGGAATGTGAGGGGCCTGAATGGGCCGGTGAAAAGGGCTCAAGTGTTCGCGCACTTAAAGGGACTGAAGGCGGACGTGACCATGCTCCAAGAGACACATCTGAAGGTGGCGGACCAGGTCAGGCTAAGAAAGGGATGGGTAGGACAGGTATTCCACTCGGGACTGGACGCAAAGAATCGAGGGGTGGCAATATTGGTGGGAAAGCGGGTGTCATTTGGGGCCAAGACTATTGTAGCGGACAATGGAGGGCGATATGTAATGGTTAGCGGTATGCTGCAAGGGACGTGGGTGGTGTTGGTAAACGTAGACGTCCCGAACTGGGATGATGCAGGATTCATGAAGCGCATGTTGGGGCGCATTCCGGACCTGGAGATAGGAGGTCTGATAATGGGAGGGGACTTCAATACAGTGTTGGATCCAGCACTGGACCGCTCCAAATCAAGGACTGGGAAGAGGCCGGCGGCGGCCAAGGCACTTTGGGGGTTTATGGATCAGATGGGGGGAGTGGACCCATGGCGGTTTGCAAGGCCGCAGGCCAGGGAATTACCTTTCTTCTCCCATGTACACAAAGCCTACTCCCGGATAGATTTCTTTGTTCTGGGTAGGGCGTTCATCCCGAGGGTGGAGGGGACGGAGTCTTTGGCTATAGCCGTTTCGCACCATGCCCCACACTGGATGGAACTTGTTGCTCTTTTCAGCCTTAGTCTATTTGCTCTGATTACGTCACCTTTGCTCATGAGTCGCCAGGTATCTTTATGATACCGCCACGTGGTTCAAGTTCAGGTTATGATTAATAATACAGCACACCGCTTAGTAAGGATTAAAACAACGGTCATTTATTATATACAACAAGCAATATTAATACCCTAATACTACTTTCTATATAATACACCTATCACTACTGGCCAATACTTAACTTAGGAAGAGCCCACCAGGTCAGGGAAACAAATGGCTTGTCCAATCAGATCTGGCCCGCGGGATTCAAAAGGCTGCTACAGGTTGGTGGCTAGGAGTCTCTATCGGATAGCGATCGCTGGATTCAAACTTACACTTGCCGGTTGCTGTTCTTCCGAAGGTCTCGAGCAGGCGAAGAGGAGAGAGAGAGAGATCTGAACTTGGCCCCTCACTTTTATAGGGCCCAGGAGCTTCCCGCCTCCTGGGGCGGCCCTTGACCCTGAGTCCCAAGTGATTGGATTTGTTCCCAATCACTGGGTTCGATATGTCCAATAATGGGGCGATTCCTCGATCGGGGGGTGGTCGCCCACCTGTCTTTGTTTCGGCCACTGCAGGCGCCGACAGGTCTGGCCCGGTATTCAATTGCTAATGTGTTGCAATAGTTCCCGGGGATAGCTGATTTAACTGTGGATGTCTGGATAGATGGGCTGCAAACAGTCCTGAATGTAACAGCAAATACCTGGGTTGATGGACTGTTCATAGCCCTGAGTATCGATCTGGGCTACCTTCCCAGAGCCGAATATGCAAAACTGTCTGCAGCTGCCTGCTTGTGTCTTCTTAGCTGCTTTTCCCAGCAGTCTTTCGGGTTAGCCATTTCAAACTGGGTTTTGGCCAGATTAATCGGGACGCAGCCATTTTACGTGCCTTCCAACCCGCTTTGTGATCCTAACGCGAAGCGTGAAGGATCACATAAATGTTGTCCTCTTCGTTCCCTGACTGGGTGGGGGGGGGCACCTCCTACATGGCCACTACTCTGACCCTAGCTATGCACAAAAATTTACCTAAACAATTCTTGAGGGCGTTATGTCAGGCAGGGGCATGTATCTATAAAAAAAATAAACTGGGAACCTCTAATTTTACCTAAACAATTTTTCAAGCATTATACAATCGTATCTCTCTAAACATACAATAACAATCACAACATTTAATATATTCTTTCCTGGCTTGGCAGTCAAGCTGAGGATCATACATTTCCATACATTTTCTTTTTAGTTACAGGAAAAACCGCCAGTGCATGTTTTATTATTCATATGTCGCGGGGGTCTGGGGTCTGATCATAGCCGAATATCGGGGATTGGATCCGATAGACCGGGGTTCGAGCGCGGTACGCTCTCCTTTTCCACTTGCGGAGGCGCGTGGTCTGTACTGCAAAACCGAGTATAGCCAATGCCAACAGTGCCTCAATGATGTATGATAGGGAGTACCAAGTTATGAACTTGGCACACCAGGATAATGCAGCGTGGTTGGTGACTGGGCCCTCGGTATTACTGGGCCATGAAATGTTAACAGTAAAGGGGTTTGGAGTGATGGGGTCCGCATTCCCACGTAACCAAAAGTCCATAACAAGCATGTTGAGCACGAAGAAGGGAGTCCTCATGGCTGTCTTCTTTCCTTCCTTTTCCTGTGTTCGCTGGTTTTCTCTGGACTTGGAGCTTCTGGAGTTCTGTAAGACAAGCGTAGTGTGTGTAAATACTTTGGTTTAATATCTGGTGTGTTAGTGTGTCTGTCCTTCTTGGGGCAAATTAAGCCCTTATAATTGGTCACAGTATGTGACTCTCCCCCCCCCCATTTTTTTTTCAAAACAAATGTTTGGACACGGTACACTTCCCAATGGTAGACATTGCTAGGTTTATCATCCAAATGTTCTAGCACGTAAATAGCATGTGGCAGCAACCCAAAGGTTGCCTAAATAAAATAAAACTGTTTTTGAAAGAAAAGTTCGAATGAGGTGCGTGTGGGCCGCGACGGGTAATAATTGGGTGGAGTCCCCGGGTAGGACGGCTACCAATACCGTATCTTCCCTACCCGAGCGTTTTTGAACAACGTGGGGGTCCCCAGGCAGGGTGGGTCTCACGACGTTTCTCCACTGGCTGAGCGACCAAAGAACGGACAAAAATGTAGTCATCATAGAGGGGTTACTGTTCTGATTCTACCAAGTCAGAAGAGTAGCTACGATCGGGCGTCTGGTCTGGTGACCACGTATCAGCTGAAAAGCTAGTTCCTCTGAATGGGCATCTGGTCTGGTGACCATTTATCTGTGAACAAGTTGGCACCGCTGTACAAGCGTCTGGCTTGTCCAATTGGAAAAGAGCTAAAAAGTTCAGGTGAATGGGTGTGGGGCGGTGAGAACATTCTCCTGTCGGACGAACAACATTTAACAAACAGACAGACAACATAAAACATTCTGCAGGTTCCATCAGAAAGGACAACACTTTTCACCAAGTGTCTCCTTTAAATCATCATGTGGACACCTCAGTTCTCGGTCGCTATGGGCTTTGCCTTTTTCTTATTGAGAGTGCCTGTCGGTTGGGCACTCTGTGGTTTCTTCGGGCCATTGTATTCTTTAGCAAAATGTCCCAACTGTCCGTAATTGTAGCATTTTTGCGGTTTTGCTGGGGGGCTGCTCTTTCCCTCGTTTACCCAGGCGGGGTTGTGGAGAGTGGTTCTTACTGCCTGCACATCTGCGGCGGCTTGGTTTTCCTCGGGGGTTCTAGCTGCGGGTTTACCGTGAGCCGCTTGTTCCCAAATGCGGGACAATCTCTTGACCACCCACTTCTCATTATGAGCCTCCTCCGAGGGGTCATAATTGCTACAGGCATTCTGTCCTGCTTCCGTGGCATGGGAGATAAGGGTGCAGGTCCATTTGGCCATATTGTCTGCGGACAAATGGGCACGATCTACGTTGCCGAAAACGGCTTCAAAGTGAATCCACAAGCGTCCTGCGAACGCTGTGGGGTGTTCAGACTTTTTCTGTCTGCATTTATTCAGACCGTCTACGGGGTCGCCCTGGTTGTACCCGATCGCATCCAGGATCGCGGTATGCATTTCTGCAAGGGTGCCTCCTCCTACATTCTGTGGGTCGGGAAGGGCTGCTGCGACCGATGGGTCTAAGCTGAGGACCGTGAGCTTTGCCTGCTCTTTCTCATCCAGGCCGTACATGGTCGCCTGGTGTTTGACGGTGGCAAAGAAATGGTGTGGGTCTGAAGCAGGGAGGAACGGTGTGATTTTGGGACACGCGTCCCGTAATTGGGTCCCTGTGGAGGGGTGGAATATAAGACTTCCGCCTCGTCTGCTGTGGCGGTGCGGTGGGTTGTTAAAGGGTTCATGGGAGCCTGTATTATCTGTTGTGGGGGGGGGGGGGGGTGGGGGTGCTTTCCTCCTTTGGGGTTTTCCCTGCGCACATGCTCCCTGAACATATCTCTGCGCTGTCTCTTGCAATTCTTCCCAATCAGGGCCGTCTTCCCTTTCTAAACTTTCCCCAAAGGTTTCTTGAAATCCCTTTTGGACAGAAAGCAGTGCTTTCAAGTCTGCAATCTGCTTTCGGCACTTTGCATGGTCCAAAGTCCTCTGCCTTTGTTCCGTGGTTGTGGCGTGGAGCGCTCTCAAGGCTGCCTTGAGATCACTGCATTGTTTCTGGAGCGTCTCTAACTGGTTTTCTGTTTCTTTCTTTACCAGGACTGCACGCTGCGTGTCCTGATAAGCCTTTTCATATTGTGACTGGAAACTACTCAAGTGTGCTGGACAAGATTGGTGAGCCCGTTTGGCGTCAGCCACCTCTTCGTCCTTTGCTGCTAATTTCCCTTTTATCTCCAAGTTCTCTTTCTCAATTTCGCATACATCGATTTTACTCAACGATGTATGCCTTCTGTTTCCTTGTGGAATGTCCTGACGACCTCCTCTGTGCCTCGCAATTGTGCCAGACAGGACACAATTGCCATCGGCTTGCGCGCTTTTGCTAAACACTTTTTGTGGATCTCACTCAGGTTCTCCCACCAAGTATGCCCTATACTTCCAGGACCTGAGTCGTCGTTACTGCAGAAATCCTTCCACATGGGCCATCCTTTGCCCTGCAGAATTTTGCGGATTTGCACTTCCCAAACGGGAAACTGTCCCGTTCCTACGCTGCCAACTGGTGCAACAGCAAAATCTTCGGGGTTCATGAGGCGCTGCATCGCTTGCACTGCCTGCATGGCTCTCTCTTATCTGCTCGTTACGTTCGAATTTGGAACAGGGGGCTAAGGTGGTGTCGTAGATGCGGGTACGGCTTGCGCTAGTTTCCGAAATACCAACTGCCGATAGTTTTGACGCAACAAAAAATCTATCAGTTTTGCCTTATAACCCTGTTAGTTACGCACGCATACACACACTTCCGAATTGTGAATTATTAACCAGAACCGCTTGAACACGTGTGGGGTTTTTTTTTGTCTCCGATTGGATTCTAATTCAAAATGTTGGGGTTCTCCCGGAGTGGTTTTCCACTTCTAAGTCGGGTCCCGTCAGGATGTCGCCAACTATGTTGCTCTTTTTAGCCTTAGTCTATTTGCTCTGTTTAGGTCACCTTTGCTCATGAGTTGCCAGGTATCTTTATGATACCGCCACGTGGTTCAAGTTCAGGATATGATTAATAATACAGCACACCGCTTAGTAAGGATTAAAACAACGGTCATTTATTATATACAACAAGCAATATTAATACCCTAATACTACTTTCTATATAATAAACCTATCACTACTGGCCAATACTTAACTTAGGAAGAGCCCACCAGGTCAGGGAAACAAATGGCTTGTCCAATCAGATCTGGCCCGCGGGATTCAAAAGGCTGCTACAGATCGGTGGCTAGGTGTCTCTGCCAGATAGCGATCGCTGGATTCAAACTTACACTTGCCGGTTGCTGTTCTCCCGAAGGTCTCGAGCAGTCAAAGAGGAGAGAGAGAGAGATCTGAACTTGGCCCCTCACTTTTATAGGGCCCAGGGGCTTCCCATCTCCCGGGGCGGCCCTTGACCCTGAGTCCCAAGTGAATGGATTTGTCCGCAATCCCTGGGGTTGATGTGTCCAATGGTAAGGCGATTCCTCGATCGGGGGGTGGTCGCTCACCTGTCTTTGTTTCGGCCACTGCAGGCGCCGACAGGTCTGGCCCGGTATTCAATTGCTAATGTGTTGCAATTGTCCCCGGGGTTAGCCGATTTAACTGCAGATGTCTGGATAGATGGGCTGCAAACAGTCCTGAATGTAACTGCAAATAACTGGGTTGATGGGCTGTTGATAGCCCTGAGTATCGATCTGGGCTACCTTCCCAGAGCCGAATATGCAATACTGTCTGCAGCTGCCTGCTTGTGTCTTGTTAGCTGCGTTTCCCATCAGCCTTTCGGGTTAGCCGTTTCAAACTGGGTTTTGGCCAGATGAATCGGAACGCAGCCATTTTACGTGGCTACAAACTGGAGCTGGGAGAGGAGAGGGACCAACGCCCGCCGTGGCGGCTGGACGTGGGACTGCTGGCTGATGAGGTGGTGTGTGGGGTGAGGGGGTGTTTCATAGAATTTTTCATAGAATTTACAGTGCAGAAGGAGACCATTCGGCCAATCGAGTCTGCACCAACTCTTGGAAAGAGCACCCTACCCAAGGTAAACACCTCCACCCTATCCCCATAACCCAGCAACCCCACCCAACACTAAGGGCAATTTTGGACACTAAGGTCAATTTATCAAGGCCAATCCACCTAACCTGCACATCTTTGGACTGTGGGAGGAAACCGGAGCACCCGGAGGAAACCCACGCACACACGGGGAGGATGTGCAGACTCCGCACAGACAGTGACCCAAGACGGAATCCAGCCTGGGACCCTGGAGCTGTGAAGCAATTGTGCTTACCACTGTGCTACCGTGCTGCCAAGTATCGAAAGTTACTTGGAGGGCAACGACAACGCTCCCCGTTGTCCCCCGGGTGGGGGTGGTATGGGAGGCGTTGAAGGCGGTGATCAGGGGAGAGCTAATTTCCATTAGGGCTCCTAGGGAGAAGACAGAGGGATGGAAAGGGAGAGGTTAGTGGGGGAGATTTTGAGAGTGGACAGGAGATACGCAGAGGCCCCGGAGGAAAGATTACTTGGGGAAAGACGACGGCTCCAGACGGAGTTTGACTTGTTGACCACAGGGAAGGCGGAGGCACAGTGGAGGAAGGCACAGGGGGCGACCTACGAGTACGGGGAAAAGGCTAGTCGGATGCTGGCACACCAGCTCCATAAGAGGATGGCAGCGAGGGAAATAGGAGGAGTCAAAGATGGAATGGGAGCCACGGTTCGGAGTGCGACGAAAATAAACGAGGTATTCAAGGCCTTTTATGAAGAGCTGTACAGATCCCAGCCCCCAGCGGGGGAAGAGGGGGTGAGACGATTCCTAGATCAGCTGAGATTCCCGAGGGTGGAGGAGCAAGAGGTGGCTGGTTTTGGGGCACCAATTGGGTTGGAGGAGCTGAGGAAGGGTTTGGGGAGCATGCAGGCGGGGAAGGCCCCGGGACCGGACGGATTGCCGGTGGAGTTCTACAGGAAGTACTCATACATGTTGGCCCCGCTACTGGTGAGGACCTTTAATGAGGCAAGTGAGGAGGGGTCCCTGCCCCCGACAATGTCGGAAGCGACAATTTATTTGATCCTAAAGCGGGACAAGGACCCACTGCAATGTGGATCGTACAGGCCGATCTCGCTCCTCAATGTGGATGCAAAGTTGCTGGCAAAAGTGCTTGGCCACGAGGATCGAGGACTGTGTCCCGGGGGTAATCCACGAGGACCAGACGGGATTTGTAAAGGGCAGGCAACTAAATACCAATGTGCGGTGGCTCTTAAACGTGATAATGATGCCACCAGGGGAGGGAGAGGCGGAGATAGTGGCAGCTATGGATGCGGAGAAGGCCTTTGACTGAGTAGAATGGGAGTACCTCTGGGAGGTGCTGCGTAGGTTTGGGTTCGGGGGAGGGTTTATCAACTGGGTTAAGCTCCTTTACAGAGCCCCGATGGTGAGTGTAGTGACGAACCGGCGGAGGTCGGAGTACATTCGACTGTACCGAGGGACGAGGCAGGGGTCCCCCCTGTTGTTCGCATTTGCGATCGAACCATTGGCCATGTCATTGAGGGAGTCTAATAAATGGAAGGGGGTGGTCCGAGGGGGAGAAGAGCATTGGGTGTGGCTATATGCGGATGACCTGTTGCTGTACGTGTCGGATCCAATGGAGGGGATGGTGGGGGTCATGCAGACTCTAAGGGAGTTTGGGGAGTTTTCAGGCTATAAGCTCAATGTAGGGAAGAGTGAGCTCTTTGTATTACAGGCGGGGAACCAAGACAGAGGGATAGGGGACCAACCGCTGAGGAGGGCGGAAGGGAGCTTTCGGTATCTGGGGATCCAGATAGCCAGGAGTTGGGGGACCCTACATAAACTGAATCTGACGAGGTTGGTGGAGCAAATGGAGGAGGATTTCAAAAAATGGGACATGTTACCTCTCTCGCTGGCGGGTAGAGTGCAGTATGTCAAAATGGTGGTCCTTCCGAGGTTTCTGTTTGTGTTTCAGTGTCTTCCCATCGTGATCACTAAGGCCTTTTATAAGAGAGTAGGCAGGAGTATTATGGGGTTTGTGTGGGCGAATAGGACCCTGAGAGTAAGGAGAGGGTTCCTGGAACGCAGTAGGGACCGAGGAGGGTTGGCGCTGCCAAACCTGGGGAGCTACTACTGGGCAGCAAATGTGGCGATGATCCGCAAGTGGGTTATGGAGGGAGAGGGGGCGGCATGGAAGAGGATGGAGATGGCATCCTCTAAAGGAACGAGCCTAGGGGCTTTGGTAACGGCACCGCTGCCGCATTCGCCGACAAAGTACACCACGAGCCCGGTGGTGGCCGCAACGCTAAGGATCTGGGGCCAGTGGAGACGGCACCGGAGTGCAATGGGAGCACCGGTGTGGTCTCCGATCAGGGGTAACCACCGGTTTGTCCCGGGGAAGATGGACGGGGGGTTCGAGGGCTGGCATCGGGCAGGGATTGGAAGAATGGGGGACCTGTTCATCGACGGGACGTTTGCGAGCCTAGGGGCACTGGAGGAGAAGTTCGAGTGACGCCCGGGAAATGCCTTTAGATATATGCAGGTGAGGGCTTTTGTGAGGCGACAGGTGAGGGAATTACCGTTGCTCCCGGTACAAGTAGTTCAAGATATGGTGATCTCGGGTGTATGGGTCGGGGAGGGCAAGGTGTTCGAAATACACCAGGAGTTGAAAGAAGAGGAGGAAGTGCTGGTAGAAGAGTTGAAGGGTAAATGGGAAGAGGAGCTGGGGGAGGAGATCGAGGAAGCTCTGTGGGCTGATGCCCTAGGTAGGTTTACTTCCTCCTCCTCGTGTGCCAGGCTCAGCCTGATACAATTTAAGGTGGTCCACAGAGCGCACTTGACGGGGGCGAGGTTGAGTAGGTTCTTCGGGGTAGAGGACAGATGTGGAAGGTGCTCAGGGAGCCCGGTGTACCAGGTCCATATGTTTTGGTCATGCCCGGCACTGGAGAGGTTCTGGAGAGGAGTGGCGGGAGCAATATCTCAGGTGGTGAAAGTCCGGGTCAAGCCAAGCTGGGGGCTAGCACTATTTGGAGTAGTGGACGAACCGGGAGTGCAGGAGGCGAAAGAGGCCGGCATTCTGGCCTTTGTGTCCCTAGTAGCCCGGCGAAGGATCTTGCGAATGTGGAAGGAGGCGAAGCCCCCCAGCCTGGAGGCCTGGATAAATGATATGGCTTGGTTCATAAAGTTGGAGAGGATTAAGTTCGCCTTGAGAGGGTCTGCGCACGGGTTTAACAGGCGGTGGCAACCGTTCCTAGACTATCTCGCGGAGTGTTAGAGGAAGGTCGGTCAGCAGCAGCAGCAACCTTGGTGGGGGGGGGGGGTGGAGGGGACGTCCTGAGAGGGGTGGACAAGGGCGGTGGGAAAGGGGGGACTGCCTGGGAGGGTGGATGAGCAAGAGATAACATGAAGGGTTGGGGAAACTGGCACGTACGGGTGAGGGCCAGTGTACGAAGCTGTGTAAATATATCATTTTGCCATGTATATATCTTGCTCTGCGCGATTTCTCGTTTTGACTTTTTTTCCGGCGGGGGGGGGGGGGGTTATTGATTGTAAGGGGGGACAAATTGTCTTAAAAAACTTTAATAAATATATATTTTTAAAAAGAGAGTGTGTTAGTGTCTGTGTGTCTGCGAGAGTGTGATTTAATGTATCTGTGTGTCTTTGGGTGTGTATATTAGTGTCTCTGCGTGTCTGTGATTGTGTGTATTAGTGTCTCTGTGTGTCTGTGAGTGTGTGTTAGTGTCTCTCTGTGTCTGTGAGTGTATGTATTAATGTCTCTGTGTGTCTGCGATTGTGTGTATTAGTGTCTCTGTGTGTCTGTGAGTGTGTGTTAGTGTCTCTCTGTGTCTGTGAGTGTGTGTATTAATGTCTCTGTGTGTCTGTGAGTGTGTGTATTAATGTCTCTGTGTGTCTGTGGGTGAGTGTCTTAGTGTCTCTGTGTGTCTGCGATTGTGTGTATTAGTATCTCGCTGTGTCTGTGAGTGTGTGTTAGTGTCTCTGTGTGTCTGTGGGTGGGTGTATTTCTGTGTCTGCGAGTGTGTGTATTAGTGTCTCTGTGTGTCTGTGAGTGTGTGTATTAATGTATCTGTGTGTCTGTGGGTGGGTGTCTTAGTGTCTCTGTGTGTCTGCGATTGTGTGTATTAGTATCTCTGTGTGTCTGTGGGTGGGTGTCTTTCTGTGTCTGCGAGTGTGTGTATTAGTGTCTCTGTGTGTCTGTGAGTGTGTGTATTAGTGTCCCTGTTTGTCTGTGGGTGGGTGTTTTTCTGTGTCTGCGAGTGTGTGTATTAGTGTCTCTGCGTGCCTGTGAGTGTGTGTTTGTGTGTTAGTGTCTCTGTGAGTCTGCGAGTGTGTGTTAGTCTCTCTGTGTGTCTGTGAGTGTGTGTTAGTGTATCTGTGTGTCTGCGAGTGTGTGTATTTGTGTGTCTGCGAGTGTGTGTATTAGTGTCTCTGTGTGCCTGTGAGTGTGTGTTTGTGTGTTGGTGTCTCTGTGAGTCTGCGAGTGTGTGTTAGTCTCTCTGTCTGTCTGCGAGTGTGTGTTAGTGTATCTGTGTGTCTGCGAGTGAGGGCCAGTGTACAAAGCTGTGTAAATATATCATTTTGCCATGTATATATCTTGCTCTGCGTGATTTCTCGTTTTTACTTTGTTCCGGCGGAGGGGGAGGGGGGGTTATTGATTTTAAGGGGGGACAAATTGTCTTAAAAAACTTTAATAAATATATATTTTTTAAAAGACAGTATGTTAGTGTCTGTGTGCCTGCGAGAGTGTGATTTAATGTATCTGTGTGTCTTTGGGTGTGTATATTCGTGTCTCTGTGTGTCTGCGATTGTGTGTATTAGTGTCTCTGTGTGTCTGTGAGTGTGTGTTAGTGTCTCTCTGTGTCTGTGAGTGTATGTATTAATGTCTCTGTGTGTCTGTGGGTGGGTGTCTTAGTGTCTCTGTGTGTCTGCGATTGTGTGTATTAGTATCTCTGTCTGTCTGTGAGTGTGTGTTAGTGTCTCTGTGTGTCTGTGGGTGGGTGTATTTCTGTGTCTGCGAGTGTGTGTATTAGTGTCTCTGTGTGTCTGTGAGTGTGTGTATTAGTGTCTCTGTGTGTCTGTGGGTGGGTGTCTTAGTGTCTCTGTGTGTCCGCGATTGTGTGTATTAGTGTATCTGTGTGTCTGTGAGTGTGTGTTAGTGTCTCTGTGTGTCTGTGAGTGTGTGTATTTCTGTGTCTGCGGGTGTGTGTATTAGTGTCTCTGTTTGTCTGTGGGTGTGTGTATTAGTGTCTCTGTGTGTCTGCGAGTGTGTGTGTTAGTGCCTCTGTGTGTCTGTGAGTGTGTGTATGAGTGTCTCTGTGTGTCTGCGATTGTGTGTATTAGTGGCTCTGTCTGCCTGTGAGTGTGTGTATTAGTGTCTCTGTGTGTCTGTGGGTGTGTGCATTTCAGTGTCTGCGAGTGTGTGTATTAGTGTCTGTGTGTGTCTGTGAGTGTATGTATTAGTGTCTCTGTTTGTCTGTGGGTGTGTGAGTTAGTGTCTCTGTGTGCCTGCGAGTGTGTGTATTAGTGTCTCTGTGTGTCTGTGAGTGTGTGTATTAGTGTCTCTGTGTGTCTGTGGGTGTGTCTATTTCTGTGCCTGCGAGTGTGTGTATTAGTGTCTCTGTGTGTCTGCGAGTGTGTGTATTAGTGCCTCTGAGAGTCTGTGAGTGTGTGTATTAGTGTCTCTGTGTGTCTGTGAGTGTGTGTATTAGTGTCTCTGTGTCCCTGCGATTGTGTGTATTAGTGTCTCTGTGTGTCTGTGAGTGTGTGTTAGTGCCTCTGTGTGTCTGTGAGTGTGAGTGTTTCTGTGTCTGCGAGTGTGTGTATTAGTGTCTCTGTGTGTCTGTGGGTGTGTGTATTAGTGTCTCTGTGTGTCTTCGAGTGTGTGTGTTAGTGCCTCTGTGTGCCTGTGAGTGTGTGTATTAGTGTCTCTGTGTATCTGAGAGTGTGTGTGTGTTAGTGTCTCAATTTGTCTGTGAGTGTGTGTTAGTGTCTCTCTGTGTGTCTGCGAGAGTGTGTATTAGAGTCTCTGTGTGTCTGTGAGTGTGTGTTTGTGTGTTAGTGTCTCTGTGTGTCTGCGAGTGTGTGTGTCTGCGAGTGTGTGTATTAGAGCCTCTGTGTGTCTGTGAGTGTGTGTTAGTATCTCTGTGAGTCTGCGAGTGTGTGTATTTCTCTGTCTGCGAGTGTGTGTATTAGTGTATCTGTGTATCTGTGAGTGTGTGTTTGTGTGTTAGTGTCTCTGTGTGTCTGCGAGTGTGTGTTTGTGTCTCTCTGTGTCTGTCAGTGTGTGTTAGTGTCCCTGTGTGTCTGCGAGTGTGTGTTACTGTATCTGTGTGTCTGCGAGTGTGTGTATTTGTGTGACTGCGAGTGTGTGTATTAGTGTATCTGTGTCTGCGAGTGTGTGTATTAGTGTTTCTGGGTGTCTGCGAGAGTGTTTATTAGTGTCTCTGTGTGTCTGCGAGTGTGTGTTTTGTGTTAGTGTGTGTATTAGTGCCTCTGTGTGTTTGCAAGTGTGTGTGTTAGTGTCTCTGTGTGTCTGTGAGTGTGTGCATTAGTGTCTCTGTGCGCCTGCGAGTGTGTGTGTTAGTGTCTCTATGTGTCTCCGAGTGTGTGTATTAGTGTCTCTGTGTGTCTGCGAGTGTGTGTGTTAGTGTGTCTGTGTGTGTATTAGTGTCTCTGTGTGTCTGTGAGTGTGTGTATTAGTGTCTCTGTGTGTCTGTGAGTGTGCGTATTAGTGTCTTTCTGCGTGTCTGCGAGAGTGTGTATTAGCGTTTCTGTGTGTCTGTGAGTGTGTGTTTGCGTGTTAGTGTCTCTGTGTGTCTGTGAGTGTGTGTATTTCTGTGTATGCGAGTGTGTGTATTAGTGTCTCTGTGTGTCTGTGAGTGTGTGTATTAGTGTCTCTGTGTGTCTGTGAGTGTGTGTATTAGTGTCTCTGTGTGTCTGTGAGTGTGTGTGTTGCGTGTTAGTGTCTCTGTGTGTCTGTGAGTGTGTGTACTAGTGTCTCTGTGTGTCTGTGAGTGTGTGTATTAGTGTCTCTGTGTGTCTGTGAGTGTGTGTTTGCGTGTTAGTGTCTCTGTGTGTCTGTGAGAGTGTGTATTTATGTGTATGCGAGTGTGTATTAGTGTCTCTGTGTGTCTCTGAGTGTGTGTACTAGTGTCTATGTGTGTCTGTGGATGTGTGTATTTCTGTGTATGCGAGTGTGTGTATTCGTGTCTCTGTGTGTCTGTGAGTGTGTGTATTAGTGTCTCTGTGTGTCTGTGAGTGTGTGTATTAGTGTCTCTGTGTGTCTGCGATTGTGTGTATTAGTGTCTCTGTGTGTCTGCGATTGTGTGTATTAGTGTATCTGTGTGTCTCTGAGTGTGTGTTAGCGTCTCTGTGCGTCTGTGTGTGTGTGTATTTCAGTGTCTGCGAGTGTGTTTATTAGTGTCTCTGTGTGTCTGTGAGTGTGTGTATTAGTGTCTCTGTGTGTCTGCGATTGTGTGTATTAGTGTCTCTGTGTGTCTGTGAGTGTGTGTTAGTGTCTCTGTGTGTCTGTGAGTGTGTGTATTTCAGTGTCTGTGAGTGTGTGTATTAGTGTCTCTGTGTGTCTGTGGGTGTGTGTATTAGTGCCTCTGTGTGTCTGCGAGTGTGTGTGTAAGTGCCTCTGTGTGTCTGTAAGTGTGTGTATTCGTGCCTCTGAGTGTCGGTGAGTGTGTGTATTAGTGTCTCTGTGTGTCTGCGAGTCTGTGTGTTAGTGTATCTGTGGTCTGTGAGTGTGTGTATTAGTGTCTCTGTGTGTCTGCGAGTTTGTGTGTTAGTGTCTCAATGTGTCTGCGAGTGTGTGTATTAGTGACTCTCTGTGTGTCTGTGAGAGTGTCTATTGGAGTCTCTGTGTGTCTGTGAGTGTGTGTTTGTGTGTTAGTGTCACTGTGAGTCTGCGAGTGTGTGTATTTATGTGTCTGCGTGTGTGTGTATTATTGTCTCTGTGTGCCTGTGAGTGTGTGTATGAGTGTCTCTATGTGTCTGCGATTGTGTGTTTTAGTGTCTCTGTGTGTCTGTGAGTGTGTGTTAGTGTCTCTGTCTGTCTGCGAGTGTGTGTTAGTGTTTTGTGTGTCTGCGAGTGAGGGCCAGTGTACAAAGCTGTGTAAATATATCATTTTGCCATGTATATATCTTGCTCTGCGTGATTTCTCGTTTTTACTTTGTTCCGGCGGAGGGGGGGGGGGGGTTATTGATTGTAAAGGGGGACAAATTGTCTTAAAAAACTTTAATAAATATATATTTTTTAAAAGACAGTATGTTAGTGTCTGTGTGTCTGCGAGAGTGTGATTTAATGTATCTGTGTGTCTTTGGGTGTGTATATTCGTGTCTCTGTGTGTCTGCGATTGTGTGTATTAGTGTCTCTATGTGTATGTGAGTGTGTGTTAGTGGCTCTCTGTGTCTGTGACTGTATGTATTACTGCCTCTGTGTGTCTGTGGGTGGGTGTCTTAGTGTCTCTGTGTGTCTGCGATTGTGTGTATTAGTATCTCTGTGTGTCTGTGAGTGTGTGTTAGTGTCTCTGTGTTTCTGTGGGTGGGTGTATTTCTGTGTCTGCGAGTGTGTGTATTAGTGTCTCTGTGTGTCTGTGAGTGTGTGTATTAGTGTCTCTGTGTGTCTGTGGGTGGGTGTCTTAGTGTCTCTGTGTGTCCGCGATTGTGTGTATTAGTGTATCTGTGTGTCTGTGAGTGTGTGTTAGTGTCTCTGTGTGTCTGTGAGTGTGTGTATTTCTGTGTCTGCGGGTGTGTGTATTAGTGTCTCTGTTTGTCTGTGGGTGTGTGTATTAGTGTCTCTGTGTGTCTGCAAGTGTGTGTGTTAGTGCCTCTGTGTGTCTGTGAGTGTGTGTATGAGTGTCTCTGTGTGTCTGCGATTGTGTGTATTAGTGGCTCTGTCTGCCTGTGAGTGTGTGTATTAGTGTCTCTGTGTGTATGTGGGTGTGTGCATTTCTGTGTCTGCGAGTGTGTGTATTAGTGTCTGTGTGTGTCTGTGAGTGTATGTATTAGTGTCTCTGTTTGTCTGTGGGTGTGTGAGTTAGTGTCTCTGTGTGCCTGCGAGTGTGTGTATTAGTGTCTCTTTGTGTCTGTGAGTGTGTGTTAGTGCCTCTGTGTGTCTGTGAGTGTGAGTATTTCTGTGTCTGCGAGTGTGTGTATTAGTGTGTCTGTGTGTCTGTGGGTGTGTGTATTAGTGTCTCTGTGTGTCTTCGAGTGTGTGTGTTAGTGCCCCTGTGTGTCTGTGAGTGTGTGTATTAGTGTCTCTGTGTATCTGAGAGTGTGTGTGTGTTAGTGTCTCAATTTGTCTGCGAGTGTGTGTGTTAGTGTCTCTCTGTGTGTCTGCGAGAGTGTGTATTAGAGTCGCTGTGTGTCTGTGAGTGTGTGTTTGTGTGTTAGTGTCTCTGTGTGTCTGCGAGTGTGTGTGTCTGCGAGTGTGTGTATTAGTGCCTCTGTGTGTCTGTGAGTGTGTGTTAGTATCTCTGTGAGTCTGCGAGTGTGTGTATTTCTCTGTCTGCGAGTGTGTGTATTAGTGTATCTGTGTGTCTGTGAGTGTGTGTTTGTGTGTTAGTGTCTCTGTGTGTCTGCGAGTGTGTGTTTGTGTCTCTCTGTGTCTGTGTGTGTGTGTTAGTGTCCCTGTGTGTCTGCGAGTGTGTGTTACTGTATCTGTGTGTCTGCGAGTGTGTGTATTTGTGTGACTGCGAGTGTGTGTATTAGTGTATCTGTGTCTGCGAGTGTGTGCATTAGTGTTTCTGGGTGTCTGCGAGAGTGTTTATTAGTGTCTCTGTGTGTCTGCGAGTGTGTGTTTTGTGTTAGTGTGTGTATTAGTGCCTCTGTGTGTTTGCACGTGTGTGTGTTAGTGTCTCTGTGTGTCTGTGAGTGTGTGCATTAGTGTCTCTGTGTGCCTGCGAGTGTGTGTGTTAGTGTCTCTATGTGTCTCCGAGTGTGTGTATTAGTGTCTCTCTGTGTGTCTGCGAGAGTGTGTATTAGCGTTTCTGTGGGTCTGTGAGTCTGTGTTTGCGTGTTAGTGTCTCTGTGTGTCTGTGAGTGTGTGTATTTCTGTGTATGCGAGTGTGTGTATTAGTATCTCTGTGTGTCTGTGAGTGTGTGTACTAGTGTCTATGTGTGTCTGTGGATGTGTGTATTTCTGTGTATGCAAGTGTGTATTAGTGTCTCTGTGTGTCTGTGAGTGTGTGTATTAGTGTCTCTGTGTGTCTGTGAGTGTGTGTATTAGTGTCTCTGTGTGTCTGCGATTGTGTGTATTAGTGTCTCTGTGTGTCTGCGATTGTGTGTATTAGTGTATCTGTGTGTCTCTGAGTGTGTCTTAGCGTCTCTGTGCGTCTGTGTGTGTGTGTATTTCAGTGTCTGCGAGTGTGTTTATTAGTGTCTCTGTGTGTCTGTGAGTGTGTGTATTAGTGTCTCTGTGTGTCTGTGAGTGTGTATATTTGTGTCTCTGTGTGTCTGTGGGTGTGTGTAGTCATGCCTCTGTGTGTCTGCGAGTGTGTGTTTTCGTGTCTCTGTGTGTCTGTGGGTGTGTGAATGTCTGTGTCTGCGAGTGTGTATATTAGTGTCTCTGTGTGTCTGTGAGTGTGTGTATTCGTGTCTCTGTGTGTCTGTGGGTGGGTGTATTTCTGTGTCTGCGAGTGTGTGTATTAGTGTATCTGTGTGTATGTACTCGTGCCTCTGAGTGTCTGTGAGTGTGTGCATTAGTGTCTCTGTGGGTCTGTGAATGTGTGTATTAGTGTCTCTGTGTGTCTGCGATTGTGTGTATTAGTGTCTCTGTGTGTCTGTGAGTGTGTGTTAGTGTCTCTGTGTGTCTGTGAGTGTGTGTATTTCAGTGTCTGTGAGTGTGTGTTAGTGTCTCTGTGTGTCTGTGGGTGTGTGTATTAGTGCCTCTGTGTGTCTGCGAGTGTGTGTGTAAGTGCCTCTGTGTGTCTGTAAGTGTTTGTATTCGTGCCTCTGAGTGTCTGTGAGTGTGTGTATTAGTGTCTCTGTGTGTCTGCGAGTCTGTGTGTTAGTGTATCTGTGGTCTGTGAGTGTGTGTATTAGTGTCTCTGTGTGTCTGCGAGTTTGTGTGTTAGTGTCTCAATGTGTCTGCGAGTTTGTGTGTTAGTGTCTCTCTGTGTGTCTGTGAGAGTGTCTATTGGAGTCTCTATGTGTCTGTGAGTGTGTGTTTGTGTGTTAGTGTCACTGTGAGTCTGCGAGTGTGTGTATTTCTGTGACTGCGAGTGTGTGTATTAGTGTCTCTGTGTGTCTGCGAGTGTGTGTATTCGTGTCTCTGCGATTGTGTATATTAGAGTCTCTGTGTGTCTGTGAGTGTGTGTTAGTGTCTCTGTGAGTCTGCGAGTGTGTGTATTTCAGTGTCTCTGTGTGTCTGCGATTGTGTGTATTAGTGTCTCTGTGTGTCTGCGATTTTGTGTATTAGTGTATCTGTGTGTCTCTGAGTGTGTGTTAGCGTCTCTGTGCGTCTGTGTGTGTATGTCAGTGTCTGCGAGTGTGTTTATTAGTGTCTCTGTGTGTCTGTGAGTGTGTGTATTAGTGTCTCTGTGTGTCTGTGAGTGTGTGTATTCGTGTCTCTGTGTGTCTGTGGGTGTGTGTATTCGTGCCTCTGTGGGTCTGCGAATGTGTGTTTTTGTGTCTCTGTGTGCCTGTGAGTGTGTGTATTAGTGTCTTTGTGTGTATGTGGGTGGGTGTATTTCTGTGTCTGCGAGTGTGTGTATTAGTGTATCTGTGTGTATGTACTCGTGCCTCTGAGTGTCTGTGAGTGTGTGTATTAGTGTCTCTGTGTGTCTGTGAGTGTGTGTATTAGTGTCTCTGTGTGTCTGCGATTGTCTGTATTAGTGTCTCTGTGTGTCTGTGAGTGTGTGTTAGTGTCTCTGTGTGTCTGTGGGTGTGTGTATTAGTGCCTCTGTGTGTCTGCGAGTGTGTGTGTAAGTGCCTCTGTGTGTCTGTAAGTGTGTGTATTCGTGCCTCTGAGTGTCGGTGAGTGTGTGTATTAGTGTCTCTGTGTGTCTGCGAGTCTGTGTGTTAGTGTATCTGTGGTCTGTGAGTGTGTGTATTAGTGTCTCTGTGTGTCAGCGAGTTTGTGTGTTAGTGTCTCAATGTGTCTGCGAGTGTGTGTATTCGTGTCTCTCTGTGTGTCTGTGAGAGTGTCTATTGGAGTCTCTGTGTGTCTGTGAGTGTGTGTTTGTGTGTTAGTGTCACTGTGAGTCTGCGAGTGTGTGTATTTCTGTGTCTGCGAGTGTGTGTATTAGTGTCTCTGTGTGTCTGCGAGTGTGTGTATTCGTGTCGCTGTGTGCCTGCGATTGTGTGTATTAGAGTCTCTGTGTGTCTGTGAGTGTGTGTTCGTGTCTCTGTGAGTCTGCGAGTGTGTGTATTTATGTGTCTGCGTGTGTGTGTATTATTGTCTCTGTGTGCCTGTGAGTGTGTGTATGAGTGTCTCTATGTGTCTGCGATTGTGTGTTTTAGTGTCTCTGTGTGTCTGTGAGTGTGTGTTAGTGTCTCTGTGTGTGATAGTGACTCTGTGTGTCTGTGGGTGGGTGAATGTCTGTGTCTGCGAGTGTGTATATTAGTGTCTCTGTGTGTCTGTGAGTGTGTGTTAGTGTCTCTGTGAGTCTGCGAGTGTGTGTATTTCTGTGTCTGCGAGTGTGTGTATTAGTGTCTCTGTGTGCCTGTGAGTGTTTGTTTGTGTGTTAGTGTCTCTGTGTCTGCGAGTGTGTGTTAGTGCCTTTGTGTGTCTGTGAGTGTGTGTTAGTGTCTCTGTGTGTCTGCGAGTGTATGTTACTGTATCTGTGTGTCTGCGAGTGTGTGTATTTGTGTGTCTGCGAGTGTGTGTATTAGTGTCTCTGTGTCAGCGAGTGTGTGTATTAATGTGTCTGTGTGTCTGCGAGAGTGTTTAGTACTGTCTCTGTGTGTCTGCGAGTGTGTGTATTTGAGTGAGTGTGTATATTAGTGCCTCTGTGTGTTTGAGAGTGTGTGTGTTAGTGTCTCTATGTGTCTGCCAGTGTGTGTGTTAGTGTCACTGTGAGTCTGCGAGTGTGTGTATTTGTGTGTCTGCGAGTGTGTGTATTAGTGTCTCTGTGTGTCTGTGAGTGTGTGTTTGCGTGTTAGTTTCTCTGTGTGTCTGTGAGTGTGTGTATTTCTGTGTCTGCGAGTGTGTGTATTAGTATCTCTGTGTGTCTGTGAGTGTGTGTACTAGTGTCTATGTGTGTCTGTGGATGTGTGTATTTCTGTGTATGCGAGTGTGTGTATTAGTGTCTCTGTGTGTCTGTGAGTGTGTGTATTAGTGTCTCTGTGTGTCTGTGAGTGTGTGTATTAGTTTCACTGTGTGTCTGCGATTGTGTGTATTAGTGTCTCTGTGTGTCTGCGATTGTGTGTATTAGTGTATCTGTGTGTCTCTGAGTGTGTGTTAGCGTCTCTGTGCGTCTGCGTGTGTGTGTATTTCAGTGTCTGCGAGTGTGTTTATTAGTGTCTCTGTGTGTCTGTGAGTGTGTGTATTAGTGTCTCTGTGTGTCTGTGAGTGTGTTTATTCGTGTCTCTGTGTGTCTGTGGGTGTGTGTAGTCATGCCTCTGTGTGTCTGCGAGTGTGTGTTTTCGTGTCTCTGTGTGTCTGTGGGTTTGTGAATGTCTGTGTCTGCGAGTGTGTATATTAGTGTCTCTGTGTGTCTGTGAGTGTATGTATATGTGTCTCTGTGTGTCTGTGTGTGTGTGTTAGTGTCTCTGTGTGTCTGCGAGTGTGTGTATTAGTGTCTCTGTGTGTCTGTGAGTGTGTGTATTCGTGTCTTTGTGTGTATGTGGGTGGGTGTATTTCTGTGTCTGCGAGTGTGTGTATTAGTGTATCTGTGTGTATGTACTCGTGTCTCTGTGGGTCTGTGAGTGTGTGTATTAGTGTCTCTGTGTGTCTGCGATTGTGTGTATTAGTGTCTCTGTGTGTCTGTGAGTGTGTGTTAGTGTCTCTGTGTGTCTGTGAGTGTGTGTATTTCAGTGTCTGTGAGTGTGTGTTAGTGTCTCTGTGTGTCTGTGGGTGTGTGTATTAGTGCCTCTGTGTGTCTGCGAGTGTGTGTGTAAGTGCCTCTGTGTGTCTGTAAGTGTGTGTATTCGTGCCTCTGAGTGTCTGTGAGTGTGTGTATTAGTGTCTCTGTGTGTCTGCGAGTCTGTGTGTTAGTGTATCTGTGGTCTGTGAGTGTGTGTATTAGTGTCTCTGTGTGTCTGCGAGTTTGTGTGTTAGTGTCTCAATGTGTCTGCGAGTGTGTGTATTAGTGTCTCTCTGTGTGTCAGTGAGAGTGTCTATTGGAGTCTCTATGTGTCTGTGAGTGTGTGTTTGTGTGTTATGTCACTGTGAGTCTGCGAGTGTGTGTATTTCTGTGTCTGCGAGTGTGTGTATTGGTGTCTCTGTGTGTCTGCGAGGGTGTGTATTCGTGTCTCTGCGATTGTGTATATTAGAGTCTCTGTGTGTCTGTGAGTGTGTGTTAGTGTCTCTGTGAGTCTGCGAGTGTGTGTATTTCAGTGTCTGCGTGTGTGTGTATTATTGTCTCTGTGTGCGTGTGAGTGTGTGTATGAGTGTCTCTATGTGTCTGCGATTGTGTGTTTTATTGTCTCTGTGTGTCTGTGAGTGTGTGTTAGTGTCTCTGTGTGTGATAGTGACTCTGTGTGTCTGTGGGTGTGTGTATGTCTGTGTCTGCGAGTGTGTATATTAGTGTCTCTGTGTGTCTGTGAGTGTGTGTTTGCGTGTTAGTGTCTCTGTGTGTCTGTGAGTGTGTGTACTAGTGTCTATGTGTGTCTGTGGATGTGTGTATTTCTGTGTATGCGAGTGTGTCTATTAGTGTCTCTGTGTGTCTGTGAGTGTGTGTATTAGTGTGTCTGTGTGTCTGTGAGTGTGTGTATTAGTGTCTCTGTGTGTCTGCGATTGTGTGTATTAGTGTCTCTGTGTGTCTGCGATTGTGTGTATTAGTGTATCTGTGTGTCTCTGAGTGTGTGTTAGCGTCTCTGTGCGTCTGTGTGTGTATTTCAGTGTCTGCGAGTGTGTTTATTAGTGTCTCTGTGTGTCTGTGAGTGTGTGTATTAGTGTCTCTGTGTGTCTGTGAGTGTGTGTATTCGTGTCTCTGTGTGTCTGTGGGTGTGTGTGTTCGTGCCTCTGTGGGTCTGCGAATGTGTGTTTTTGTGTCTCTGTGTGCCTGTGAGTGTGTGTATTAGTGTCTTTGTGTGTATGTGGGTGGGTGTATTTCTGTGTCTGCGAGTGTGTGTATTAGTGTATCTGTGTGTATGTACTCGTGCCTCTGAGTGTCTGTGAGTGTGTGTATTAGTGTCTCTGTGTGTCTGTGAGTGTGTGTATTAGTGTCTCTGTGTGTCTGCGATTGTGTGTATTAGTATCTCTGTGTGTCTGTGAGTGTGTGTTAGTGTCTCTGTGTGTCTGTGGGTGTGTGTATTAGTGCCTCTGTGTGTCTGCGAGTGTGTGTGTAAGTGCCTCTGTGTGTCTGTAAGTGTGTGTATTCGTGCCTCTGAATGTCGGTGAGTGTGTGTATTAGTGTCTCTGTGTGTCGGCGAGTCTGTGTGTTAGTGTATCTGTGGTCTGTGAGTGTGTGTATTAGTGTCTCTGTGTGTCTGCGAGTTTGTGTGTTAGTGTCTCAATGTGTCTGCGAGTGTGTGTATTCGTGTCTCTCTGTGTGTCTGTGAGAGTGTCTATTGGAGTCTCTGTGTGTCTGTGAGTGTGTGTTTGTGTGTTAGTGTCACTGTGAGTCTGCGAGTGTGTGTATTTCTGTGTCTGCGAGTGTGTGTATTAGTGTCTCTGTGTGTCTGCGAGTGTGTGTATTCGTGTCTCTGTGTGTCTGCGATTGTGTGTATTAGAGTCTGTGTGTCTGTGAGTGTGTGTTCGTGTCTCTGTGAGTCTGCGAGTGTGTGTATTTATGTGTCTGCGTGTGTGTGTATTATTGTCTCTGTGTGCCTGTGAGTGTGTGTATGAGTGTCTCTATGTGTCTGCGATTGTGTGTTTTAGTGTCTCTGTGTGTCTGTGAGTGTGTGTTAGTGTCTCTGTGTGTGATAGTGACTCTGTGTGTCTGTGGGTGGGTGAATGCCTGTGTCTGCGAGTGTGTATATTAGTGTCTCTGTGTGTCTGTGAGTGTGTGTTAGTGTCTCTGAGAGTCTGCGAGTGTGTGTATTTCTGTGTCTGCGAGTGTGTGTATTAGTGTCTCTGTGTGCCTGTGAGTGTTTGTTTGTGTGTTAGTGTCTCTGTGTCTGCGAGTGTGTGTTAGTGCCTTTGTGTGTCTGTGAGTGTGTGTTAGTGTCTCTGTGTGTCTGCGAGTGTATGTTACTGTATCTGTGTGTCTGCGAGTGTGTGTATTTGTGTGTCTGCGAGTGTGTGTATTAGTGTCTCTGTGTCAGCGAGTGTGTGTATTAATGTGTCTGTGTGTGTGCGAGAGTGTTTAGTACTGTCTCTGTGTGTCTGCGAGTGTGTGTATTTGAGTGAGTGTGTATATTAGTGCCTCTGTGTGTTTGAGAGTGTGTGTGTTAGTGTCTCTATCTGTCTGCCAGTGTGTGTGTTAGTGTCACTGTGAGTCTGCGAGTGTGTGTATTTGTGTGTCTGCGAGTGTGTGTATTAGTGTCTCTGTGTGTCAGCGAGTGAGTGTATTAGTGGCTCTGTGTGTCTGTGAGAGTGTGTATTAGTGTCTCTGTGTGTCTCCGAGTGTGTGTATTTGTGTCTGTGTGAGTGTGTGTATTAGTGCCTCTGTGTGTTTGCTGGAGTGTGTGTTAGTGTCTCTATGTGTCTGGGAGCGTGTGTTAGTTACTCTGTGTGTCTGCCAGTGTATGTATTAGTGCCTCTGTGTGTCTGCGAGAGTGTTTGTGTCTCTGTGTGTCTGTGAGTGTGTGTATTTGTGTGTGTGTGAGTGTGTGTTAGTGTGTCTGTGCGTCTGCGAGTGTGTGTATTAGTGTCTCTGTGTGTCTGTGAGTGTGTGTATTAGTGTCTTTGTGTGTATGTGGGTGGGTGTATTTCTGTGTCTGCCAGTGTGTGTATTAGTGTATCTGTGTGTATGTACTCGTGCCTCTGAGTGTCTGTGAGTGTGTGTATTAGTGTCTCTGTGTGTCTGTGAGTGTGCGTATTAGTGTCTCTGTGTGTCTGCGAGTGTGTGTATTAGTGTCTCTGTGTGTCTGTGAGTGTGTGTTAGTGTCTCTGTGTGTCTGCGAGTGTGTGTGTTAGTGCCTCTGTGTGTCTGTGAGTGTGTGTATTCGTGCCTCTGTGTGTCTGTGAGTGTGTGTTAGTGTCTCTGTGTGTCTGTGAGTGTCTGTGTTTCAGTGTCTGTGAGTGTGTGTATTAGTGTCTCTGTGTGTCTGTGGGTGTGTGTATTAGTGTCTCTGTGTGTCTGCGAGTGTGTGTGTTAGTGCCTCTGTGTGTCTGTGAGTGTGTGTATTCGTGCCTCTGAGTGTCTGTGAGTGTGTGTATTAGTGTCTCTGTGTGTCTGCGAGTCTGTGTGTTAGTGTATTTGTGTGTCTGTGAGTGTGTGTATTAGTGTCTCTGTGTTTCTGCGAGTTTGTGTGTTAGTGTCTCAATGTGTCTGCGAGTGTGTGTATTAGTGTCTCTCTGTGTGTCTGTGAGAGTGTCTATTGGAGTCTCTGTGTGTCTGTGAGTGTGTGTTTGTGTGTTAGTGTCACTGTGAGCCTGCGAGTGTGTGTATTTCTGTGTCTGCGAGTGTGTGTATTAGTGTCTCTGTGTGTCTGCGAGTGTGTGTATTCGTGTCTCTGTGTGTCTGCGATTGTGTGTATTAGAGTCTCTGTGTGTCTGCGAGTCTGTGTGTTAGTGTATTTGTGTGTCTGTGAGTGTGTGTATTAGTGTCTCTGTGTGTCTGCGAGTTTGTGTGTTAGTGTCTCAATGTGTCTGCGAGTGTGTGTATTAGTGTCTCTCTGTGTGTCTGTGAGAGTGTCTATTGGAGTCTCTGTGTGTCTGTGAGTGTGTGTTTGTGTGTTAGTGTCACTGTGAGCCTGCGAGTGTGTGTATTTCTGTGTCTGCGAGTGTGTGTATTAGTGTCTCTGTGAGTCTGCGAGTGTGTGTATTTGTGTGTCTGCGTGTGTGTGTACTTGTGTCTCTGTGTGTCTGCGAGTGTGTGTGTTAGTGTCTCTATGTGTCTCCGAGTGTGTGTATTAGTGTCTCTCTGTGTGTCTGCGAGAGTGTGTATTAGAGTCTCTGTGTGTCTGTGAGTGTGTGTTTGTGTGTTAGTGTCTCTGTGTGTCTGTGAGTGTGTGTACTAGTGTCTCTGTGTGTCTGTGGGTGTGTGTATTTCTGTGTCTGCGAGTGTGTGTATTAGTGTCTCTGTGTGTCTGCGAGTGTGTGTATTTGTGTCTCTGTGTGTCTGCGATTGCGTGTATTAGTGTCGATGTGTGTCGGTGAGTGTGTGTTAGTGTCTCTGTGTGTCTGTGAGTGTGTGCATTTATGTGTCTGCGAGTTTGATTATTAGTGTCTCTGTGTGTCTGCGAGTGTGTGTTAGTGCCTCTGTGTGTCTGTGAGTGTGTGTATGAGTGTCTCTATGTGTCTGCGATTGTGTGTTTTAGTGACTGTGTGTCTGTGGGTGTGTGTATGTCTGTGTCTGCAAGTGTGTATATTAGTGTCTCTGTGTGTCTGTGAGTGTATGTATTTGTGACTCTGTGTGTCTGTGGGTGTGTGTTAGTGTCTCTGTGTCTGCGAGTGTATGTATTAGTGTCTCTGTCTGTCTGTGAATGTGTGTATTAGTGTCTTTGTGTGTCTGTGGGTGGGTGTATTTCTGTGTCTGCGAGTGTGTGTATTAGTGTCTCTGTGTGTATGTATTCGTGCCTCTGAGTGTCTGTGAATGTGTGTTAGCGTCTCTGTGCGTCTGTGAGTGTGTGTATTTCTGTGTCTGCGAGTGTGTGTATTCGTGTCTCTGTGTGTCTGTGGGTGTGTGTATTAGTGCCTCTGTGTGTCTGCGAGTGTGTGTGTTAGTGCCACTGTGTGTCTGTGAGTGTGTGTATGAGTGTCTCTGTGTGCCAGCGATTGTGTGTTAGTGTCTCTGTGTGTCTGCGAGTGTGTATTTCTGTGTCTGCGAGAGTGTGTATTAGTGACTCTGTGAGTGTGTGTATTTGTGTGTCTGTGGGTGAGTGTATTTCTGTGTCTGCGAGTGTGTATTAGTGTCTCTGTGTGGCTGTGAGTGTATGTATTAGTGTCTCTGTGTGTCTGTGGGTGTGTGTATTAGTGTCTCTGAGTGTCTGCGAGTGTGTATTAGTGTCTCTGTGAGTGTGTGTATTAGTGTCTTTGTGTGTCTGTGGTTTTGTGTATTTCTGTGTCTGCGAGTGTGTGTATTAGTGTCTCTGTGTGTCTGCGAGTGTGTGTATTATTGCATCTGAGTGTCTGTGAGTGTGTGTATTAGTATCTCTGTGTGTCTGTGAGTGTGTGTATTAGTGTCTCTGTGTGTCTGCAATTGTGTGTATTAGTGTCTCTGTGTGTCTGTGAGTGTGTGTTAGTGTCTCTGTGTCTCTGTTAGTGTGTGTATTTGTGTCTGTGAATGTGTGTATTAGTGTCTATGTGTGTCTGAGGGTGTGTGTATTAGCGTATCTGTGTGTCTGTGAGTGTGTGTTAGTGTATCTGTGTGTCTGCGAGTGTGTGTATTTGTGTGTCTGCGTGTGTGTGTATTAGTGTCTCTGTGTGTCTGCGAGTGTGTGTATTTGTGTGTCTGCGAGTGTGTGTATTAGTGTCTCTGTGTCTGCTAGTGTGTGTGTTAGTGTATCTGTGTGTCTGCGAGTGTGCGTATTAGTGTCTCTCTGTGTCTATGAGTGTGTGTTAGTGTATCTGTGTGTCTGCGAATGTGTGTATTTGTGTGTCTGCGAGTGTGTGTATTAGTGTCTCTGTGTGCCTGTGAGTGTGTGTTTGTGTGTTAGGGTCTCTGTGAGTCTGACTGTGAATGTGTGTATTAGTGTCTTTGTGTATCTGTGGGTGTGTGTATTTCTGTATCTGCGAGTGTGTGTATTAGTGTCTCTGCATATATGTATTCGTGCCTCTGAGTGTCTGTGAGTGTGTATATTAGTGTCTCTCTGTGTCTGTGAGTGTGTGTATTAGTGTCTCTGTGTGTCTGCGATTGTGTGTATTAGTGTCGCTGTGTGTCTGTGAGTGTGTGTTAGTGTCGCTGTGTGTCTGTGAGTGTGTGTATTTCTGTGACTGTGAGTGTGTGTATTAGTGTCTCTGTGTGTCTGTGGGTGTGTGTATTAGTGTCTCTGTGTGTCTGCGAGTGTGTGTGTTAGTGCCTCTGTGTCTCTGTGAGTGTGTGTATTCGTGCCTCTGAGTGTCTGTGGGTGTGTGTATTAGTGTCTCTGTGTGTCTGCGAGTGTGTGTGTTAGTATCTCTATGTGTCTGCGAGTGTGTGTATTAATGTCTCTCTGTGTGTCTGCGAGAGTGGCTATTAGAGTCTCTGTGTGCCTGTGAATGTGTGTTTGTGTGTTAGTGTCTCTGTGTGTCTACGAGTGTGTGTATGTGTGTGTATGTGTGTGTGTGTATTAGTGCCTCTGTGTGTCTGTGAGTGTGCGTTAGTGTCTCTGTGAGTCTGCGAGTGTGTGTATTTGTGTGTCTGCGAGTGCGTGTATTAGTGTCTCTGTGTGCCTGTGAGTGTGTGTTTGTCTGATAGTGTCTCTGTGTGTCTGCGAGTGTGTGTTAGTGCCTCTGTGTGTCTGTGAGTGTGTGTTACTGTCTCTGTGTGTCAGTGAGTGTGTGTTAGTGTCTCTGTGTGTCTGCGAGTGTATGTTAGTGTATCTGTGTGTCTGTGAGTGTGTGTATTTGTGTGTCTGCGAGTGTGTGTATTAGTGTCTCTGAGTCAGCGAGCGTGTGCATTAATGTTTCTGTGTGTCTGCGAGAGTGTTTATTACTGTCTCTGTGTGTCTGCCAGTGTGTGTATTTGTGTGAGTGTGTGTATTAGTGCCTCTGTGTGTTTGAGAGTATCTGATAGTGTCTCTATGTGTCTGCGAGTGTGTGTGTTAGTGTCTCTATGTGTCTGCGAGTGTGTGTTAGTGTCACTGTGAGTCTACGAGTGTGTGTATTTGTGTGTCTGCGAGTGTGTGTATTAGTGTCTCTGTGTGCCTGTGAGTGAGTGTATTAGTGGCTCTGTGTGTCTGCGAGAGTGTGTATTAGTGTCTCTGTGTGTCTGCGAGTGCGTGTATTTGTGTCTGTGTGAGTGTGTGTATTAGTGCCTCTGTGTGTTTGCGAGTGTGTGTGTTAGTGTCTCTATGTGTCTGCGAGCGTGTGTTAGTGGCTCTGTGTGTCTGTGAGTGTGTGTATTTGTGTGAGTGTGTATTAGTGTCTCTGTGTGTCTGCGAGTGTGTGTGTTAGTGTCTCTATGTATCTGCGAGTGTGTGTATTAGTGTATCTGTGTGTCTGCGAGTGTGTGTTAGTGTCTCTGTGAGTCTGCGAGTGTGTGAATTTGTGTGTCTGCGAGTGTGTATATTAGTGTCGCTGTGTGACTGCGGGTGTGTGTGTGAGTGTCTCTATGTGTCTCCGAGTGTGTGTATTAGTGTATATCTGTGTGTCTGCGAGAGTGTGTTTGTGTGTTAGTGTCTCTGTGTGTCTGTGAGTGTGTGTACTAGTGTCCCTGTGTGTCTGTGGGTGTGTCTGCAAGTGTGTGTATTAGTGTCTCTGTGTGTCTGCCAGTGTGTGTATTAGTGCCTCTGAGTGTCTGTGAGTGCGTGTATTAGTGTCTCTGTGTGTTTGAGATTGTGTGTTTTAGTGTCTCTGTGTGTCTGTGAGAGTGTGTTAGTGTCTCTGTGTGTCTGTGAGTGTGTGTATTTCTGTGTCTGCGAGTGTGAGTGTTAATGTCACTGTGTGTCTGTGGGTGTGTGTAGTAGTGTCTCTGTGTGTCTGCGAGTGTGTGTATTAGTGTCTCTGTGTGTCTGCGATTGTGTGTTTTAGTGTCTTGGTGTGTCTGTGGGTGGGTGTATTTCTGTGTCAGCGAGTGTGTGTATTAGTGTCTCTGTGTGTATGTATTCGTGCCTCTGAGTGTCTGTGAGTGTGTGTATTAGTGTCTCTGTGTGTCTGTGAGTGTGTGTATTAGTGTCTCTGTGTGTCTGCGATTGTGTGTATTAGTGTCTCTGTGTGTCTGTGAGTGTGTGTTAGTGTCTCTGTGTGTCTGTGAGTGTGTGTATTAGTGTCTCTGTGTGTCTGTGGGTGGGTGTATTAGTGCCTCTGTGTGTCTGCGAGTGTGTGTGTTATTGCCTCGGTGTGTCTGTGAGTGTGTGTATTCGCGCCTCTGAGTGTCTGTGAGTGTGTGTATTAGTGTCTCTGTGTGTCTGCGAGTGTGTGTTAGTGTATCTGTGTGTCTGTGAGTGTGTGTATTAGTGTCTCTGTGTCTCTGCGAGTGTGTGTATCAGTGTCTCTCTGTGTGTCTGCGAGAGTGTCTATTAGAGTATCTGTGTGTCTGTGAGTGTGTGTTTGTGTGTTTGTGTCTCTGTGTGTCTACGAGTGTGTGTATTTCTGTGTCTGCGACTGTGTGTATTAGTGTCTCTGTGTGTCTGTGAGTGTGTGGTAGTGTCTCTGTGAGTCTGCGAGTGTGTTTATTTCTGTGTCTGCAAGTGTGTGTATTAGTGTCTCTGTGTGCCTGTGAGTGGGTGTTTGTGTATTAGTGTCTCTGTGTGTCTGCGAGTGTCTGTTAGTGCCTCTGTGTGTCTGTGAGTGTATGTTAGTGTAGCTGTGTGTCTGCGAATATGTGTATTTGTGTGTCTGCGAGTGTGTGTATTAGTGTCTCTGTGTGCCTGTGAGTGTGTGTTTGTGTGTTGGTGTCTCTGTGAGTCTACGAGTGTGTGTATTAGTGTCTCTGTGTGTCTGGGAGAGTGTTTATTAGTGTCTCTGTGTGTCTGGGTGTGTGTGTATTTGTGTGAGTGTGTGTATTAGTGCCTCTGTGTGTTTGACAGTGTGTGTGTTAGTGTCTCTATGTGTCTGCGAGTGTGTGTGTTAGTGTCTCTATGTATCTGCGAGTGTGTGTTAGTGTCACTGGGAGTCTGCGAGTGTGTGTATTTGTGTGTCTGCGAGTATGTGTATTAGTGTCTCTGTGTGTCTGCGAGTGAGTGTATTATTGGCTCTGTGTGTCTGCGAGAGTGTGTATTAGTGTCTCTGTGTGTCTGCGAGTGTGTGTATTTGTGTCCGTGTGAGTGTGTGTATTAGTGCCTCTGTGTGTTTGCGAGTGTGTGTGTTAGTGTCTATATGTGTCTGCGAGCGTGTGTTAGTGGCTTTGTGTGTCTGCGAGTGTATGTATTAGTGCCGCTGTGTGTCTACGAGAGTGTTTATGTCTCTGTGTGTCTGTGAGTGTGTGTATTTGTGTGTGTGTGAGTGTGTATTAGTGTCTCTGTGTGTCTGCGAGTGTGTGTGTTAGTGTCTCTATGTATCTGCGAGTGTGTGTATTAGTGTATCTGTGTGTCTGCGAGTGTGTGTTAGTGTCTCTATGTATCTGCGAGTGTGTGTATTTGTGTGAGTGTGTGTATTAGTGCCTCTGTGTGTTTGCGAGTGTGTGTGTTAGTATCTCTATGTGTCTGCGAGTGAGTATGTTAGTATCTCTATGTGTCTGCGAGTGTGTGTTAGTGTCTCTGTGAGTCTGCGAGTGTGTGTATTTGTGTGTCTGCGAGTGTGTGTATTAGTGTCTCTATGTGTCTGTGAGTGTGTGTATTAATGTCTCTGTGTGTCTGTGGGTGGGTGTCTTAGTGTCTCTGTGTGTCTGCGATTGTGTGTATTAGTATCTCTGTGTGTCTGTGGGTGGGTGTATTTCTGTGTGTATTTGTGTGTCTGCGAGTGTGTGTATTAGTGTCTCTCTGTGTGCCTGCGAGAGTGTGTTTGTGTGTTAGTGTCTCTGTGTGTCTGTGAGTGTGTGTACTAGTGTGTCTGTGGGTGTGTCTATTTCTGTGTCTGCGAGTGGGTGTATTAGTGTCTCTGTGTGTCTGCTATTGTGTGTATTAGTGCCTCTGAGTGTCTGTGAGTGTGTGTATTAGTGTCTGTGTGTGTCTGCGATTGTGTGTATTAGTGTCTGTGAGTGAGTGTTAGTGTCTCTGTGTGTCTGTGAGTGTGTGTATTTCTGTGTCTGCGAGTGTGCGTATTAGTGTCTCTGTGTGTCTGCGAGTGTGTGTATTAGTGCCTCTGTGTGTCTGTGAGTGTGTGTTAGTGTCTCTGTGTGTCTGTGAGTGTGTGTATTTCTGTGTCTGTGAGTGTGTGTATTTGTGTGTCTGTGGTGTGTGTATTAGTGTCTCTGTGTGTCTGCGAGTGTTTGTGTTAGTGCCTCTGTGTGTCTGTGAGTGTGTGTATTAGTGTCTCTGTGTGTCTGCGAGAGTGTGTGTTAGTGTATCTGTGTGTCTGTGAGTGTGTGTATTAGTGTCTCTGTGTGCCTGCGAGAGTGTGTGTTAGTGCCTCTGTGTGTCTGTGAGTGTGTGTATTCGTGCCTCTGAATGTCTGTCAGTGTGTGTATTAGTGTCTCTGTGTGTCTGTGAGTGAGTGTTAGTGTCTCTGTGTGCCTGTGAGTGTGTGTATTTCTGTGAGTGTTTATTAGTGTCTCTCTGTGTCTGTGAGTGTGTGTTAGTGTCTCTGTGTGTCTTTGAATGTGTGTATTAGTGTCTCTGTGTGTCTGCCATTGTGTGTATTAGTGTCTCTGTGTGTCTGTGAGTGTGTGTTAGTGTGTCTGTGAGTGTGTGTATTTCTGTGTCTGTGAGTGTGTGTATTTGTGTGTCTGTGGTGTGTGTATTAGTGCCTCTGTGTGTCTGTGAGTGTGTGTATTAGTGTCTCTGTGTGTCTGCGAGAGTGTGTGTTAGTGTATCTGTGTGTCTGTGAGTGTGTGTATTAGTGTCTCTGTGTGCCTGCGAGAGTGTGCGTATTAGTGTCTCTGTCTGTCTGCGAGTGTGTGTATTAGTGCCTCTGAGTGTCTGTGAGTGTGTGTATTAGTGTCTCTGTGTGTCTGTGGGTGTGTGTATTAGTGTCGCTGTGTGTCGGCGAGTGTGTGTGTTAGTGCCTCTGTGTGTCTGTGAGTGTGCGTATAAGTGTCTCTATGTGTCTGCGATTGTGTGTTTTAGTGTATCTGTGTGTCTGTGAGTGTGTGTTAGTGTCTCTGTGTGTGTTAGTGTCTCTGTGTGTCTGTGGGTGGGTGTATTTCTGTGTCTGCGAGTGAGTATATTAGTATCTCTGTGTGTCTGTGAGTATATGTAATTGTGTCTCTGTGTGTCTGTGGGTGTATGTGTTAGTGTCTCTGTGTGTCTGCGAGTGAGTGTATTAGTGTCTCTGTGTGTCTGTGAGTGTGTGTATTTGTGTCTTTGTGTGTCTGTGGGTGTTTGTATTTCTGTGTCAGCGAGTGTGTGTATTAGTGTCTCTGTGTGTATGTATTCGTGCCTCTGAGTATCTGTGAGTGTGTGTATTAGTGTCTCTGTGTGTCTGTGAGTGTGTGTTAGTGTCTGTGTGTCTGTGAGTGTGTGTATTAGTCTCTCTGTGTGTCTCTGAGTGTGTTTATTAGTGTCTCTGTGTGTCTGTGAGTTTGTTTATTAGTGGCTCTCTGTGTCTGTGAGTGTGTGTTAGTGTTTCTGTGTGTCTTTGAATGTGTGTATTAGTGTCTCTATGTGTCAGCCATTGTGTGTATTAGTGTCTCTGTGTGTCTGCTAGAGTGTGTGTTAGTGTCTCTGTGTGTCTGCGAGTGTGTGTCTTAGTGTCTCTATGTATCTGCGAGTGTGTGTATTAGTGTATCTGTGTGTCTGCGAGTGTGTGTGTTAGTTTCTCTATATGTCTGCGAGTGTGTGTATTAGTGTCTCTGTGTGTCTGCGAGTGTGTGTATTTGTGTCTCTATGTGTGGGTAGTGTGAGTATTCGTGTCTCTGTGTGTCTGCAAGTGTGTGTATTAGTGTCTCTATGTGTCTGCGAGTGTGTGTATTAGTGTCTCTATGTGTCTGCGAGTGTGTCTATTAGTGTCTTTGTGTGTCTGCGAGTGTGTCTATTAGTGTCTCTGTGTGTCTGCGAGTGTGTGTGTTAGTGTCTCTGTGAGACTACGAGTGTTTGTATTTGTGTGTCTGCGAGTGTATGTATTAGTGCCTCTGTGTGTCTGCGAGAGTGTTTGTGTCTCTTTGTGTCTGTGAGTGTGTGTATTTGTGTGTGTGTGAGCGTGTATTTGTGTCTCTGTGTGTCTGCGAGTGTGTGTGTTAGTGTCTCTATGTATCTGCGAGTGTGTGTATCAGTGTATCTGTGTGTCTGCGAGTGTGTGTGTTAGTTTCTCTATATGTCTGCGAGTGTGTGTATTAGTGTATCTGTGTGTCTGCGAGTGTGTGTATTAGTGTTTCTATGTGTGGGTAGTGTGTGTATTCGTGTCTCTGTGTGTCTGCGAGTGTGTGTATTAGTGTCTCTATGTGTCTGCGAGTGTGTGTATTAGTGTCTCTATGTGTCTGCGAGTGTGTCTATTAGTGTCTTTGTGTGTCTGCGTGTGTGTCTATTAGTGTCTCTGTGTGTCTGCGAGTGTGTGTGTTAGTGTCTCTGTGAGACTACCAGTTTTTGTATTTGTGTGTTTGCGAGTGTGTGTGTTAGTGTCTCTATGTCTCTGCGAGTGTGTATCTTAATGTTATGGGCCAGGGTTTAGAGAACCCCAAAGTGTATCATGGAGTTCCCCTGACCCAAAATGTTTAATAGATTGTGTTATGGGGAGCACATGGCCCTCTCTACAGGTGTGGGACAGCAGAAACGGAAAAGCACCTTCTAAAGCACAACAATGTTTATTCTATATACTCAAGTTAACCTTTCTAAAATATACAGTGAACAACTTAGGAACCAGAAATTCAAATTCAACCCCCAAAGAATACAACACTAAGTAACCCATAAGCTGTCCTTTTGACAGCCAGAAGACTTAAGAAACACCTTTGACCAGAGGGACAAAGAACAAAGAATAAAGAAATGTACAGCACAGGAACAGGCCCTTCGACCCTCCAAGCCCGTGCCGACCATGCTGCCCGACTAAACTACAATCTTCCACACTTCCTGGGTCCGTATCCTTCTATTCCCATCCTATTCATGTATTTGCCAAGATGCCCCTTAAATGTCCCTATCGTCCCTGCTTCACCACTTCCTCCGGTAGCGAGTTCCAGGCACCCACTACCCTCTGCGTAAAAAACTTGCCTCGTACATCTACTCTAAACCTTGCCCCTCTCACTTTAAACCTATGCCCCCTAGTAATTGACCCCTCTACCCTGGGGAAAAGCCTCTGACTATCCACTCTGTCTATGCCCCTCATAATTTTGTATACCTCTATCAGGTCTCCCCTCAACCTCCTTCGTTCCAGTGAGAACAAACCGAGTTTATTCATCCGCTCCTCATAGCTAATGCCCTCCATACCAGGCAACATTCTGGTAAATCTCTTCTGCACCCTCTCTAAAGCCTCCACATCCTTCTGGTAGTGTGTGACCAGAATTGAACACTATACTCCAAGTGTGGCCTAACTAAGGTTCTATACAGCTGCAACATGACTTGCCAATTCTTATACTCAATGCCCCGGCCAATGAATGCAAGCATGCCATATGCCTTCTTGACTACCTTCTCCACCTGTGTTGCCCCTTTCAATGACCTGTGGACCTGTACTCCTAGATCTCTTTGACTTTCAATACTCATGAGGGTTCTATCATTCACTGTATATTCCCTACCTGCATTAGACCTTCCAAAATGCATTTCCTCACATTTGTCCGGATTAAACTCCATCTGCCATCTCTCCGCCCAAGTCTCCAGACAATCTTCATCCTGCTGTATCCTCCGACAGTCCTCATCGCTATCCGCAATTCCACCAACCTTTGTATCGTCTGCAAACTTACTAATCAGACCAGTTACATTTTCCTCCAAATCATTTATATATACTACAAAGAGCAAAGGTCCCAGCACTGATCCCCGTGGAACACCACTGGTCACAGCCCTCCAATGAGAAAAGCATCCCTCCATTGCTACTCTCTGCCTTCTATGGCCTAGCCAGTTCTGTATCCACCTTGCCAGCTCACCCCTGATCCCGTGTGACTTCACCTTTTGTACTAGTCTACCATGAGGGACCTTGCCAAAGGCCTGACTGAAGTCCATGTAGACAACATCCACTGCCCTGCATAGAACATAGAACATAGAAAATACAGCACAGAACAGGCCCTTCGGCCCACGATGTTATGCCGAACCTTTGTCCTAGATTAATCATAGATTATCATTGAAATTACAGTGCAGAAGGAGGCCATTGGGTCCTTTGAGTCTGCACCGGCTCTTGGAAAGAGCACCATACCCAAACTCAACACCTCCACCCAACACCAAGGGCAATTTGGACATTAAGGGCAATTTATCATTGGCCAGTTCACCTAACCCGCACATCTTTGGACTGTGGGAGGAAACCGGAGCACCCGGAGGAAACCCACGCAGACACGGGGAGGACGTGCAGAACCCGCACAGACAATGACCCAAGCCGGAATCGAACCTGGGACCATGGAGCTGTGAAGCAATTGCGCTGTCCACAATGCTACCGTGCTGCCCTTAAGAACAAATAAATCTACACTATATCATTTTACCGTCATCCATGTACCTATCCAATAGCTGCTTGAAGGTACCTAATGTTTCCGACTCAACTACTTCCACAGGCAGTGCATTCCATGCCCCCACTACTCTCTGGGTAAAGAACCTACCTCTGATATCCCTCCTATATCTTCCACCTTTCACCTTAAATTTATGTCCCCTTGTAATGGTGTGTTCCACCCGGGGAAAAAGTCTCTGACTGTCTACTCTATCTATTCCCCTGATCATCTTATAAACCTCTATCAAGTCGCCCCTCATCCTTCTCCGCTCTAATGTGAACAGGCCTAGCACCCTCAACCTTTCCTCGTAAGACCTACTCTCCATTCCAGGCAACATCCTGGTAAATCTTCTTTGCACCTTTTCCAGAGCTTCGACATCCTTCCTAAAATGAGGCGACCAGAACTGTACACAATACTCCAAATGTGGCCTTACCAAAGTTTTGTACAGCTGCATCATCACCTCACGGCTCTTAAATTCAATCCCTCTGTTAATGAACGCGAGCACACCATAGGCCTTCTTTACAGCTCTATCCACTTGAGTGGCAACTTTCAAAGATGTATGAACATAGACCCCAAGATCTCTCTGCTCCTCCACATTGCCAAGAACTCTACCGTTAACCCTATTTTCCGCATTCATATTTGTCCTTCCAAAATGGACAACCTCACACTTTTCAGCGTTAAACTCCATCTGCCACTTCTCAGCCCAGCTCTGCATCCTATCTATATATCTTTGTAGCCGACAACAGCCCTCCTTACTACCCACAACTCCACCAATCTTCGTATCGTCTGCAAATTTACTGCCCCACCCTTCAACTCCCTCATCCAAGTCATTAATGAAAATCACAAACAGCAGAGGACCCAGAACTGATCCCTGCGGTACGCCACTGGTAACTGGGATCCAGGCTGAATATTTGCCATCCACCACCACTCTCTGACTTCTATCGGTTAGCCAGTTCGTTATCCAACTGGCCAAATTTCCCACTATCCCATGCCTCCTTACTTTCTGCATAAGCCTACCATGGGGAACTTTATCAAATGCCTTACTAAAATCCATGTACACTACATCCACTGCTTTACCTTCATCCACATGCTTGTTCACCTCCTCAAAGAATTCAATAAGATTTGTAAGGCAAGACCTACCCCTCACAAATCCGTGCTGACTATCCCTAATCAAGCAGTGTCTTTCCAGATGCTCAGAAATCCTATCCTTCAGTACCCTTTCCATTACCTTGCCTACCACCGAAGTAAGACTACCTGCATCAATCATCTTAGTGACCTCCTCGAAAAACTCTATCAAGTTATTGAGACACGACCTCCCATTCACAAAACCGTGCTGCCTCTCACTAATACATCCATTTGCTTCCAAATGGGAGTAGATCCTGTCTCGAAGTATTCTCTCCAGTAATTTCCCTACCACTGAAGCAAGGCTCACCGGCCTGTAGTTCCCGGGATTATCCTTGCTACCCTTCTTAAACAGAGGAACAACATTGGCTATTCTCCAGTCCTCCGGGGCATCCCCTGAAGACAGCGAGGATCCAAAGATTTCTGTCAAGGCCTCAGCAATTTCCTCTCCAGCCTCCTTCAGTATTCTGGGGTAGATCCCATCAGGCCCTGGGGACTTATCTACCTTAATATTTGTTAAGAACCCAACACCTCGTCTTTTTGGATCACAATGTGACCCAGGCTATCTACACCCCCTTCTCCAGACTCAACATCTGCCAATTCCTTCTCTTTTGTGAATACTGATGCAAAGTATTCATTTAGTACCTCGCCCATTTCCTCTGGCTCCACACATAGATTCCCTTGCCTATCCTTCAGAGGGCCAACCCTTTCCCTGGCTACCCTCTTGCTCTTACATTAGGTTTACATTCACTACTGAGAACATTTATAATTATGAATTCACCAAATGATCCAGAGATAGTCTTTTCATGGCAGAGATATCAACAGTACACCTGCTCTGTCTGGCTTCAGCTCCAACACTGACAACAAATCTAAAACACACCCTGGAGCAAACAGCCAAAACGAAAGTAAAAAGCGGACAGACAGCCCATCTCCACCCACTCTCTGACATCACTGCAGTAATAAACACCCATTTCTGTAAGGTACTTCACTATAGATATTTATATACATACCCATTATAAACACCCATTTCTTACAGGTACTCGCACATGACAGTGTCTGTATGTGTGTGTCTGTGAGTGTGTGCATTAGAGTCTCCATGTGTCTGTGGGTGGGTGTATGTATGTCTTTGTGTCTGTGAGAGTGTGAATACGTGTCTGTGTGTTTGTGTGTATTAGTGTCTCTATGTGTGTCTGTGAGTGTGTGCATTGGTGTTTGTGTGTGAGAGTGTGTGTATGAGTGTGCGCGTGTGACTTTGAGTGTCTGTTTGTGTGTGTATCAGTCTGTGTGTGTGTCTGAGTATTTATTAGTGTATCTGCTTGTCAGTGAGTGTGTGTATTAGTGTATGTGTGTCCTCGAATGTGTGTATTAGTGCCTGTGTGTCTGTGTGTGAGTGTGCATTAGTGTATCTGTGTGTGGCTTTGTGTATTTATGAGTTTGTGTATTCGTGCCTCTGTCTGTGTCTTTGTGTGTGTATTCGTGTCTGTGTGTGTGTGTGTGTATTCCTGTCTGTGTGTGATTGTGTGTATTAGTGTCCCTGTGTGTTTGAATTTATCTATCAATCTATCTGTGTATGTCTGTGTGTGTGAATTTTAGTGTATATGTGTCTGTAAGTGTGTACATTAGTGTCTCTGTGTGTCAGTGAGTGTGTGAATTAGTGTCTCTGGGTGTCTGTAAGTGTCTGTGTTAGTGTCTCTGTGCGTCAGTGAGTGTGTGTATTAGTGTTTGTGTGTGTCTGTGAGTGTGTGTATTAGTGCCTGCGTGTGTGAGTGTGTGCATTAGTGTCTGTGTGTCTGCGGTTTTGTGTATTAGTGTCTGTGTGTGTCTGTGAGTGTATGTATTAGTGCCCCTGTGTGTGTGTGTGTGTGTGAGGGTATTATTGTCTGTGTGCGTCTGTGAGTGTGTTTATTACTGTACCTGTGAGACTGAGAGTGTGTATTAGTGCCTGTGGGTGAGTGTGTGTATTATTGTGACTGTTTCTCTGAGTGTGTATATTACTGACTCTATGTGTCAGTGAGTGTGTGTATTAGTGTATGTGTGTGTGTGTGGATTAGCGTGTGTGTGTGTGTCTGTGAGTGTGTGCATTGGTGTTTGTGTGTGAGAGTGTGTGTATTAGTGTGCGTGTGTGTGTGTCTGAGCGTCTGTTTGTGTGTGTATTAGTCCGTGTGTGTGTCTGAGTATGTATTAGTGTATCTGCTTGTCAATGAGTGTGTGTATTAATATATATGTGTCGTTTTGTGTGTGTATTAGTGTCTGTGTATGTCTCTGTGTGTGCACTAGTGTATCTGTGTGTGGCTGTGTGTGTTTATGAGTTTGTGTATTCGTGCCTCTGCCTGTGTCTTTGTGTGTGTATTGGTGACTGTGTGTGTGTGTATTCGTGTCTGTGCTTGTGTCTGTGAGTGTGTATTATTGTCTCTGTGTGAGTGTGTGTGTATTCGTGTCTCTGTGTCTGTGAGTGTGAATTAGTGTCCCTGTGTGTGTCTGTTTTGTGTGAGTGTGTGTATTAGTGTTTCTGTGTATGAGTGTGTGTATTGCTCGCTGTGTGTTTGTCTGTGAGTGTGTGTATTAGAGTCTCTGTGTGCCTGTGAGTGTGTGTATTGGTGTATCTGTGTATGTGTATTAGGCAGTGTGTGTGAGTGTGTGTGTGTATTAGAGTCTCTGTTTATGTCTGTGAGTGTATGTGTATTAGTGTATGTGTGTGTGTGTGAGCGTGTGCGCATTGGTGTCTTTGTGTGTGTGAGTGCATGTATTAGGGTCTATCTGTATGTCTGTGAGTGTGTATTTGTGTTTGCGTGTGTGTCTGTGTCTGTGTATTACTTTCTCTGTGTGAGTGTGTATTTGCGTCCCTGTGTGTGTCTGTGAGTGTGTGCATTACTGTCTGTGTGTGAGTGTGTGCATTAGTGTGTGTGTATTACTGTGAGTGTGTGTGTTTGTCTGTGAGTATGTATTAGTGTATCTGCGTGTCATTGCATGTGTGTATGTGTATCTTTGTGTTTGTGAGTGAATTTGTGCATAAATGCCTTTCTGTGGGGCTGGGAATGTGTCTATTAGTTTCTGTGTGTGTATTCGTGTCTCTGTGTGTCTGTGGTGTATGTATTAGTGTCTGCATGTATTAGTGTGTGTGTGTCTGTGAGTTTGTATCAGTGTATCTGCGTGCCAGTGAGTGTGTGTATTACTGTCTCTGTTTCTGTGAGTGTTTGTATTCGTGTATCTCTGTCAGTGAGTGTGTGTATTTGTGTCTGTTTGTGAGTGTGTGCATTAGTGTCTTTGTGAGTGTGTATTAGTACCTTTGTGCGTGAGTGTATTACTGTCGCTGTGTGTGTGTGTGCGAGTTTTAGTGTCTGTGAGTGTGAGTGTATTACTGTGTGTGTGAGTGTTAGTGTCTGTGTGAGTGTGAGTTTATTACAGTCTCTGTATGTGTGTGTGTATTACTGTCTCTGTATGTGTGTTTGTGAGTGTGTGTCAGTGTCTCTGTGTGTGTGAGTGTTAGTGTCTGTGTGAGTGTGAGTGTATCACTGTCTCTGTCTATGTGTATGTGAGAGTGTGTCAGTTTCTGTGTGTGCAAGTGTTAGTGTCTGTGTGAGTGTATAACTGTCTCTGTATGTGTGTGTGAGTGTCTGTGTGTGAGTGTGTTAGTGTCTGTGTGAATGTGAGTGTATTACTGTATGTGTGTTAGTGTCTCTTTGTGTGTGAGTGTATTACTGTATGTGTGTGTGTGAGTGTGCGTCAGTGTGTGTGTGAATGTATTACTGCCCTGTATGTGCGTGTGTGTCAGTGCCTGTGTGTGTGTGAGTTTGTTAGTGTCTGTGTGAGTGTGAGTGTATTACTGTCCCTGTACGTGTGTGTGAGTGCGTGTCAGTGTCTGTATATGTGTGTGTGTTAGTGTCTGTGTGAGTGTGAGTGTATTACTGTATGTGTGTGTATGGGTGAGTGTGTTAGTGTCTGTGTGAGTGTGAGGGTATTACTGGCTCTGTCTGTGTGTGTGTGTGTCAGCGTGTGTCAGTGTCTGTGTGTGTCTGTGTGAGTGTATTACTGTCTCTGTCTGCGTGAGTGTGAGTGGATTACTGTCTCTGTATGTGTGCGTGCGTGTTACTGTGTGTGTGAGAGAGTGTGTTACTGTGTCTGTGTGTTAGTGTGTCTGTCTATGTGTGTGTGAGTGTGTGAATGTGTTAGTGTCTGCGTGAGTGTGAGGGCATTACTGTCTCTGTCTGTATGTGAGTGTGTGTGTCAGTGGCTCTGTGTGTGTGAGAGTGTATTACTGTATGTGTGTGTGTGTGTGTGTGTTAGTGTCTGTGTGAGAATAAGTGTATTACTGTCTCTGCCTGTGTGTTTGTGAGTGTGTGTCAGTGTATGTGTGTGTGTGAGTGTATTACTGTCTCTGCGTGTGTGTGTGTTAGTGTGTGTGTGAGTGTGTTTCTGTCTGTGTGTGTGTTAGTGTGTGTGTGAGCGTGTTACTGTCTCTATGTGTATGTGCGAGTGTGTTAGTGTCTCTGTCTCTGTGAGTGTGTGTGTGTGTGTTACTGTCTCTGTGAGTGTGTGTCTGTGTGTGTGTGAGTGTTACGTTCTTTGTTTGTGTGTGCCTGTGTGTGTATTTGTAATTTATTTGACTTCCTCAACACCACACCGACCATACTTGTGATGTCTTTCCCAGGCTGATGTATAATTTCATTGTGTATTTCCCTTCCTCACAGTGAACCTCATCACAATTGTGATCCTGCAGAGAAGAAACTGTGGGCTGTCCAAATGTGTCACTTGTTACCTGTTGGCCATGGCAGTGGGGGATCTACTGGTCGTTATTCTCGACCTGATATTCAGACACATTCCCATTGTATTTATTGAACAGTTTAATTTCCTGGAGTCCATCCCCGTGTGTAATATCCACGCCGCCCTGCTTTATGCAGCCACTGACTGTTCTGTCTGGTTCACCGTCACTTTCACCTTTGATCGATTTGTGGCCATTTGTTGCCCGAGGCTGAAAAGTAAATATTGCAGCGAGAAAGCGGCGGCTGTGGTTCTGGGAACAGTGGCTGTGCTGAGCTGTCTGAAGGACATTTCCTGGGGGGTGATGCTGTCCGGTGGGTATCGGCTGGGGAACGCCCCCTGGTTTTGTTTCGTCACAAAGGATGTTGAGTCCTCTCCGGTCTGGGGACCAATTGAGCTCCTCCACCACATTCTAACCCCGGGTGTTCCATTCGCCCTGATTCTGCTGCTCAATGTTCTCACCGTCAGACACATTGTGCTGAGCAGCAGGGCCCGCAGGAGACTCCGGGCTCACAGCAGTGGGCACAGTGCCAGAGACCCGGAGATGGAGAGTCGGAGCAAATCCGTCATTTTACTCTTCATTATCTCCGCCAATTTCATTCTATTATGGTCAACGTTAATGCTTTATTCTATATGGTACCGGATGTTGTGGCTGGGGTATATGTCTATATGGTTACATTCTTATGTTCTGGAATTGGGCTTCATGCTGCAGCTCCTGAGTTGCTGCACAAACACCGCGATTTACGCCGTGACACAGACTCAGTTCAGGCAGCAGTTGAATATTGTGCTGAAAGTTCCCTTTAGTTCAATTCTTCAATTCATTAAATCCTGAGAGGAAACCCAACACACTCGGCATCTCTCTCCTCGCACTGCCGGTAAAACGCACCATCCCCAGCCAGCCTCACCCTGACTTACCATACTGCATTACCAGGACTATCAGTGGGTGGGTGTGACTCCACCCATTGCCGATCAGCTGGGTGTGTGCTTCCGCACATTGCCCATCAGCTGGGCGTGTCCTTCCCCCCATTGCCGATCAGCTGGGTGTGTGCTTCTCCGCATTGCCGAGCAGCTGGGTGTGTGCTTCTCCGCATTGCCGATCAGCTGGGTGCGTGCTTCCCCGCATTGCCGATCAGCTGGGAGAGTCCTTCCCCGCAATGCCGATCAGCTGGGTCTGTCCTTCCCCCCATTGCCGATCAGCTGGGTGTGTGCTTCCCCCCCCATTGCCGATCAGCTGGGTGTGTCCTTCCCCCCATTACCGATCAGATGGGTCTGTTCTTTCCCCCATTGCCGATCAGCTGGGTGTGTGCTTCCCCGCATTGCCGATCAGCTAGGAGTGTGCTTCCCCCATTGCGGATCAGCTGGATCTGTCCTTCCCCCCATTGCCGATCAGGTGGAAGTGTGCTTCCCCCATTGCCGATCAGCTGGGTCTGTCCTTCCCCCATTGCCGATCAGCTTGGACTGTGCTTCCCCCATTGCCGATCAGCTGGGTGTGTGCTTCCCCGCATTGCCGATCAGCTAGGAGTGTGCTTCCCCCATTGCGGATCAGCTGGGTCTGTCTTTCCCCCATTTCCGATCAGCTTGGACTGTGCTTCCCCCATTGCCGATCAGCTGGGTGTGTGCTTCCCCGCATTGCCGATAAGCTGGGTGTGTGCTTCCCCCATTGACGATCAGCTGGGTCTGTCCTTCCCCCATTGCCGATCAGCTTGGACTTTGCTTCCCCCATTGCCGATCAGCTGGGTGTGTGCTTCCCCGCATTGCCGATAAGCTGGGTGTGTGCTTCCCCGCAGTGCCGATCAGCTGGGTATGTGCTACCCCCCATTGCCGATCAGCTGGGTCTGTCCTTCCTCCCATTGCCGATCAGCTGGGTCTGTCCTTCCCCCCATTGCTGATCAGCTGGGTGTGTGCCTCCCCCTATTGCCGATCAGCTGGGTGTGTGCTACCCCCCATTGACGATCAGCTGGGACTGTCCTTCCCCCCACTGCCGATCAGCTGGGTGTGTGCTTCCCCGCATTGCCGATCAGCTAGGAGTGTGCTTCCCCCATTGCGGATCAGCTGGGTCTGTCTTTCCCCCATTTCCGATCAGCTTGGACTGTGCTTCCCCCATTGCCGATCAGCTGGGTGTGTGCTTCCCCGCATTGCCGATAAGCTGGGTGTGTGCTTCCCCCATTGACGATCAGCTGGGTCTGTCCTTCCCCCATTGCCGATCAGCTTGGACTTTGCTTCCCCCATTGCCGATCAGCTGGGTGTGTGCTTCCCCGCATTGCCGATAAGCTGGGTGTGTGCTTCCCCGCAGTGCCGATCAGCTGGGTATGTGCTACCCCCCATTGCCGATCAGCTGGGTCTGTCCTTCCTCCCATTGCCGATCAGCTGGGTCTGTCCTTCCCCCCATTGCTGATCAGCTGGGTGTGTGCCTCCCCCTATTGCCGATCAGCTGGGTGTGTGCTACCCCCCATTGACGATCAGCTGGGACTGTCCTTCCCCCCACTGCCGATCAGCTGGGTGTGTGCTTCCCCCCATTGCCGATCAGCTGGGAGTGTGCGTCCCCCCATTGCCGATCAGCTAGGTGCGTGCTTCCCCCATTGCCGATCAGCTGGCTGTGTCCTTCCCCCCATTGCCGATCAGCTGGGTCTGTCCTTCCCCCCATTGCCGATCAGTTGTGTGTGTGCTTCCCACCATTGCCGATCAGCTGGGTGTGTGCTTCCCCCCATTGCCGATCAGCTGGGTGTGTGCTTCCCCCCATTGCCGATCAGCTGGGTGTGTCCTTCCCCGCATTGCCGATAAGCTGGGAATGTCCTTCCCCGCATTGCCGATCAGCTGGGTGTGTCCTTTCCCCCATTGCCGATCAGCTGGGTCTGTCCTTCCCCCCATTGCCGATCAGCTGGGAGTGTGCTTCCCCCCATTGCCGATCAGCTGTGTCTGTCCTTCCCCCCCATTGCCGATCAGCTGGGTGTGTGCTTCCCCCCCCCACCAATGCCGCTCAGCTGGGTGTGTGCTTCCCCCCATTGCCGATCAGCTGGGTGTGTGCTTCCCCCCATTGCCGATCAGCTGGGTGTGTCCTTCCCCCCATTGCCGATCAGCTGGGTGTGTGCTTCCCCGCATTGCCGATCAGCTGGGAGTGTGCTTCCCCCCCAATGCCGATCAGCTGGGTGTGTGCTTCCCCCCATTGCCAATCAGCTGGGTGTGTGCTTCCCCCCATTGCCGATCAGCTGGGAGTTTGCTTCCCTCCATTGCCGATCAGCTGGGTCTATCCATCCCCACATTGCCGATCAGCTGGATGTGTGCTTCCCCACATTGCCGATAAGCTGGGTATGTCCTTCCCCGCATTGCCGATCAGCTGGGTGTGTGCTTCCCCGCATTGCCGATCAGCTGGGTATGTCCTTCCCCACATTGCCGATCAGCTGGGTGTGTGCTTCTCCGCATTGCCGATCAGCTGGGTGTGTGCTTCCCCGCATTGCCGATCAGCTGGGTCTGTCCTTCCCCGCATTGCCGATCATCTGGGTGTGTGCTTCCCCGAATTGCCGATCAGCTGGGTTTGTGCGTCCCCGCATTGCCGATCAGCTGGGTGTGTGCTTCCCCGCATTGCCGATCAGCTGGGAGTGTGCCTCCCCCATTGCCAATCAGCTGGTTGTGTCCTTCCCCGTATTGCCGATCAGCTGGGTCTGTCCTTCGCCCCCATTCCCGATCAGCTGGGTGTGTGCTTCCTCGCATTGCCGATCAGCTGCGTGTGTGCTTCCCCGCATTGCTGATCAGCTGGGTGTGTGCTTCCCCGCATTGCCGATCAGCTGGGTCTGTCCTTTCCCGCATTGCCGATCAGCTGCGTGTATGCTTCCTCCCATTGCCGATCAGCTGCGTGTGCGCTTCCCCCAATTACCGATCAGCTGGGTGTGTGCCTCACACTTAAGCACAGTCTATGCAGCAGACGGTGCCCCAGACAGGGACAGAGACTGAGACCCAGAGACACAGAGACACAGACAGAGGTACAGAGAGACAAAGACAGAGACAGGGGCACAGACAGAGACACAGACAGTGACATAGACACAGACAGAGACACAGACAGAGACACAGACAGAGACACAGATACAGACACACACACAGACACAGACAGAGGCAGAGACGCAGATAGAGACACAAACACAGAAACAGACAGACACAGAGACACAGACAGAGACAGCGGCAGTGACACAGACAGAGACACAGACAGAGATGCAGAGACAGACAGAGACAGAGAAAGAGACACAGCCAGAGACACAGACAGAAACACAGACAGAGATACAGATAGAGACACAGATAGAGACACAGATAGAGACACATATAGGGACACAGGCACAACAGGGACACAGACACAGAGAGAGAGATACAGACACAGACACAGACAGAGACACAGACAGAGAGGGAGACAGAGACACCGGCACAGACAGAGACAGAATCACAGACAGGGACACAGACACAAACAGAGACACAAAGACACAAACACAAACAGAGACTCAGACAGAGACACAGACATAGACACAGACACAGGCAGAGACACAGTCAGAGACACAGACGGAGACACAGACAGGGACACAGACAGAGAGGGAGACAGAGACTCCGACACAGACAGAGACAGAATCACAAACAGAGACACAGACACAAACAGAGACACAAAGACACAAACACAAATAGAGACACAGACACAGGCACAGACAGGGACACAGACTGAGACAGGGACACGGGCAGACACAGAGACACAGAATTCGACACAGACACAGACGGAGACAGACAGAGACACAGACAGAGAGAGCAACAGAGACAGCGACAGAGACTGCGACACAGATAGACACAGACGGAGTCACAGACAGCGACATTGACACAGACAGAGACACAGACAGAGACACAGACAGAGACAGGGACACAGGCACAGAGAGAGACACAGGCACATATATGGACAGAGACACAGACACAGACATAGACAGAGAAACAGACAGAAACAGCGACAGAGACAGAGACAGCGGCACAGACAGACACAGACAGAGACGTAGACACAGACAGAGACAGGCACACAGGCACAGATATAGACAGAGACGCAAACAGAGACAGGGACACAGGCACAGACAGAGACACAGGCACAGACAGAGACACAGGCACAGATACAGACAGAGACACAGGCACAGATACAGACACAGACAGAGAAACAGACAGAAACAGACAGAAACACAGACAGAGAGAGAATTGGACACTTACAGGCAGAGACACAGGCAGAGATTTACCATTCTGCATTACCAGGAGAGACTGTTGGTGGGTGGGTGTGACTCCCGCATGGCCGATCAGCTGGGTCAGTGCGACTCCCCCATGGCCGATCATTTGGGTCAGTCTGACTCCCCCATGGCCGAGGAGCTGGGTCTGTGTGACTCCCCCATGGCCGATCAGCTGGGTCAGTGTGACTCCCCCATGGCCGATCAACTGGGTCAGTGTGACTCTCCCATGGCCGATCAGCTGGTTCAGTGTGACTCCCCTATGGCCGATCAGCTGGTTCAGTGTGACTCACACATGGCCCATTAGCTGTGTCTGTGCTTCCCCCCATTGCCGATCAGCTGGGAGTGTGCTTCCCCCCACGGCTGATCAGCTGGGTGTGTGCTTCATCCCCATTGCCGCTGAGCTGGGTCTGTGTGACTCCCCCAATGCCGATCAGCTGGATGTGTGCTTCTCCCCATTGCCGATCAGCTGGGTATGTGCCTCCACCATGGCCGATCAGCTGGGTGGGTGCCTCACACCGAAACACTGTCTGTGCAGCAGAATATGCCCCAGACAGAGACAGAGACTGAGACACTGACAGACACTGAGATACAGAGAGAGACAGAAAGTGAGACACAGACACCGACAGACAGAGAGACACAGACAGAGGCAGGGACAGAGACTGAGACACAGACAGACACAGAGAGAGATACAGACAGACACAGAGACAGAGATACAGACAGAGTCACAGACATAGACAGAGACACAGTCAGAGACAGAGACACAGACAGACACAGAGACACAGACAGGCACACAGACAGAGACAGGGACACAGGCAGAGACAGGGACACAGACAGAGAGAGAGACAGAGACAGACACACAGACAGAGACACAGACACAGACACAGACGGACGCAGCGACACAGACAGAGACACAAACAGAGTTTGGGGGGAGCATTTCCAGTGCTGTCTGTGTGGGGAGCATTGGAAGAGACACAGACTGTGGGGTGGTGTACTGACAGTGCTGGAAGTGGGGGAGCACTGGCATTTCTGGCTGTGTGGGGGAGCACTGGCAGTGTTAGCTGTGGAGGGAGCTCTGGCAGTGCTGGTTGTGGGGAGCAGTGGCAGTGCTGGCTGTGGGGCGGAGAAACGGCTGTCGTGGGAGGACCGGCAGTGGTGGTTGTGTGGAGCACTGGCAGTACTGGCTGCAAGGGGGGAGCTCAGGCAGTGCTGTCTGTGTGGGGGAGAACTGGCAGTGCTGGCTTTGGGGATGGAGCGCTGGCTGTGGCGGAAGCACTGGCAGTGCTGGCTGTGTGTGGGGAGCATTGGCAGTGCTGGCTGTGTGGGTGGAGCAATGGCAGTGATAGTTGTGGAGGGGAGCACTGGCTGTGGATGGGAGCATTGCAAGTGCTGGCCTTGGGAGGGTGGAGCACAGACAGTGCTGGCTGTGTGCGGGAGCACTGACCGTGCTGGCTGTGTGGTGGGAGCACAGACAGTGCTGGCTGTGTGGGGGGAGCACTGACAGTGCTGGCTGTGTGGGGGAGAACTGACAGTGCTGGCTATGTGGGGAGAGCACTGACAGTGCTGGCTGTGTGGGGGAGCACTGACAGTGCTGGCAGTTTGAGGGGAGCACTGACAGTGCTGGCTGTGTGGGGGAGCACTGACAGTGCTGGCTGTGTGGTGGGAGCACTGGCAGTGCTGGTAAGTGGGGTGAGCACGGACAGTGCTGGCTGTGTGGTGGGAGCACTGACAGTGCTGGCTGTGTGGGGGAGCACTGACAGTGCTGGCTGTGTGGGGGGAGCACTGACAGTACTGGCTGTGTGGGGGACCAATGACAGTGCTGGCTATGCGGGGGAGCACTGACAGTGCTGGCTGTGTGGGGGTGCACTGACGGTGCTGGCTGTGTGGGGGGAACACTGACAGTGCTGGCTGTGTGGGGGAGCACTGACAGTGCTGGCTGTGTGGGGGGAGCATTGACAGTGCTGGCTGTGTGGGGGAGGACTGACAGTGCTGGCTGTGTATGGGGAACACTGACATTTCTGGCTGTGTGGGGGAGCACTGACAGTGCTGGCTGTGTGGGGGAGCCTTGACAGTGCTGGCTGTGTGGAGGGAGCACTGACAGTGCTGGCTGTGTGGGGGAGCACTGACAGTGCTGGCTATGTGGGGGGGGGGGGCACTGACAGGGCTGGCTGTGTGGGGGGAGCACTGACAGTGCTGGCTGTGTGTTGGGAGCACTGACAGTGCTGGCTGTGTGGTGGGAGCACTGACAGTGCTGGCTGTGTGGGGGAGGACAGACAGTGCTGGCTGTGTTGGGGGAGCACTGACAGTGCTGGCTGTGTGGGGAGCGCTGACAGTGCTGGCTGTGTGGTGGGAGCACTGACAGTGCTGGCTGAGTGCTGGGCGCACTGACAGTGCTGGCTGCGCGGGCGGAGCACTGACAGTGCTGGCTTTGTGGTGGGGGCACTGACAGTGCTGGCTGTGTGGTGGGAGCACTGACAGTGCTGGCTTTGTGGTGGGAGCACTGACAGTGCTGGCTGTTTGGGGGGAGCACTGACAGTGCTGGCTGTGTGGGGGAGCACTGACAGTGCTGGCTGTGTGGGGGAGCACTGACAGTGCTGGCTGTGTGGGGGTGCACTGACGGTGCTGGCTGTGTGGGGGGAGAACTGACAGTGCTGGCTGTGTGGAGGGAGCACTGACAGTGCTGTGTGTGTGGGGGAGCACTGACAGTGCTGGCTGTGTGGGGGAGCACAGACAGTGCTGGCTGTGTGGGGGTGCACTGACGGTGCTGGCTGTGTGGGGGGAACACTGACAGTGCTGGCTGTGTGGGGGGAGCACTGACAGTGCTGGCTGTGTGGGGGGAGCATTGACAGTGCTGGCTGTGTGGGGGAGCACTGACAGTGCTGGCTGTGTGGTGGGAGCACAGACAGTGCTGGCTGTGTGGGGGAGCACTGACAGTGCTGGCTGTGTGAGGGGAGCACTGACAGTGCTGGCTGTGTGGGGGAGCACTAAGAGTGCTGGCTGTGTGGGGGAGCACTGACAGTGCTGGCTGTGTGGGGGAGAACTGACAGTGCTGGCTGTGTGGGGGGAACACTGACAGTGCTGGCTGTGTGGGGGGAGCACTGACAGTGCTGCCTGTGTGGGGGAGAACTGACAGTGCTGGCTATGTGGGGGGGGGGCACTGACAGTGCTGGCTGTGTGGGGGGAGCGCTGACAGTGCTGGCTGTGTGGTGGGAGCACTGACAGTGCTGGCTGTGTGGTGGGAGCACTGACAGTGCTGGCTGTATGGGGGAGGACTGACAGTGCTGGCTGTGTGGGGGGAGCACTGACAGTGCTGGCTGTGTGGAGGGAGGACTGACAGTGCTGGCTGTGTGGGGGTAGCACTGACAGTGCTGGCTGTGTGGGAGAGCACTGGCAGGGCTGGCTGTGTGGGGGAGAACTGACAGTGCTGGCTATGTGGGGGGGGGGGCACTGACAGTGCTGGCTGTGTGGGGGGAGCGCTGACAGTGCTGGCTGTGTGGTGGGAGCACTGAAAGTGCTGGCTGTGTGGTGGGAGCACTGACAGTGCTGGCTGTATGGGGGAGGACTGACAGTGCTGGCTGTGTGGGGGGAGCACTGACAGTGCTAGCTGTGTGGGTAGCACTGACAGTGCTGGCTGTGTGGAGGGAGGACTGACAGTGCTGGCTGTGTGGGGGTAGCACTGACAGTGCTGGCTGTGTGGGAGAGCACTGGCAGTGCTGGCTGTGTGGTGGGTGCACTGACCGTGCTGGCTGCGCGGGGGACCACTGACAGTGCTGGCTGTGTGGTGGGAGCACTGACAGTGCTGGCTGTGTGGTGGGAGCACTGACAGTGCTGGCTGTAAAGGGGGAGCACTGACAGTGCTGGCTATGTGGGGAGCACTGACAGTGCTGGCTGTGTGGGGGAGCACTGACAGTGCTGGCTGTGTGGGGAGCACTGACAGTGCTGGCTGTGTGGGGGAGCACTGACAGTGCTGGCTGTGTGGTGGGAGCACTGACAGTGCTGGCTGTGTGGTGGTAGCACTGACAGTGCTGGCTGTGTGTGGGGAGCACTGACAGTGCTGGCTGTGTGGTGGGAGCACTGACTGTGCTGGCTGTGTGGTGGGAGCACTGACAGTGCTGGCTGTGTGGTGGGAGCACTGACAGTGCTGGCTGTAAAGGGGGAGCACTGACAGTGCTGGCTATGTGGGGAGCACTGACAGTGCTGGCTGTGTGGTGGGAGCACTGACAGTGCTGGCTGTGTGGGGAGCACTGACAGTGCTGGCTGTGTGGGGGAGCACTGACAGTGCTGGCTGCGCGGGGGGAGCACTGACTGTGCTGGCTGTGTGGTGGGAGCACTGACAGGGCTGGCTTTGTGGTGGGAGCACTGACAGTGCTGGCTGTTTGGGGGGAGCACTGACAGTGCTGGCTGTGTGGGGAGCGCTGACAGTGCTGGCTGTGTGGGGGAGAACTGACAGTGCTGGCTGTGTGGGGGTGCACTGACGGTGCTGGCTGTGTGGGGGAGGACTGACAGTGCTGGCTGTGTTGGGGGAGCACTGACAGTGCTGGCTGTGTGGGGAGCGCTGACAGTGCTGGCTGTGTGGTGGGAGCACTGACAGTGCTGGCTGAGTGGTGGGCGCACTGACAGTGCTGGCTGCGCGGGCGGAGCACTGTCAGTGCTGGCTTTGTGGTGGGGGCAATAACAGTGCTGGCTGTGTGGTGGGAGCACTGACAGTGCTGGCTTTGTGGTGGGAGCACTGACAGTGCTGGCTGTTTGGGGGGAGCACTGACATTGCTGGCTGTGTGGGGGAGCACTGACAGTGCTGGCTGTGTGGGGGAGCACTGACAGTGCTGGCTGTGTGGGGGTGCACTGACGGTGCTGGCTTTGTGGGGGGAGAACTGACAGTGCTGGCTGTGTGGAGGGAGCACTGACAGTGCTGTGTGTGTGGGGGAGCACTGACAGTGCTGGCTGTGTGGGGAGCACAGACAGTGCTGGCTGTGTGGGGGTGCACTGACGGTGCTGGCTGTGTGGGGGGAACACTGACAGTGCTGGCTGTGTGGGGGGAGCACTGACAGTGCTGGATGTGTGGGGGGAGCATTGACAGTGCTGGCTCTGTGGGGGAGCACTGACAGTGCTGGCTGTGTGGTGGGAGCACAGACAGTGCTGGCTGTGTGGGGGAGCACTGACAGTGCTGGCTGTGTGGGGGGAGCACTGACAGTGCTGGCTGTGTGGGGGAGCACTAAGAGTGCTGGCTGTGTGGGGGAGCACTGACAGTGCTGGCTGTGTGGGGGAGAACTGACAGTGCTGGCTGTGTGGGGGGAACACTGACAGTGCTGGCTGTGTGGGGGGAGCACTGACAGTGCTGGCTGTGTGGGGGAGAACTGACAGTGCTGGCTATGTGGGGGGGGGGGCACTGACAGTGCTGGCTGTGTGGGGGGAGCGCTGACAGTGCTGGCTGTGTGGTGGGAGCACTGACAGTGCTGGCTGTGTGGTGGGAGCACTGACAGTGCTGGCTGTATGGGGGAGGACTGACAGTGCTGGCTGTGTGGGGGGAGCACTGACAGTGCTGGCTGTGTGGAGGGAGGACTGACAGTGCTGGCTGTGTGGGGGTAGCACTGACAGTGCTGGCTGTGTGGGAGAGCACTGGCAGTGCTGGCTGTGTGGGGGAGAACTGACAGTGCTGGCTATGTGGGGGGGGGGGCACTGACAGTGCTGGCTGTGTGGGGGGCGCGCTGACAGTGCTGGCTGTGTGGTGGGAGCACTGACAGTGCTGTATGTGTGGTGGGAGCACTGACAGTGCTGGCTGTATGGGGGAGGACTGACAGTGCTGGCTGTGTGGGGGGAGCACTGACAGTGCTAGCTGTGTGGGTAGCACTGACAGTGCTGGCTGTGTGGAGGGAGGACTGACAGTGCTGGCTGTGTGGGGGTAGCACTGACAGTGCTGGCTGTGTGGGAGAGCACTGGCAGTGCTGGCTGTGTGGTGGGTGCACTGACAGTGCTGGCTGCGCGGGGGACCACTGACAGTGCTGGCTGTGTGGTGGGAGCACTGACAGTGCTGGCTGTGTGGTGGGAGCACTGACAGTGCTGGCTGTAAAGGGGGAGCACTGACAGTGCTGGCTATGTGGGGAGCACTGACAGTGCTGGCTGTGTGGGGGAGCACTGACAGTGCTGGCTGTGTGGGGAGCACTGACAGTGCTGGCTGTGTGGGGGAGCACTGACAGTGCTGGCTGTGTGGTGGGAGCACTGACAGTGCTGGCTGTGTGGTGGTAGCACTGACAGTGCTGGCTGTGTGTGGGGAGCACTGACAGTGCTGGCTGTGTGGTGGGAGCACTGACAGTGCTGGCTGTGTGGTGGGAGCACTGACAGTGCTGGCTGTGTGGTGGGAGCACTGACAGTGCTGGCTGTAAAGGGGGAGCACTGACAGTGCTGGCTATGTGGGGAGCACTGACAGTGCTGGCTGTGTGGGGGAGCACTGACAGTGCTGGCTGTGTGGGGAGCACTGACAGTGCTGGCTGTGTGGGGGAGCACTGACAGTGCTGGCTGTGTGGTGGGAGCACTGACAGTGCTGGCTGTGTGAGGGAGCACTGACAGTGCTGGCTGTGTGGTGGGCGCACTGACAGTGCTGGCTGCGCGGGGGGAGCACTGACAGTGCTGGCTGTGTGGTGGGAGCACTGACAGGGCTGGCTTTGTGGTGGGAGCACTGACAGTGCTGGCTGTTTGGGGGGAGCACTGACAGTGCTGGCTGTGTGGGGGAGCACTGACAGTGCTGGCTGTGTGGGGGAGAACTGACAGTGCTGGCTGTGTGGGTGAGAACTGACGGTGCTGGCTGTGTGGGGGGAGAACTGACAGTGCTGGCTGTGTGGAGGGAGCACTGACAGTGCTGTGTGTGTGGGGGAGCACTGACAGTGCTGGCTGTGTGGGGGAGCACTGACAGTGCTGGCTTTGTGGTGGTGCACTGACGGTGCTGGCTGTGTGGGGGGAGCACTGACAGTGCTGGCTGTGTGGGGGAGCACTGACAGTGCTGGCTGTGTGGGGGAGCACACACAGTGCTGGCTGTGTGGGGGTGCACTGACGGTGCTGGCTGTGTGGGGGGAACACTGACAGTGCTGGCTGTGTGGGGGGAGCACTGACAGTGCTGGCTGTGTGGGGGGAGCATTGACAGTGCTGGCTGTGTGGGGGAGCACTGACAGTGCTGGCTGGGTGGTGGGAGCACAGACAGTGCTGGCTGTGTGGGGGAGCACTGACAGTGCTGGCTGTGTGGGGGGAGCACTGACAGTGCTGGCTGTGTGGGGGAGCACTAAGAGTGCTGGCTGTGTGGGGGAGCACTGACAGTGCTGGCTGTGTGGGGGAGAACTGACAGTGCTGGCTGTGTGGGGGGAACACTGACAGTGCTGGCTGTGTGGGGGGAGCACTGACAGTGCTGGCTGTGTGGGGGAGAACTGACAGTGCTGGCTATGTGGGGGGGGGGCACTGACAGTGCTGGCTGTGTGTTGGGAGCACTGACAGTGCTGGCTGTGTGGTGGGAGCACTGACAGTGCTGGCTGTGTGGGGGAGGACAGACAGTGCTGGCTGTGTTGGGGGAGCACTGACAGTGCTGGCTGTGTGGGGAGCGCTGACAGTGCTGGCTGTGTGGTGGGAGCACTGACAGTGCTGGCTGAGTGCTGGGCGCACTGACAGTGCTGGCTGCGCGGGCGGAGCACTGACAGTGCTGGCTTTGTGGTGGGGGCACTGACAGTGCTGGCTGTGTGGTGGGAGCACTGACAGTGCTGGCTTTGTGGTGGGAGCACTGACAGTGCTGGCTGTTTGGGGGGAGCACTGACAGTGCTGGCTGTGTGGGGGAGCACTGACAGTGCTGGCTGTGTGGGGGAGCACTGACAGTGCTGGCTGTGTGGGGGTGCACTGACGGTGCTGGCTGTGTGGGGGGAGAACTGACAGTGCTGGCTGTGTGGAGGGAGCACTGACAGTGCTGTGTGTGTGGGGGAGCACTGACAGTGCTGGCTGTGTGGGGGAGCACAGACAGTGCTGGCTGTGTGGGGGTGCACTGACGGTGCTGGCTGTGTGGGGGGAACACTGACAGTGCTGGCTGTGTGGGGGGAGCACTGACAGTGCTGGCTGTGTGGGGGGAGCATTGACAGTGCTGGCTGTGTGGGGGAGCACTGACAGTGCTGGCTGTGTGGTGGGAGCACAGACAGTGCTGGCTGTGTGGGGGAGCACTGACAGTGCTGGCTGTGTGAGGGGAGCACTGACAGTGCTGGCTGTGTGGGGGAGCACTAAGAGTGCTGGCTGTGTGGGGGAGCACTGACAGTGCTGGCTGTGTGGGGGAGAACTGACAGTGCTGGCTGTGTGGGGGGAACACTGACAGTGCTGGCTGTGTGGGGGGAGCACTGACAGTGCTGCCTGTGTGGGGGAGAACTGACAGTGCTGGCTATGTGGGGGGGGGGCACTGACAGTGCTGGCTGTGTGGGGGGAGCGCTGACAGTGCTGGCTGTGTGGTGGGAGCACTGACAGTGCTGGCTGTGTGGTGGGAGCACTGACAGTGCTGGCTGTATGGGGGAGGACTGACAGTGCTGGCTGTGTGGGGGGAGCACTGACAGTGCTGGCTGTGTGGAGGGAGGACTGACAGTGCTGGCTGTGTGGGGGTAGCACTGACAGTGCTGGCTGTGTGGGAGAGCACTGGCAGGGCTGGCTGTGTGGGGGAGAACTGACAGTGCTGGCTATGTGGGGGGGGGGCACTGACAGTGCTGGCTGTGTGGGGGGAGCGCTGACAGTGCTGGCTGTGTGGTGGGAGCACTGAAAGTGCTGGCTGTGTGGTGGGAGCACTGACAGTGCTGGCTGTATGGGGGAGGACTGACAGTGCTGGCTGTGTGGGGGGAGCACTGACAGTGCTAGCTGTGTGGGTAGCACTGACAGTGCTGGCTGTGTGGAGGGAGGACTGACAGTGCTGGCTGTGTGGGGGTAGCACTGACAGTGCTGGCTGTGTGGGAGAGCACTGGCAGTGCTGGCTGTGTGGTGGGTGCACTGACCGTGCTGGCTGCGCGGGGGACCACTGACAGTGCTGGCTGTGTGGTGGGAGCACTGACAGTGCTGGCTGTGTGGTGGGAGCACTGACAGTGCTGGCTGTAAAGGGGGAGCACTGACAGTGCTGGCTATGTGGGGAGCACTGACAGTGCTGGCTGTGTGGGGGAGCACTGACAGTGCTGGCTGTGTGGGGAGCACTGACAGTGCTGGCTGTGTGGGGGAGCACTGACAGTGCTGGCTGTGTGGTGGGAGCACTGACAGTGCTGGCTGTGTGGTGGTAGCACTGACAGTGCTGGCTGTGTGTGGGGAGCACTGACAGTGCTGGCTGTGTGGTGGGAGCACTGACTGTGCTGGCTGTGTGGTGGGAGCACTGACAGTGCTGGCTGTGTGGTGGGAGCACTGACAGTGCTGGCTGTAAAGGGGGAGCACTGACAGTGCTGGCTATGTGGGGAGCACTGACAGTGCTGGCTGTGTGGTGGGAGCACTGACAGTGCTGGCTGTGTGGGGAGCACTGACAGTGCTGGCTGTGTGGGGGAGCACTGACAGTGCTGGCTGCGCGGGGGGAGCACTGACTGTGCTGGCTGTGTGGTGGGAGCACTGACAGGGCTGGCTTTGTGGTGGGAGCACTGACAGTGCTGGCTGTTTGGGGGGAGCACTGACAGTGCTGGCTGTGTGGGGAGCGCTGACAGTGCTGGCTGTGTGGGGGAGAACTGACAGTGCTGGCTGTGTGGGGGTGCACTGACGGTGCTGGCTGTGTGGGGGAGGACTGACAGTGCTGGCTGTGTTGGGGGAGCACTGACAGTGCTGGCTGTGTGGGGAGCGCTGACAGTGCTGGCTGTGTGGTGGGAGCACTGACAGTGCTGGCTGAGTGGTGGGCGCACTGACAGTGCTGGCTGCGCGGGCGGAGCACTGACAGTGCTGGCTTTGTGGTGGGGGCAATAACAGTGCTGGCTGTGTGGTGGGAGCACTGACAGTGCTGGCTTTGTGGTGGGAGCACTGACAGTGCTGGCTGTTTGGGGGGAGCACTGACATTGCTGGCTGTGTGGGGGAGCACTGACAGTGCTGGCTGTGTGGGGGAGCACTGACAGTGCTGGCTGTGTGGGGGTGCACTGACGGTGCTGGCTTTGTGGGGGGAGAACTGACAGTGCTGGCTGTGTGGAGGGAGCACTGACAGTGCTGTGTGTGTGGGGGAGCACTGACAGTGCTGGCTGTGTGGGGAGCACAGACAGTGCTGGCTGTGTGGGGGTGCACTGACGGTGCTGGCTGTGTGGGGGGAACACTGACAGTGCTGGCTGTGTGGGGGGAGCACTGACAGTGCTGGATGTGTGGGGGGAGCATTGACAGTGCTGGCTCTGTGGGGGAGCACTGACAGTGCTGGCTGTGTGGTGGGAGCACAGACAGTGCTGGCTGTGTGGGGGAGCACTGACAGTGCTGGCTGTGTGGGGGGAGCACTGACAGTGCTGGCTGTGTGGGGGAGCACTAAGAGTGCTGGCTGTGTGGGGGAGCACTGACAGTGCTGGCTGTGTGGGGGAGAACTGACAGTGCTGGCTGTGTGGGGGGAACACTGACAGTGCTGGCTGTGTGGGGGGAGCACTGACAGTGCTGGCTGTGTGGGGGAGAACTGACAGTGCTGGCTATGTGGGGGGGGGGGCACTGACAGTGCTGGCTGTGTGGGGGGAGCGCTGACAGTGCTGGCTGTGTGGTGGGAGCACTGACAGTGCTGGCTGTGTGGTGGGAGCACTGACAGTGCTGGCTGTATGGGGGAGGACTGACAGTGCTGGCTGTGTGGGGGGAGCACTGACAGTGCTGGCTGTGTGGAGGGAGGACTGACAGTGCTGGCTGTGTGGGGGTAGCACTGACAGTGCTGGCTGTGTGGGAGAGCACTGGCAGTGCTGGCTGTGTGGGGGAGAACTGACAGTGCTGGCTATGTGGGGGGGGGGGCACTGACAGTGCTGGCTGTGTGGGGGGCGCGCTGACAGTGCTGGCTGTGTGGTGGGAGCACTGACAGTGCTGTATGTGTGGTGGGAGCACTGACAGTGCTGGCTGTATGGGGGAGGACTGACAGTGCTGGCTGTGTGGGGGGAGCACTGACAGTGCTAGCTGTGTGGGTAGCACTGACAGTGCTGGCTGTGTGGAGGGAGGACTGACAGTGCTGGCTGTGTGGGGGTAGCACTGACAGTGCTGGCTGTGTGGGAGAGCACTGGCAGTGCTGGCTGTGTGGTGGGTGCACTGACAGTGCTGGCTGCGCGGGGGACCACTGACAGTGCTGGCTGTGTGGTGGGAGCACTGACAGTGCTGGCTGTGTGGTGGGAGCACTGACAGTGCTGGCTGTAAAGGGGGAGCACTGACAGTGCTGGCTATGTGGGGAGCACTGACAGTGCTGGCTGTGTGGGGGAGCACTGACAGTGCTGGCTGTGTGGGGAGCACTGACAGTGCTGGCTGTGTGGGGGAGCACTGACAGTGCTGGCTGTGTGGTGGGAGCACTGACAGTGCTGGCTGTGTGGTGGTAGCACTGACAGTGCTGGCTGTGTGTGGGGAGCACTGACAGTGCTGGCTGTGTGGTGGGAGCACTGACAGTGCTGGCTGTGTGGTGGGAGCACTGACAGTGCTGGCTGTGTGGTGGGAGCACTGACAGTGCTGGCTGTAAAGGGGGAGCACTGACAGTGCTGGCTATGTGGGGAGCACTGACAGTGCTGGCTGTGTGGGGGAGCACTGACAGTGCTGGCTGTGTGGGGAGCACTGACAGTGCTGGCTGTGTGGGGGAGCACTGACAGTGCTGGCTGTGTGGTGGGAGCACTGACAGTGCTGGCTGTGTGAGGGAGCACTGACAGTGCTGGCTGTGTGGTGGGCGCACTGACAGTGCTGGCTGCGCGGGGGGAGCACTGACAGTGCTGGCTGTGTGGTGGGAGCACTGACAGGGCTGGCTTTGTGGTGGGAGCACTGACAGTGCTGGCTGTTTGGGGGGAGCACTGACAGTGCTGGCTGTGTGGGGGAGCACTGACAGTGCTGGCTGTGTGGGGGAGAACTGACAGTGCTGGCTGTGTGGGTGAGAACTGACGGTGCTGGCTGTGTGGGGGGAGAACTGACAGTGCTGGCTGTGTGGAGGGAGCACTGACAGTGCTGTGTGTGTGGGGGAGCACTGACAGTGCTGGCTGTGTGGGGGAGCACTGACAGTGCTGGCTTTGTGGTGGTGCACTGACGGTGCTGGCTGTGTGGGGGGAGCACTGACAGTGCTGGCTGTGTGGGGGAGCACTGACAGTGCTGGCTGTGTGGGGGAGCACACACAGTGCTGGCTGTGTGGGGGTGCACTGACGGTGCTGGCTGTGTGGGGGGAACACTGACAGTGCTGGCTGTGTGGGGGGAGCACTGACAGTGCTGGCTGTGTGGGGGGAGCATTGACAGTGCTGGCTGTGTGGGGGAGCACTGACAGTGCTGGCTGGGTGGTGGGAGCACAGACAGTGCTGGCTGTGTGGGGGAGCACTGACAGTGCTGGCTGTGTGGGGGGAGCACTGACAGTGCTGGCTGTGTGGGGGAGCACTAAGAGTGCTGGCTGTGTGGGGGAGCACTGACAGTGCTGGCTGTGTGGGGGAGAACTGACAGTGCTGGCTGTGTGGGGGGAACACTGACAGTGCTGGCTGTGTGGGGGGAGCACTGACAGTGCTGGCTGTGTGGGGGAGAACTGACAGTGCTGGCTATGTGGGGGGGGGGCACTGACAGTGCTGGCTGTGTGGGGGGAGCACTGACAGTGCTGGCTGTGTGGTGGGAGCACTGACAGTGCTGGCTGTGTGGGGGAGCACTGACAGTGCTAGCTGTGTGGGTAGCACTGACAGTGCTGGCTGTGTGGAGGGAGGACTGACAGTGCTGGCTGTGTGGGGGTAGTACTGACAGTGCTGGCTGTGTGGGAGAGCACTGGCAGTGCTGGCTGTGTGGGGGAGAACTGACAGTGCTGGCTATGTGGGGGGGGCACTGACAGTGCTGGCTGTGTGGGGGGAGCGCTGACAGTGCTGGCTGTGTGGTGGGAGCACTGACAGTGCTGGCTGTGTGGTGGGAGCACTGACAGTGCTGGCTGTATGGGGGAGGACTGACAGTGCTGGCTGTGTGGGGGGAGCACTGACAGTGCTAGCTGTGTGGGTAGCACTGACAGTGCTGGCTGTGTGGAGGGAGGACTGACAGTGCTGGCTGTGTGGGGGTAGCACTGACAGTGCTGGCTGTGTGGGAGAGCACTGGCAGTGCTGGCTGTGTGGTGGGTGCACTGACAGTGCTGGCTGCGCGGGGGACCACTGACAGTGCTGGCTGTGTGGTGGGAGCACTGACAGTGCTGGCTGTGTGGTGGGAGCACTGACAGTGCTGGCTGTGTGGTGGGAGCACTGACAGTGCTGGCTGTAAAGGGGGAGCACTGACAGTGCTGGCTATGTGGGGAGCACTGACAGTGCTGGCTGTGTGGGGGAGCACTGACAGTGCTGGCTGTGTGGGGAGCACTGACAGTGCTAGCTGTGTGGGGGAGCACTGACAGTGCTGGCTGTGTGGTGGGAGCACTGACAGTGCTGGCTGTGTGGTGGTAGCACTGACTGTGCTGGCTGTGTGTGGGGAGCACTGACAGTGCTGGCTGTGTGGTGGGAGCACTGACAGTGCAGGCTGTGTGGTGGGAGCACTGACAGTGCTGGCTGTGTGGTGGGAGCACTGACAGTGCTGGCTGTGTGGGGGGAACTGACATACAATCTACACTGTGAACTGACGTAAAATGGCTGCAGTGAGCTGATTTAAAATGGCCACCGTGAACTGTCATAAAATGGCCTCCGTGAACTGACATAAAATGGCCACTGTGAACTGACATATAATGGCTGCCGTGAGCTGACATAAAATGGCCACTGTGAACTTATATAAAATGGCCACCGTGAACTGACATATAATAGCCACCGTGAACTGACATAAAATGGCCACCGTGATCTGAAATAAAATTGTCACTGTGAACTGATATAAAATGGACACTGTGAACTGACATAAAATGGCTGCCGTGAACTGACATAAAATTGACACTGTGAACTGACATAAAATGGCCACCATGAAGTGACATAAAATGGCCACTGTGAACTGACATTAAATGGCCGACGGCTGATTGTGGATTTTGTTTTGACAGATTCGCAGAGAGAGATGAGAGACGCAGAGACTGAGAGAGATGGAGAGGGGAGACCGCCCCCTCCCCCACCGAGATAGATCGAGAGGGAGGAACCCCCCCCCCCCCACCGAGAGAGATGGAGAAGGGGACCCCACCCCCCCATCGAGAGGACCACCCTACACCGAGTGAGGTGGAGAAGGGGACCACCCACCAAGCGAGATGGAGAAGGGGAACCCCCCCCCCCCACTGAGAGAGATGGAGAGGGGGTAATTCCCCCCACGCACCAAGAGAGATGGAGAGGGTAGAACCCCTCCCCCCACCGAGAGAGATGGCGAGGGGGAACCCCTCCACCGAGAGAGATGGCGAGGGGGGAACCCCTCCCCCCCACCGAGAGAGATGGAGAGGGGGACTCCCCCCCCCACCGAGAGAGATGGAGAGGGGGAATCCCCCCCCCACCGAGAGAGATGGAGAGGGGGGAACCTTCCCCCCCGTGAGAGAGATGGAGAGGGGGGAACCTTCCCCCCAGTGAGAGAGATGGAGACGGGGGAACCCCTCCCCACAGAGAGAGATGGAGAAGGGGGAAACCCGCCCCCACCGAGAGAGGTGGAGAGGAAAACTGCAGGGGATGGGCACAATGGAAATGTGGAGCTTGTTCAGGAACAGCTACTGCGTGTCCTTGATAAGTATGTACCTGTCAGGCAGGGAGGAAGTGGTTGAGAAAGGGAACCGTGGTTTACTAAGGCAGTCGAAACACTTGTCAAGAGGAAGAAGGAGGCTTATCATTGAATTTACAGTGCAGAAGGAGGCTATTCCGCCCATCGAGTCTGCACCGGCTCTTGGAAAGAGCACCTTACCCAAGATCAACACCTCCACCCTATCCCGATAACACAGTAACCCCACCCAATACTAAGGGCAATTTTGGACACTAAGGGCAATTTATCATGGCCAATCCACCTAACCTTGAAATCTTTGGACTGTGGGAGGAAACCGGAGCACCCGGAGGAAACCCACGCACACACGTGGAGTATGTGCAGACTCCGCACAGACAGTGACCGAAGTCGGAATCGAACATGGGACCCTGGAGCTGTGAAGCAATTGCGCTATTCACAATGCTACCGTGCGGCCCATGGCTTATGTAAAGATGAGACATGAAGGTTCAGTTAGGGCGCTCGATAGTTACAAGTTAGCGAGGAAGGGTTTAAAGAGAGATCTAAGAAGAGCCAGGAGGGGACATGAGAAGTCTTTGGCAGGTAGGATCAAGGATAACCCTAGAGCTTTGTCAGGAATAAACGGATGACGAGGGTAAGAGTAGGGCTAGTCAAGGACAGTAGTGGGAAGCTGTGCTTGGAGTCCGAGGAGATAGGAGAGGTGCTAAATGAATATTTTTCGTCAGTATTCACACAGGAAAAATACAATGTTGTCGAGGAGAATACTGAGATTCAGGCTACTTGACTAGAAGGGCTTGAGGTTCATAAGGAGGAGGTGTTAGCAATTCTGGAAAGTGTGAAAATTGATAAGTCCCCTCGGCCGGATGGGATTTATCCTAGGATTCTCTGGGAAGCTAGGAGGAGATTGCTGAGCCTTTGGCTTTGATCTTTAAGTCATCTTTGTCTGCAGGAATAGTGCCAGAAGACTGGAGGATAGCAAATGTTGTCCCCTTGTTCAAGAAGAGGAGAAGAGACAACCACGGTAACTATAGACCAGTGAGCCTTACTTCTGTTGTGGGCAAAATCTTGGAAAGGTTTAATGATTTGGATGAGAATTTAGGAGGCATGGTTAGTAAGTTTGCAGATGGCACCAAGATTGGTGGCACAGTGGATAGTGAAGGAGGTTATCTAGGATTGCAACGGGATCTTGTTCAATTAGGCCAGTGGCCGACGAATGGCAGAAGGAGTTTAATTTAGGTAAATGTGAGGTGATGCATTTTGGCAGATCGAATCAGGCCAGGACCTACTCAATTAATGGTATGGCGTTGGGGAGAGTTATAGAACAAAGAGATCTAGGAGTACAGGTTCATAGCTCCTTGAAGGTGGAGTCGCAGGTGGACAGGGTGGTGAAGAAGGCATTCGGCATGCTTGGTTTCATTGGTCAGAACATTGAATGCAGGAGTTGGGACGTCTTGTTGAAGTTGTACAAGACATTGGTACGGCCACACTTGGAATACCGTGTGCAGTTCTGGTCACCCGATTATAGAAAGGATATTATTAAACTAGAAAGAGTGCAGAAAAGATTTACTAGGATGTTACCGGGACTTGATGGTTTGAGTTATAAGGAGAGGCTGGATAGACTGGGACTTTTTTCCCTGGAGCGTAGGAGGCTTAGGGGTGATCTTATAGAGGTCTATAAAATAATGAGGGGCATAGATAAGGTAGATAGTCAACATCTTTTCCCAAAGGTAGGGGAGACTAAAACTAGAGGGCATAGGCTTAAGGTGAGATGGGAGAGATTCAGAAGGGCCCAAAGGGGCAATTTCTTCACTCAGAGGGGAGTGAGTGTCTGGAATGGGCTGCCAGAGGTAGTAGTAGAGGCGGGGACAATTGTGTCTTTTAAAAAGCATTTATATAGTTACATGGGTAAGATGGGTATAGAGGTTTATGGGCCAAGTGCGGGCAACTGGGACTAGCGTAATGGTAAAAACTGGGGGTGGCATGGACTGGTTGGGCCGAAGGGCCTGTTTCCATGCTGTAAACTTCTATGATTCTTCTATGAAGAGATAGGATGTATAATCATCTGGAAATGAATAATTTGATTAGAGATAGTCAACACGGTTTTGTGAAGGGTATGGCGTGCCTCACAATCCTTATTGAGTTCTTTGAGAAGATGACCAAACAGGTGGATGAGGGTAAAGCAGTTGATGTGGTGTATATGGATTTCAGTAAAACGTTTGATAAGGTTCCTCACGGTGGGCTACTGCAGAAAATACGGAGGCATGGGGTTCAGGGTGATTTAGCAGTTTGGATCAGAAATTGGTTAGCTGGAAGAAGAGAAAGGGTGGTGGTTGATGGGAAATGTTCAGACTGGAGTCCAGTTATTAGTGTTGTACCACAAGGATCTGTTTTGGGGCCACTGCTGTTTGTCATTTTTATAAATGACCTGGAGGAGGGCGTAGAAGGATGGGTGAGTAATTTGCAGATGACACTAAAGTCGGAGGAGTTGTGGACAGTGCGGAAAGATGTTACAAGTTACAGAGAGACATAGATAAGCTGCAGCGCTGGGCTGAGAGGTGGCAAATGGAGTTTAATTCAGAAAAGTGTGAGGTGATTCATTTTTGAAGGAATAACAGGAAGACAGAGTACTGGGCTAATGGCAAGATTCTTGTCAGTGTGGATGAGCAGCGTGAGCTCGGTGTCCATGTCCATAGATCCCTGAAAGTTGCCAATCAGGTTGAGAGGGTTCTTAAGAAGGCGTATGGTGTGTTAGCTTTTATTGATAGAGGGACTGAGCTTCGGAGCCATGAGGTCATATTGCAGCTGTACAAAACTCTGGTGTGGCCGCATTTGGATTATTGCATGCAATTCTGGTCGCCGCATTACAGGAAGGATGTGGAAGCATTGGAAAGGGTGAGCAATAAAGGGTGAGGAGATTTACCAGAATGTTGCCTGGTATGGAGGGAAGATCTTATAAGGAAAGGCTGAGGGACTTGAGGCTGTTTTCGTTAGAGAGAAGAAGGTTAAGTGGTGACTTAATTGAGGTATACAAGATGATCAGAGGATTGGATAGGGTGGACAGTGAGAGCCTTTTTCCTCGGATAGTGATGTTTAGCACGAGGGGACATAGCTTTAAATTGAGGGGAGATAGATAAAGACAGATGTCAGAGGTAGGTTCTTTACTCAGAGAGTAGTAAGGGAGTGGAATGCCCTGCCTGCAACAGTAGTGGACTCGCCAACACTAAGGGCATTCAAATGGTCATTGGATAGACATATGGACGATAAGAGAATAGTGTAGATGGGCTTTAGAGTGGTTTCAGAGGTCGGCTCAACATCGAGGGCCGAAGAGCCTGTACTGCGCTGTAATGTTCTATGTTCTATGAGATAGATGGGGAGGGGGGAACCCCCCCCCCTCCCCCACCGAGAGCGATGGAGAGGGGGGAACCCCCCCCCCCAACCGAGAGAGATGGAGAGGGGAGAGGGGGGACCCACCACCGAGAGAGATGGAGATGGGGACCCCCCCACCTAGTAAAATGGAGAGGGGGAAACCCCCACCACCCACCGAGAGAAATGGAGATGGTGGAACCACCCCTGCCAAGAGAGGCGGAGAGTGGGAACCCCCCTCCCCCCCACCGAGCGAGATGGAGAGGGGGGAACCCACCCCCCCACAGCGAGATAGATGGATAGGGGGGAACCCCCACCAAGAGAGATGGAGAGGGGGGAACCCACCCACCAAGAGAGATGGAGAGGGGGGACCCCCCTCCCCCCAACGAGAGAGATAAAGAGGGGGGAACCCCCACCACCGAGAGAGATGGAGAGGGGGGAATCCCCCCCCCCCCACCGAGAGAGATGTAGAGGGGGGAACCGCCCCACCTAGAGGGATGGAGGGGGGACCCCCCCAATCCACTGAAAGAACACGGCTGAAACCGATGGAGGGAGAAAAGAAAGGGGGGGGGGTAAGGGGGTAAACATGGAGCAGGGGGTCACACACCATGTCGGCCAGGAAGGGCATCACGGAGGGTCTGCGGGGGAGAGGGGGGAAGGGTTAGGGAAAGGAGGATTGGGGGGTGGGGGGCAGACACGCCGAACTGAACGGCAACAGTTTGTAACTATAGAAACGTAAGAGAAAGCCTTTTCACTCTCTGAGAAATGTAAACAAGCCGCAATGCACAGAATTGGGAAAATGGCAATAAAAAGATGTTTTCAATAAATTCAGAGAGCCCAGTTCAGTTTTTCCAATTCAGGGGCAATTTAGCGTGGCCAGTCCACCTGCCCTGCACATCTTTGGGTTGTGGGGGGGGGGGGGGGGGGAAACCCACGCAAACACCGGGAGAATGTGCAAACTCCACACGGACAGTGACCCAGAGCCGGGATTGAACAGTGGTTAGCACTGCTGCCTCACAGCTACAGGGTCCCAGGTTCGATTCCTGGCTTTGGTCGCTGTCTGTACGTTCTCCCCGTGTCTGCGTGGGTTTCCTCCGGGTGCTCCGGTTTCCTCCCACCGTCCAAAGACGTGCAGGTTAGGTCGGTTGGCCGTGATAATCCAAATTGCCCACAGTATCTAAAGATGTTCAGGTTAGGTGGGGTGACAGAGACGGGGTAGGGGAGTGGGCCTAGGTATGGCGTTCTCTTCAGGTTTCACACTGTCTCTGTCATTATTGTTTACACCTACAATGCTGCCAAACTTTCTATCAAACTTTCTATCTCATTATCTTCAATCAGTACTAAACAAAGTCAAACTGAGACACACAGATACACACACAGGCACACACAGACTGCAATGAAGTTACTGAGAAAAGTCCCTTGTCGACAAACTCTGGCACCTGTTCGGGTACACTGAGGGAGAATACATAATGTCAAATTCACTAACCAGCACGTCCTTCGGGACGTCAGGGGGGAAAGCAGAGCACCCGGGAGAAGCCCACGCGGACAAGGGGAGAACGTGCAGACTCCGCACAGACTGTGACCCAAGCCAGGATTCGAACTTGGGACCCTGGAGCTGTGAAGCTGCAGTGCTACCTACTGTGCTACCGTGTAACTTACAGTGCCGCGTAAAGAATGCCACACATAAACGGCACCCCCCCCCCCCCCAACACACTCACACGTGTATAGAAAAACACATACGCAAACTCAGACAGACTGGGTCAATACATCTTTCAAATGAAGAGAAATCTTTAACTTTGAGAGGTCTATCTGGCCTGTGTGTGACCCAAGTCACACACTGACTCTGAACATCCTCACAGCAGCTTGGGGACAGATAGTTCTAAAGCAGTTTTCATAACCTTTGGGTATCACAAACTGCTTCACAGGCAATGGAGCCCTTTTGAAAAGTGGTAATGTAGGAAATGGACCAGCTAATTTCAGAGAGAGAGACACACAGAAACAGGATGAGATTGTGCTGTACATGTTTCGCAGCTGACACTGAGACACACACGAGATGTACAAAACAATCATTATTCTGAAGCATTTTGATTAAATCAGCCCTGAGACTGAATTCCAGTGGTTCAGAGTCAAGCTTCATCTACACTGCCCATCAAACACTCACAGCACAAATACTGTTTGGGCTTAAATACAGAGTCAAAATCCCTCTGTCCTGTCCAAGGAATTTTTCATTGCAGATAGTTATTTTTATTTTTTGGAAAAGCAGAACTTAAATTGCACCGAATCCCAGGGTGGACGCTTGTTTATTGCAATCATGAGTTCAGCCCTTCACATTCAAACATGAAGTTTAAGCTCCGATTACAGGTGTCTGCTTGTCTCTGTCTGTATATTCAATGTTCCTGTAGCTTATTCACTTGTCTGAAGTATTTGAATAATAGGCCTTGGTTAATCAATCCTTTCTCACAGCACATGGAAGTTGTGAATCCTCAAGGCTCTCAGTCTAATGTAGTTAACAAACAACTGCATCCTTTGATCCTCAATCCATTTCCCAACCCTAAATAGCTCTCACAAATTTCCATAATGCAGGAATATCTCCATCAAAACTTCTAATCAGTTCCTCATACACTTGTTAACACTTGCCTGTGTGAAGTAAATTCCACTGACAGATTCCGAAAACTGCACAGAAAAATGACTGGTTATTTTAAACTTTGAAACTGAACTATTTTAACTTGTCCATCAGTCCTATTAAACAGAAATGTTGTCCCTGTGGGCTGACAGTCTCTCAGCAAGATTGAAACATTGAGGGACCCCACGTACTACATTTGACAACATTTGTGGCACTTCCAAAATCTACGATACATTGCTGTCTGTATTGTGTGAATCCAGCTGTGAAATATCTGTACAATTTAAACTTCCACTGTTTCTGTATTCTCATCATTTATAAACATCACGGTTCTAATCTTTTTAAGTCTAAAGTACATCATCTTACATGTCCCTACACTGAAATGCGTCCACCAGTTCAGTCTTCAGCCAAAATATTAATATCTCTCTGCAATTTGTTTCAGCAATGCTGCTTACAATGCTGTCTAATGTTTGGTGTCATTGGCAAAATAGGATGTGTAGCATTCTATCAAATTGCCTGAAAGGGCTAATGTACACAGCAAAACTGTGTGTGTGTGCGCGCATGCACACATGTGTCTATGCAGGAGTGGATATGTGTGTACGCATGGATCTGGACACGTGTATGTATCTGTCAATGTGTGCACACGTATGTGTTTGTGTGTGGCAAACTAATCCCACTGCCCCACTCTCTCTGCATAGCCTTGTGTCAATCCAAACATATCCTACTGCCCCAATATGTCCCCAGAGCCATGTGTCAATCCAAATGTATCCCACTGCCCCACTCCCGCCACATAACCCTGGATTAATACAAACTAATCCCACTGTCCCGCTCTATCCCCAAAGTCCTGTATCAATCCCAAACTAATACAACTGCCCCGTCCTCTCCACATAGCCCTGTATCAATCCCAAACTAATCCCACTGCCAACTCTACCCTCATTGCGCTCTATCAATCCCAAACGAATCTCACTACCTCACAATCTCCCCGTAGCCCTGTATCAATCCCAAACTAATCCCACTGCCACGTTCGGGATCCTCTTGGAAGGAGCGACCACAATATGGTGGAATTTCAAATACAGTTGGAGGATGACAAGGTAAAATCAAACACTCGTGTTTTGTGCTTAAACAAAGGCGATTACAATGGGATGAGAGAAGAACTAGCTGAGGTAGACTGGGAGCAAAGACTTCATGGTGAAGCAGTTGAGGCACAGTGGAGAACCTTCCGAGTGATCTTTCACAGTGTTCAGAAAAGGTTCATACTGACAAAAAAGAAAGACGGTAGAAAGGGGAAACATCGACCGTGGATATCTAAGGAGGTGAGGGAGAGTATCAAATTGAAGGAAAAAACATACAGAGTTGAGGGGATTAGATTATGACGAGAGGTTGAGTAGACTGGGACTGTACTCATTGGAGTTTAGAAGGATACGGGGGTGATCTTATTGAAACATATAAAATTATGAAGGGAATAGATAGGATCGACGCGGGAAGGTTGTTTCCACTGGTCGGAGAAAGCAAAACTAGGGGGCATAGCTTCAAAATAAGGGGAAGTAGATTTAGGACCGAGTTTGGGAGGTACCTCTTCACCCAAAGGGTTGTGACTCTCTGGAATTCCTTGCCCAGTGAAGCAGTTGAGGCTCCTTCTTTAAACGTTTTTAAGAAAAAGATAGATACTTTTCTAAAGAATAAAGGGATTCGGGGATATGGTATACGGGCCGGAGAGTGGAGCTGAATCCACAAAGATCAGCCATGATCTCATTAAATGGCGGAGCAGGCTCGAGGGGCCAGGTGGCCTACTCCTCTTCCTAGTTCTTATTTACAGAGGTCCCTGGGTAGTATATCATTACTTACGTGGTCCTTGGGTGGAATGTCATTATTTGCAGTAGTGCCTGGGTAGTATATTATTAGTTACAGTGGTCCATATGTAGTATATTATTATTTACATTGGTCCCTGCGTAGGATATTGTTTACACTGGTCACAGGGGAGTATATGATTCTTTACAGTGGTCCCTGCATAGTATCTCATTATTTTCAGTGGTCCCTGGATAGCATATCTTTATTTACAGTTGTCACTGGACAGTGTATCATTATTTACAGTTGTCACTGGACAGTGTATTATTATTTACAGTGGTCCCAGGGCAGTAAATCATTATTTGCCATGGTCACTGTGCAGAATATCATTCTTTACAGTGGCCTCTGGGCAAAATGCCATTATTTACAGTGGTCCCTGGGTAGTAGATCATTAGTAACAGTGGTTCCTGGGTAGAATATCATTATTTACAGTGGACCCTGTGTAGTATGTCATTATTTACACTGGACCCTGAGTAGTATACCATTATTTACAGTGGCCCTGGGTAGGTATCATCATTTACAGTGGTCACTTTATAGTATTTCATTATTTACAATGGTCTCTGGGCAGTAGGTCTTTATTTACAGTGGCCCCTGTGTAGTTTCTACTTATTTACAGTCGTCTCTGAGTAGTATATCATTATTTAGAGTTGTCCCTGCGCAGTATGTCATGATTTACAGTGGTTCTTGGGTAGTCTATCATTATTTGGGGCAGCACGGTAGCACAGTGGTTAGCACAATTGCTTCGCAGCTCCAGGGTCCCAGGTTCAATTCCGGCTTGGGTCACTGTCTGTGCGGAGTCTGCACATCCTCCCCGTGTGTGCGTGGGTTTCCTCCGGGTGCTCCGGTTTCCTCCCACAGTCCAAAGATGTGCAGGTTAGGTGGATTGGCCATGATAAATTGTCCTTAGTGTCCAAGATTGCACTTAGTGTTGTGTGGGGTTACTGGGTTATGGGGATGGGGTGGAGTTATTAACCTTGGGTAGGGTGCTCCTTCCAAGAGCCAATGCAGACTCGATGGGATGAATGGCCTCCTTCTGCACTGTAAATTATATGATTTACAGTGGCCCCTGGTTGGTATATCTTTACTTTCAGTGGTCCTTGGGTAGTATAACATTATTTACAGTGGTCCCTGGTGAGTATATAAGTATTTACAGTGGTCCTTGGGCAGTATATCTGTATTTACAGTGGTCCCTGGGCAGTATGTCTTTATTTACAATGTCCCCTGGGTAGTATGACATTATTTACAGTGGTCCCTGGTGAGTATATAAGTATTTACAGTGGTCCTTGGGCGGTATATCTTTATTTACAGTGGTCCCTGGTGAGTATATAAGTCTTTACAGTGGTCCTTGGGCAGTATAGCTGTATTTACAGTGCTCCCTAGCCAGTATATCTTTATATACAGTGGCCCCTGGGTAGTATAACATTATTTAAAGTTGTCCCTGTTGAGTATATCATTATTTACAGTGGTCCCTGGGCAGTATATCTTTATTTACAGTGGTCCCTGGGCAGTATATCTTTATTTACAGTGGTCCCTGGGCAGTATATCTTTAATTACAGTGGTCCCTGGGCAGTATAACATTATTTACAATGGTCTCTGGGTAGTATATCATTATTTACAGTGGTCCCTGGGTAGTATAGCTTTACTTACAGTGGTCCCTGGGTAGTATAACATTATTTAAAGTTGTCCCTGGTGAGTATATCATTATTTACAGTGGTCCCTGGGTAGTATAGCTTTACTTAAAGTGGTCCCTGGGTAGTATAACATTATTTAAAGTTGTCCCTGGTGAGTATGTCATTATTTACAGTGGTCCCCTGTCATGATACCTTTAGTTCCAATGGTCCCTCATTAGTATATCGTTATTTGCAAGTCGACCTTGGGTAGTAAATCGTTATTTACAGTGGCCCCTGGGCAGCATATCTTTATTTACAGTGGTCCCTGGGCAGTATAACATTATTTACAGTGGTCCCTGGTGAGTATATCATTATTTACAGTGATCCCTGGGTAGTATATCTTTATTTACAGTGGTCCCTGGGCAGCATATCTTTATTTACAGTGGTCCCTGGGCAGTATATCTTTATTTACAGTGGCCCCTGGGCAGTATATCTTTATTTACAGTGGCCCCTGGGCAGTATATCTTTATTTACAGTGGTCCCTGGGCAGTATATCTTTATTTACAGTGGCCCCTGGGCAGTATATCTTTACTTACAGTGGTCCCTGGGTAGTATAACATTATTTAAAGTTGGCCTGGTGAGTATCTCATTATTTACAGTGGTCCCTGGACAGTATATCATTATTTGCAGTTGGGCCTGGGCATGATACCTTTAGTTCCAATGGTCCCTCATTAGTATATCGTTATTTACAGTCGACCTTAGGTAGTAAATCGTTATTTACAGTGGCCCCTGGGCAGCATATCTTTATTTACAGTGGTCCCTGGGCAGTATAACATTATTTACAGTAGTCCCTGGTGAGTATATCATTATTTACAGTGATCCCTGGGTAGTATATCTTTATTTACAGTGGTCCCTGGGCAGCATATCTTCATTTGCAGTGGTCCCTGGGTAGTTTAACATTATGTACAGTAGTCCCTGGTGAGTATATCATGATTTACATTGGTCCCTGGTTAGTATATCTCTATTCACAGTGGTCCGTGGGCGCATATCTTTATTTACAGTGGTCCCTGGGTAGTATATCATTATTTACAGTAGTCCCTGGTGAGTATATCATTATTTACAGTGGTCCCTGGGTAGTATATCTTTATTTACAGTGGTCCCTGGAAAGCATATCTTTATTTGCAGTGGTCCCTGGGTAGTTTAACATTATTTATAGTGGTCCTTGGGTAGTATATCATTAATTACAGTGGTCCCTGGGTAGTTTAACATTATTTACAGTGGTCCTTGGGTAGTATATCATTATTTACAGTGATTCGTGCGTAGTATATTATTATTTACTGTTGTCCCTGTGTAGTATAACATTATATACAGTGGTCCCTGGGTAGTATATAATTAATTACAGTGGTCCCAGGGTAGTATATCATTATTTACAGTGTTCCCTGGCAATATATCTTTATTCACAGTGATCCGTTGGTCCTATATCATTATCCACAGTGGTCCCTGTGTAGTATATTATTATTTACAGTGGTCACTGTGTAGTATTTCTTTATTTACAGTTGTCTCTGTGTGAAAGTCAATATTTTCGCTTCTGTGAGAGAAAAATTCAACACATTCGTTCAGACAGAATAACAAGCTTTATTGTCAAAAACAGCTGCTTGCAATAATGGCTGAAACTTGAAGCAAGAGAGCAGTCAACAAAACTGCTCAGTCTTTCACAAGTTCCGTGCTTTGTGGAGAATTAAGTTAATATTTATACATTAACTTTATCAAGATTATGTGACAGCAGCATGGTCAGTAGTTTAATCAGAAATACAATCGGAAGCAAAGACCAGACCATGTTTGGTCATATCACTCAAACCATTATTTAGTCCTCGGAGGGATCATTGAAAGGTCAGAATACATTTGTTTCTCCCTGAACCTATCTTTGTTTTAAATTCCTACGGCCCTGGGTTATGACGAGTTAGTTTTATCAGGAGTTGCCGAGGTCCGATGTTTTGGAATGGCTCGACATTCGCTGATCTTTTCAGACTTCAAGTTATGCAGAGTTGGCCTACGGCCATACAGCTCTGAAAATGGTTTGGGCAGCATTCTCTACCTGGGCCTGGGGAGCTGGAATGAGTAGTTTCAGTCTATCTGGTATTGTCTCAAACCTTTTGACCAGTCTTCCCATTGACCAGTTTTCCCATCATGCCATTACTTAATTCGTACCATATCACATTCCCTCCTTTTGTCATATCATGACAACTAGTTAAATAGGTATGTACATGACTCGTTTGAAAATGCATTTACACAAGCAACCAAGCAATCCTATCCCTATTAGAATTAGGAGTAGTAGAATGAAGGCCTTAAAGATCCAATCAAATAATCCGTAACCCAGCCATCCTAGCCAACCCGGCGGGTTATAGTCATGAAATTAACTGCCAATCTCTTGAATTTGAGCATCCTGTCTCTTAATATGGTCGGCCAGGTTAGTGATATTTTCAGAGCCATCTGGAATTTAAGTCCAGCACTCCTGACCTATGATAGCGCACGTTCCTCCCTGCGAGGCTAACAGATAATCCAAAGCCAGTCGATTTTGTAATGCCACGGTCCGGACAACCACTAGCTCAGCTGAGACCTCAGCCAGTGCCTGTCCAGTTTCCCTGGCTTCTACTGCCGTTACGTTCGTCAGTTGTTCCAATGCTGTGGCCATGTTCCTTGCCCGTTCCGTACAAGGGAAAGGCCATCATAAAGAACTGTTCCGTTTTAGAAATAGTCCTTTCTGCTCGCGAGGGGGAGTGCTTAAGGGTGGGTAGGTGACGCATTTGAGGTACAACATATCCCAAAAAGCAGGATCATGTCCAATCAATGGGGAGCCATGGATATGCTTTCGTGCCGCATATGAAACAGATTCCATTATACGCCGTAAAATCATCAGCTGACGTCATCCAGGGGATTGGGGATGTCTGTCCCTATGAAATGTTAGAGGTTATATTCCATACCCTGGACCAATCACAGTTAAACATGCCCTTGTTGGATATGCCTGGTACCGGTCCTTGCCGGTCAACTGTAAGGTTGCACCTACTTTGCCCCATTAACTTTCCTTTCCCTGATTTATTAAAACACATGGAACCTTGAACATTATACGAGTGGACAGTGAGGGAGGGTGGAGTCAAGGCATGATTATAGGTAGGTTGATACGAAGCTGAAAATTTAGTCATGTCATAGCCAGCAGATCTCCATATTTCCATATCCCCCCATCTCCCCTGCTCCCTATTTGATTTTGTCGTAAAATCCATTCAAACGTCTCTGCGATATGAAAGGGGAGGGGTTGGAGAGATATTCCTTCCCTCGAATGGACGGGGATGTGGGTACAAACCCAACACTTGCTTACGTTCAATTTTTCGGCATAAAGATATGACATATATAAATAGGTGTTGGAAGGCAGATCTCATTTAGGTCGTTTTTTTAGTGGCCATTAAGGCTAAATAGTCCAGAGAGTTCAAAAATTATAATGAAGATCTTCATCCTGTGTTCTCGCCTGGGTTGGAGGCTATCTTCTTGCAATCGGATAGATGTGCCAAGTTGAACGTCCTTCAAGTTTAACGGAAGTTGGTGTAGTCAGCAGTACGAGGAAGGGTCCGCTCCAGCATTGTCCTAGTTTCTTTCTGTCCCAGTTTTTCACCAACACGTGTCTCCGGGTTTGATCACTGGATATCGAGGGACGGCTGTCCCTGCCGTTACTGGGAGATGTGCCTGTTTTATCTGTGAGTGGAGAAACTTCAGAGAAAGTGTTAATTGCTTCAAATAATTCTGCATTTGTTCCCCCATCACGTGGAGGTCTACTCCCTCTAGGGGTTTTTCATGGGCATCCCAGGGAGTCCTCATTGGCCAATCATAGACTATCTCTGCAGCTGACAGTCCGGTCCGCGAATGGGGAGTCACTCGCATGTGAAACAGTGCCAAGGGTAATACTTTTAGCCAATTTAACCCAGTTTCTTCAGTTAATTTAGATAATTTTTCTTTTAAAGTCCCGTTGGCTCTTTCCACAATTCCTGCAGCCTGCGGGTGATACGCGCAGTGCAGTTGCTGTTTAATTACGAGTGCTTCGCACAATTCAGTATTGATCCGAGCTACAAAATGTGGTCCGATGTCTGAGATCACCATTTTGGGTATCCCAAAACGAGGAATGACTTCCGTTAACAACAACTTCACCACTGTATGTGCCGTACAATTAGTGGTGGGGAAGGCTTCAATCCATTTACTAAACACATCGATTACTATTAAACAATATTTATAGCACTGTGTTTTTGGCAATTCGCTAAAATCAAGCTGTATACAGGCAAACGGGCCACCTGGCAAGGGTGTGGTTCCTGGGGGGCATTTAATGCCTTTACCCTTATTATGTTTCATGCAAATGACGCATCGATCCAGCCGCGTTTGCGCTGCTGTATTCAAATCTGGGTGTCACCAAGTTTTCAGGAGTAGCTGTACCATTCCCTCCTTGCCAAGATGGGTACAAGAATGCAAATAATCAATAAGTACCGGCAATAAAGAATTCGGAATACAAACTTGACCAATGGGAGTAAGCCAGACGTCTCGCGTCAAGGAGTGTGAACACCCCATTGACCTCCATAGTGTGCGCTCCGAATCAGAGGCGTCCCTCTGTAAATTATGAACTTCAGTTATGTCTGGCATGCCCTTCGTTCCTAATGCAGGTACCTGGTTTAGAGCCTGATTATCCCCACTGGGAACAATCAGAGAGGCTGATATAGCCGCAGCCTTAGCAACCCAATCAGCACGGGCATTCCCTAATTGAACAGGAATGTCCCCCTTTGTGTGCGCAGCACATTTAATAATTGCCAATTGATGAGGAAGCTGAATAGCATCGAGGAGATTTTGAACCCAAAGAACATTTTGAATGGGAGCTCCCGCAGAGGTGGCCAAAATACATGCTCGAGTAAGGGCAAATAGCTCGGCTTTTTGTGCAGACAGGGGTCTGGAAGGCTGCTGCTTCCTGCACGTCAGAGTCGGTTACCACGGCATATCCCGACTGTGGGATGCCAGTGAGAGAAATGGAGGAACTGCCATCAACATGAAAAATTACATCTGGATTATCAATAGGCCGGTCCGTTAAATCCGGGCGAGGCGCGGTAAGGAAGTGATTCCGAAGCAAACAATCGTGTGCCGGGTCCACAAGGTTATCAGGGGGCTGATCGAGGAACACAGCAGGATTTAAGGTAGAACAGTAATGAAAAGAGAGGTAGGGGTTTTGCAATAGTGAAACCTCATAGCGGCTCAAGCGTGCTTGAGTCAGATGCTGGGTTTGCTGAGACGTTAGGAGAGCCACAATAGAGTGCGAGATATGCACTTGTACTGGCTGGTGAAGGGTCAGATTAGAGGCTGCCTGGGCTAACAAATAACAACAAAGAACAAAGAAATGTACAGCACAAGAACAGGCCCTTCGGCCCTCCAAGCCCGTGCCGACCATACTGCCCGACTAAACTACAATCTTCTACAATGGACAGTTGTAAGAATTTGGGTGCAGGGAGGTAGACCGCAAGCTGCAGGATCCAATTTCGTCGAATAGTAGGCGACCGGGTGACGCCGGTCACCGTATTCTTGTGTAAGAATACCAGTGGCACATTCATCAAGGACATTAACGTACAACTGAAAGGGTCTGTCATACATAGGTCGTCCTAGCGCTGGGGCGGTAGCCAGGGCGTTTTTGAGAGTAACAAAATTGTTTTGCTGAATCAGGAAGTTCAAACTTAAGAGGAGCATTTTGAGAGGAGTACGGAGTTAAATCTTCAGTATGGACAGTAACATTCGGAATCCATTGTCTGCAAAAGTTCACCAATCCTAAAAAGGCTCGCACCTGCTTGGGCGATGTCGGAAATGGAGTCTGCAGTATCGCAGTAATGCGTTCCTGAGTAAGGGAGCGATCCGTAGCACTTATTAGGACACCCAAAAATCACATATCCCCATGAATGGAGACGGAGGAGCGGGTAAACGGTGTCACGCTGGTTAGCGTTGACGTCAGGGCTGGCAAGGAGTAAGTCATCAACATATTGGATGATGGTGGAGCCACCAGGAGTTGATAATGTCGCTAACTGGGAGTGCAATGCTTGTGAGAAAAGGGTTGGCGAATGAGTGAAGCCCTGTGGGAGCCTAGTCCAAGTGTATTGGTTGCCCTTAAATGTAAAGGCAAACAATTACTGTGATTCAGTGCGAGGGTTATCGCAAAAAAGGCATGTTGTAAATCAACAAGGGTGAAAACAGTCGCTTCCGGTGGGACATTACTAAGGATTGTCGCCGGGTTTGGGACAATAGGATGTAAGGGTTCCACTATCTGATTAATACGTTGGACCAAACGCCATTCGGATGTTTTTCCTATCTTAGAAATTGGAAGAATCGGGGTGTTACAGGGCGATTGGCATGGTACCACAATTCCCTGTTGAAGGAACGATTGAATCATGACCGAGACTCCTTCTTCAGCCTCTGGGCGCAAAGGGTACTGTGAAATCGAGGGCAAAGGCATGTTAGGTTTAACTTTAATAACAACGGGAGGGACATTAGTGAGACCAACCTCGTGTTTGGAGGGCGCCCATAAATCTGCGGGTAGTTCAGAAGTCGTTGATTGGACTGAACGATGGTGTTGCAGTGTGCCAATGAGGACAAATGGGCGTTGAAAATATTCTAAAGTGCCTGAGGGTAGGATTTGACTTCCATTAAAGAAAGGATCAGCTTGTCCTCGCAGTGCAGCTGCCAGAAATCCCAAGGACTTGGCACTGTAGCCTTCGTTGACGGAAAGGGTCACGTGGGGTGACACAAGTCCCGACTGACGCCAGAGACCATGGGGTAAATTGACAAGAAAGGCAGACCCTTCTTTTCCCTTAGCGACACCAACAAAGGAAACGGATTGTAGAGAACCGAGGGCATCTTGGTAAATGCTCTCTAAATCAAGCGAGCATCCTGCATGATCGTAGCAATGAGTGACATGTGGATCGGGAATATCTAAGGGAGGTGAAAAGTGTGAGGGATCAAAATCAACCGACCACCGCTGTGGAGTAGTGAAAAGGGGAACATTTCGATGCTGGGCCTGCGGGTTAGCTGATATAGTAATGCGGTTATCAAGGCAAACAATTTCCACCTGCAAGGGACACAGCAAGTCACGTCCGGCCAGGTTGACACCGAGGACGCAGGTAACTGTGAAAGGGATGCAACATTCCCGGCCCTCAAATTGAACAGAGAGCGGCTTCGTAAGCGGATAAACAGCACTTTCCCCCATGAAACCAGCAAGTTGCACATGCTTATCAGAAAGGGGAAAGCAATGTTTCTGAATTAATGTCCAGTCTAGCGTAGAATGAGTCGCGCCGGTGTCAATCAGGAAGGGGATAGGCACGCCCTCTATGTAAATCGTAGCGGTGGGCTCATCAGAGTGGTTTGTTGAGAGGACCGGAAAGTTCGACCTGGCTAGTCAGTAGGGGTTAGAGGTAGTAAAGGGTATCTGCCGACGGGGTTGAAATCTACCTTGTCGTCGGGGTTCTGGACAATCCCTAGCGTAGTGCCCTGTCCATTGACAGTTGAAGCAAGTGACATTATATTTGGCAGGAGGACGACGTGGAGGAGCACTGTCGAAATCCTCCATGTGTGGAGTGAAGGGGTCAGGAGCCTTTGGGCGGTAACTAAATTCAGGAGGGTCCGTGCAATCTCCGCGATAGTAACGTGAATCTGTCTGAGAGTTCTGACCTTTAGGAGCTCTTCTTTGAAAGGGACGTTGGACGAATTCGGATTTAATTTTGGGCGAAGTGTCTTTGTAACAGGTCTAACGGTTGTGGCCATTGCTCCAATAATAAGACACAGCACGTTTAATTTGAGGTTTAGAATTGTCAGACCGATTCACCTCCTCCCCGATATCATCCCACCCGATATCAAATACGCCCCGATATCACCCCTCCCGATACCAACCACTCCCCGCTGTCAATTGGCCGCCAGGAAATCAACCAACCCGAAATCTGCCCCAATAATATTAATTACCACCACTTTCTCCGAATATCATACCCTCCAGACATCACTCACGTACATGTAACACCCGAAACTCAGGATAGCCCCCAACCATCTGTCACCACCATGCACATCACCCACCATCATCAGCGGATATCACTCCATCACATGGCCACCGAAATCCTCACTCCTCCCACACACCCAGGTGCCACCCCACCATCCCACGGATATTACCACCAACAGACATCACCCAGCCAGGAAATCGCCAACCCCCGTCAAAGCGGCGCTGGACCCGATTCCAGCGTCGAAATCCATTCTCCGCCCAATCACCAAAAAGTATTTAGGCGTCGGGCTTTGGAGAATCCAGCCCGCCATTGGTCGATAGGCGGGGCCCAGCATCTTGATGCCAGTGGGAGTGCGCCGCACCATAAAACGTGGGCATAATTTTCCCGACCCCTCCCTCCCGCCGGGTCGGAGAATCGCCGAGGGGCGGTGTAAATACCGCCCTGCCATGCCGACGCTGCCGCGATATCCCCCCCCCCCCAAACCCCGTCGACTTGAATCGCGTTGCACACTTCGCAGAATGGCGAGGACCGGTGCGAGATAATGGGCCCCGGCGCCGCCCCAATTCTCCGCGCCTGATGTGCTGAAGTCCCGTCGAAGTGACCACGGGTCATGCCGTCGTAAATCGAACCAACAATTTTACGGCGTCAACCAGTCGTACTGGTTGACGTCGGCAAGCGCGGAGGTGGTGGGCGGCGTAGTTCGGCCGCCAGAGCGGAGACGGCACGGCCGCTGTTGCTTGGTGGAGGGTCGCAAGGAGGAGCTGGAGTGTTCGTGCCAGGAGGGGGAGAGCGTGGGGCTGGGGAGGGGTTTGGGAAGGGGCTGGGGACGTGCCGTGGCTGGGGAGGAGGGGGAGGCTTGGGAAGGGGGGAGCGAGAGGAGGGAGGGGCGAGTGATGCTGGCAGGGCTGAACACACCAGAAATCGGGTGCAGCGGGATGGAGAATCCTGATACTGGCGAGATGGAGAATCCTGATAATGGCGGGACAGAGAATCCTGATACTGGCGGGACGGAGAGTGCTGATACTGGCGGGACGGAGAATCCTGATACTGGCGGGACGGAGAATCCTGATACTGGCGGGACGGAGAATCCTGATACTGGCGGGACGGACAATCCTGATACTGGCGAGACGGAGAATCCTGATACTGGCTGGACGCAGAACCCTGGTGCGAAATTCTCCAACTCCCCGCCGGGTAGGTGGATCGCCGGGGGCTGGCGTGAATCCCGCCCCCGCTGGTTGCCGAAGTCTCCGGCACCGCATATTTGGCGGGGGCGGGAATCGGGCCCCCACGCGCGATTCTCCGGCCCGGATGGGCAGAAGGCCCGCCGCTAAAATGCCTGTCCCGCCGGCGTAAATTAAACCACCGCAGGCTCCGGGGTCCTGGGGGGCGCGGGGTGATGGTGGCCTGGCCCGCGATAAGGGCCCACCGATCCGCGGGCGGGCCTGTGCCATGGGGGCACTCTTTTCCTTCCATGGCGGAGGCGGAAGAGACCCCCTCCACTGCGCATGTGCGCAGATGCCGTGACCAGCCGCTGATGCTCCCGCCCATGTGGCGCCCGGCAAAGTTAGTTTCACGCCATCTGGCGGGGCACCAAAGGCCTTTTCCGCCATCTGGCGGGGCAGAAATCAGTCCAGACGGGCTTACCCCTCAAGGTTCGGGCTCGGCCGCTCAAGATGTGGAGGATTCCGCACCTTTAGGGATAATTCCGCCCCTGATACTGGCGGGACGGAGAACCCTGATACTGGCGGGGCTGAACACACCAGAAAACGTGTGTGGTGGGACGGACAATCCTGATACTGGCTGGGCGGACAATCCTGATACTGGTGGGACGGAGAACCCTGATACTGGCGGGGCTGAACACACCAGATAACGTGTGTGGTGGTACGGACAATCCTGATACTGGCGGGACGGACAATCCTGATACTGGTGGGACGGAGAATCCTGAAACTGGCCGGGGTGAATACACCAGAAAACATGTATGGTGGGTCGCAGAATTCTGATACTGGCGGGACGGACAATCCTGATGCTGGCGCGATGGACAATCCTGATACTGGCGGGACGGAGAATCCTGATACTGGTTGGACGGACAATCCTGATTCTGGCGCGATGGACAATCCTGATACTGGCGGGACGGAGAATCCTGTTACTGGCGGGACAGACAATCCTGATACTGGCTGGACGGAGAATCCTGATACTGGCGAGACGGACAATCCTGATACTGGTGAGACGGACAATCCTGATACTGGCTGGACGGAGAATCCTGATACTGGCTGGACGGAGAATCCTGATACTGGCTGGATGGAGAATCCTGATGCTAGCGCGATGGACAATCCTGATGCTGGCGCGATGGACAATCCTGATACTGGCGAGACGGAGAATCCTGATACTGGCGGGACGGAGAATCCTGATACTGGCGAGACGGACAATCCTGATACTGGCGGGACAGACAATCCTGATACTGGCGAGACGGAGAATCTTGATACTGGCGGGACGGAGAATCCTGATACTGGCGGGACAGACAATCCTGATACTGGCTGGACGGAGAATCCTGATACTGGCGGGACAGACAATCCTGATACTGGCGGGACGGAGAATCCTGATACTGGCGGGACGGAGAATCCTGATACTGGCGGGACGGACAATCCTGATACTGGCGGGACGGACAATCCTGATACTGGTGGGATGGACAATCCTGATACTGGCTGGACGGAGAATCCTGTTACTGGCGGGACGGAGAGTCCTGATACTGGCGTGACGGACAATCCTGATACTGGCGAGATGGACAATCCTGATACTGGCGAGACGGAGAGACCTGATACTGGCGAGACGGAGAGTCCTGATATGGCATGACGGAGAATCCTGATACTGGCGAGACGGAGAATCCTGACACTGGCGAGACGGACAATCCTGATACTGGCGAGACGGAGAATCCTGACACTGGCGGGACGGAGAATCCTGATACTGGCGAGACGGAGAATCCTGATACTGGCGGGACGGACAATCCTGATACTGGCGGGACGGACAATCCTGATACTGGCGAGCGGAGAATCCAGTTGCTGGCGAGACGGACAATCCTGATACTGGCGTGACGGAGAGTCCTGATACTGGCGAGACGGAGAATCCTGATACTGGCATGACGGAGAATCCTGATACTGGCGAGACGGACAACCCTGATACTGGCGAGACGGAGAATCCTGATACTGGCTGGACGGAGAATCCTGACACTGGCGAGACGGACAATCCTGATACTGGAGAGATGGACAATCCTGATGCTTTCGCGATGGACAATCCTGATACTGGCGGGACGGACAATCCTGATACTGGCGAGACGGACAATCGTGATACTGGCGAGACGGAGAATCCTGATACTGGCTGGACGGAGAATCCTGATACTAGCGAGACTGAGAATCCCGATACTGGCGAGACGGACAATCCTGATACTGGCGGGACGGCGAATCCTGATACTGGCGTGACGGAGAATCCCGATACTGGCGGGATGGAGAATCCTGATGCTGGCGGGATGGATAATCCTGATACTGGTGAGACGGAGAATCCTGATATTGGCGAGACGGACAATCCTGATACTGGCGAGACGGAGAGTCCTGATACTGGTGGGAAGTTGAATCCTGATACTGGCAGGATGGAGAGTCCTGATACTGGCGTGACGGACAATCCTGATACTGGTGAGACGAACAATCCTGATACTGGCGAGACGGAGAGTCCTGATACTGGCGAGACGGAGAGTCCTGATACTGGAGAGACGGAGAATCCTGATACTGGCGGGACGGACAATCCTGATACTGGCGAGACGGACAATCCTGATACTGGCGAGACGGACAATCCTGATACTGGCGAGACGGACAATCCTGATACTGGCTGGACGGAGAATCCTCATACTGGCGTGACTGAGAATCCTGATACTGGCGAGACGGAGAATCCTCATACTGGCGAGACGGACAATCCTGATACTGGCGAGACGGAGAATCCTGATACTGGCGGGACGGAGAATCCTGATACTGGCGAGACGGAGAATCCTGATACTGGACTGGCGAGACTGAGAATCCTGATACTGGCGGGACGGACAATCCTGATACTGGCGAGCCGGAGAATCCTGATACTGGCGAGCGGAGAATCCTGATGCTGGCGAGACGGAGAATCCTGATACTGGCGTGACGGAGAGCCCTGATACTGGCGAGACGGAGAATCCTGATACTGGCGAGACGGAGAATCCTGATACTGCGGGACGGAGAATCCTGATACTGGCGCGATGGCAATCCTGATACTGGCGGGACGGACAATCCTGATACTGGCGAGACGGACAATCCTGATACTGGCGAGACGGAGAATCCTGATACTGGCTGGACGGAGAATCCTGATACTGGAGAGACTGAGAATCCCGATACTGGCGAGACGGACAATCCTGATACTGGCAGGACGGCGAATCCTGATACTGCCGTGACGGAGAATCCCGATACTGGCGGGATGGAGAATCCTGATGCTGGCGAGACGGACAATCCTGATACTGGCGAGACAGACAATCCTGATACTGGCGAGACGGAGAGTCCTGATACTGCCGGGAAGTAGAATCCTGATACTGGCGGGACGGAGAGCCCTGATACTAGCGTGACGGACAATCCTGATACTGGCGAGTCGGACAATCCTGATGCTGGCGAGACGGAGAGTCCTGATACTGGCGAGACGGAGATTCCTGATACTGGCGAGACGGAGAATCCTGATACTGGCGGGACGGACAATCCTGATACTGGCGAGACGGAGAATCCTGATACTGGCGAGACGGACAATCCTGATACTGGCGAGGCGGACAATCCTGATACTGGCTGGACGGAGAATCCTGATACTGGCGTGACGAAGAATCCTGATATTGGCGAGACGGAGAATCCTGATACTGGCTGGACGGAGAATCCTGATACTGGCGAGACGGAGAATCCTGATACTGGTGGGTCGGAGAATCCTGATACTGGCGAGACGGAGAATCCTGATACTGGCGGGACGGACAATCCTGATACTGGCGGGACGGACAATCATGATACTGGCGAGACGGAGAATCCTGATACTGGCGAGCGGAGAATCCTGATGCTGGCGAGACGGACAATCCTGATACTGGCGAGACGGAGAATCCTGATACTGCGGGACGGAGAATCCTGATACTGGGGCGATGGCAATCCTGATACTGGCGGGACGGACAATCCTGATACTGGCGAGACGGACAATCCTGATACTGGCGAGACGGAGAATCCTGATACTGGCTGGACGGAGAATCCTGATACTGGAGAGACTGAGAATCCCGATACTGGCGAGACGGACAATCCTGATACTGGCGAGGCGGACAATCCTGATACTGGCGAGACGGAGAGACCTGATACTGGCGAGACGGAGAGTCCTGATATGGCGTGACGGAGAATCCTGATACTGGCGAGACGGAGAATCCTGACACTGGCGAGACGCACAATCCTGATACTGGCGAGATGGAGAATCCTGACACTGGCGGGACGGAGAATCCTGATACTGGCGAGACGGAGAATCCTGATACTGGCGGGACGGACAATCCTGATACTGGCGGGACGGACAATCCTGATACTGGCGAGCGGAGAATCCTGATGCTGGCGAGACGGACAATGCTGATACTGGCGTGACGGAGAGTCCTGATACTGGCGAGACGGAGAATCCTGATACTGGCGAGACGGACAACCCTGATATTGGCGAGACGGAGAATCCTGATACTGGCTGGACGGAGAATCCTGACACTGGTGAGACGGACAATCCTGATACTGGAGAGACGGACAATCCTGATGCTTTCGCGATGGACAATCCTGATACTGGCGGGACGGACAATCCTGATACTGGCGAGACGGACAATCCTGATACTGGCGAGACGGACAATCCTGATACTGGCTGGACGGAGAATCCTGATACTGGCGAGACTGAGAATCCCGATAGTGGCGAGACGGAGAGTCCTGATACTGGTGGGAAGTAGAATCCTGATACTGGCAGGACGGAGAGTCCTGATACTGGCGTGACGGACAATCCTGATACTGGTGAGACGGACAATCCTGATACTGGCGAGACGGAGAGTCCTGATACTGGCGAGACGGAGAGTCCTGATACTGGAGAGACGGAGAATCCTGATACTGGCGGGACGGACAATCCTGATACTGGCGAGACGGAGAATCCTGATACTGGCGAGACGGACAATCCTGATACTGGCGAGACGGACAATCCTGATACTGGCTGGACGGAGAATCCTCATACTGGCGTGACTGAGAATCCTGATACTGGCGAGACGGAGAATCCTGATACTGGTGAGACGGACAATCCTGATACTGGCGAGACGGAGAATCCTGATACTGGCGGGACGGAGAATCCTGATACTGGCGAGACGGAGAATCCTGATACTGGACTGGCGAGACTGAGAATCCTGATACTGGCGGGACGGACAATCCTGATACTGGCGAGCCGGAGAATCCTGATACTGGCGAGCGGAGAATCCTGATGCTGGCGAGACGGAGAATCCTGATACTGGCGTGACGGAGAGTCCTGATACTGGCGAGACGGAGAATCCTGATACTGGCGAGACGGAGAATCCTGATACTGCGGGACGGAGAATCCTGATACTGGCGCGATGGCAATCCTGATACTGGCGGGACGGACAATCCTGATACTGGCGAGACGGACAATCCTGATACTGGCGAGACGGAGAATCCTGATACTGGCTGGACGGAGAATCCTGATACTGGAGAGACTGAGAATCCCGATACTGGCGAGACGGACAATCCTGATACTGGCGGGACGGCGAATCCTGATACTGACGTGACGGAGAATCCCGATACTGGCGGGATGGAGAATCCTGATGCTGGCGAGATGGACAATCCTGATACTCGCGAGACGGACAATCCTGATACTGGCGAGACGGAGAGTCCTGATACTGGCGGGAAGTAGAATCCTGATACTGGCGGGACGGAGAGCCCTGATACTGGCGTGACGGACAATCCTGATACTGGCGAGTCGGACAATCCTGATGCTGGCGAGACGGAGAGTCCTGATACTGGCGAGACGGAGAGTCCTGATACTGGCGAGACGGAGAATCCTGATACTGGCGGGACGGACAATCCTGATACTGGCGAGACGGTGAATCCTGATACTGGCGAGACGGACAATCCTGATACTGGCGAGACGGACAATCCTGATACTGGCTGGACGGAGAATCCTGATACTGGCGTGACGAAGAATCCTGATATTGGCGAGACGGAGAATCCTGATACTGGCTGGACGGAGAATCCTGATACTGGCGAGACGGAGAATCCTGATACTGGTGGGACGGAGAATCCTGATACTGGCGAGACGGAGAATCCTGATACTGGCGGGACGGACAATCCTGATACTGGCGGGACGGACAATCATGATACTGGCGAGACGGAGAATCCTGATACTGGCGAGCGGAGAATCCTGATGCTGGCGAGACGGACAATCCTGATACTGGCGAGACGGAGAATCCTGATACTGCGGGATTGAGAATCCTGATACTGGCGCGATGGCAATCCTGATACTGCCGGGACGGACAATCCTGATACTGGCGAGACGGACAATCCTGATACTGGCGAGTCGGAGAATCCTGATATTGGCTGGACGGAGAATCCTGATACTGGAGAGACTGAGAATCCCGATACTGGCGAGACGGACAATCCTGATACTGGCGAGGCGGACAATCCTGATACTGGCGAGACGGAGAGACCTGATACTGGCGAGACGGAGAGTCCTGATATGGCGTGACGGAGAATCCTGATCCTGGCGAGACGGAGAATCCTGACACTGGCGAGACGGACAATCCTGATACTGGCGAGACAGAGAATCCTGACACTGGCGGATCGGAGAATCCTGATACTGGCGAGACGGAGAATCCTGATATTGGCGGGACGGACAATCCTGATACTGGCGGGACGGACAATCCTGATACTGGCGAGCGGAGAATCCTGCTGCTGGCGAGACGGACAATCCTGATACTGGCGTGACGGAGAGTCCTGATACTGGCGAGACGGAGAATCCTGATAATGGCGTGACGGAGAATCCTGATACTGGCGAGACGGACAACCCTGATACTGGCGAGACGGAGAATCCTGATACTGGCTGGACGGAGAATCCTGACACTGGTGAGACGGACAATCCTGATACTGGAGAGACGGACAATCCTGATGCTTTCGCGATGGACAATCCTGATACTGGCGGGACGGACAATCCTGATACTGGCGAGACGGACAATCCTGATACTGGCGAGACGGAGAATCCTGATACTGGCTGGACGGAGAATCCTGATACTGGCGAGACTGAGAATCCCGATACTGGCGAGACGGACAATCCTGATACTGGCGGGACGGCGAATCCTGATACTGGCGTGACGGAGAATCCCGATACTGCCGGGATGGAGAATCCTGATGCTGGCGGGATGGATAATCCTGATACTGGCGAGACGGAGAATCCTGATATTGGCGAGAAGGACAATCCTGATACTGGCGAGACGGAGAGTCCTGATACTGGTGGGAAGTAGAATCCTGATACTGGCAGGACGGAGAGTCCTGATACTGGCGTGACGGACAATCCTGATACTGGTGAGACGGACAATCCTGATACTGGCGAGACGGAGAGTCCTGATACTGTCGAGACGGAGAGTCCTGATACTGGAGAGACGGAGAATCCTGATACTGGCGGGACGGACAATCCTGATACTGGCGAGACGGAGAATCCTGATACTGGTGAGACGGACAATCCTGATACTGGCGAGACGGACAATACTGATACTGGCTGGACGGAGAATCCTCATACTGGCGTGACTGAGAATCCTGATACTGGCGAGACGGAGAATCCTGATACTGGCGAGACGGACAATCCTGATACTGGCGAGACGGAGAATCCTGATACTGGCGGGACGGAGAATCCTGATACTGGCGAGACGGAGAATCCTGATACTGGACTGGCGAGACTGAGAATCCTGATACTGGCGGGACGGACAATCCTGATACTGGCGAGCCGGAAAATCCTGATACTGGCGAGCGGAGAATCCTGATGCTGGCGAGACGGAGAATCCTGATACTGGCGTGACGGAGAGTCCTGATACTGGCGAGACGGAGAATCCTGATACTGGCGAGACGGAGAATCCTGATACTGCGGGACGGAGAATCCTGATACTGGCGCGATGGCAATCCTGATACTGGCGGGACGGACAATCCTGATACTGGCGAGACGGACAATCCTGATACTGGCGAGACGGAGAATCCTGATACTGGCTGGACGGAGAATCCTGATACTGGAGAGACTGAGAATCCCGATACTGGCGAGACGGACAATCCTGATACTGGCGGGACGGCGAATCCTGATACTGGCGTGACGGAGAATCCCGATACTGGCGGGATGGAGAATCCTGATGCTGGCGAGACGGACAATCCTGATACTGGCGAGACGGACAATCCTGATACTGGCGAGACGGAGAGTCCTGATACTGGCGGGAAGTAGAATCCTGATACTGGCGGGACGGAGAGCCCTGATACTGGCGTGACGGACAATCCTGATACTGGCGAGACGGACAATCCTGATGCTGGCGAGACGGAGAGTCCTGATACTGGCGAGACGGAGAGTCCTGATACTGGCGAGACGGAGAATCCTGATACTGGCGGGACGGACAATCCTGATACTGGCGAGACGGAGAATCCTGATACTGGCGAGACGGACAATCCTGATACTGGCGAGACGGACAATCCTGATACTGGCTGGACGGAGAATCCTGATACTGGCGTGACGAAGAATCCTGATATTGGCGAGACGGATAATCCTGATACAGGCTGGACGGAGAATCCTGATACTGGCGAGACGGAGAATCCTGATGCTGGTGGGACGGAGAATCCTGATACTGGCGAGACGGAGAATCCTGATACTGGCGGGACGGACAATCCTGATACTGGCGGGATGGACAATCATGATACTGGCGAGACGGAGAATCCTGATACTGGTGAGCGGAGAATCCTGATGCTGGCGAGACGGACAATCCTGATACTGGCGTGACGGAGAGTCCTGATACTGGCGAGACGGAGAATCCTGATACTGGCGTGACGGAGAATCCTGATACTGGCGAGACGGAGAATCCTGATACTGGCGAGATGGAGAATCCTGATACTGGCTAGACGGAGAATCCTGATACTGGCGGGACGGAGAATCCTGATACTGGCTGGACGGAGAATCCTGATACTGGTGTGATGGACAATCCTGATACTGGCGCGATGGACAATCCTGATACTGGCGGGACGGAGAGTCCTGATACTGGCTGGACGGAGAATTCTGATACTGGCTGGACGGAGAATCCTGATACTGGCGTGACGGAGAATCCTGATACTGGCGAGACGGAGAATCCTGATACTGGCTGCACGGAGAATCCTGATATTGGCGAGACGGAGAATCCTGATACTGGTGGGACGGAGAATCCTGATACTGGCGAGACGGAGAAACCTGATACTGGCGGGATGGACAATCCTGATACTGGCGAGACGGAGAAACCTGATACTGGCGGGATGGACAATCCTGATACTGGCGAGACGGACAATCCTGATACTGGCGAGATGGAGAATCCTGATACTGGCGAGCGGAGAATCCTGATGCTGGCGAGACGGACAATCCTGATACTGGCGTGACGGAGAGTCCTGATACTGGCGAGACGGAGAATCCTGATACTGGCGTGACGGAGAACCCTGATACTGGCGAGACGGAGAATCCTGATACTGGCGAGACGGAGAATCCTGATACTGGCGAGACGGAGAGTCCTGATACTGGCGGGAAGTAGAATCCTGATACTGGCGGGACGGACAATCCTGATACTGGCGAGACGGAGAATCCTGATACTGGCGAGACGGACAATCCTGATACTGGCGAGACGGACAATCCTGATACTGGCTGGACGGAGAATCCTGATACTGGCGTGACGAAGAATCCTGATATTGGCGAGACGGAGAATCCTGATACTGGCTGGACGGAGAATCCTGATACTGGCGAGACGGAGAATCCTGATACTGGTGGGACGGAGAATCCTGATACTGGCGAGACGGAGAATCCTGATACTGGCGGGACGGACAATCCTGATACTGGCGGGACGGACAATCATGATACTGGCGAGACGGAGAATCCTGATACTGGCGAGCGGAGAATCCTGATGCTGGCGAGACGGACAATACTGATACTGGCGAGACGGAGAATCCTGATACTGCGGGATTGAGAATCCTGATACTGGCGCGATGGCAATCCTGATACTGGCGGGACGGACAATCCTGATACTGGCGAGACGGACAATCCTGATACTGGCGAGACGGAGAATCCTGATACTGGCTGGACGGAGAATCCTGATACTGGAGAGACTGAGAATCCCGATACTGGCGAGACGGACAATCCTGATACTGGCGAGGCGGACAATCCTGATACTGGCGAGACGGAGAGACCTGATACTGGCGAGACGGAGAGTCATGATATGGCGTGACGGAGAATCCTGATACTGGCGAGACGGAGAATCCTGACACTGGCGAGACGGACAATCCTGATACTGGCGAGACGGAGAATCCTGACACTGGCGGATCGGAGAATCCTGATACTGGCGAGACGGAGAATCCTGATACTGGCGGGACGGACAATCCTGATACTGGCGGGACGGACAATCCTGATACTGGCGAGCGGAGAATCCTGCTGCTGGCGAGACGGACAATCCTGATACTGGCGTGACGGAGAGTCCTGATACTGGCGAGACGGAGAATCCTGATACTGGCGTGACGGAGAATCCTGATACTGGCGAGACGGACAACCCTGATACTGGCGAGACGGAGAATCCTGATACTGGCTGGACGGAGAATCCTGACACTGGTGAGACGGACAATCCTGATACTGGAGAGACGGACAATCCTGATGCTTTCGCGATGGACAATCCTGATACTGGCGGGACGGACAATCCTGATACTGGCGAGACGGACAATCCTGATACTGGCGAGACGGAGAATCCTGATACTGGCTGGACGGAGAATCCTGATACTGGCGAGACTGAGAATCCCGATACTGGCGAGACGGACAATCCTGATACTGGCGGGACGGCGAATCCTGATACTGGCGTGACGGAGAATCCCGATACTGGCGGGATGGAGAATCCTGATGCTGGCGGGATGGATAATCCTGATACTGGCGAGACGGAGAATCCTGATATTGGCGAGACGGACAATCCTGATACTGGCGAGACGGAGAGTCCTGATACTGGTGGGAAGTAGAATCCTGATACTGGCAGGACGGAGAGTCCTGATACTGGCGTGACGGACAATCCTGATACAGGTGAGACGGACAATCCTGATACTGGCGAGACGGAGAGTCCTGATACTGGCGAGACGGAGAGTCCTGATACTGGAGAGACGGAGAATCCTGATACTGGCGGGACGGACAATCCTGATACTGGCGAGACGGAGAATCCTGATACTGGTGAGACGGACAATCCTGATACTGGCGAGACGGACAATCCTGATACTGGCTGGACGGAGAATCCTCATACTGGCGTGACTGAGAATCCTGATACTGGCGAGACGGAGAATCCTGATACTGGCGAGACGGACAATCCTGATACTGGCGAGACGGAGAATCCTGATACTGGCGGGACGGAGAATCCTGATACTGGCGAGACGGAGAATCCTGATACTGGACTGGCGAGACTGAGAATCCTGATACTGGCGGGACGGACAATCCTGATACTGGCGAGCCGGAAAATCCTGATACTGGCGAGCGGAGAATCCTGATGCTGGCGAGACGGAGAATCCTGATACTGGCGTGACGGAGAGTCCTGATACTGGCGAGACGGAGAATCCTGATACTGGCGAGACGGAGAATCCTGATACTGCGGGACGGAGAATCCTGATACTGGCGCGATGGCAATCCTGATACTGGCGGGACGGACAATCCTGATACTGGCGAGACGGACAATCCTGATACTGGCGAGACGGAGAATCCTGATACTGGCTGGACGGAGAATCCTGATACTGGAGAGACTGAGAATCCCGATACTGGCGAGACGGACAATCCTGATACTGGCGGGACGGCGAATCCTGATACTGGCGTGACGGAGAATCCCGATACTGGCGGGATGGAGAATCCTGATGCTGGCGAGACGGACAATCCTGATACTGGCGAGACGGACAATCCTGATACTGGCGAGACGGAGAGTCCTGATACTGGCGGGAAGTAGAATCCTGATACTGGCGGGACGGAGAGCCCTGATACTGGCGTGACGGACAATCCTGATACTGGCGAGACGGACAATCCTGATGCTGGCGAGACGGAGAGTCCTGATACTGGCGAGACGGAGAGTCCTGATACTGGCGAGACGGAGAATCCTGATACTGGCGGGACAGACAATCCTGATACTGGCGAGACGGAGAATCCTGATACTGGCGAGACGGACAATCCTGATACTGGCGAGACGGACAATCCTGATACTGGCTGGACGGAGAATCCTGATACTGGCGTGACGAAGAATCCTGATATTGGCGAGACGGAGAATCCTGATACAGGCTGGACGGAGAATCCTGATACTGGCGAGACGGAGAATCCTGATGCTGGTGGGACGGAGAATCCTGATACTGGCGAGACGGAGAATCCTGATACTGGCGGGACGGACAATCCTGATACTGGCGGGATGGACAATCATGATACTGGCGAGACAGAGAATCCTGATACTGGTGAGCGGAGAATCCTGATGCTGGCGAGACGGACAATCCTGATACTGGCGTGACGGAGAGTCCTGATACTGGCGAGACGGAGAATCCTGATACTGGCGTGACGGAGAATCCTGATACTGGCGAGACGGAGAATCCTGATACTGGCGAGACGGAGAATCCTGATACTGGCTAGACGGAGAATCCTGATACTGGCGGGACGGAGAATCCTGATACTGGCTGGACGGAGAATCCTGATACTGGTGTGATGGACAATCCTGATACTGGCGCGATGGACAATCCTGATACTGGCGGGACGGAGAGTCCTGATACTGGCTGGACGGAGAATTCTGATACTGGCTGGACGGAGAATCCTGATACTGGCGTGACGGAGAATCCTGATACTGGCGAGACGGAGAATCCTGATACTGGCTGCACGGAGAATCCTGATATTGGCGAGACGGAGAATCCTGATACTGGTGGGACGGAGAATCCTGATACTGGCGAGACGGAGAAACCTGATACTGGCGGGATGGACAACCCTGATACTGGCGAGACGGACAATCCTGATACTGGCGAGACGGAGAATCCTGATACTGGCGAGCGGAGAATCCTGATGCTGGCGAGACGGACAATCCTGATACTGGCGTGACGGAGAGTCCTGATACTGGCGAGACGGAGAATCCTGATACTGGCGTGACGGAGAACCCTGATACTGGCGAGACGGAGAATCCTGATACTGGCGAGACGGAGAATCCTGATACTGGCTAGACGGAGAATCCTGATACTGGCGGGACGGAGAATCCTGATACTGGCTGGACGGAGAATCCTGATAGTGGCGTGATGGACAATTCTGATACTGGCGCGATGGACAATCCTGATACTGGCGGGACGGAGAGTCCTGATACTGGCGAGACGGAGAATCCTGATACTGGCGAGCGGAGAATCCTGATGCTGGCGAGACGGACAATCCTGATACTGGCGAGACGGAGAATCCTGATACTGCGGGATTGAGAATCCTGATACTGGCGCGATGGCAATCCTGATACTGGCGGGACGGACAATCCTGATACTGGCGAGACGGACAATCCTGATACTGGCGAGACGGAGAATCCTGATACTGGCTGGACGGAGAATCCTGATACTGGAGAGACTGAGAATCCCGATACTGGCGAGACGGACAATCCTGATACTGGCGAGGCGGACAATCCTGATACTGGCGAGACGGAAAGACCTGATACTGGCGAGACGGAGAGTCCTGATATGGCGTGACGGAGAATCCTGATACTGGCGAGACGGAGAATCCTGACACTGGCGAGACGGACAATCCTGATACTGGCGAGACGGAGAATCCTGACACTGGCGGATCGGAGAATCCTGATACTGGCGAGACGGAGAATCCTGATACTGGCGGGACGGACAATCCTGATACTGGCGGGACGGACAATCCTGATACTGGCGAGCGGAGAATCCTGCTGCTGGCGAGACGGACAATCCTGATACTGGCGTGACGGAGAGTCCTGATACTGGCGAGACGGAGAATCCTGATACTGGCGTGACGGAGAATCCTGATACTGGCGAGACGGACAACCCTGATACTGGCGAGACGGAGAATCCTGATACTGGCTGGACGGAGAATCCTGACACTGGTGAGACGGACAATCCTGATACTGGAGAGACGGACAATCCTGATGCTTTCGCGATGGACAATCCTGATACTGGCGGGACGGACAATCCTGATACTGGCGAGACGGACAATCCTGATACTGGCGAGACGGAGAATCCTAATACTGGCTGGACGGAGAATCCTGATACTGGCGAGACTGAGAATCCCGATACTGGCGAGACGGACAATCCTGATACTGGCGGGACGGCGAATCCTGATACTGGCGTGACGGAGAATCCCGATACTGGCGGGATGGAGAATCCTGATGCTGGCGGGATGGATAATCCTGATACTGGCGAGACGGAGAATCCTGATATTGGCGAGACGGACAATCCTGATACTGGCGAGACGGAGAGTCCTGATACTGGTGGGAAGTAGAATCCTGATACTGGCAGGACGGAGAGTCCTGATACTGGCGTGACGGACAATCCTGATACAGGTGAGACGGACAATCCTGATACTGGCGAGACGGAGAGTCCTGATACTGGCGAGACGGAGAGTCCTGATACTGGAGAGACGGAGAATCCTGATACTGGCGGGACGGACAATCCTGATACTGGCGAGACGGAGAATCCTGATACTGGTGAGACGGACAATCCTGATACTGGCGAGACGGACAATCCTGATACTGGCTGGACGGAGAATCCTCATACTGGCGTGACTGAGAATCCTGATACTGGCGAGACGGAGAATCCTGATACTGGCGAGACGGACAATCCTGATACTGGCGAGACGGAGAATCCTGATACTGGCGGGACGGAGAATCCTGATACTGGCGAGACGGAGAATCCTGATACTGGACTGGCGAGGCTGAGAATCCTGATACTGGCGGGACGGACAATCCTGATACTGGCGAGCCGGAAAATCCTGATACTGGCGAGCGGAGAATCCTGATGCTGGCGAGACGGAGAATCCTGATACTGGCGTGACGGAGAGTCCTGATACTGGCGAGACGGAGAATCCTGATACTGGCGAGACGGAGAATCCTGATACTGCGGGACGGAGAATCCTGATACTGGCGCGATGGCAATCCTGATACTGGCGGGACGGACAATCCTGATACTGGCGAGACGGACAATCCTGATACTGGCGAGACGGAGAATCCTGATACTGGCTGGACGGAGAATCCTGATACTGGAGAGACTGAGAATCCCGATACTGGCGAGACGGACAATCCTGATACTGGCGGGACGGCGAATCCTGATACTGGCGTGACGGAGAATCCCGATACTGGCGGGATGGAGAATCCTGATGCTGGCGAGACGGACAATCCTGATACTGGCGAGACGGACAATCCTGATACTGGCGAGACGGAGAGTCCTGATACTGGCGGGAAGTAGAATCCTGATACTGGCGGGACGGAGAGCCCTGATACTGGCGTGACGGACAATCCTGATACTGGCGAGACGGACAATCCTGATGCTGGCGAGACGGAGAGTCCTGATACTGGCGAGACGGAGAGTCCTGATACTGGCGAGACGGAGAATCCTGATACTGGCGGGACAGACAATCCTGATACTGGCGAGACGGAGAATCCTGATACTGGCGAGACGGACAATCCTGATACTGGCGAGACGGACAATCCTGATACTGGCTGGACGGAGAATCCTGATACTGGCGTGACGAAGAATCCTGATATTGGCGAGACGGAGAATCCTGATACAGGCTGGACGGAGAATCCTGATACTGGCGAGACGGAGAATCCTGATGCTGGTGGGACGGAGAATCCTGATACTGGCGAGACGGAGAATCCTGATACTGGCGGGACGGACAATCCTGATACTGGCGGGATGGACAATCATGATACTGGCGAGACGGAGAATCCTGATACTGGTGAGCGGAGAATCCTGATGCTGGCGAGACGGACAATCCTGATACTGGCGTGACGGAGAGTCCTGATACTGGCGAGACGGAGAATCCTGATACTGGCGTGACGGAGAATCCTGATACTGGCGAGACGGAGAATCCTGATACTGGCGAGACGGATAATCCTGATACTGGCGCGATGGACAATCCTGATACTGGCGCGATGGACAATCCTGATACTGGCGCGATGGACAATCCTGATACTGGCGGGACGGAGAGTCCTGATACTGGCTGGATGGAGAATTCTGATACTGGCTGGACGGAGAATCCTGATACTGGCGTGACGGAGAATCCTGATACTGGCGAGACGGAGAATCCTGATACTGGCTGCACGGAGAATCCTGATATTGGCGAGACGGAGAATCCTGATACTGGTGGGACGGAGAATCCTGATACTGGCGAGACGGAGAAACCTGATACTGGCGGGATGGACAATCCTGATACTGGCGAGACGGAGAAACCTGATACTGGCGGGATGGACAATCCTGATACTGGCGAGACGGACAATCCTGATACTGGCGAGACGGAGAATCCTGATACTGGCGAGCGGAGAATCCTGATGCTGGCGAGACGGACAATCCTGATACTGGCGTGACGGAGAGTCCTGATACTGGCGAGACGGAGAATCCTGATACTGGCGTGACGGAGAACCCTGATACTGGCGAGACGGAGAATCCTGATACTGGCGAGACGGAGAATCCTGATACTGGCTAGACGGAGAATCCTGATACTGGCGGGACGGAGAATCCTGATACTGGCTGGACGGAGAATCCTGATAGTGGCGTGATGGACAATTCTGATACTGGCGCGATGGACAATCCTGATACTGGCGGGACGGAGAGTCCTGATACTGGCTGGATGGAGAATCCTTATACTGGCTGGACTGAGAATCCTGATACTGGCTGGACGGACAATCCTGATACTGGCGGGACGGAGAGTCCTGATACTGGCGGGAAGTAGAATCCTGACACTGGCGGGACGGAGAGTCCTGATACTGGCGTGACGGACAATCCTGATACTGGCGAGATGGACAATCCTGATGCTGTCGAGACGGAGAGTCCTGATACTGGCGAGACGGAGAGTCCTGTTACTGGCGAGACGGAGAATCCTGATTCTGGCGGGATGGACAATCCTGATACTGGCGAGACGGAGAATCCTGATACTGGCGAGACGGACAATCCTGATACTGGCGAGACGGACAATCCTGATACTGGCTGGACGGAGAATCTTGATACTGGCGTGACGGAGAATCCTGATACTGGCGAGACGGAGAATCCTGATACTGGCTGAACGGAGAATCCTGATACTGGCGAGACGGAGAATCCTGATACTGGTGGGACGGAGAATCCTGATACTGGCGAGACGGAGAATCCTGATACTGGCGGGACGGACAATCCTGATACTGGCGGGACGGACAATCCTGATACTGGCGAGACGGAGAATCCTGATACTGGCGAGCGGAGAATCCTGATGCTGGCGAGACGGACAATCCTGATACTGGCGTGACGGAGAGTCCTGATACTGGCGAGACGGAGAATCCTGATACTGGCGTGACGGAGAATCCTGATACTGGCGAGACGGAGAATCCTGATACTGGCGAGACGGAGAATCCTGATACTGGCTAGACGGAGAATCCTGATACTGGCGGGACGGAGAATCCTGATACTGGCTGGACGGAGAATCCTGATACTGGCGTGATGGACAATCCTGATACTGGCGCGATGGACAATCCTGATACTGGCGGGACGGTGAGTCCTGATACTGGCTGGACGGAGAATTCTGATACTGGCTGGACGGAGAATCCTGATACTGGCGTGACGGAGAATCCTGATACTGGCGAGACGGAGAATCCTGATACTGGCTGGACGGAGAATCCTGATACTGGCGAGACGGAGAATCCTGATACTGGTGGGACGGAGAATCCTGATACTGGCGAGACGGAGACTCCTGATACTGGCGGGACGGACAATCCTGATACTGGCTGGACGGACAATCCTGATACTGGCGAGAGGGAGAATCCTGATACTGGCGAGAGGAGAATCCTGATGCTGGCGAGACGGACAATCCTGATACTGGCGTGACGGAGAGTCCTGATACTGGCGAGACGGAGAATCCTGATACTGGCGTGACGGAGAACCCTGATACTGGCGAGACAGAGAATCCTGATACTGGCGAGACGGAGAATCCTGATACAGGCTAGACGGAGAATCCTGATACTGGCGGGACGGAGAATCCTGATACTGTCTGGACGGAGAATCCTGATACTGGCGTGATGGACAATCCTGATACTGGCGCGATGGACAATCCTGATACTGGCGGGACGGAGAGTCCTGATACTGGCGAGACGGAGAATCCTGATACTGGCGTGACGGAGAATCCTGATACTGGCGAGACGGAGAATCCTGATACTGGCGAGACGGAGAATCCTGATACTGGCTAGACGGAGAATCCTGATACTGGCGGGACGGAGAATCCTGATACTGGCTGGACGGAGAATCCTGATACTGGCGTGATGGACAATCCTGATACTGGCGCGATGGACAATCCTGATACTGGCTGGATGGAGAATCCTGATACTGGCGAGACGGAGAATCCAGATACTGGCGGGACGGAGAATCCTGATACTGGCGGGACGGAGAATCCTGATACTGGCGGGACGGAGAATCCTGATACTGGCTGGACGCAGAACCCTGGGGCGAAATTCTCCAACTCCCCGCCGGGTAGGTGGATCGCCGGGGGCTGGCGTGAATCCCGCCCCCGCTGGTTGCCGAAGTCTCCGGCACCGCATATTTGGCGGGGGCGGGAATCGGGCCCCCACGCGCGATTCTCCGGCCCGAATGGGCAGAAGGCCCGCCGCTAAAATGCCTGTCCCGCCGGCGTAAATTAATCCACCTACCTTACCGGCGGGACAAGGAGGCGCTGGCAGGCTCCGGGGTCCTGGGGGGCGCGGGGCGATGGTGGCCTGGCCCGCGATAAGGGCCCACCAATCCGCGGGCGGGCCTGTGCCATTGGGGCACTCTTTTCCTTCCATGGCGGAGGCGGAAGAGACCCACTCCACTGCGCATTTGCGCAGATGCCGTGACCAGCCGCTGATGCTCCCACCCATGTGCCGCCCGGCAAAGTTAGTTTCATGCCAGCTGGCGGGGCACCAAAGGCCTTTCCCGCCATCTGGTTGGGCAGAAATCAGTCCGGACGGGCTTACCCCTCAAGCTTCGGGCTCGGCCGCTCAAGATGTGGAGGATTCCGCACCTTTGGGGATAATTCCGCCCCTGATACTGGCGGGACGGAGAACCCTGATACTGGCGGGGCTGAACACACCAGAAAACGTGTGTGGTGGGACGGACAATCCTGATACTGGCAGGACGGACAATCCTGATACTGGTGGGACGGAGAATCCTGAAACTGGCCGGCGTGAATACACCAGAAAACGTGTATGGTGGGTCGCAGAATTCTGATACTGGCGGGACGGACAATCCTGATGCTGGCGCGATGAACAATCCTGATACTGGCGGGACGGAGAATCCTGATACTGGCTGGACGGACAATCCTGATGCTGGCGCGATGGACAATCCTGATACTGGCGGGACGGAGAATCCTGATACTGGCTGGACGGACAATCCTGATGCTGGCGCGATGGAAAATCCTGATGCTGGCGCGATGGACAATCCTGAAACTGGCGGGACAGACAATCCTGATACTGGATGGACGGAGAATCCTGATGCTGGCGAGATGGACAATCCTGATACTGGCGGGACAGACAATCCTGATACTGGCGGGACGGAGAATCCTGATACTGGCTGGACGGAGAATCCTGATACTGGCTGGACGGAGAGTTCTGATGCTGGCGAGACGGAGAATCCTGATACTGGCTGGACGGACAATCCTGATACTGGGGGGACGGAGAATCGTGAACTGGCTGGACGGAGAATCCTGATACTGGCTGGACGGACAATCCTGATACTGGCTGGACGGACAATCCTGATACTGGCGCGATGGACAATCCTGATGCTGGCGCGATGGACAATCCTGAAACTGGCGGGACAGACAATCCTGATACTGGCTGGACGGAGAATCCTGATGCTGGCGAGATGGACAATCCTGATACTGGCGGGACAGACAATCCTGATGCTGGCGAGATGGACAATCCTGATACTGGCGGGACAGACAATCCTGATACTGGCGGGACGGACAATCCTGATACTGGCGAGACGGAGAATCCTGATACTGGCGAGCGGAGAATCCTGATGCTGGCGAGACGGACAATCCTGATACTGGCGTGACGGAGAGTCCTGATACTGGCGAGACGGAGAATCCTGATACTGGCGTGACGGAGAATCCTGATACTGGCAAGACGGAGAATCCTGATACTGGCGAGACGGAGAATCCTGATACTGGCTAGACGAAGAATCCTGATACTGGCGGGACGGAGAATCCTGATACTGGCTGGACGGAGAATCCTGATACTGGCGTGATGGACAATCCTGATACTGGCGGGACGGAGAGTCCTGATACTGGCTGGACGGAGAATTCTGATACTGGCTGGACGGAGAATCCTGATACTGGCGTGACGGAGAATCCTGATACTGGCGAGACGGAGAATCCTGATACTGGCTGGACGGAGAATCCTGATACTGGCGAGACGGAGAATCCTGATACTGGTGGGACGGAGAATCCTGATACTGGCGAGACGGAGAATCCTGTTACTGGCGGGACGGACATTCCTGATACTGGCGAGAGGGAGAATCCTGATACTGGCGAGCGGAGAATCCTGATGCTGGCGAGACGGACAATCCTGATACTGGCGTGACGGAGAGTCCTGATACAGGCGAGACGGAGAATCCTGATACTGGCGTGACGGAGAACCCTGATACTGGCGAGACAGAGAATCCTGATACTGGCGAGACGGAGAATCCTGAAACTGGCTAGACGGAGAATCCTGATACTGGCGGGACGGAGAATCCTGATACTGGCGTGATGGACAATTCTGATACTGGCGCGATGGACAATCCTGATACTGGCGGGACGGAGAGTCCTGATACTGGCTGGACGGAGAATCCTGATACTGGCTGGACTGAGAATCCTGATACTGGCGGGACGGACAATCCTGATACTGGCGAGACGGAGAATCCTGATACTGGCGAGCGGAGAATCCTGATGCTGGCGAGACGGACAATCCTGATACTGGCGTGACGGAGAGTCCTGATACTGGCGAGATGGAGAATCCTGATACTGGCGTGACGGAGAATCCTGATACTGGCGAGACGGAGAATCCTGATACTGGCGAGACGGAGAATCCTGATACTGGCTAGACGAAGAATCCTGATACTGGCGGGACGGAGAATCCTGATACTGGCTGGACGGAGAATCCTGATACTGGCGTGATGGACAATCCTGATACTGGCGGGACGGAGAGTCCTGATACTGGCTGGACGGAGAATTCTGATACTGGCTGGACGGAGAATCCTGATACTGGCGTGACGGAGAATCCTGATACTGGCGAGACGGAGAATCCTGATACTGGCTGGACGGAGAATCCTGATACTGGCGAGACGGAGAATCCTGATACTGGTGGGACGGAGAATCCTGATACTGGCGAGACGGAGAATCCTGTTACTGGCGGGACGGACATTCCTGATACTGGCGAGAGGGAGAATCCTGATACTGGCGAGCGGAGAATCCTGATGCTGGCGAGACGGACAATCCTGATACTGGCGTGACGGAGAGTCCTGATACTGGCGAGACGGAGAATCCTGATACTGGCGTGACGGAGAACCCTGATACCGGCGAGACAGAGAATCCTGATACTGGCGAGACGGAGAATCCTGAAACTGGCTAGACGGAGAATCCTGATACTGGCGGGACGGAGAATCCTGATACTGGCGTGATGGACAATTCTGATACTGGCGCGATGGACAATCCTGATACTGGCGGGACGGAGAGTCCTGATACTGGCTGGACGGAGAATCCTGATACTGGCTGGACTGAGAATCCTGATACTGGCTGGACGGACAATCCTGATACTGGCGGGACGGAGAATCCTGATACTGGCGAGACGGAGAATCCTGATACTGGCGGGACGGAGAATCCTTATACTGGCGGGACGGAGAATCCTGATACTGGCTGGACGCAGAACCCTGGGGCGAAATTCTCCAACTCCCCGCCGGGTAGGTGGATCGCCGGGGGCTGGCGTGAATCCCGCCCCCGCTGGTTGCCGAAGTCTCCGGCACCGGATATTTGGCGGGGGCGGGAATCGGGCCCCCACGCGCGATTCTCCGGCCCGAATGGGCAGAAGGCCCGCCGCGAAAATGCCTGTCCCGCCGGCGTAAATTAAACCACCGCAGGCTCCGGGGTCCTGGGGTGCGCGGGGCGATGGTGGCCTGGCCCGCGATAAGGGCCCACCGATCCGCGGGCGGGCCTGTGCCATTGGGGCACTCTTTTCCTTCCATGGCGGAGGCGGAAGAGACCCCCTCCACTGCGCATTTGCGCAGATGCCGTGACCAGCCGCTGATGCTCCCACCCATGTGCCGCCCGGCAAAGTTAGTTTCATGCCAGCTGGCGCTGCACCAAAGGCCTTTCCCGCCATCTGGCGGGGCAGAAATCAGTCCGGACGGGCTTACCCCTCAAGGTTCGGGCTCGGCCGCTCACGATGTGCAGGATTCCGCGCCTTTGGGGATAATTCGGCCCCTGATACTGGCGGGACGGAGAACCCTGATACTGGCGGGGCTGAACACACCAGAAAACGTGTGTGGTGGGACGGACAATCCTGATACTGGCAGGACGGACAATCCTGATACTGGTGGGATGGAGAATCCTGAAACTGGCCGGCGTGAATACACCAGAAAACGTGTATGGTTTGTCGCAGAATTCTGATACTGGCGGGACGGACAATCCTGATGCTGGCGCGATGGACAATCCTGATACTGGCGGGACGGAGAATCCTGATACTGGCTGGACGGACAATCCTGATGCTGGCGAGACGGAGAATCCTGATACTGGATGGACGGAGAATCCTGATGCTGGCGAGATGGACAATCCTGATACTGGCGGGACAGACAATCCTGATACTGGCGGGACGGAGAATCCTGATACTGGCTGGACGGAGAATCCTGATACTGGCTGGACGGAGAATCCTGATACTGGCGGGACGGAGAATCCTGATACTGGCGGGACGGAGAATCCTGATACTGGCTGGACGGACAATCCTGATACTGGGGGGACGGAGAATCCTGAACTGGCTGGACGGAGAATCCTGATACTGGCTAGACGGAGAATCCTGATACTGGCTGGACGGACAATCCTGATACTGGCGAGACGGACAATCCTGATACTGGCGGGACGGAGAATCCTGATACTGGCTGGACGGTCAATCCTGATGCTGGCGCGATGGACAATCCTGAAACTGGAGGGACAGACAATCCTGATACTGGCTGGACGGATAATCCTGATGCTGGCGAGATGGAGAATCCTGATACTGGCGGGACGGAGAGTCCTGATACTGGCGAGATGGACAATCCTGATACTGGCGGGACAGACAATCCTGATACTGGCTGGACGGAGAATCCTGATACTGGCTGGACGGAGAATCCTGATACTGGCTGGACGGAGAATCCTGATACTGGCTGGACGGAGAATCCTGATACTGGCGAGACGGAGAATCCTGATACTGGCGAGACGGAGAATCCTGATACTGGCGGGACGGAGAATCCTGAGACTGGCGGACGGAGAATCCTGATACTGGCGGGATGGAGAATCCTGATGCTGGCGAGACAGACAATCCTGATATTGGCGAGACGGACATTCCTGATACTGGCGAGATGGAGAGTCCTGATTCTGGTGTGATGGACAATCCTGATACTGGCGAGACGGACAATCCTGATACTGGCGAGACGGAGAGTCCTGATACTGGCGAGACGGAGAGTCCTGATATGGCGTGACGAAGAACCCTGATACTGGCGAGACGGAGAATCCTGATACTGGCGAGACGGACAATCCTGATACTGGCGAGACGGAGAATCCTGATACTGGCGGGATGGAGAATCCTGATAATGGCGAGACGGAGAATCCTGATACTGGCGAGACGGACAATCCTGATACTGGCGGGATGGACAATCCTGATACTGGAGAGCGGAGAATCCTGATGCTGGCGAGACGGACAATCCTGATACTGGCGTGACGGAGAGTCCTGATACTGGCGGGATGAAGAATCCTGATACTGGCGTGACGGAGAATCCTGATACTGGCGCGATGGACAATCCTGATACTGGCGGGACGGACAATCCTGATACTGGCGAGACGGACAATCCTGACACTGGCGAGACGGAGAATCCTGATGCTGGCGAGACGGAAAATCCTGATACTGGACTGGCGAGACTGAGAAACCCGATACTGGCGAGACGGACAATCCTGATACTGGCGTGACGGAGAATCCTGATACTGGCGAGACGGAGAATCCTGATACTGGCAAGACGGAGAATCCTGATACTGGCGAGCAGAGAATCCTGATACTGGCGAGACGGAGAATCCTGATACTGGCGTGACGGAGAATACTGATACTGGCGCGATGGACTATTCTGATACTGGCGAGACGGACAATCCTGATACTGGCTAGACGGAGAATCCTGATACTGGCGAGACGGACAATCCTGATACTGGCGAGACTGGGAATCCCGATACAGGCGAGACGGACAATCCTGATACTGGCGGGACGGCGAATCCTGATACTGGCGTGACGGAGAATCCCGATACTGGTGTGACGGAGAAGCCTGATACTGGCGGGACGAACAATCCTGATACTGGCGAGACGGACAATCCTGATACTGGCTGGACGGAGAATCCTGATACTGAAGGGACGGAGAATCCTGATACTGGCGAGACGGAGAATCCTGATACTGGCGAGACGGAGAATCCTGATACTGGCGAGACGGAGAGTCCCGATACTGGCGAGACGGAGAATCCTGATACTGGTTGGACGGAGAATCCTGATACTGGCGAGACGGAGAATCCTGATACTGGCGGGACGGACAATCCTGATACTGGCGAGACGGACAATCCTGATACTGGCGGGATTGGGAATCCTGATACTGGCGAGACGGAGAATCCTGATACTGGCGGGACGGAGAATCCTGATACTGGCGAGACGGAGAATCCTGATACTGGCGTGAAGGAGAATCCTGATACTGGTGGGATGGAGAATCCTGATGCTGTCGAGACGGACAATCCTGATACTGGCGAGACGGACACTCCTGATACTGGCGAGACGGAGAGTCCTGATACTGGCGGGACGGAGAATCCTGATACTGGAGGGACGGAGAGTCCTGATACTGGCGTGATGGACAATCCTGATACGGGCGAGATGGACAATCCTGATACTGGCGAGACGGAGAATCCTGATACTGGCGGGACGGAGAAACCTGATACTGGCGGGACGGAGAGTCCTGATACTGGCGGGACGGAGAATCCTGATACTGGCGAGACAGAGAGTCCTGATACTGGCGAGACGGAGAATCCTGATACTGGCGAGACGGAGAATACTGATACTGGCGTGACGGACAATCCTGATACTGGCGATACGGAGAATCCTGATACTGGCGAGGCGGACAATCCTGATACTGGCGGGATGGAGAATCCTGATGCTGGCGAGACGGACAATCCTGATACTGGCGAGACGGAGAATCCTGATACTGGCGAGACGGAGAATCCTGATACTGGCGAGACGGAGAATCCTGATACTGGCGGGACGGAGAATCCTGATACTGGCGGGACGGAGAATCCTGATACTGGCGAGACGGAGAATCCTGATACTGGTGAGACGGAGAATCCTGATACTGGTGGGACGGTGAATCCTGATACTGGCGGAACAGACAATCCTGATACTGGCGTGACGGAGAATCCTGATACTGGCTGGACGGAGAATCCTGATACTGGTGGGACGGAGAGTCCTGATACTGGCGGGACGGAGAATCCTGATACTGGCGTGACGGAGAATCCTGATACTGGCGGGATGGAGAATCCTGATACTGGCGAGACGGAGAGTCCTGATACTGGCGGGACGGAGAATCCTGATACTGGCGGGACGGAGAATCCTGATGCTGGCGAGACGGAGAATCCTGATGCTGGCGAGACGGAGAATCCTGATACTGGCGAGACGGAGAGTCCTGATACTGGCGAGACGGACAATCCTGATACTGGCGAGACGGACAATCCTGATACTGGCGGGACGGAGAATCCTGATACTGGCGAGACGGAGAATCCTGATACTGGCGGGACGGACAATCCTGATACTGGCGTGACGGACAATCCTGATACTGGCGAGACGGAGAATCCTGATGCTGGCGAGACGGACAATCCTGACACTGGACTGGCGAGACTGAGAATCCCGATACTGGCGAGACGGACAATCCTGATACTGGCGGGACGGCGAATCCTGATACTGGCGTGACGGAGAATCCCGATACTGGCGTGACGGAGAATCCTGATACTGGCGGGACGAACAATCCTGATACTGGCGAGACGGAAAAACCTGATACTGGTTGGACGGAGAATCCTGATACTGGCGGGACGGAGAATCCTGATACTGGCGAGACGGAGAATCCTGATACTGGTGAGACGGAGAATCCTGATACTGGTGGGACGGTGAATCCTGATACTGGCGGAACAGACAATCCTGATACTGGCGTGACGGAGAATCCTGATACTGGCTGGACGGAGAATCCTGATACTGGTGGGACGGAGAGTCCTGATACTGGCGGGACGGAGAATCCTGATGCTGGCGTGACGGAGAATCCTGATACTGGCGGGATGGAGAATCCTGATACTGGCGAGACGGAGAGTCCTGATACTGGCGGGACGGAGAATCCTGATACTGGCGGGACGGAGAATCCTGATGCTGGCGAGATGGAGAATCCTGATGCTGGCGAGACGGAGAATCCTGATACTGGCGAGACGGAGAGTCCTGATACTGGCGAGACGGACAATCCTGATACTGGCGAGACGGACAATCCTGATACTGGCGGGACGGAGAATCCTGATACTGGCGAGACGGAGAATCCTGATACTGGCGGGACGGAGAATCCTGATACTGGCGTGAAGGAGAATCCTGATACTGGCGAGACGGACAATCCTGATACTGGCGGGACGGACAATCCCGATACTGGCGAGATGGAGAATCCTGATGCTGTCGAGACGGACAATCCTGATACTGGCGGGACGGAGAATCCTGATACTGGCGAGACGGACAATCCTGATACTGGCGAGATGGAGAGTCCTGATGCTGGCGAGATGGACAATCCTGATACTGGCGAGACGGACAATCCTGATACTGGCGTGACGGACAATCCTGATACGGGCGGGATGGACAATCCTGATACTGGCGACACGGACAATCCTGATACTGGCGAGACGGAGAATCCTGATACTGGCGGGACGGAGAATCCTGTTACTGGCGGGACGGAAAATCCTGATACTGGCGAGACGGACAATCCTGATACTGGCGGGATTGGGAATCCTGATACTGGCGAGACGGAGAATCCTGATACTGGCGGGACGGAGAATCCTGATACTGGCGAGACGGAGAATCCTGATACTGGCGTGAAGGAGAATCCTGATACTGGTGGGATGGAGAATCCTGATGCTGTCGAGACGGACAATCCTGATACTGGCGAGACGGACACTCCTGATACTGGCGAGACGGAGAGTCCTGATACTGGCGGGACGGAGAATCCTGATACTGGAGGGACGGAGAGTCCTGATACTGGCGTGATGGACAATCCTGATACGGGCGAGATGGACAATCCTGATACTGGCGAGACGGAGAATCCTGATACTGGCGGGACGGAGAAACCTGATACTGGCGGGACGGAGAGTCCTGATACTGGCGGGACGGAGAATCCTGATACTGGCGAGACAGAGAGTCCTGATACTGGCGAGACGGAGAATCCTGATACTGGCGAGACGGAGAATACTGATACTGGCGTGACGGACAATCCTGATACTGGCGATACGGAGAATCCTGATACTGGCGAGGCGGACAATCCTGATACTGGCGGGATGGAGAATCCTGATGCTGGCGAGACGGACAATCCTGATACTGGCGAGACGGAGAATCCTGATACTGGCGAGACGGAGAATCCTGATACTGGCGAGACGGAGAATCCTGATACTGGCGGGACGGAGAATCCTGATACTGGCGGGACGGAGAATCCTGATACTGGCGGGATGGAGAATCCTGATGCTGGCGAGACGGACAATCCTGATACTGGCGAGACGGACAATCCTGATACTGGCGAGACGGACAATCCTGATACTGGCGAGATGGAGAGTCCTGATACTGGCGGGACGGAGAATCCTGATACTGGAGGGACGGAGAGACCTGATACTGGCGTGACGGACAATCCTGATACGGCCGAGATTGACAATCCTGATACTGGCGGGACGGAGAATCCTGATGCTGGCGAGACGGACAATCCTGACACTGGACTGGCGAGACTGAGAATCCCGATACTGGCGAGACGGACAATCCTGATACTGGCGGGACGGCGAATCCTGATACTGGCATGACGGAGAATCCCGATACTGGCGTGACGGAGAATCCTGATACTGGCGGGACGAACAATCCTGATACTGGCGAGACGGAAAAACCTGATACTGGTTGGACGGAGAATCCTGATACTGGCGCGACGGAGAATCCTGATACTGGCGAGACGGAGAATCCTGATACTGGTGAGACGGAGAATCCTGATACTGGTGGGACGGAGAATCCTGATACTGGCGGGACAGACAATACTGATACTGGCGTGACGGAGAATCCTGATACTGGCTGGACGGAGAATCCTGATACTGGCGGGACGGAGAGACCTGACACTGGCGGGACGGAGAATCCTGATACTGGCGTGACGGAGAATCCTGATATTGGCGGGATGGAGAATCCTGATACTGGCGAGACGGAGAGTCCTGATACTGGCGGGACGGAGAATCCTGATACTGGCGGGACGGAGAATCCTGATGCTGGCGAGACGGAGAATCCTGATGCTGGCGAGACGGAGAATCCTGATACTGGCGAGACGGACAATCCTGATACTGGCGAGACGGAGAGTCCTGATACTGGCGAGACAGACAATCCTGACACTGGCGAGACGGAGAATCCTGATACTGGCGGGACGGAGAATCCTGATACTGGCGAGACGGAGAATCCTGATACTGGCGTGAAGGAGAATCCTGATACTGGCGAGACGGACAATCCTGATACTGGTGGGACGGACAATCCCGATACTGGCAAGATGGAGAATCCTGATTCTGGCGAGACGGACAATCCTGATACTGGCGGGACGGAGAATCCTGATACTGGCGAGACGGTCAATCCTGATACTGGCGAGACGGAGAGTCCTGATGCTGGCGAGATGGACAGTCCTGATACTGGCGAGACGGACAATCCTGATACTGGCGTGACGGACAATCCTGATACTGGCGGGATGGACAATCCTGATACTGGCGACACGGACAATCCTGATACTGGCGAGACGGAGAATCCTGATACTGGTGGGACGGAGAATCCTGATACTGGCGGGACGGAGAATCCTGATACTGGCGGGACGGACAATCCTGATACTGGCGAGACGGACAATCCTGATACTGGCGGGATGAAGAATCCTGATACTGGCGAGAAGGAGAATCCTGATACTGGCGGGACGGAGAATCCTGATACTGGCGAGACGGAGAATCCTGATACTGGCGTGAAGGAGAATCCTGATACTGGCGGGATGGAGAATCCTGATTCTGGCGAGACGGACAATCCTGATACTGGTGAGATGGAGAATCCTGATACTGGCGAGACGGAGAGTCCTGATACTGGCGGGACGGAGAATCCTGATACTGGCGTGAAGGAGAATCCTGATACTGGCGAGACGGACAATCCTGATACTGGCGGGACGGACAATCCCGATACTGGCGAGATGGAGAATCCTGATGCTGGCGAGACGGACAATCCTGATACTGGCGGGACGGAGAATCCTGATACTGGCGAGACGGACAATCCTGATACTGGCGAGACGGAGAGTCCTGATGCTGGCGAGATGGACAATCCTGATACTGGCGAGACGGACAATCCTGATACTGGCGAGACGGACAATCCTGATACTGGCGAGATGGAGAGTCCTGATACTGGCGGGACGGAGAATCCTGATGCTGGAGGGACGGAGAGACCTGATACTGGCGTGACGGACAATCCTGATACGGCCGAAATGGACAATCCTGATACTGGCGAGACGGAGAGCCCTGATACTGGCGAGACGGAGAGTCCTGATATGGCGTGACGGAGAATCCTGATACTGGCGAGACGGAGAATCCTGATACTGGCGAGACGGAGAATCTTGATGCTGGCGAGACGGAGAATCCTGATACTGGCGAGACGGAGAGTCCTGATACTGGCGAGACGGACAATCCTGATACTGGCGAGACGGACAATCCTGATACTGGTGGGATGGAGAATCCTGATGCTGTCGAGACGGACAATCCTGATACTGGCGGGACGGAGAATCCTGATACTGGCGTGAAGGAGAATCCTGATACTGGCGAGACGGACAATCCTGATACTGGCGGGACGGACAATCCCGATACTGGCGAGATGGAGAATCTTGATGCTGTCGAGACGGACAATCCTGATACTGGCGGGACGGAGAATCCTGATACTGGCGAGACGGACAATCCTGATACTGGCGAGATGGAGAGTCCTGATGCTGGCGAGATGGACAATCCTGATACTGGCGAGACGGACAATCCTGATACTGGCGTGACGGACAATCCTGATACGGGCGGGATGGACAATCCTGGTACTGGCGACACGGACAATCCTGATACTGGCGAGACGGAGAATCCTGATACTGGCGGGACGGAGAATCCTGATACTGGCGGGACGGACAATCCTGATACTGGCGAGACGGACAATCCTGATACTGGCGGGATTGGGAATCCTGATACTGGCGAGACGGAGAATCCTGATACTGGCGGGACGGAGAATCCTGATACTGGCGAGACGGAGAATCCTGATACTGGCGTGAAGGAGAATCCTGATACTGGTGGGATGGAGAATCCTGATGCTGTCGAGACGGACAATCCTGATACTGGCGAGACGGACACTCCTGATACTGGCGAGACGGAGAGTCCTGATACTGGCGGGACGGAGAATCCTGATACTGGAGGGACGGAGAGTCCTGATACTGGCGTGATGGACAATCCTGATACGGGCGAGATGGACAATCCTGATACTGGCGAGACGGAGAATCCTGATACTGGCGGGACGGAGAAACCTGATACTGGCGGGACGGAGAGTCCTGATACTGGCGGGATGGAAAATCCTGATACTGGCGAGACAGAGAGTCCTGATACTGGCGAGACGGAGAATCCTGATACTGGCGAGACGGAGAATACTGATACTGGCGTGACGGACAATCCTGATACTGGCGATACGGAGAATCCTGATACTGGCGAGGCGGACAATCCTGATACTGGCGGGATGGAGAATCCTGATGCTGGCGAGACGGACAATCCTGATACTGGCGAGACGGAGAATCCTGATACTGGCGAGACGGAGAATCCTGATACTGGCGAGACGGAGAATCCTGATACTGGCGGGACGGAGAATCCTGATACTGGCGGGACGGAGAATCCTGATACTGGCGGGATGGAGAATCCTGATGCTGGCGAGACGGACAATCCTGATACTGGCGAGACGGACAATCCTGATACTGGCGAGACGGACAATCCTGATACTGGCGAGATGGAGAGTCCTGATACTGGCGGGACGGAGAATCCTGATACTGGAGGGACGGAGAGACCTGATACTGGCGTGACGGACAATCCTGATACGGCCGAGATTGACAATCCTGATACTGGCGGGACGGAGAATCCTGATGCTGGCGAGACGGACAATCCTGACACTGGACTGGCGAGACTGAGAATCCCGATACTGGCGAGACGGACAATCCTGATACTGGCGGGACGGCGAATCCTGATACTGGCATGACGGAGAATCCCGATACTGGCGTGACGGAGAATCCTGATACTGGCGGGACGAACAATCCTGATACTGGCGAGACGGAAAAACCTGATACTGGTTGGACGGAGAATCCTGATACTGGCGCGACGGAGAATCCTGATACTGGCGAGATGGAGAATCCTGATACTGGTGAGACGGAGAATCCTGATACTGGTGGGACGGAGAATCCTGATACTGGCGGGACAGACAATACTGATACTGGCGTGACGGAGAATCCTGATACTGGCTGGACGGAGAATCCTGATACTGGCGGGACGGAGAGACCTGACACTGGCGGGACGGAGAATCCTGATACTGGCGTGACGGAGAATCCTGATATTGGCGGGATGGAGAATCCTGATACTGGCGAGACGGAGAGTCCTGATACTGGCGGGACGGAGAATCCTGATACTGGCGGGACGGAGAATCCTGATGCTGGCGAGACGGAGAATCCTGATGCTGGCGAGACGGAGAATCCTGATACTGGCGAGACGGACAATCCTGATACTGGCGAGACGGAGAGTCCTGATACTGGCGAGACAGACAATCCTGACACTGACGAGACGGAGAATCCTGATACTGGCGGGACGGAGAATCCTGATACTGGCGAGACGGAGAATCCTGATACTGGCGTGAAGGAGAATCCTGATACTGGCGAGACGGACAATCCTGATACTGGTGGGACGGACAATCCCGATACTGGCAAGATGGAGAATCCTGATTCTGGCGAGACGGACAATCCTGATACTGGCGGGACGGAGAATCCTGATACTGGCGAGACGGTCAATCCTGATACTGGCGAGACGGAGAGTCCTGATGCTGGCGAGATGGACAGTCCTGATACTGGCGAGACGGACAATCCTGATACTGGCGTGACGGACAATCCTGATACTGGCGGGATGGACAATCCTGATACTGGCGACAAGGACAATCCTGATACTGGCGAGACGGAGAATCCTGATACAGGTGGGACGGAGAATCCTGATACTGGCGGGACGGAGAATCCTGATACTGGCGGGACGGACAATCCTGATACTGGCGAGACGGACAATCCTGATACTGGCGGGATGGAGAATCCTGATACTGGCGAGAAGGAGAATCCTGATACTGGCGGGACGGAGAATCCTGATACTGGCGAGACGGAGAATCCTGATACTGGCGTGAAGGAGAATCCTGATACTGGCGGGATGGAGAATCCTGATTCTGGCGAGACGGACAATCCTGATACTGGTGAGACGGAGAATCCTGATACTGGCGAGACGGAGAGTCCTGATACTGGCGGGACGGAGAATCCTGATACTGGCGTGAAGGAGAATCCTGATACTGGCGAGACGGACAATCCTGATACTGGCGGGACGGACAATCCCGATACTGGCGAGATGGAGAATCCTGATGCTGGCGAGACGGACAATCCTGATACTGGCGGGACGGAGAATCCTGATACTGGCGAGACGGACAATCCTGATACTGGCGAGACGGAGAGTCCTGATGCTGGCGAGATGGACAATCCTGATACTGGCGAGACGGACAATCCTGATACTGGCGAGACGGACAATCCTGATACTGGCGAGATGGAGAGTCCTGATACTGGCGGGACGGAGAATCCTGATGCTGGAGGGACGGAGAGACCTGATACTGGCGTGACGGACAATCCTGATACGGCCGAGATGGACAATCCTGATACTGGCGAGACGGAGAGCCCTGATACTGGCGAGACGGAGAGTCCTGATATGGCGTGACGGAGAATCCTGATACTGGCGAGACGGAGAATCCTGATACTGGCGAGACGGAGAATCTTGATGCTGGCGAGACGGAGAATCCTGATACTGGCGAGACGGAGAGTCCTGATACTGGCGAGACGGACAATCCTGATACTGGCGAGACGGACAATCCTGATACTGGCGGGACGGAGAATCCTGATACTGGCGAGACGGAGAATCCTGATACTGGCGGGACGGAGAATCCTGATACTGGCGTGAAGGAGAATCCTGATACTGGCGAGACGGACAATCCTTATTCTGGCGGGACGGACAATCCCGATACTGGCGAGATGGAGAATCCTGATGCTGTCGAGACGGACAATCCTGATACTGGCGGGACGGAGAATCCTGATACTGGCGAGATGGACAATCCTGATACTGGCGAGATGGAGAGTCCTGATGCTGGCGAGATGGACAATCCTGATACTGGCGAGACGGACAATCCTGATACTGGCGTGACGGACAATCCTGATACGGGCGGGATGGACAATCCTGATACTGGCGACACGGACAATCCTGATACTGGCGAGACGGAGAATCCTGATACTGGCGGGACGGAGAATCCTGATACTGGCGGGACGGACAATCCTGATACTGGCGAGACGGACAATCCTGATACTGGCGGGATTGGGAATCCTGATACTGGCGAGACGGAGAATCCTGATACTGGCGGGACGGAGAATCCTGATACTGGCGAGACGGAGAATCCTGATACTAGCGTGAAGGAGAATCCTGATACTGGTGGGATGGAGAATCCTGATGCTGTCGAGACGGACAATCCTGATACTGGCGAGACGGACTCTCCTGATACTGGTGAGACGGAGAGTCCTGATACTGGCGGGACGGAGAATCCTGATACTGGAGGGACGGAGAGTCCTGATACTGGCGTGATGGACAATCCTGATACGGGCGAGATGGACAATCCTGATACTGGCGAGACGGAGAGTCCTGATACTGGCGAGACGGAGAATCCTGATACTGGCGGGACGGAGAAACCTGATACTGGCGGGACGGAGAGTCCTGATACTGGCGGGACGGAGAATCCTGATACTGGCGAGACAGAGAGCCCTGATACTGGCGAGACGGAGAATCCTGATACTGGCGAGACGGAGAATACTGATACTGGCGTGAGGGACAATCCTGATACTGGCGAGACGGAGAATCCTGATACTGGCGAGGCGGACAATCCTCATACTGGCGGGATGGAGAATCCTGATGCTGGCGAGACGGACAATCCTGATACTGGCGAGACGGAGAATCCTGATACTGGCGAGACGGAGAATCCTGATACTGGCGAGACGGAGAATCCTGATACTGGCGGGACGGAGAATCCTGATACTGGCGGGATGGAGAATCCTGATACTGGCGGGATGGAGAATCCTGATGCTGGCGAGACGGACAATCCTGATACTGGCGAGACGGACAATCCTGATACTGGCGAGACGGACAATCCTGATACTGGCGAGATGGAGAGTCCTGATACTGGCGGGACGGAGAATCCTGATTCTGGAGGGACGGAGAGACCTGATACTGGCGTGACGGACAATCCTGATACGGCCGAGATGGACAATCCTGATACTGGCGGGACGGAGAATCCTGATATGGCGTGACGGAGAATCCTGATACTGGCGAGACGGAGAATCCTGATACTGGCGAGACGGAGAATCCTGATACTGGCGAGACGGAGAACCTTGATACTGGCGAGACGGAGAATCCTGATACTGGCGGGACGGACAATCCTGATACTGGCGGGACGGAGAATCCTGATACTGGCGGGACGGAGAATCCTGATACTGGCGAGCGGAGATCCTATGCTGGCGAGACGGAAAATGCTGATACTGGCGAGACGGAGAATCCTGATACTGGCAAGACGCAGAATCCTGATACTGGCGAGACGGACAATCCTGATACTGGTGAGATGGAGAGTCCTGATGCTGGCGAGACGGAGAGTCCTGATACTGGCGAGACGGACAATCCTGATACTGGCGAAACGGAGAATCCTGATACTGGCGAGACGGACAATCCTGATACTGGCGAGACGGAGAATCCTGATGCTGGCGAGACGGAGAGTCCTGATACTGGCGAGACGGAGAATCCTGATACTGGCGTGACGGAGAATCCTGATACTGGCGCGATGGACAATCCTGATACTGGCGGGATGGACAATCCTGATACTGGCGAGACAGACAATCCTGATACTGGCGAGACGGAGAATCCTGATGCTGGCGAGACGGACAATCCTGACACTGGACTGGCGAGACTGAGAATCCCGATACTGGCGAGACGGACAATCCTGATACTGGCGGGACGGCGAATCCTGATACTGGCGTGACGGAGAATCCCGATACTGGCGTGACGGAGAATCCTGATACTGGCGGGACGAACAATCCTGATACTGGCGAGACGGAAAAACCTGATACTGGTTGGACGGAGAATCCTGATACTGGCGCGACGGAGAATCCTGATACTGGCGAGACGGAGAATCCTGATACTGGTGAGACGGAGAATCCTGATACTGGTGGGACGGAGAATCCTGATACTGGCGGGACAGACAATCCTGATACTGGCGTGACGGAGAATCCTGATACTGGCTGGACGGAGAATCCTGATACTGGCGGGACGGAGAGACCTGACACTGGCGGGACGGAGAATCCTGATACTAGCGTGACGGAGAATCCTGATACTGTCGGGATGGAGAATCCTGATATTGGCGAGACGGAGAGTCCTGATACTGGCGGGACGGAGAATCCTGATACTGGCGGGACGGAGAATCCTGATGCTGGCGAGACGGAGAATCCTGATGCTGGCGAGACGGAGAATCCTGATACTGGCGAGACGGACAATCCTGATACTGGCGAGACGGAGAGTCCTGATACTGGCGAGACGGACAATCCTGATACTGGCGAGACGGACAATCCTGATACTGGCGGGACGGAGAATCCTGATACTGGCGAGACGGAGAATCCTGATACTGTCGGGACGGAGAATCCTGATACTGGCGAGACGGAGAATCCTGATACTGGTGTGAAGGAGAATCCTGATACTGGCGAGACGGACAATCCTGATACTGGCGGGACGGACAATCCCGATACTGGCAAGATGGAGAATCCTGATTCTGGCGAGACGGACAATCCTGATACTGGCGGGACGGAGAATCCTGATACTGGCGAGACGGACAATCCTGATACTGGCGAGACGGAGAGTCCTGATGCTGGCGAGATGGACAATCCTGATACTGGCGAGACGGACAATCCTGATACTGGCGTGACGGACAATCCTGATACTGGCGGGATGGACAATCCTGATACTGGCGACACGGACAATCCTGATACTGGCGAGACGGAGAATCCTGATACTGGTGGGACGGAGAATCCTGATACTGGCGGGACGGAGAATCCTGATACTGGCGGGACGGACAATCCTGATACTGGCGAGACGGACAATCCTGATACTGGCGGGATGGAGAATCCTGATACTGGCGAGAAGGAGAATCCTGATACTGGCGGGACGGAGAATCCTGATACTGGCGAGACGGAGAATCCTGATACTGGCGTGAAGGAGAATCCTGATACTGGCGGGATGGAGAATCCTGATTCTGGCGAGACGGACAATCCTGATACTGGTGAGACGGAGAATCCTGATACTGGCGAGACGGAGAGTCCTGATACTGGCGGGACGGAGAATCCTGATACTGGCGTGAAGGAGAATCCTGATACTGGCGAGACGGACAATCCTGATACTGGCGGGACGGACAATCCCGATACTGGCGAGATGGAGAATCCTGATGCTGGCGAGACGGACAATCCTGATACTGGCGGGACGGAGAATCCTGATACTGGCGAGACGGACAATCCTGATACTGGCGAGACGGAGAGTCCTGATGCTGGCGAGATGGACAATCCTGATACTGGCGAGACGGACAATCCTGATACTGGCGAGACGGACAATCCTGATACTGGCGAGATGGAGAGTCCTGATACTGGCGGGACGGAGAATCCTGATGCTGGAGGGACGGAGAGACCTGATACTGGCGTGACGGACAATCCTGATACGGCCGAGATGGACAATCCTGATACTGGCGAGACGGAGAGCCCTGATACTGGCGAGACGGAGAGTCCTGATATGGCGTGACGGAGAATCCTGATACTGGCGAGACGGAGAATCCTGATACTGGCGAGACGGAGAATCCTGATACTTGCGGGACGGAGAACCTTGATACTGGCGAGATGGAGAATCCTGATACTGGCGGGACGGACAATCCTGATACTGGCGGGAGGGAGAATCCTGATACTGGCGGGACGGAGAATCCTGATACTGGCGAGCGGAGAATCCTGATGCTGGCGAGACGGAAAATCCTGATACTGGCGAGACGGAGAATCCTGATACTGGCGAGACGCAGAATCCTGATACTGGCGAGACGGACAATCCTGATACTGGTGAGACGGAGAGTCCTGATGCTGGCGAGACGGAGAGTCCTGATACTGGCGAGACGGACAATCTTGATACTGGCGAGATGGAGAGTCCTGATACTGGCGGGACGGAGAATCCTGATACTGGAGGGACGGAGAGACCTGATACTGGCGTGACGGACAATCCTGATACGGCCGAGATGGACAATCCTGATACTGGCGGGACGGAGAATCCTGATATGGCGTGACGGAGAATCCTGATACTGGCGAGACGGAGAATCCTGATACTGGCGAGACGGAGAATCCTGATACTGGCGAGACGGAGAACATTGATACTGGCGAGACGGAGAATCCTGATACTGGCGGGACGGACAATCCTGATACTGGCGGGACGGAGAATCCTGATACTGGCGGGACGGAGAATCCTGATACTGGCGAGCGGAGATCCTATGCTGGCGAGACGGAAAATGCTGATACTGGCGAGACGGAGAATCCTGCTACTGGCAAGACGCAGAATCCTGATACTGGCGAGACGGACAATCCTGATACTGGTGAGATGGAGAGTCCTGATGCTGGCGAGACGGAGAGTCCTGATACTGGCGAGACGGACAATCCTGATACTGGCGAAACGGAGAATCCTGATACTGGCGAGACAGACAATCCTGATACTGGCGAGACAGAGAATCCTGATGCTGGCGAGACGGAGAGTCCTGATACTGGCGAGACGGAGAATCCTGATACTGGCGTGACGGAGAATCCTGATACTGGCGCGATGGACAATCCTGATACTGGCGGGATGGACAATCCTGATACTGGCGAGACAGACAATCCTGATACTGGCGAGACGGAGAATCCTGATGCTGGCGAGACGGACAATCCTGACACTGGACTGGCGAGACTGAGAATCCCGATACTGGCGAGACGGACAATCCTGATACTGGCGGGACGGCGAATCCTGATACTGGCGTGACGGAGAATCCCGATACTGGCGTGACGGAGAATCCTGATACTGGCGGGACGAACAATCCTGATACTGGCGAGACGGAAAAACCTGATACTGGTTGGACGGAGAATCCTGATACTGGCGCGACGGAGAATCCTGATACTGGCGAGACGGAGAATCCTGATACTGGTGAGACGGAGAATCCTGATACTGGTGGGACGGAGAATCCTGATACTGGCGGGACAGACAATCCTGATACTGGCGTGACGGAGAATCCTGATACTGGCTGGACGGAGAATCCTGATACTGGCGGGACGGAGAGACCTGACACTGGCGGGACGGAGAATCCTGATACTGGCGTGACGGAGAATCCTGATACTGGCGGGATGGAGAATCCTGATATTGGCGAGGCGGAGAGTCCTGATACTGGCGGGACGGAGAATCCTGATACTGGCGGGACGGAGAATCCTGATGCTGGCGAGACGGAGAATCCTGATGCTGGCGAGACGGAGAATCCTGATACTGGCGAGACGGACAATCCTGATACTGGCGAGACGGAGAGTCCTGATACTGGCGAGACGGACAATCCTGATACTGGCGAGACGGACAATCCTGATACTGGCGGGACGGAGAATCCTGATACTGGCGAGACGGAGAATCCTGATACTGTCGGGACGGAGAATCCTGATACTGGCGAGACGGAGAATCCTGATACTGGCGTGAAGGAGAATCTTGATACTGGCGAGACGGACAATCCTGATACTGGCGGGACGGACAATCCCGATACTGGCAAGATGGAGAATCCTGATTCTGGCGAGACGGACAATCCTGATACTGGCGGGACGGAGAATCCTGATACTGGCGAGACGGACAATCCTGATACTGGCGAGACGGAGAGTCCTGATGCTGGCGAGATGGACAATCCTGATACTGGCGAGACGGACAATCCTGATACTGGCGTGACGGACAATCCTGATACTGGCGGGATGGACAATCCTGATACTGGCGACACGGACAATCCTGATACTGGCGAGACGGAGAATCCTGATACTGGTGGGACGGAGAATCCTGATACTGGCGGGACGGAGAATCCTGATACTGGCGGGACGGACAATCCTGATACTGGCGAGACGGACAATCCTGATACTGGCGGGATGGAGAATCCTGATACTGGCGAGAAGGAGAATCCTGATACTGGCGGGACGGAGAATCCTGATACTGGCGAGACGGAGAATCCTGATACTGGCGTGAAGGAGAATCCTGATACTGGCGGGATGGAGAATCCTGATTCTGGCGAGATGGACAATCCTGATACTGGTGAGACGGAGAATCCTGATACTGGCGAGACGGAGAGTCCTGATACTGGCGGGACGGAGAATCCTGATACTGGCGTGAAGGAGAATCCTGATACTGGCGAGACGGACAATCCTGATACTGGCGGGACGGACAATCCCGATACTGGCGAGATGGAGAATCCTGATGCTGGCGAGACGGACAATCCTGATACTGGCGGGACGGAGAATCCTGATACTGGCGAGACGGACAATCCTGATACTGGCGAGACGGAGAGTCCTGATGCTGGCGAGATGGACAATCCTGATACTGGCGAGACGGACAATCCTGATACTGGCGAGACGGACAATCCTAATACTGGCGAGATGGAGAGTCCTGATACTGGCGGGACGGAGAATCCTGATGCTGGAGGGACGGAGAGACCTGATACTGGCGTGACGGACAATCCTGATACGGCCGAGATGGACAATCCTGATACTGGCGAGACGGAGAGCCCTGATACTGGCGAGACGGAGAGTCCTGATATGGCGTGACGGAGAATCCTGATACTGGCGAGACGGAGAATCCTGATACTGGCGAGACGGAGAATCCTGATACTGGCGGGACGGAGAACCTTGATACTGGCGAGATGGAGAATCCTGATACTGGCGGGACGGACAATCCTGATACTGGCGGGAGGGAGAATCCTGATACTGGCGGGACGGAGAATCCTGATACTGGCGAGCGGAGAATCCTGATGCTGGCGAGACGGAAAATCCTGATACTGGCGAGACGGAGAATCCTGATACTGGCGAGACGCAGAATACTGATACTGGCGAGACGGACAATCCTGATACTGGTGAGACGGAGAGTCCTGATGCTGGCGAGACGGAGAGTCCTGATACTGGCGAGACGGACAATCCTGATACTGGCGAAACGGAGAATCCTGATACTGGCGAAACGGACAATCCTGATACTGGCGAGACGGAGAATCCTGATGCTGGTGAGACGGAGAGTTCTGATACTGGCGAGACGGAGAATCCTGATACTGGCGTGACGGAGAATCCTGATACTGGCGCGATGGACAATCCTGATACTGGCTGGACGGACAATCCTGATACTGGCGAGACGGACAATCCTGATACTGGCGAGACGGAGAATCCTGATGCTGGCGAGACGGACAATCCTGACACTGGACTGGCGAGACTGAGAATCCCGATACTGGCGAGACGGACAATCCTGATACTGGCGGGACGGCGAATCCTGATACTGGCGTGACGGAGAATCCCGATACTGGCGTGACGGAGAATCCTGATACTGGCGGGACGAACAATCCTGATACTGGCGAGACGGAAAAACCTGATACTGGTTGGACGGAGAATCCTGATACTGGCGGGACGGAGAATCCTGATACTGGCGAGACGGAGAATCCTGATACTGGTGAGACGGAGAATCCTGATACTGGTGGGACGGTGAATCCTGATACTGGCGGAACAGACAATCCTGATACTGGCGTGACGGAGAATCCTGATACTGGCTGGACGGAGAATCCTGATACTGGTGGGACGGAGAGTCCTGATACTGGCGGGACGGAGAATCCTGATACTGGCGTGACGGAGAATCCTGATACTGGCGGGATGGAGCATCCTGATACTGGCGAGACGGAGAGTCCTGATACTGGCGGGACGGAGAATCCTGATACTGGCGGGACGGAGAATCCTGATGCTGGCGAGACGGAGAATCCTGATGCTGGCGAGACGGAGAATCCTGATACTGGCGAGACGGACAATTCTGATACTTGCGAGACGGAGAGTCCTGATACTGGCGAGACGGACAATCCTGATACTGGCGAGACGGACAATCCTGATACTGGTGGGACGGAGAATCCTGATACTGGCGAGACGGAGAATCCTGATACTGGCGAGACGGAGAATCCTGATACTGGTGGGACGGAGAATCCTGATACTGGCGGGACGGAGAATCCTGATACTGGCGTGACGGAGAATCCTGATACTGGCGGGATGGAGCATCCTGATACTGGCGAGACGGAGAGTCCTGATACTGGCGGGACGGAGAATCCTGATACTGGCGGGACGGAGAATCCTGATGCTGGCGAGACGGAGAATCCTGATGCTGGCGAGACGGAGAATCCTGATACTGGCGAGACGGACAATTCTGATACTTGCGAGACGGGGAGTCCTGATACTGGCGAGACGGACAATCCTGATACTGGCGAGACGGACAATCCTGATACTGGTGGGACGGAGAATCCTGATACTGGCGAGACGGAGAATCCTGATACTGGCGAGACGGAGAATCCTGATACTGGTGGGACGGAGAATCCTGATACTGGCGGGACGGAGAATCCTGATACTGGCGGGACGGACAATCCTGATACTGGCGGGATGGAGAATCCTGATACTGGCGAGAAGGAGAATCCTGATACTGGCGGGACGGAGAATCCTGATACTGGCGAGACGGAGAATCCTGATACTGGCGTGAAGGAGAATCCTGATACTGGCGGGATGGAGAATCCTGATTCTGGCGAGACGGACAATCCTGATACTGGTGAGACGGAGAATCCTGATACTGGCGAGACGGAGAGTCCTGATACTGGCGGGACGGAGAATCCTGATACTGGCATGAAGGAGAATCCTGATACTGGCGAGACGGACAATCCTGATACTGGCGGGACGGACAATCCCGATACTGGCGAGATGGAGAATCCTGATGCTGGCGAGACGGACAATCCTGATACTGGCGGGACGGAGAATCCTGATACTGGCGAGACGGACAATCCTGATACTGGCGAGACGGAGAGTCCTGATGCTGGCGAGATGGACAATCCTGATACTGGCGAGACGGACAATCCTGATACTGGCGAGACGGACAATCCTGATACTGGCGAGATGGAGAGTCCTGATACTGGCGGGACGGAGAATCCTGATGCTGGAGGGACGGAGAGACCTGATACTGGCGTGACGGACAATCCTGATACGGCCGAGATGGACAATCCTGATACTGGCGAGACGGAGAGCCCTGATACTGGCGAGACGGAGAGTCCTGATATGGCGTGACGGAGAATCCTGATACTGGCGAGACGGAGAATCCTGATACTGGCGAGACGGAGAATCCTGATACTGGCGGGACGGAGAACCTTGATACTGGCGAGATGGAGAATCCTGATACTGGCGGGACGGACAATCCTGATACTGGCGGGAGGGAGAATCCTGATACTGGCGGGACGGAGAATCCTGATACTGGCGAGCGGAGAATCCTGATGCTGGCGAGACGGAAAATCCTGATACTGGCGAGACGGAGAATCCTGATACTGGCGAGACGCAGAATCCTGATACTGGCGAGACGGAAAATCCTGATACTGGTGAGACGGAGAGTCCTGATGCTGGCGAGACGGAGAGTCCTGATACTGGCGAGACGGACAATCCTGATACTGGCGAAACGGAGAATCCTGATACTGGCGAGACGGACAATCCTGATACTGGCGAGACGGAGAATCCTGATGCTGGCGAGACGGAGAGTTCTGATACTGGCGAGACGGAGAATCCTGATACTGGCGCGATGGACAATCCTGATACTGGCGGGACGGACAAACCTGATACTGGCGAGACGGACAATCCTGATACTGGCGAGACGGAGAATCCTGATGCTGGCGAGACGGACAATCCTGACACTGGACTGGCGAGACTGAGAATCCCGATACTGGCGAGACGGACAATCCTGATACTGGCGGGACGGCGAATCCTGATACTGGCGTGACGGAGAATCCCGATACTGGCGTGACGGAGAATCCTGATACTGGCGGGACGAACAATCCTGATACTGGCGAGACGGAAAAACCTGATACTGGTTGGACGGAGAATCCTGATACTGGCGGGACGGAGAATCCTGATACTGGCGAGACGGAGAATCCTGATACTGGTGAGACGGAGAATCCTGATACTGGTGGGACGGTGAATCCTGATACTGGCGGAACAGACAATCCTGATACTGGCGTGACGGAGAATCCTGATACTGGCTGGACGGAGAATCCTGATACTGGTGGGACGGAGAGTCCTGATACTGGCGGGACGGAGAATCCTGATACTGGCGTGACGGAGAATCCTGATACTGGCGGGACGGAGAATCCTGATACTGGCGAGACGCAGAATCCTGATACTGGCGAGACGGACAATCCTGATACTGGTGAGACGGAGAGTCCTGATGCTGGCGAGACGGAGAGTCCTGATACTGGCGAGACGGACAATCCTGATACTGGCGAAACGGAGAATCCTGATACTGGCGAGACGGACAATCCTGATACTGGCGAGACGGAGAATCCTGATGCTGGCGAGACGGAGAGTTCTGATACTGGCGAGACGGAGAATCCTGATACTGGCGCGATGGACAATCCTGATACTGGCGGGACGGACAATCCTGATACTGGCGAGACGGACAATCCTGATACTGGCGAGACGGAGAATCCTGATGCTGGCGAGACGGACAATCCTGACACTGGACTGGCGAGACTGAGAATCCCGATACTGGCGAGACGGACAATCCTGATACTGGCGGGACGGCGAATCCTGATACTGGCGTGACGGAGAATCCCGATACTGGCGTGACGGAGAATCCTGATACTGGCGGGACGAACAATCCTGATACTGGCGAGACGGAAAAACCTGATACTGGTTGGACGGAGAATCCTGATACTGGCGGGACGGAGAATCCTGATACTGGCGAGACGGAGAATCCTGATACTGGTGAGACGGAGAATCCTGATACTGGTGGGACGGAGAATCCTGATACTGGCGGAACAGACAATCCTGATACTGGCGTGACGGAGAATCCTGATACTGGCTGGACGGAGAATCCTGATACTGGTGGGACGGAGAGTCCTGATACTGGCGGGACGGAGAATCCTGATACTGGCGTGACGGAGAATCCTGATACTGGCGGGATGGAGAATCCTGATACTGGCGAGACGGAGAGTCCTGATACTGGCGGGACGGAGAATCCTGATACTGGCGGGACGGAGAATCCTGATGCTGGCGAGACGGAGAATCCTGATGCTGGCGAGACGGAGAATCCTGATACTGGCGAGACGGACAATTCTGATACTTGCGAGACGGAGAGTCCTGATACTGGCGAGACGGACAATCCTGATACTGGCGAGACGGACAATCCTGATACTGGCGGGACGGAGAATCCTGATACTGGCGAGACGGAGAATCCTGATACTGGCGGGACGGAGAATCCTGATACTGGTGAGACGGAGAATCCTGATACTGGCGTGAAGGAGAATCCTGATACTGGCGAGACGGACAATCCTGATACTGGCGGGACGGACAATCCCGATACTGGCGAGATGGAGAATCCTGATGCTGGCGAGACGGACAATCCTGATACTGGCGAGATGGAGAGTCCTGATGCTGGCGAGATGGACAATCCTGATACTGGCAAGACGGACAATCCTGATACTGGCGTGACGGACAATCCTGATACGGGTGGGATGGACAATCCTGATACTGGCGACACGGACAATCCTGATACTGGCGAGACGGAGAATCCTGATACTGGCGGGACGGAGAATCCTGATACAGGCGGGACGGACAATCCTGATACTGGCGAGACGGACAATCCTGATACTGGCGGGATTGGGAATCCTGATACTGGCGAGACGGAGAATCCTGATACTGGCGGGACTGAGAATCCTGATACTGGCGAGACGGAGAATCCTGATACTGGCGTGAAGGAGAATCCTGATACTGGTGGGATGGAGAATCCTGATGCTGTCGAGACGGACAATCCTGATACTGGCGAGATGGACACTCCTGATAATGGCGAGACGGAGAGTCCTGATACTGGCGGGACGGAGAATCCTGATACTGGAGGGACGGAGAGTCCTGATACTGGCGTGATGGACAATCCTGATACGGGCGAGATGGACAATCCTGATACTGGCGAGACGGAGAGTCCTGATACTGGCGAGACGGAGAATCCTGATACTGGCGGGACGGAGAAACCTGATACTGGCGGGACGGAGAGTCCTGATGCTGGCGAGATGGACAATCCTGATACTGGCGAGACGGACAATCCTGATACTGGCGTGACGGACAATCCTGATACTGGCGGGATGGACAATCCTGATACTGGCGACACGGACAATCCTGATACTGGCGAGACGGAGAATCCTGATACTGGTGGGACGGAGAATCCTGATACTGGCGGGACGGAGAATCCTGATACTGGCGGGACGGACAATCCTGATACTGGCGAGACGGACAATCCTGATACTGGCGGGATGGAGAATCCTGATACTGGCGAGAAGGAGAATCCTGATACTGGCGGGACGGAGAATCCTGATACTGGCGAGACGGAGAATCCTGATACTGGCGTGAAGGAGAATCCTGATACTGGCGGGATGGAGAATCCTGATGCTGGCGAGACGGACAATCCTGATACTGGTGAGACGGACAATCCTGATACTGGCGAGACGGAGAGTCCTGATACTGGCGGGACGGAGAATCCTGATACTGGAGGGACGGAGAGTCCTGATACTGGCGTGACGGACAATCCTGATACGGGCGAGATGGACAATCCTGATACTGGCGAGACAGAGAGTCCTGATACTGGCGAGACGGAGAATCCTGATACTGGCGAGACGGAGAATACTGATACTGGCGTGACGGACAATCCTGATACTGGCGAGACGGAGAATCCTGATACTGGCGAGGCGGACAATCCTGATACTGGCGGGATGGAGAATCCTGATGCTGGCGAGACGGACAATCCTGATACTGGCGAGACGGAGAATCCTGATTGGCGAGACGGAGAATCCTGATACTGGCGAGACGGAGAATCCTGATACTGGCGGGACGGAGACTCCTGATACTGGCGGGACGGAGAATCCTGATACTGGCGGGATGGAGAATCCTGATGCTGGCGAGACGGACAATCCTGATACTGGCGAGACGGACAATCCCGATACTGGCGAGATGGAGAATCCTGATGCTGGCGAGACGGACAATCCTGATACTGGCGGGACGGAGAATCCTGATACTGGCGAGACGGACAATCCTGATACTGGCGAGATGGAGAGTCCTGATGCTGGCGAGATGGACAATCCTGATACTGGCAAGATGGACAATCCTGATACTGGCGTGACGGACAATCCTGATACGGGCGGGATGGACAATCCTGATACTGGCGACACGGACAATCCTGATACTGGCGAGACGGAGAATCCTGATACTGGCGGGACGGAGAATCCTGATACAGGCGGGACGGACAATCCTGATACTGGCGAGACGGACAATCCTGATACTGGCGGGATTGGGAATCCTGATACTGGCGAGACGGAGAATCCTGATACTGGCGTGAAGGAGAATCCTGATACTGGTGGGATGGAGAATCCTGATGCTGTCGAGACGGACAATCCTGATACTGGCGAGACGGACACTCCTGATAATGGCGAGACGGAGAGTCCTGATACTGGCGGGATGGAGAATCCTGATACTGGAGGGACGGAGAGTCCTGATACTGGCGTGATGGACAATCCTGATACGGGCGAGATGGACAATCCTGATACTGGCGAGACGGAGAGTCCTGATACTGGCGAGACGGAGAATCCTGATACTGGCGGGACGGAGAAACCTGATACTGGCGGGACGGAGAGTCCTGATACTGGCGGGACGGAGAATCCTGATACTGGCGAGACAGAGAGTCCTGATACTGGCGAGACGGAGAATCCTGATACTGGCGAGACGGAGAATACTGATACTGGCGTGACGGACAATCCTGATACTGGTGAGACGGAGAATCCTGATACTGGCGAGGCGGACAATCCTGATACTGGCGGGATGGAGAATCCTGATGCTGGCGAGACGGACAATCCTGATACTGGCGAGACGGAGAATCCTGATACTGGCGAGACGGAGAATCCTGATACTGGCGAGACGCAGAATCCTGATACTAGCGAGACGGACAATCCTGATACTGGTGAGACGGAGAGTCCTGATGCTGGCGAGACGGAGAGTCCTGATACTGGCGAGACGGACAATCCTGATACTGGCGAAACGGAGAATCCTGATACTGGCGAGACGGACAATCCTGATACTGGCGAGACGGAGAATCCTGATGCTGGCGAGACGGAGAATCCTGATACTGGCAGGACGGAGAAACCTGATACTGGCGGGACGGAGAGTCCTGATACTGGCGGGACGGAGAATCCTGATACTGGCGAGACAGAGAGTCCTGATACTGGCGAGACGGAGAATCCTGATACTGGTGAGACGGAGAATACTGATACTGGCGTGACGGACAATCCTGATACTGGCGAGACGGAGAATCCTGATACTGGCGAGGCGGACAATCCTGATACTGGCGGGATGGAGAATCCTGATGCTGGCGAGACGGACAATCCTGATACTGGCGAGACGGAGAATCCTGATACTGGCGAGACGGAGAATCCTGATACTGGCGAGACGGAGAATCCTGATACTGGCGGGACGGAGAATCCTGATACTGGCGGGACGGAGAATCCTGATACTGGCGGGATGGAGAATCCTGATGCTGGCGAGACGGACAATCCTGATACTGGCGAGACGTACAATCCTGATACTGGCGAGACGGACAATCCTGATACTGGCGAGATGGAGAGTCCTGATACTGGCGGGACGGAGAATCCTGATACTGGAGGGACGGAGAGACCATATACTGGCGTGATGGACAATCCTGATACGGCCGAGATGGACAATCCTGATACTGGCGGGACGGAGAATCCTGATATGGCGTGACGGAGAATCCTGATACTGGCGAGACGGAGAATCCTGATACTGGCGAGACGGAGAATCCTGATACTGGCGAGACGGAGAACCTTGATACTGGCGAGACGGAGAATCCTGATACTGGCGGGACGGACAATCCTGATACTGGCGGGACGGAGAATCCTGATACTGGCGGGACGGAGAATCCTGATACTGGCGAGCGAGATCCTGATGCTGGCGAGACGGAAAATGCTGATACTGGCGAGACGGAGAATCCTGATACTGGCGAGACGCAGAATCCTGATACTGGCGAGACGGACAATCCTGATACTGGTGAGACGGAGAGTCCTGATGCTGGCGAGACGGAGAGTCCTGATACTGGCGAGACGGACAATCCTGATACTGGCGAAACGGAGAATCCTGATACTGGCGAGACGGACAATCCTGATACTGGCGAGACGGAGAATCCTGATGCTGGCGAGACGGAGAGTCCTGATACTGGCGAGACGGAGAATCCTGATACTGGCGTGACGGAGAATCCTGATACTGGCGAGACGGACAATCCTGATACTGGTGAGACGGAGAGTCCTGATGCTGGCGAGACGGAGAGTCCTGATACTGGCGAGACGGACAATCCTGATACTGGCGAAACGGAGAATCCTGATACTGGCGAGACGGACAATCCTGATACTGGCGAGACGGAGAATCCTGATGCTGGCGAGACGGAGAGTCCTGATACTGGCGAGACGGAGAATCCTGATACTGGCGTGACGGAGAATCCTGATACTGGCGCGATGGACAATCCTGATACTGGCGGGATGGACAATCCTGATACTGGCGAGACGGACAATCCTGATACTGGCGAGACGGAGAATCCTGATGCTGGCGAGACGGACAATCCTGACACTGGACTGGCGAGACTGAGAATCCCGATACCGGCGAGACGGACAATCCTGATACTGGCGGGACGGCGAATCCTGATACTGGCGTGACGGAGAATCCCGATACTGGCGTGACGGAGAATCCTGACACTGGCGGGACGAACAATCCTGATACTGGCGAGACGGAAAAACCTGATACTGGTTGGACGGAGAATCCTGATACTGGCGCGACGGAGAATCCTGATACTGGCGAGACGGAGAATCCTGATACTGGTGAGACGGAGAATCCTGATACTGGTGGGACGGAGAATCCTGATACTGGCGGGACAGACAATCCTGATACTGGCGTGACGGAGAATCCTGATACTGGCGGGACGGAGAATCCTGATGCTGGCGAGACGGAGAATCCTGATGCTGGCGAGACGGAGAATCCTGATACTGGCGAGACGGACAATCCTGATACTGGCGAGACGGAGAGTCCTGATACTGGCGAGACGGACAATCCTGATACTGGTGAGACGGACAATCCTGATACTGGCGGGACGGAGAATCCTGATACTGGCGAGACGGAGAATCCTGATACTGGCGGGACGGAGAATCCTGATACTGGCGAGACGGAGAATCCTGATACTGGCGTGAAGGAGAATCCTGATACTGGCGAGACGGACAATCCTGATACTGGCGGGACGGACAATCCCGATACTGGCGAGATGGAGAATCCTGATTCTGGCGAGACGGACAATCCTGATACTGGCGGGACGGAGAATCCTGATACTGGCGAGACGGAGAGTCCTGATGCTGGCGAGATGGACAATCCTGATACTGGCGAGACGGACAATCCTGATACTGGCGTGACGGACAATCCTGATACTGGCGGGATGGACAATCCTGATACTGGCGACACGGACAATCCTGATACTGGCGAGACGGAGAATCCTGATACTGGTGGGACGGAGAATCCTGATACTGGCGGGACGGAGAATCCTGATACTGGCGGGACGGACAATCCTGATACTGGCGAGACGGACAATCCTGATACTGGCGGGATGGAGAATCCTGATACTGGCGAGAAGGAGAATCCTGATACTGGCGGGACGGAGAATCCTGATACTGGCGAGACGGAGAATCCTGATACTGGCGTGAAGGAGAATCCTGATACTGGCGGGATGGAGAATCCTGATGCTGGCGAGACGGACAATCCTGATACTGGTGAGACGGACAATCCTGATACTGGCGAGACGGAGAGTCCTGATACTGGCGGGACGGAGAATCCTGATACTGGAGGGACGGAGAGTCCTGATACTGGCGTGACGGACAATCCTGATACGGGCGAGATGGACAATCCTGATACTGGCGAGACGGAGATTCCTGCTACTGGCGAGACGGAGAGTCCCGATATGGCGTGACGGAGAATCCTGATACTGGCGAGACGGAGAATCCTGATACTGGCGAGACGGAGAATCCTGATACTGGCGGGACGGAGAATCCTGATACTGGCGAGACGGAGAATACTGATACTGGCGTGACGGACAATCCTGATACTGGCGAGACGGAGAATCCTGATACTGGCGAGGCGGACAATCCTGATACTGGCGGGATGGAGAATCCTGATGCTGGCGAGACGGACAATCCTGATACTGGCGAGACGGAGAATCCTGATACTGGCGAGACGGAGAATCCTGATACTGGCGAGACGGAGAATCCTGATACTGGCGGGACGGAGAATCCTGATACTGGCGGGACGGAGAATCCTGATACTGGCGGGATGGAGAATCCTGATGCTGGCGAGACGGACAATCCTGATACTGGCGAGACGTACAATCCTGATACTGGCGAGACGGACAATCCTGATACTGGCGAGATGGAGAGTCCTGATACTGGCGGGACGGAGAATCCTGATACTGGAGGGACGGAGAGACCATATACTGGCGTGATGGACAATCCTGATACGGCCGAGATGGACAATCCTGATACTGGCGGGACGGAGAATCCTGATATGGCGTGACGGAGAATCCTGATACTGGCGAGACGGAGAATCCTGATACTGGCGAGACGGAGAATCCTGATACTGGCGAGACGGAGAACCTTGATACTGGCGAGACGGAGAATCCTGATACTGGCGGGACGGACAATCCTGATACTGGCGGGACGGAGAATCCTGATACTGGCGGGACGGAGAATCCTGATACTGGCGAGCGAGATCCTGATGCTGGCGAGACGGAAAATGCTGATACTGGCGAGACGGAGAATCCTGATACTGGCGAGACGCAGAATCCTGATACTGGCGAGACGGACAATCCTGATACTGGTGAGACGGAGAGTCCTGATGCTGGCGAGACGGAGAGTCCTGATACTGGCGAGACGGACAATCCTGATACTGGCGAAACGGAGAATCCTGATACTGGCGAGACGGACAATCCTGATACTGGCGAGACGGAGAATCCTGATGCTGGCGAGACGGAGAGTCCTGATACTGGCGAGACGGAGAATCCTGATACTGGCGTGACGGAGAATCCTGATACTGGCGAGACGGACAATCCTGATACTGGTGAGACGGAGAGTCCTGATGCTGGCGAGACGGAGAGTCCTGATACTGGCGAGACGGACAATCCTGATACTGGCGAAACGGAGAATCCTGATACTGGCGAGACGGACAATCCTGATACTGGCGAGACGGAGAATCCTGATGCTGGCGAGACGGAGAGTCCTGATACTGGCGAGACGGAGAATCCTGATACTGGCGTGACGGAGAATCCTGATACTGGCGCGATGGACAATCCTGATACTGGCGGGATGGACAATCCTGATACTGGCGAGACGGACAATCCTGATACTGGCGAGACGGAGAATCCTGATGCTGGCGAGACGGACAATCCTGACACTGGACTGGCGAGACTGAGAATCCCGATACCGGCGAGACGGACAATCCTGATACTGGCGGGACGGCGAATCCTGATACTGGCGTGACGGAGAATCCCGATACTGGCGTGACGGAGAATCCTGACACTGGCGGGACGAACAATCCTGATACTGGCGAGACGGAAAAACCTGATACTGGTTGGACGGAGAATCCTGATACTGGCGCGACGGAGAATCCTGATACTGGCGAGACGGAGAATCCTGATACTGGTGAGACGGAGAATCCTGATACTGGTGGGACGGAGAATCCTGATACTGGCGGGACAGACAATCCTGATACTGGCGTGACGGAGAATCCTGATACTGGCGGGACGGAGAATCCTGATGCTGGCGAGACGGAGAATCCTGATGCTGGCGAGACGGAGAATCCTGATACTGGCGAGACGGACAATCCTGATACTGGCGAGACGGAGAGTCCTGATACTGGCGAGACGGACAATCCTGATACTGGTGAGACGGACAATCCTGATACTGGCGGGACGGAGAATCCTGATACTGGCGAGACGGAGAATCCTGATACTGGCGGGACGGAGAATCCTGATACTGGCGAGACGGAGAATCCTGATACTGGCGTGAAGGAGAATCCTGATACTGGCGAGACGGACAATCCTGATACTGGCGGGACGGACAATCCCGATACTGGCGAGATGGAGAATCCTGATTCTGGCGAGACGGACAATCCTGATACTGGCGGGACGGAGAATCCTGATACTGGCGAGACGGAGAGTCCTGATGCTGGCGAGATGGACAATCCTGATACTGGCGAGACGGACAATCCTGATACTGGCGTGACGGACAATCCTGATACTGGCGGGATGGACAATCCTGATACTGGCGACACGGACAATCCTGATACTGGCGAGACGGAGAATCCTGATACTGGTGGGACGGAGAATCCTGATACTGGCGGGACGGAGAATCCTGATACTGGCGGGACGGACAATCCTGATACTGGCGAGACGGACAATCCTGATACTGGCGGGTTGGAGAATCCTGATACTGGCGAGAAGGAGAATCCTGATACTGGCGGGACGGAGAATCCTGATACTGGCGAGACGGAGAATCCTGATACTGGCGTGAAGGAGAATCCTGATACTGGCGGGATGGAGAATCCTGATGCTGGCGAGACGGACAATCCTGATACTGGTGAGACGGACAATCCTGATACTGGCGAGACGGAGAGTCCTGATACTGGCGGGACGGAGAATCCTGATACTGGAGGGACGGAGAGTCCTGATACTGGCGTGACGGACAATCCTGATACGGGCGAGATGGACAATCCTGATACTGGCGAGACGGAGATTCCTGCTACTGGCGAGACGGAGAGTCCCGATATGGCGTGACGGAGAATCCTGATACTGGCGAGACGGAGAATCCTGATACTGGCGAGACGGAGAATCCTGATACTGGCGGGACGGAGAATCCTGATACTGGCGAGATGGAGAATCCTGATACTGGCGGGACGGACAATCCTGATACTGGCGTGACGGAGAATCCTGATACTGGCGTGACGGAGAATCCTGATACTGGCGAGCGGAGAATCCTGATGCTGGCGAGACGCAGAATCCTGATACTGGCGAGATGGACAATCCTGATACTGGCGAGACGGAGAGTCCTGATGCTGGCGAGACGGAGAGTCCTGTTACTGGCGAGACGGACAATCCTGATACTGGCGAGACGGAGAATCCTGATACTGGCGAGACGGACAATCCTGATACTGGCGAGACGGAGAATCCTGATGCTGGCGAGATGGAGAGTCCTGATACTGGCGAGACGGAGAATCCTGATACTGGCGTGACGGAGAATCCTGATACTGGCGCGATGGACAATCCTGATACTGGCGGGACGGACAATCCTGATACTGGCGTGACGGACAATCCTGATACTGGCGGGACGGAGAATCCTGATACTGGCGAGACGGAGAGTCCTGATGCTGGCGAGATGGACAATCCTGATACTGGCGAGACGGACAATCCTGATACTGGCGTGACGGACAATCCTGATACTGGCGGGATGGACAATCCTGATACTGGCGACATGGACAATCCTGATACTGGCGAGACGGAGAATCCTGATACTGGTGGGACGGAGAATCCTGATACTGGCGGGACGGAGAATCCTGATACTGGCGGGACGGACAATCCTGATACTGGCGAGACGGACAATCCTGATACTGGCGGGATGGAGAATCCTGATACTGGCGAGAAGGAGAATCCTGATACTGGCGGGACGGAGAATCCTGATACTGGCGAGACGGAGAATCCTGATACTGGCGTGAAGGAGAATCCTGATACTGGCGGGATGGAGAATCCTGATGCTGGCGAGACGGACAATCCTGATACTGGTGAGACGGACAATCCTGATACTGGCGAGACGGAGAGTCCTGATACTGGCGGGACGGAGAATCCTGATACTGGAGGGACGGAGAGTCCTGATACTGGCGTGACGGACAATCCTGATACGGGCGAGATGGACAATCCTGATACTGGCGAGACGGAGAGTCCTGATACTGGCGAGACGGAGAGTCCCGATATGGCGTGACGGAGAATCCTGATACTGGCGAGACGGAGAATCCTGATACTGGCGAGACGGAGAATCCTGATACTGGCGGGACGGAGAATCCTGATACTGGCGAGATGGAGAATCCTGATACTGGCGGGACGGACAATCCTGATACTGGCGTGACGGAGAATCCTGATACTGGCGTGACGGAGAATCCTGATACTGGCGAGCGGAGAATCCTGATGCTGGCGAGACGCAGAATCCTGATACTGGCGAGATGGACAATCCTGATACTGGCGAGACGGAGAGTCCTGATGCTGGCGAGACGGAGAGTCCTGATACTGGCGAGACGGACAATCCTGATACTGGCGAGACGGAGAATCCTGATACTGGCGAGACGGACAATCCTGATACTGGCGAGACGGAGAATCCTGATGCTGGCGAGATGGAGAGTCCTGATACTGGCGAGACGGAGAATCCTGATACTGGCGTGACGGAGAATCCTGATACTGGCGCGATGGACAATCCTGATACTGGCGGGACGGACAATCCTGATACTGGCGAGACGGACAATCCTGATACTGGCGAGACGGACAATCCTGATGCTGGCGAGTCGGACAATCCTGACACTGGACTGGCGAGACTGAGAATCCCGATACTGGTGAGACGGACAATCCTGATACTGGCGGGACGGCGAATCCTGATACTGGCGTGACGGAGAATCCTGATACTGGCGGGACGGAGAATCCTGATACTGGCGGGACGGAGAATCCTGATACTGGCGGGATGGAGAATCCTGATGCTGGCGAGATGCACAATCCTGATACTGGCGAGACGGACAATCCTGATACTGGCGAGACGGACAATCCTGATACTGGCGAGATGGAGAGTCCTGATACTGGCTGGACGGAGAATCCTGATGCTGGCGAGACGGAGAATCCTGATGCTGGCGAGACGGAGAATCCTGATACTGGCGAGACGGACAATCCTGATACTGGCGAGACGGAGAGTCCAGATACTGGCGAGACGGAGAATCCTGATACTGGCGAGACGGACAATCCTGATACTGGCTGGACGGAGAATCCTGATACTGGCGGGACGGAGAATCCTGATACTGGCGAGACGGAGAATCCTGATACTGGTGAGACAGAGAATCCTGATACTGGTGGGACGGAGAATCCTGATACTGGCGGGACAGACAATTCTGATACTGGCGTGACGGAGAATCCTGATACTGGCTGGACGGAGAATCCAGATACTGGCGGGACGGAGAGTCCTGATACTGGCGGGACGGAGAATCCTGATACTGGCGTGACGGAGAATCCTGATACTGGCGGGATGGAGAATCCTGATACTGGCGAGACGGAGAGTCCTGATACTGGCAGGACGGAGAATCCTGATACTGGCGGGACGGAGAATCCTGATGCTGGCGAGACGGAGAATCCTGATGCTGGCGAGACGGAGAATCCTGATACTGGCGAGACGGACAATCCTGATACTGGCGAGACGGAGAGTCCTGATACTGGCGAGACGGACAAACCTGATACTGGCGAGACGGACAATCCTGATACTGGCGGGACGGACAATCCTGATACTGGCGGGACGGAGAATCCTGATACTGGCGAGCGGAGCATCCTGATGCTGGCGAGACGCAGAATCCTGATACTGGCGAGATGGACAATCCTGATACTGGCGAGACGGAGAGTCCTGATGCTGGCGAGACGGAGAGTCCTGATACTGGCGAGACGGACAATCCAGATACTGGCGAGACGGAGAATCCTGATACTGGCGAGACGGACAATCCTGATACTGGCGAGACGGAGAATCCTGATGCTGGCGAGACGGAGAGTCCTGATACTGGCGAGACGGAGAATCCTGATACTGGCGTGACGGAGAATCCTGATACTGGCGCGATGGACAATCCTGATACTGGCGGGACGGACAATCCTGATACTGGCGAGACGGACAATCCTGATACTGGCGAGACGGACAATCCTGATGCTGGCGAGTCGGACAATCCTGACACTGGACTGGCGAGACTGAGAATCCCGATACTGGCGAGACGGACAATCCTGATACTGGCGGGACGGCGAATCCTGATACTGGCGTGATGGAGAATCCTGATACTGGCGGGACGGAGAATCCTGATACTGGCGGGACGGAGAATCCTGATACTGGCGGGATGGAGAATCCTGATGCTGGCGAGACGCACAATCCTGATACTGGCGAGACGGACAATCCTGATACTGGCGAGACGGACAATCCTGATACTGGCGAGATGGAGAGTCCTGATACTGGCGGGACGGAGAATCCCGATACTGGCGAGACGGACAATCCTGATACTGGCGGGACGGCGAAACCTGATACTGGCGTGACGGAGAATCCTGATACTGGCGGGACGGAGAATCCTGATACTGGCGGGACGGAGAATCCTGATACTGGCGGGATGGAGAATCCTGATGCTGGCGAGATGCACAATCCTGATACTGGCGAGACGGACAACCCTGATACTGGCGAGACGGACAATCCTGATACTGGCGGGACGGAGAATCCTGATGCTGGCGAGATGCACAATCCTGATACTGGCGGGACGGAGAATCCTGATGCTGGCGAGACGGAGAATCCTGATGCTGGCGAGACGGAGAATCCTGATACTGGCGAGACGGACAATCCTGATACTGGCGAGACGGACAATCCTGATACTGGCTGGACGGAGAATCCTGATACTGGCGGGACGGAGAATCCTGATACTGGCGAGACGGAGAATCCTGATACTGGTGAGACAGAGAATCCTGATACTGGTGGGACGGAGAATCCTGATACTGGCGGGACAGACAATTCTGATACTGGCGTGACGGAGAATCCTGATACTGGCTGGACGGAGAATCCAGATACTGGCGGGACGGAGAGTCCTGATACTGGCGGGACGGAGAATCCTGATACTGGCGTGACGGAGAATCCTGATACTGGCGGGATGGAGAATCCTGATACTGGCGAGACGGAGAGTCCTGATACTGGCGGGACGGAGAATCCTGATACTGGCGGGACGGAGAATCCTGATGCTGGCGAGACGGAGAATCCTGATGCTGGCGAGACGGAGAATCCTGATACTGGCGAGACGGACAATCCTGATACTGGCGAGACGGAGAGTCCTGATACTGGCGAGACGGACAAACCTGATACTGGCGAGACGGACAATCCTGATACTGGCGGGACGGACAATCCTGATACTGGCGGGACGGAGAATCCTGATACTGGATGGACGGAGAGTCCTGATACTGGCGTGACGGACAATCCTGATACGGGCGAGATGGACAATCCTGATACTGGCGAGACGGAGAGTCCTGATACTGGCGAGACGGAGAGTCCCGATATGGCGTGACGGAGAATCCTGATACTGGCGAGACGTAGAATCCTGATACTGGCGAGACGGAGAATCCTGATACTGGCGGGACGGAGAATCCTGATACTGGCGAGATGGAGAATCCTGATACTGGCGGGACGGACAATCCTGATACTGGCGCGACGGACAATCCTGATACTGGCGGGACGGACAATCCTGATCCTGGCGAGACGGAGAATCCTGATACTGGCGAGCGGAGAATCCTGATGCTGGCGAGACGCAGAATCCTGATACTGGCGAGATGGACAATCCTGATACTGGCGAGACGGAGAGTCCTGATGCTGGCGAGACGGAGAGTCCTGATACTGGCGAGACGGACAATCCTGATACTGGCGAGACGGAGAATCCTGATACTGGCGAGACGGACAATCCTGATACTGGCGAGACGGAGAATCCTGATGCTGGCGAGATGGAGAGTCCTGATACTGGCGAGACGGAGAATCCTGATACTGGCGTGACGGAGAATCCTGATACTGGCGCGATGGACAATCCTGATACTGGCGGGACGGACAATCCTGATACTGGCGAGACGGACAATCCTGATTCTGGCGAGACGGACAATCCTGATGCTGGCGAGTCGGACAATCCTGACACTGGACTGGCGAGACTGAGAATCCCGATACTGGCGAGACGGACAATCCTGATACTGGCGGGACGGCGAATCCTGATACTGGCGTGACGGAGAATCCTGATACTGGCGGGACGGAGAATCCTGATACTGGCGGGACGGAGAATCCTGATACTGGCGGGATGGAGAATCCTGATGCTGGCGAGATGCACAATCCTGATACTGGCGAGACGGACAATCCTGATACTGGCGAGACGGACAATCCTGATACTGGCGAGATGGAGAGTCCTGATACTGGCGGGACGGAGAATCCTGATGCTGGCGAGACGGAGAATCCTGATGCTGGCGAGACGGAGAATCCTGATACTGGCGAGACGGACAATACTGATACTGGCGAGACGGAGAGTCCAGATACTGGCGAGACGGAGAATCCTGATACTGGCGAGACGGACAATCCTGATACTGGCTGGACGGAGAATCCTGATACTGGCGGGACGGAGAATCCTGATACTGGCGAGACGGAGAATCCTGATACTGGTGAGGCAGAGAATCCTGATACTGGTGGGACGGAGAATCCTGATACTGGCGGGACAGACAATTCTGATACTGGCGTGACGGAGAATCCTGATACTGGCTGGACGGAGAATCCAGATACTGGCGGGACGGAGAGTCCTGATACTGGCGGGACGGAGAATCCTGATACTGGCGTGACGGAGAATCCTGATACTGGCGGGATGGAGAATCCTGATACTGGCGAGACGGAGAGTCCTGATACTGGCGGGACGGAGAATCCTGATACTGGCGGGACGGAGAATCCTGATGCTGGCGAGACGGAGAATCCTGATGCTGGCGAGACGGAGAATCCTGATACTGGCGAGACGGACAATCCTGATACTGGCGAGACGGAGAGTCCTGATACTGGCGAGACGGACAAACCTGATACTGGCGAGACGGACAATCCTGATACTGGCGGGACGGACAATCCTGATACTGGCGGGACGGAGAATCCTGATACTGGCGAGCGGAGCATCCTGATGCTGGCGAGACGCAGAATCCTGATACTGGCGAGATGGACAATCCTGATACTGGCGAGACGGAGAGTCCTGATGCTGGCGAGACGGAGAGTCCTGATACTGGCGAGACGGACAATCCTGATACTGGCGAGACGGAGAATCCTGATACTGGCGAGACGGACAATCCTGATTCTGGCGAGACGGAGAATCCTGATACTGGCGAGACGGACAATCCTGATACTGGCGAGACGGACAATCCTGATGCTGGCGAGTCGGACAATCCTGACACTGGACTGGCGAGACTGAGAATCCCGATACTGGCGAGACGGACAATCCTGATACTGGCGGGACGGCGAATCCTGATACTGGCGTGATGGAGAATCCTGATACTGGCGGGACGGAGAATCCTGATACTGGCGGGACGGAGAATCCTGATACTGGCGGGATGGAGAATCCTGATGCTGGCGAGACGCACAATCCTGATACTGGCGAGACGGACAATCCTGATACTGGCGAGACGGACAATCCTGATACTGGCGAGATGGAGAGTCCTGATACTGGCGGGACGGAGAATCCCGATACTGGCGAGACGGACAATCCTGATACTGGCGGGACGGCGAATCCTGATACTGGCGAGACGGACAATCCTGATGCTGGCGAGTCGGACAATCCTGACACTGGACTGGCGAGACTGAGAATCCCGATACTGGCGAGACGGACAATCCTGATACTGGCGGGACGGCGAATCCTGATACTGGCGTGATGGAGAATCCTGATACTGGCGGGACGGAGAATCCTGATACTGGCGGGACGGAGAATCCTGATACTGGCGGGATGGAGAATCCTGATGCTGGCGAGACGCACAATCCTGATACTGGCGAGACGGACAATCCTGATACTGGCGAGACGGACAATCCTGATACTGGCGAGATGGAGAGTCCTGATACTGGCGGGACGGAGAATCCCGATACTGGCGAGACGGACAATCCTGATACTGGCGGGACGGCGAATCCTGATACTGGCGTGACGGAGAATCCTGATACTGGCGGGATGGAGAATCCTGATACTGGCGGGACGGAGAATCCTGATACTGGCGGGATGGAGAATCCTGATGCTGGCGAGATGCACAATCCTGATACTGGCGAGACGGACAATCCTGATACTGGCGAGACGGACAATCCTGATACTGGCGGGACGGAGAATCCTGATGCTGGCGAGATGCACAATCCTGATACTGGCGGGACGGAGAATCCTTATGCTGGCGAGACGGAGAATCCTGATGCTGGCGAGACGGAGATTCCTGATACTGGCGAGACGGACAATCCTGATACTGGCGAGACGGAGAGTCCAGATACTGGCGAGACGGAGAATCCTGATACTGGCGAGACGGACAATCCTGATACTGGCTGGACGGAGAATCCTGATACTGGCGGGACGGAGAATCCTGATACTGGCGAGACGGAGAATCCTGATACTGGTGAGACAGAGAATCCTGATACTGGTGGGACGGAGAATCCTGATACTGGCGGGACAGACAATTCTGATACTGGCGTGACGGAGAATCCTGATACTGGCTGGACGGAGAATCCAGATACTGGCGGGACGGAGAGTCCTGATACTGGCGGGACGGAGAATCCTGATACTGGCGTGACGGAGAATCCTGATACTGGCGGGATGGAGAATCCTGATACTGGCGAGACGGAGAGTCCTGATACTGGCGGGACGGAGAATCCCGATACTGGCGGGACGGAGAATCCTGATGCTGGCGAGACGGAGAATCCTGATGCTGGCGAGACGGAGAATCCTGATACTGGCGAGACGGACAATCCTGATACTGGCGAGACGGAGAGTCCTGATACTGGCGAGACGGACAAACCTGATACTGGCGAGACGGACAATCCTGATACTGGCGGGACGGACAATCCTGATACTGGCGGGACGGAGAATCCTGATACTGGTGAGACGGAGAATCCTGATTCTGGCGAGCGGAGCATCCTGATGCTGGCGAGACGCAGAATCCTGATACTGGCGAGATGGACAATCCTGATACTGGCGAGACGGAGAGTCCTGATGCTGGCGAGACGGAGAGTCCTGATACTGGCGAGACGGACAATCCTGATACTGGCGAGACGGAGAATCCTGATACTGGCGAGACGGACAATCCTGATACTGGCGAGACGGAGAATCCTGATGCTGGCGAGACGGAGAGTCCTGATACTGGCGAGACGGAGAATCCTGATACTGGCGTGACGGAGAATCCTGATACTGGCGCGATGGACAATCCTGATACTGGCGGGACGGACAATCCTGATACTGGCGAGACGGACAATCCTGATACTGGCGAGACAGACAATCCTGATGCTGGCGAGTCGGACAATCCTGACACTGGACTGGCGAGACTGAGAATCCCGATACTGGCGAGACGGACAATCCTGATACTGGCGGGACGGCGAATCCTGATACTGGCGTGATGGAGAATCCTGATACTGGCGGGACGGAGAATCCTGATACTGGCGGGACGGAGAATCCTGATACTGGCGGGATGGAGAATCCTGATGCTGGCGAGACGCACAATCCTGATACTGGCGAGATGGACAATCCTGATACTGGCGAGACGGACAATCCTGATACTGGCGAGATGGAGAGTCCTGATACTGGCGGGACGGAGAATCCTGATGCTGGCGAGACGGAGAATCCTGATGCTTCCGAGACGGAGAATCCTGATACTGGCGAGACGGACAATCCTGATACTGGCGAGACGGAGAGTCCTGATACTGGCGAGACGGAGAATCCTGATACTGGCGAGACGGACAATCCTGATACTGGCTGGACGGAGAATCCTGATACTGGCGGGACGGAGAATCCTGATACTGGCGAGACGGAGAATCCTGATACTGGTGAGACGGAGAATCCTGATACTGGCGGGACAGACAATCCTGATACTGGCGTGACGGAGAATCCTGATACTGGCTGGTCGGAGAATCCAGATACTGGCGGGACGGAGAGTCCTGATACTGGCGGGACGGAGAATCCTGATACTGGCGTGACGGAGAATCCTGATACTGGCGGGATGGAGAATCCTGATACTGGCGAGACGGAGAGTCCTGATACTGGCGGGACGGAGAATCCTGATACTGGCGGGACGGAGAATCCTGATGCTGGCGAGACGGAGAATCCTGATGCTGGCGAGACGGAGAATCCTGATACTGTCGAGACGGACAATCCTGATACTGGCGAGACGTAGAGTCCTGATACTGGCGAGACGGACAAACCTGATACTGGCGAGACGGACAATCCTGATACTGGCGGGACGGAGAATCCTGATACTGGCGAGACGGAGAATCCTGATTATGGCGGGACGGTGAATCCTGATACTGGCGAGACGGAGAATCCTGATACTGGCGTGAAGGAGAATCCTGATACTGGCGAGACGGAAAATCCTGATACTGGCGGGACGGACAATCCCGATACTGGCGAGATGGAGAATCCTGATGCTGGCGAGACGGACAATCCTGATACTGGCGGGACGGAGAATCCTGATACTGGCGAGACGGACAATCCTGATACTGGCGAGACGGAGAGTCCTGATGCTGGCGAGATGGACAATCCTGATACTGGCGAGACGGACAATCCTGATACTGGCGAGACGGACAATCCTGATACTGGCGAGATGGAGAGTCCTGATACTGGCGGGACGGAGAATCCTGATGCTGGAGGGACGGAGAGACCTGATACTGGCGTGACGGACAATCCTGATACGGCCGAGATGGACAATCCCGATACTGGCGAGACACAGAATCCTGATACTGGCGGGACGGACAATCCTGATACTGGTGAGACGGAGAGTCCTGATGCTGGCGAGACGGAGAGTCCTGATACTGGCGAGACGGACAATCCTGATACTGGCGAAACGGAGAATCCTGATACTGGCGAGACGGACAATCCTGATACTGGCGAGACGGAGAATCCTGTTGCTGGCGAGACGGAGAGTCCTGATACTGGCGAGACGGAGAATCCTGATACTGGCGTGACGGAGAATCCTGATACTGGCGCAATGGACAATCCTGATACTGGCGGGACGGACAATCCTGATACTGGCGAGACGGACAATCCTGATACTGGCGAGACGGAGAATCCTGATGCTGGCGAGACGGACAATCCTGACACTGGACTGGCGAGACTGAGAATCCCGATACTGGCGAGACGGACAATCCTGATACTGGCGGGATGGCGAATCCTGATACTGGCGTGACGGAGAATCCCGATACTGGCGTGACGGAGAATCCTGATACTGGCGGGACGAACAATCCTGATACTGGCGAGACGGAAAAACCTGATACTGGTTGGACGGAGAATCCTGATACTGGCGGGACGGAGAATCCTGATACTGGCGAGACGGAGAATCCTGATACTGGTGAGACGGAGAATCCTGATACTGGTGGGACGGAGAATCCTGAAACTGGCGGAACAGACAATCCTGATACTGGCGTGACGGAGAATCCTGATACTGGCTGGACGGAGAATCCTGATACTGGTGGGACGGAGAGTCCTGATACTGGCGGGACGGAGAATCCTGATACTGGCGTGACGGAGAATCCTGATACTGGCGGGATGGAGAATCCTGATACTGGCGAGACGGACAGTCCTGATACTGGCGGGACAGAGAATCCTGATACTGGCGGGACGGAGAATCCTGATGCTGGCGAGACGGAGAATCCTGATGCTGGCGAGACGGAGAATCCTGATACTGGCGAGACGGACAATCCTGATACCTGCGAGATGGAGAGTCCTGATACTGGCGAGACGGCCAATCCTGATTCTGGCGAGACGGACAATCCTGATACTGGCGGGACGGAGAATCCTGATACTGGCGAGACGGAGAATCCTGATACTGGCGGTACGGAGAATCCTGATACTGGTGAGACGGAGAATCCTGATACTGGCGGGACGGAGAATCCTGATACTGGTGAGACGGAGAATCCTGATACTGGCGTGAAGGAGAATCCTGATACTGGCGAGACGGACAATCCTGATACTGGCGGGATGGACAATCCCGATACTGGCGAGATGGAGAATCCTGATGCTGGCGAGACGGACAATCCTGATACTGGCGGGACGGAGAATCCTGATACTGGCGAGACGGACAATCCTGATACTGGCGAGATGGAGAGTCCTGATGCTGGCGAGATGGACAATCCTGATACTGGCGAGACGGACAATCCTGATACTGGCGTGACGGACAATCCTGATACTGGCGGGATTGACAATCCTGATACTGGCGACACGGACAATCCTGATACTGGCGAGACGGAGAATCCTGATACTGGCGAGACGGACAATCCTGATACTGGCGTGACGGACAATCCTGATACTGGCGTGACGGACAATCCTGATACTGGCGGGATTGACAATCCTGATACTGGCGACACGGACAATCCTGATACTGGCGAGACGGAGAATCCTGATACTGGCGAGACGGACAATCCTGATACTGGCGTGACGGACAATCCTGATACTGGCGGGATGGACAATCCTGATACTGGCGACACGGACAATCCTGATACTGGCGAGACGGAGAATCCTGATACTGGTGGGACGGAGAATCCTGATACTGGCGGGACGGAGAATCCTGATACTGGCGGGACGGACAATCCTGATACTGGCGAGACGGACAATCCTGATACTGGCGGGATGGAGAATCCTGATACTGGCGAGAAGGAGAATCCTGATACTGGCGGGACGGAGAATCCTGATACTGGCGAGACGGAGAATCCTGATACTGGCGTGAAGGAGAATCCTGATACTGGCGGAATGGAGAATCCTGATGCTGGCGAGACGGACAATCCTGATACTGGTGAGACGGACAATCCTGATACTGCCGAGACGGAGAGTCCTGATACTGGCGGGACGGAGAATCCTGATACTGGAGGGACGGAGAGTCCTGATACTGGCGTGACGGACAATCCTGATACGGGCGAGATGGCCAATCCTGATACTGGCGGGACGGACAATCCTGATACTGGAGAGACGGACAATCCTGATACTGGCGAGACGGAGAATCCTGATGCTGGCGAGACGGACAATCCTGACACTGGACTGGCGAGACTGAGAATCCCGATACTGGCGAGACGGACAATCCTGATACTGGCGGGACGGCGAATCCTGATACTGGCGTGACGGAGAATCCCGATACTGGCGTGACGGAGAATCCTGATACTGGCGGGACGAACAATCCTGATACTGGCGAGACGGAAAAACCTGATACTGGTTGGACGGAGAATCCTGATACTGGCGGGACGGAGAATCCTGATACTGGCGAGACGGAGAATCCTGATACTGCTGAGACGGAGAATCCTGATACTGGTGGGACGGAGAATCCTGATACTGGCGGGACAGACAATCCTGATACTGGCGTGACGGAGAATCCTGATACAGGCTGGACGGAGAATCCTGATACTGGTGGGACGGAGAGTCCTGATACTGGCGGGTCGGAGAATCCTGATACTGGCGTGACGGAGAATCCTGATACTGGCGGGATGGAGAATCCTGATACTGGCGAGACGGAGAGTCCTGATACTGGCGGGACGGAGAATCCTGATACTGGCGGGACGGAGAATCCTGATGCTGGCGAGACGGAGAATCCTGATGCTGGCGAGACGGAGAATCCTGATACTGGCGAGACGGACAATCCTGATACTTGCGAGACGGAGAGTCCTGATACTGGCGAGACGGCCAATCCTGATACTGGCGAGACGGACAATCCTGATACTGGCGGGACGGAGAATCCTGATACTGGCGAGACGGAGAATCCTGATACTGGCGGGACGGAGAATCCTGATACTGGTGAGACGGAGAATCCTGATACTGGCGTGAAGGAGAATCCTGATACTGGCGAGACGGACAATCCTGATACTGGCGGGATGGACAATCCCGATACTGGCGAGATGGAGAATCCTGATGCTGGCGAGACGGATAATCCTGATACTGGCGGGACGGAGAATCCTGATACTGGCGAGACGGACAATCCAATATACTGGCGAGATGGAGAGTCCTGATGCTGGCGAGATGGACAATCCTGATACTGGCGAGACGGACAATCCTGATACTGGCGTGATGGACAATCCTGATACTGGCGGGATTGACAATCTTGATACTGGCGACACGGACAATCCTGATACTGGCGACACGGAGAATCCTGATACTGGCGAGACGGACAATCCTGATACTGGCGTGACGGACAATCCTGATACTGGCGGGATGGACAATCCTGATACTGGCGACACGGACAATCCTGATACTGGCGAGACGGAGAATACTGATACTGGTGGGACGGAGAATCCTGATACTGGCGGGACGGAGAATCCTGATACTGGCGGGACGGACAATCCTGATACTGGCGGGAGGGAGAATCCTGATACTGGCGGGACGGAGAATCCTGATACTGGCGAGCGGAGAATCCTGATACTGGCGAGACGGAGAATCCTGATACTGGCGAGACGGACAATCCTGATACTGGTGAGACGGAGAGTCCTGATGCTGGCGAGACAGAGAGTCCTGATACTGGTGAGACGGACAATCCTGATACTGGCGAAACGGAGAATCCTGATACTGGCGAGACGGACAATCCTGATACTGGCGAGACGGAGAATCCTGATGCTGGCGAGACGGAGAGTCCTGATACTGGCGAGACGGAGAATCCTGATACTAGCGTGACGGAGAATCCTGATACTGGCGCGATGGACAATCCTGATACTGGCGGGACGGACAATCCTGATACTGGCGAGACGGACAATCCTGATACTGGCGAGACGGAGAATCCTGATGCTGGCGAGACGGACAATCCTGACACTGGACTGGCGAGACTGAGAATCCCGATACTGGCGAGACGGACAATCCTGATACTGGCGGGACGGCGAATCCTGATACTGGCGTGACGGAGAATCCCGATACTGGCGTGACGGAGAATCCTGATACTGGCGGGACGAACAATCCTGATACTGGCGAGACGGAAAAACCTGATACTGGTTGGACGGAGAATCCTGATTCTGGCGGGACGGAGAATCCTGATACTGGCGAGACGGAGAATCCTGATACTGGTGAGACGGAAAATCCTGATACTGGTGGGACGGAGAATCCTGATACTGGCGGAACAGACAATCCTGATACTGGCGTGACGGAGAATCCTGATACTGGCTGGACGGAGAATCCTGATACTGGTGGGACGGAGAGTCCTGATACTGGCGGGACGGAGAATCCTGATACTGGCGTGACGGAGAATCCTGATACTGGCGGGATGGAGAATCCTGATACTGGCGAGACGGAGAGTCCTGATACTGGCGGGACGGAGAATCCTGATACTGGCGGGACGGAGAATCCTGATGCTGGCGAGACGGAGAATCCTGATGCTGGCGAGACGGAGAATCCTGATACTGGCGAGACGGACAATCCTGATACCTGCGAGACGGAGAGTCCTGATACTGGCGAGACGGCCAATCCTGATCCTGGCGAGATGGACAATCCTGATACTGGCGGGACGGAGAATCCTGATAATGGCGAGACGGAGAATCCTGATACTGGCGGGACGGAGAATCCTGATACTGGTGAGACGGAGAATCCTGATACTGGCGGGACGGAGAATCCTGATACTGGTGAGACGGAGAATCCTGATACTGGCGTGAAGGAGAATCCTGATACTGGCGAGACGGACAATCCTGATACTGGCGGGATGGACAATCCCGATACTGGCGAGATGGAGAATCCTGATGCTGGCGAGACGGACAATCCTGATACTGGCGGGACGGAGAATCCTGATACTGGCGAGACGGACAATCCTGATACTGGCGAGATGGAGAGTCCTGATGCTGGCGAGATGGACAATCCTGATACTGGCGAGACGGACAATCCTGATACTGGCGTGACGGACAATCCTGATACTGGCGGGATTGACAATCCTGATACTGGCGACACGGACAATCCTGATACTGGCGAGACGGAGAATCCTGATACTGGCGAGACGGACAATCCTGATACTGGCGTGACGGACAATCCTGATACTGGCGTGACGGACAATCCTGATACTGGCGGGATTGACAATCCTGATACTGGCGACACGGACAATCCTGATACTGGCGAGACGGAGAATCCTGATACTGGCAAGACGGACAATCCTGATACTGGCGTGACGGACAATCCTGATACTGGCGGGATGGACAATCCTGATACTGGCGACACGGACAATCCTGATACTGGCGAGACGGAGAATCCTGATACTGGTGGGACGGAGAATCCTGATACTGGCGGGACGGAGAATCCTGATACTGGCGGGACGGACAATGCTGATACTGGCGAGACGGACAATCCTGATACTGGCGGGATGGAGAATCCTGATACTGGCGAGAAGGAGAATCCTGATACTGGCGGGACGGAGAATCCTGATACTGGCGAGACGGAGAATCCTGATACTGGCGTGAAGGAGAATCCTGATACTGGCGGGATGGAGAATCCTGATGCTGGCGAGACGGACAATCCTGATACTGGTGAGACGGACAATCCTGATACTGGCAAGACGGAGAGTCCTGATACTGGCGGGACGGAGAATCCTGATACTGGAGGGACGGAGAGTCCTGATACTGGCGTGACGGACAATCCTGATACGGGCGAGATGGACAATCCTGATACTGGCGAGACGGAGAGTCCTGATACTGGCGAGACGGAGAGTCCCGATATGGCGTGACGGAGAATCCTGATGCTGGCGAGACGGAGAATCCTGATACTGGCGAGACGGAGAATCCTGATACTGGCGGGACGGAGAATCCTGATACTGGCGAGATGGAGAATCCTGATACTGGCGGGACGGACAATCCTGATACTGGCGGGACGGACAATCCTGATACTGGCCGGACGGAGAATCCTGATACTGGCGAGCGGAGAATCCTGATGCTGGCGAGACGCAGAATCCTGATACTGGCGAGATGGACAATCCTGATACTGGCGAGACGGAGAGTCCTGATGCTGGCGAGACGGAGAGTCCTGATACTGGCGAGACGGACAATCCTGATACTGGCGAGACGGAGAATCCTGATACTGGCGAGACGGACAATCCTGATACTGGCGAGACGGAGAATCCTGATGCTGGTGAGACGGAGAATCCTGATACTGGCGAGACGGAGAATCCTGATGCTGGCGAGACGGAGAGTCCTGATACTGGCGAGACGGAGAATCCTGATACTGGCGTGACGGAGAATCCTGATACTGGCGCGATGGACAATCCTGATACTGGCGGGACGGACAATCCTGATACTGGCGAGACGGACAATCCTGATACTGGCGAGACGGAGAATCCTGATGCTGGCGAGACGGACAATCCTGACACTGGACTGGCGAGACTGAGAATCCCGATACTGGCGAGACGGACAATCCTGATACTGGCGGGACGGCGAATCCTGATACTGGCGTGACGGAGAATCCCGATACTGGCGTGACGGAGAATCCTGATACTGGCGGGACGAACAATCCTGATACTGGCGAGACGGAAAAACCTGATACTGGTTGGACGGAGAATCCTGATACTGGCGGGACGGAGAATCCTGATACTGGCGAGACGGAGAATCCTGATACTGGTGAGACGGAGAACCCTGATACTGGTGGGACGGAGAATCCTGATACTGGCGGAACAGACAATCCTGATACTGGCGTGACGGAGAATCCTGATACTGGCTGGACGGAGAATCCTGATACTGGTGGGACGGAGAGTCCTGATACTGGCGGGACGGAGAATCCTGATACTGGCGTGACGGAGAATCCTGATACTGGCGGGATGGAGAATCCTGATACTGGCGAGACGGAGAGTCCTGATACTGGCGGGATGGAGAATCCTGATACTGGCGGGACGGAGAATCCTGATGCTGGCGAGACGGAGAATCCTGATGCTGGCGAGACGGAGAATCCTGATACTGGCGAGACGGACAATCCTGATACTTGCGAGACGGAGAGTCCTGATACTGGCGAGACGGCCAAACCTGATACTGGCGAGACGGACAATCCTGATACTGGCGGGACGGAGAATCCTGATACTGGCGAGACGGAGAATCCTGATACTGGCGGGACGGAGAATCCTGATACTGGCGTGAAGGAGAATCCTGATACTGGCGAGACGGACAATCCTGATACTGGCGGGATGGACAATCCCGATACTGGCGAGATGGAGAATCCTGATGCTGGCGAGACGGACAATCCTGATACTGGCGGGACGGAGAATCCTGATACTGGCGAGACGGAGAGTCCTGATACTGGTGAGACGGAGAATCCTAATACTGGCGAGATGGACAATCCTGATATTGGCGAGATGGAGAGTCCTGATGCTGGCGAGATGGACAATCCTGATACTGGCGAGACGGACAATCCTGATACTGGCGTGACGGACAATCCTGATACTGGCGGGATTGACAATCCTGATACTGGCGAGACGGACAATCCTGATACTGGCGAGACGGAGAATCCTGATACTGGCGAGACGGACAATCCTGATACTGGCGTGACGGACAATCCTGATACTGGCGGGATGGACAATCCTGATACTGGCGACACGGACAATCCTGATACTGGCGAGACGGAGAATCCTGATACTGGTGGGACGGAGAATCCTGATACTGGCGGGACGGAGAATCCTGATACTGGCGGGACGGACAATCCTGATACTGGCGAGACGGACAATCCTGATACTGGCGGGATGGAGAATCCTGATACTGGCGAGAAGGAGAATCCTGATACTGGCGGGACGGAGAATCCTGATACTGGCGAGACGGAGAATCCTGATACTGGCGTGAAGGAGAATCCTGATACTGGCGGGATGGAGAATCCTGATGCTGGCGAGACGGACAATCCTGATACTGGTGAGACGGACAATCCTGATACTGGCGAGACGGAGAGTCCTGATACTGGCGGGACGGAGAATCCTGATACTGGAGGGACGGAGAGTCCTGATACTGGCGTGACGGACAATCCTGATACGGGCGAGATGGACAATCCTGATACTGGCGAGACGGAGAGTCCTGATACTGGCGAGACGGAGAGTCCCGATATGGCGTGACGGAGAATCCTGATACTGGCGAGACGGAGAATACTGATACTGGCGAGACGGAGAATCCTGATACTGGCGGGACGGAGAATCCTGATACTGGCGAGATGGAGAATCCTGATACTGGCGGGACGGACAATCCTGATACTGGCGGGACGGACAATCCTGATACTGGCGGGACGGAGAATCCTGATACTGGCGAGCGGAGAATCCTGATGCTGGCGAGACGCAGAATCCTGATACTGGCGAGATGGACAATCCTGATACTGGCGAGACGGAGAGTCCTGATGCTGGCGAGACGGAGAGTCCTGATACTGGCGAGACGGACAATCCTGATACTGGCGAGACGGAGAATCCTGATACTGGCGAGACGGACAATCCTGATACTGGCGAGACGGAGAATCCTGATGCTGGCGAGACGGAGAGTCCTGATACTGGCGTGACGGAGAATCCTGATACTGGCGCGATGGACAATCCTGATACTGGCGGGACGGCAATCCTGATACTGGCGAGACGGACAATCCTGATACTGGCGAGACGGACAATCCTGATGCTGGCGAGTCGGACAATCCTGACACGGGACTGGCGAGACTGAGAATCCCGATACTGGCGAGACGGACAATCCTGATACTGGCGGGACGGCGAATCCTGATACTGGCGTGACGGAGAATCCTGATACTGGCGGGAAGGAGAATCCTGATACTGGCGGGACGGAGAATCCTGATACTGGCGGGATGGAGAATCCTGATTCTGGCGAGACGCACAATCCTGATACTGGCGAGACGGACAATCCTGATACTGGCGAGACGGACAATCCTGATACTGGCGAGATGGAGAGTCCTGATACTGGCGGGACGGAGAATCCTGATGCTGGCGAGACGGAGAATCCTGATGCTGGCGAGACGGAGAATCCTGATACTGGCGAGACGGACAATCCTGATACTGGCGAGACGGAGAGTCCTGATACTGGCGAGACGGAGAATCCTGATACTGGCGAGACGGACAATCCTGATACTGGCTGGACGGAGAATCCTGATACTGGCGGGACGGAGAATCCTGATACTGGCGAGATGGAGAATCCTGATGCTGGCGAGACGGAGAATCCTGATACTGGCGTGACGGAGAATCCTGATACTGGCGCGATGGACAATCCTGATACTGGCGGGACGGCAATCCTGATACTGGCGAGACGGACAATCCTGATACTGGCGAGACGGACAATCCTGATGCTGGCGAGTCGGACAATCCTGACACGGGACTGGCGAGACTGAGAATCCCGATACTGGCGAGACGGACAATCCTGATACTGGCGGGACGGCGAATCCTGATACTGGCGTGACGGAGAATCCTGATACTGGCGGGAAGGAGAATCCTGATACTGGCGGGACGGAGAATCCTGATACTGGCGGGATGGAGAATCCTGATTCTGGCGAGACGCACAATCCTGATACTGGCGAGACGGACAATCCTGATACTGGCGAGACGGACAATCCTGATACTGGCGAGATGGAGAGTCCTGATACTGGCGGGACGGAGAATCCTGATGCTGGCGAGACGGAGAATCCTGATGCTGGCGAGACGGAGAATCCTGATACTGGCGAGACGGACAATCCTGATACTGGCGAGACGGAGAGTCCTGATACTGGCGAGACGGAGAATCCTGATACTGGCGAGACGGACAATCCTGATACTGGCTGGACGGAGAATCCTGATACTGGCGGGACGGAGAATCCTGATACTGGCGAGATGGAGAATCCTGATACTGGCTGGACGGAGAATCCAGATACTGGTGGGACGGAGAGTCCTGATACTGGCGGGACGGAGAATCCTGATACTGGCATGACGGAGAATCCTGATACTGGCGGGATGGAGAATCCTGATACTGGCGAAACTGAGAGTCCTGATACTGGCGGGACGGAGAATCCTGATACTGGCGGGACGGAGAATCCTGATGCTGGCGAGACGGAGAATCCTGATGCTGGCGAGACGGAGAATCCTGATACTGGCGAGACGGACAATCCTGATACTGGCGAGACGGAGAGTCCTGATACTGGCGAGACGGACAATCCTGATACTGGCGAGACGGACAATCCTGATACTGGCGGGTCGGAGAATCCTGATACTGGCGAGACGGAGAATCCTGATTATGGAGGGATGGTGAATCCTGATACTGGCGAGACGGAGAATCCTGATACTGGCGTGAAGGAGAATCCTGATACTGGCGAGACGGACAATCCTGATACTGGCGGGACGGACAATCCCGATACTGGCGAGATGGAGAATCCTGATGCTGGCGAGACGGACAATCCTGATACTGGCGGGACGGAGATTCCTGATACTGGCGAGACGGACAATCCTGATACTGGCGAGACGGAGAGTCCTGATGCTGGCGAGATGGACAATCCTGATACTGGCGAGACGCGCAATCCTGATACTGGCGAGACGGACAATCCTGATACTGGCGAGATGGAGAGTCCTGATACTGGCGGGACGGAGAATCCTGATGCTGGAGGGACGGAGAGACCTGATACTGGCGTGACGGACAATCCTGATACGGTCGAGATGGACAATCCTGATACTGGCGAGACGGAGAGCCCTGATACTGGCGAGACGGAGAGCCTTGATATGGCGTGACGGAGAATCCTGATACTGGCGAGACGGAGAATCCTGATACTGGCGAGACGGAGAATCCTGATACTGGCGGGACGGAGAACCTTGATACTGGCGAGACGGAGAATCCTGATACTGGCGGGAGGGAGAATCCTGATACTGGCGGGACGGAGAATCCTGATACTGGCGAGCGGAGAATCCTGATGCTGGCGAGACGGAAAATCCTGATACTGGCGAGACGGAGAATCCTGATACTGGCGAGACGCAGAATCCTGATACTGGCGAGACGGACAATCCTGATACTGGTGAGACGGAGAGTCCTGATGCTGGCGAGATGGAGAGTCCTGATACTGGCGAGACGGACAATCCTGATACTGGCGAAACGGAGAATCCTGATACTGGCGAGACGGACAATCCTGATACTGGCGAGACGGAGAATCCTGATGCTGGCGAGACGGAGAGTCCTGATACTGGCGAGACGGACAATCCTGATACTGGCGTGACGGAGAATCCTGATACTGGCGCGATGGACAATCCTGATACTGGCGTGACGGACAATCCTGATACTGGCGAGACGGACAATCCTGATACTGGCGAGACGGAGAATCCTGATGCTGGCGAGACGTACAATCCTGACACTGGACTGGCGAGACTGAGAATCCCGATACTGGCGAGACGGACAATCCTGATACTGGTGGGACGGCGAATCCTGATACTGGCGTGGCGGAGAATTCCGATACTGGCGTGACGGAGAATCCTGATACTGGCGGGACGAACAATCCTGATACTGGCGAGACGGAAAAACCTGATACTGGTTGGACGGAGAATCCTGATACTGGCGGGACGGAGAATCCTGATACTGGCGAGACGGAGAATCCTGATACTGGTGAGACGGAGAATCCTGATACTGGTGGGACGGAGAATCCTGATACTGGTGGAACAGACAATCCTGATACTGGCGTGACGGAGAATCCTGATACTGGCTGGACGGAGAATCCTGATACTGGTGGGACGGAGAGTCCTGATACTGGCGGGACGGAGAATCCTGATACTGGCGTGATGGAGAATCCTGATACTGGCGAGACGGAGAGTCCTGATACTGGCGGGACGGAGAATCCTGATACTGGTGGGACGGAGAATCCTGATGCTGGCGAGACGGAGAATCCTGATGCTGGCGAGACGGAGAATCCTGATACTGGCGGGACGGAGAATCCTGATGCTGGCGAGACGGAGAATCCTGATGCTGGCGAGATGGAGAATCCTGATACTGGCGGGACGGAGAATCCTGATACTGGCGAGACGGCCAATCCTGATACTGGCGAGACGGACAATCCTGATACTGGCGGGACGGAGAATCCTGATACTGGCGAGACGGAGAGTCCTGATACTGGCGAGACGGAGAATCCTGATACTGGCGAGATGGACAATCCGGATACTTGCGAGACGGAGAGTCCTGATACTGGCGAGACGGCCAATCCTGATACTGGCGAGACGGACAATCCTGATACTGGCGGGACGGAGAATCCTGATACTGGCGAGACGGAGAATCCTGATACTGGCGGGACGGAGAATCCTGATACTGGTGAGACGGAGAATCCTGATACTGGCGTGAAGGAGAATCCTGATACTGGCGAGACGGACAATCCTGATACTGGCGGGATGGACAATCCCGATACTGGCGAGATGGAGAATCCTGATGCTGGCGAGACGGACAATCCTGATACTGGCGGGACGTTGAATCCTGATACTGGCGAGACGGACAATCCTGATACTGGCGAGATGGAGAGTCCTGATGCTGGCGAGATGGACAATCCTGATACTGGCGAGACGGACAATCCTGATACTGGCGTGACGGACAATCCTGATACTGGCGGGATTGACAATCCTGATACTGGCGACACGGACAATCCTGATACTGGCGAGACGGAGAATCCTGATACTGGCGGGACGGAGAATCCTGATACTGGCGGGACGGACAATCCTGATACTGGCGAGACGGACAATCCTGATACTGGCGGGATTGGGAATCCTGATACTGGCGAGACGGAGAATCCTGATACTGGCGGGACGGAGAATCCTGATACTGGCGAGACAGAGAATCCTGATACTGGCGTGAAGGAGAATCCTGATACTGGTGGGATGGAGAATCCTGATGCTGTCGAGACGGACAATCCTGATACTGGCGAGACGGACACTCCTGATACTGGCGAGACGGAGAGTCCTGATACTGGCGGGACGGAGAATCCTGATACTGGAGGGACGGAGAGTCCTGATACTGGCGTGATGGACAATCCTGATACGGACGAGATGGACAATCCTGATACTGGCGAGACGGAGAGTCCTGATACTGGCGAGACGGAGAGTCCTGATATGGCGTGACGGAGAATCCTGATACTGGCGAGACGGAGAATCCTGATACTGGCGAGACGGAGAATCCTGATACTGGCGGGACGGAGAATCCTGATACTGGCGAGACGGAGAATCCTGATACTGGCGGGACGGACAATCCTGATACTGGCGGGACGGACAATCCTGATACTGGCGGGACGGAGAATCCTGATACTGGCGAGCGGAGAATCCTGATGCTGGCGAGACGGAAAATCCTGATACTGGCGAGACGGAGAATCCTGATACTGGCGAGACGCAGAATCCTGATACTGGCGAGACGGACAATCCTGATACTGGCGAGACGGAGAGTCCTGATGCTGGCGGGACGGAGAATCCTGATACTGGCGAGATGGAGAATCCTGATACTGGCGGGACGGACAATCCTGATACTGGCGGGACGGACAATCCTGATACTGGCGGGACGGAGAATCCTGATACTGGCGAGCGGAGAATCCTGATGCTGGCGAGACGCAGAATCCTGATACTGGCGAGATGGACAATCCTGATACTGGCGAGACGGAGAGTCCTGATGCTGGCGAGACGGAGATTCCTGATACTGGCGAGACGGACAATCCTGATACTGGCGAGACGGAGAATCCTGATACTGGCGAGACGGACAATCCTGATACTGGCGAGACGGAGAATCCTGATGCTGGCGAGACGGAGAATCCTGATACTGGCGTGACGGAGAATCCTGATACTGGCGCGATGGACAATCCTGATACTGGCGGGACGGACAATCCTGATACTGGCGAGACGGACAATCCTGATACTGGCGAGACGGACAATCCTGATGCTGGCGAGTCGGACAATCCTGACACTGGACTGGCGAGACTGAGAATCCCGATACTGGCGAGACGGACAATCCTGATACTGGCGGGACGGCGAATCCTGATACTGGCGTGACGGAGAATCCTGATACTGGCGGGAAGGAGAATCCTGATACTGGCGGGACGGAGAATCCTGATACTGGCGGGATGGAGAATCCTGATTCTGGCGAGACGCACAATCCTGATACTGGCGAGACGGACAATCCTGATACTGGCGAGACGGACAATCCTGATACTGGCGAGATGGAGAGTCCTGATACTGGCGGGACGGAGAATCCTGATGCTGGCGAGACGGAGAATCCTGATGCTGGCGAGACGGAGAATCCTGATACTGGCGAGACGGACAATCCTGATACTGGCGAGACGGAGAGTCCTGATACTGGCGAGACGGAGAATCCTGATACTGGCGAGACGGACAATCCTGATACTGGCTGGACGGAGAATCCTGATACTGGCGGGACGGAGAATCCTGATACTGGCGAGATGGAGAATCCTGATACTGGCTGGACGGAGAATCCAGATACTGGCGGGACGGAGAGTCCTGATACTGGCGGGACGGAGAATCCTGATACTGGCATGACGGAGAATCCTGATACTGGCGGGATGGAGAATCCTGATACTGGCGAGACGGCGAGTCCTGATACTGGCGGGACGGAGAATCCTGATACTGGCGGGACGGAGAATCCTGATGCTGGCGAGACGGAGAATCCTGATGCTGGCGAGACGGAGAATCCTGATACTGGCGAGACGGACAATCCTGATACTGGCGAGACGGAGAGTCCTGATACTGGCGAGACGGACAATCCTGATACTGGCGAGACGGACAATCCTGATACTGGCGGGACGGAGAATCCTGATACTGGCGAGACGGAGAATCCTGATTATGGAGGGACGGTGAATCCTGATACTGGCGAGACGGAGAATCCTGATACTGGCGTGAAGGAGAATCCTGATACTGGCGAGACGGACAATCCTGATACTGGCGGGACGGACAATCCCGATACTGGCGAGATGGAGAATCCTGATGCTGGCGAGACGGACAATCCTGATACTGGCGGGACGGAGATTCCTGATACTGGCGAGACGGACAATCCTGATACTGGCGAGACGGAGAGTCCTGATGCTGGCGAGATGGACAATCCTGATACTGGCGAGACGGACAATCCTGATACTGGCGAGACGGACAATCCTGATACTGGCGAGATGGAGAGTCCTGATACTGGCGGGACGGAGAATCCTGATGCTGGAGGGACGGAGAGACCTGATACTGGCGTGACGGACAATCCTGATACGGTCGAGATGGACAATCCTGATACTGGCGAGACGGAGAGCCCTGATACTGGCGAGACGGAGAATCCTGATGCTGGCGAGACGGAGAATCCTGATACTGGCGTGACGGAGAATCCTGATACTGGCGCGATGGACAATCCTGATACTGGCGGGACGGACAATCCTGATACTGGCGAGACGGACAATCCTGATACTGGCGAGACGGACAATCCTGATGCTGGCGAGTCGGACAATCCTGACACTGGACTGGCGAGACTGAGAATCCCGATACTGGCGAGACGGACAATCCTGATACTGGCGGGAAGGCGAATCCTGATACTGGCGTGACGGAGAATCCTGATACTGGCGGGAAGGAGAATCCTGATACTGGCGGGACGGAGAATCCTGATACTGGCGGGATGGAGAATCCTGATTCTGGCGAGACGCACAATCCTGATACTGGCGAGACGGACAATCCTGATACTGGCGAGACGGACAATCCTGATACTGGCGAGATGGAGAGTCCTGATACTGGCGGGACGGAGAATCCTGATGCTGGCGAGACGGAGAATCCTGATGCTGGCGAGACGGAGAATCCTGATACTGGCGAGACGGACAATCCTGATACTGGCGAGACGGAGAGTCCTGATACTGGCGAGACGGAGAATCCTGATACTGGCGAGACGGACAATCCTGATACTGGCTGGACGGAGAATCCTGATACTGGCGGGACGGAGAATCCTGATACTGGCGAGATGGAGAATCCTGATACTGGCTGGACGGAGAATCCAGATACTGGCGGGACGGAGAGTCCTGATACTGGCGGGACGGAGAATCCTGATACTGGCATGACGGAGAATCCTGATACTGGCGGGATGGAGAATCCTGATACTGGCGAGACGGCGAGTCCTGATACTGGCGGGACGGAGAATCCTGATACTGGCGGGACGGAGAATCCTGATGCTGGCGAGACGGAGAATCCTGATGCTGGCGAGACGGAGAATCCTGATACTGGCGAGACGGACAATCCTGATACTGGCGAGACGGAGAGTCCTGATACTGGCGAGACGGACAATCCTGATACTGGCGAGACGGACAATCCTGATACTGGCGGGACGGAGAATCCTGATACTGGCGAGACGGAGAATCCTGATTATGGAGGGACAGTGAATCCTGATACTGGCGAGACGGAGAATCCTGATACTGGCGTGAAGGAGAATCCTGATACTGGCGAGACGGACAATCCTGATACTGGCGGGACGGACAATCCCGATACTGGCGAGATGGAGAATCCTGATGCTGGCGAGACGGACAATCCTGATACTGGCGGGACGGAGATTCCTGATACTGGCGAGACGGACAATCCTGATACTGGCGAGACGGAGAGTCCTGATGCTGGCGAGATGGACAATCCTGATACTGGCGAGACGGACAATCCTGATACTGGCGAGACGGACAATCCTGATACTGGCGAGATGGAGAGTCCTGATACTGGCGGGACGGAGAATCCTGATGCTGGAGGGACGGAGAGACCTGATACTGGCGTGACGGACAATCCTGATACGGTCGAGATGGACAATCCTGATACTGGCGAGACGGAGAGCCCTGATACTGGCGAGACGGAGAGCCTTGATATGGCGTGACGGAGAATCCTGATACTGGCGAGACGGAGAATCCTGATACTGGCGAGACGGAGAATCCTGATACTGGCGGGACGGAGAACCTTGATACTGGCGAGACGGAGAATCCTGATACTGGCGGGACGGACAATCCTGATACTGGCGGGAGGGAGAATCCTGATACTGGCGGGACGGAGAATCCTGATACTGGCGAGCGGAGAATCCTGATGCTGGCGAGACGGAAAATCCTGATACTGGCGAGACGGAGAATCCTGATACTGGCGAGACGCAGAATCCTGATACTGGCGAGACGGACAATCCTGATACTGGTGAGACGGAGAGTCCTGATGCTGGCGAGACGGAGAGTCCTGATACTGGCGAGACGGACAATCCTGATACTGGCGAAACGGAGAATCCTGATACTGGCGAGACGGACAATCCTGATACTGGCGAGACGGAGAATCCTGATGCTGGCGAGACGGAGAGTCCTGATACTGGCGAGACGGACAATCCTGATACTGGCGTGACGGAGAATCCTGATACTGGCGCGATGGACAATCCTGATACTGGCGTGACGGACAATCCTGATACTGGCGAGACGGACAATCCTGATACTGGCGAGACGGAGAATCCTGATGCTGGCGAGACGTACAATCCTGACACTGGACTGGCGAGACTGAGAATCCCGATACTGGCGAGACGGACAATCCTGATACTGGCGGGACGGCGAATCCTGATACTGGCGTGACGGAGAATTCCGATACTGGCGTGACGGAGAATCCTGATACTGGCGGGACGAACAATCCTGATACTGGCGAGACGGAAAAACCTGATACTGGTTGGACGGAGAATCCTGATACTGGCGGGACGGAGAATCCTGATACTGGCGAGACGGAGAATCCTCATACTGGTGAGACGGAGAATCCTGATACTGGTGGGACGGAGAATCCTGATACTGGTGGAACAGACAATCCTGATACTGGCGTGACGGAGAATCCTGATACTGGCTGGACGGAGAATCCTGATACTGGTGGGACGGAGAGTCCTGATACTGGCGGGACGGAGAATCCTGATACTGGCGTGATGGAGAATCCTGATACTGGCGGGATGGAGAATCCTGATACTGGCGAGGCGGAGAGTCCTGATACTGGCGGGACGGAGAATCCTGATACTGGCGGGACGGAGAATCCTGATGCTGGCGAGACGGAGAATCCTGATGCTGGCGAGACGGAGAATCCTGATACTGGCGAGATGGACAATCCTGATACTTGCGAGACGGAGAGTCCTGATACTGGCGAGACGGCCAATCCTGATACTGGCGAGACGGACAATCCTGATACTGGCGGGACGGAGAATCCTGATACTGGCGAGACGGAGAATCCTGATACTGGTGAGACGGAGAATCCTGATACTGGCGTGAAGGAGAATCCTGATACTGGCGAGACGGACAATCCTGATACTGGCGGGATGGACAATCCCGATACTGGCGAGATGGAGAATCCTGATGCTGGCGAGACGGACAATCCTGATACTGGCGGGACGGAGAATCCTGATACTGGCGAGACGGACAATCCTGATACTGGCGAGATGGAGAGTCCTGATGCTGGCGAGATGGACAATCCTGATACTGGCGAGACGGACAATCCTGATACTGGCGTGACGGACAATCCTGATACTGGCGGGATTGACAATCCTGATACTGGCGACACGGACAATCCTGATACTGGCGAGACGGAGAATCCTGATACTGGCGGGACGGAGAATCCTGATACTGGCGGGACGGACAATCCTGATACTGGCGAGACGGACAATCCTGATACTGGCGGGATTGGGAATCCTGATACTGGCGAGACGGAGAATCCTGATACTGGCGGGACGGAGAATCCTGATACTGGCGACACGGAGAATCCTGATACTGGCGTGAAGGAGAATCCTGATACTGGTGGGATGGAGAATCCTGATGCTGTCGAGACGGACAATCCTGATACTGGCGAGACGGACACTCCTGATACTGGCGAGACGGAGAGTCCTGATACTGGCGGGATGGAGAATCCTGATACTGGAGGGACGGAGAGTCCTGATACTGGCGTGATGGACAATCCTGATACGGACGAGATGGACAATCCTGATACTGGCGAGACGGAGAGTCCTGATACTGGCGAGACGGAGAGTCCTGATATGGCGTGACGGAGAATCCTGATACTGGCGAGACGGAGAATACTGATACTGGCGAGACGGAGAATCCTGATACTGGCGGGACGGAGAATCCTGATACTGGCGAGACGGAGAATCCTGATACTGGCGGGACGGACAATCCTGATACTGGCGGGACGGACAATCCTGATACTGGCGGGACGGAGAATCCTGATACTGGCGAGCGGAGAATCCTGATGCTGGCGAGACGGAAAATCCTGATACTGGCGAGACGGAGAATCCTGATACTGGCGAGACGCAGAATCCTGATACTGGCGAGACGGACAATCCTGATACTGGCGAGACGGAGAGTCCTGATGCTGGCGAGACAGAGAGTCCTGATACTGGCGAGACGGACAATCCTGATACTGGCGAGACGGAGAATCCTGATACTGGCGAGACGGACAATCCTGATACTGGCGAGACGGAGAATCCTGATGCTGGCGAGACGGAGAGTCCTGATACTGGCGAGACGGAGAATCCTGATACTGGCGTGATGGAGAATCCTGATACTGGCGCGATGGACAATCCTGATACTGGCGGGACGGACAATCCTGATACTGGCGAGACGGACAATCCTGATACTGGCGAGACGGACAATCCTGATGCTGGCGAGACGGACAATCCTTACACTGGACTGGCGAGACTGAGAATCCCGATACTGGCGAGACGGACAATCCTGATACTGGCGGGACGGCGAATCCTGATACTGGCGTGACGGAGAATCCCGATACTGGCGTGACGGAGAATCCTGATACTGGCGGGACGAACAATCCTGATACTGGCGAGACGGAAAAACCTGATACTGGTTGGACGGAGAATCCTGATACTGGCGGGACGGAGAATCCTGATACTGGCGAGACGGAGAATCCTGATACTGGCGAGATGGAGAATCTTGATACTGGCGAGACGGACAATCCTGATACTGGCGAGACGGAGAATCCTGATACTGGTGGGACGGAGAATCCTGATACTGGCGGGACGGAGAGTCCTGATACTGGCGAGACGGAGAATCCTGATACTGGCGGGACGGCGAATCCTGATACTGGCGTGACGGAGAATTCCGATACTGGCGTGACGGAGAATCCTGATACTGGCGGGACGAACGATCCTGATACTGGCGAGACGGAAAAACCTGGGGCGTCATTCTCTGACCCCCCGCCGGATCGGAGAATGGCCGTTGGCCGCCGTGAATCCCGCCCCCGCCCCCGCCGAAGTCTCCGAAGGGAGAAAAGTCGGCGGGGCGTTAATGGCGCCGCTGCCGCGGAGAATGTCACGGGTCTGCGCAAGGCAGCCGATTTTCGGCCTGCCGATATTCTCCCTTCCGGATGGGCCGAAGTCCCGTCGACGTGATGACCGTTCACGTCGACGTCAATCAAACCCCCTTTTCATCGGCGTGACCCGGTGCTCCAGGCTCACGCCGACCAGCGAGGAGGTGAGTGACGGCCTGGGGGGTTGGCTCTGGGCAGGAAATGGCGTGGCCGCAGACTGATTGCCTGAGGAGAGGTGTGTCTCGGCTTGTGTGTGTGTGCGGCGGGCGGGGGGGGGGGTGGTTAGAGTAGGCTGGGCTCCGGGGGAGTGCCGGGAGGGGGTCCGTGCCGGGGTGGAGGTTGTGGGTTGGGGAGGGGGTCCGTGCCGGGGTGGAGGTTGGGGAGGGGGTCCGTGCCAGGGTGGAGGTTGGGCAGGGGGTCCGTGCCGGGGTGGAGGTTGGGGGGGGGGTCCGTGCCGGGGTGGAGGTTGGGGGTTGGGGAGGGGGTCCGTGCCGGGGTGGAGGTTGGGGAGGGGGTCCGTGCCGGGGTGGAGGTTGGGGGTTGGGGAGGGGGTCCGTGCCGGGGTGGAGGTTGGGGGGGGTTCCGTGCCGGGGTGGAGGTTGGGGGTTGGGGAGGGGGTCCGTGCCGGGGTGGAGGTTGGGGAGGGGGTCCGTGCCGGGGTGGAGGTTGGGGAGGGGGTCCGTGCCGGGGTGGAGGTTGGGGAGGGGGTCCGTGTCGGGGTGGAGGTTGGGGGTTGGGGAGGGGGTCCGTGCCGGGGTGGAGGTTGGGGAGGGGGTCCGTGCCGGGGTGGAGGTTGGGGGTTGGGGAGGGGGTCCGTGCCGGGTTGGAGGTTGGGGGTTGGGGAGGGGGTCCGTGCCGGGGTGGAGGTTGGGGGTTGGGGAGGGGGTCCGTGCCGGGGTGGAGGTTGGGGAGGGTGTCCATGCCGGGGTGGAGGTTGGGGGTTGGGGAGGGGGTCCGTGCCGGGGTGGAGGTTGGTGGTTGGGGAGGGGGTCCGTGCCGGGGTCGAGGTTGGGGAGGGGGTCCGTGCCGGGGTGGAGGTTGGGGGGGGGGGTCCGTGCCGGGGTGGGTGATGGGAGGGCAAATGAGTTGGTCCACCTGGCCAGGTGCCAGCCTCCAATAGTTGGACCCATGCGGTCCATGCCACCTGGCTGGGGGGAGGAGGGGATATGGGCAATGATGACATGTCGTCGTTCCCCTCCCCCCCACCAGGTCGTCATGTTTTCAGATCATCCAGCCATGTTGGCCGCCGTGGTAGCAGCCGCTCATGTCTATGTTGCCCTGGATGAGGAGGAGGAGGAGGAGGAGGAGCATGCCAGAGAGGCGGCGCAGGCTGCCGCAGAGGGGCAGGCGGCAGCCGCCCAGGCTGGAGGGACACCTGACCGACAGGACGAGGAGGGGGAGGAGGACGTCGCGGCCCCACGGCAACGGAGGCACCCGAGGGCGCCCCGTGTGTACCGGCCCCGGCAGTCATACCAGGACCTCACGGACCAGGAATGCAGGAGGAGACTCCGGATGAGCCGGGAAACCGTGGCACACATCTGCCACCTGCTGGCACACCTGTCACCGCGTGGCACTGACGGGGGACACCCTCTCCCCGTGTCCGTCAAGGTTACGGTGGCCCTGAACTTTTATGCAACGGTGTCATTCCAGGCACCGAGTGGGGACCTGTCCGGCATATCGCAGACATCGGTGCATCGGTGCATCCGGGCAGTGACAGATGCCCTTTATGCCATGGCGCACCGCTACATCCGCTTCCCCGTGGACCGGGCCAGCCAAGATGCCCGGGCCGTGGGCTTCTCTGCCATTGCCGGGTTCCCCATGGTCCAGGGCGCGATCGATGGGATGCACGTCGCCGTGCGGCCACCTGCAGATAACAGGGCCGTGTTCACTAATAGGAAGGGGACATATTCGATGAACGTACAGGTGGTCTGCGACCACCGCATGATGATCCTGCACGTCTGCGCCCGTCACCCAGGCAGTGTACACGACTCATTCGTGTTGTCGCGGTCATCCATCCCCGGCATGTACGAGGGACGCCATCCCCGGCTGAGGGGCTGGTTGCTGGGCGACAGGGGCTACCCATTGCGATCGTGGCTGATGACGCCTATACGGAGGCCACGCAATGAGGCGGAGAACCGCTACAATGATGCCCATGTAGCGACAAGGGGAGTGATCGAGAGGTGCTTTGGCGTGCTGAAGATGCGTTTCAGGTGCCTGGACCTCTCTGGGGGCGCCCTCCAGTATCGGTCAGATAGGGTCGGCCGCATCATTGTGGTGTGCTGCGTCCTGCACAACATAGCCCAGCAGAGGGGCGATGTGCCGCAGGCAGAGGAGGGCGGAGTGGAGGAGCAGCAGGAAGAGGCCCAGTCCTCCCCAGATGAGGGGGATGGGGGCAATGGTCAGGGCAGACGGGGTAGACACAGACGGGTGGCTGTCCACCGTTACCGGCTGGCCCAGCGGGCACGGGACAGACTGATAGACGCCCGCTTCACTGACTAGATGGGCGTGGGAATCGGGTAGTATGGCCACAGACCGCACACCATGACAACAGCCGACCACCCACACCCCCCACCCATCCACCCACCCAGCACCCTCACCCCCCTCCCCAACCCCACACACCCCACCCGCATGCACACCACCCCCCCACTCACAATTGCCGATCCACCGGCGGCACAACGGGCCGGGCTCACCCAGTTGCGGGTGGACGCATGTCTATCGCAGTCCATGGAGGATGATGACAACCCGCCTCCGATGAGCTCCTGGCTCTACATCGTTGGACTATGTCTGACCCATGGCCACAGTACCACCATCCACCCGGACCATCCCTGCATGCGGCTGTGACACTGCAGCGCACGGTCCCGTCCTCTGCCTGGGGGATGTTGATGGCGGCCCAGGGGGAAGGGGGCAGACTCACCTGGGGCTGAGGTAAGACCACCCCTCACACACACACTTGCGCTCAACGTACATGACACCCCCGCACACTTTGGACAGAGCACAAAGGCAGCTTCGGTAGGTGTAACATTGACTTTAATAACCAAAGGAGTTCATGCACGTGCCCTAGCGCTTAAAACTCATCTGTGCCCTGCACCCGTGCCAACCTACTCAGTGTCTAATTGTTTGGCCTTACGGGCCCTTTGACTACGTCTACGTGGTTCCCCAGACGGTACAGCAGAACTGGAGGTGGACTCCTGTGATTCCTGCCCTCTGACACTGGATCCCTTTGGCGGCCGTTTCCTGGGGCGTCCTGGCCTAGATGGGCCAGGCTGCGGCCCGGGCGACTGGGATGGCGAGCTGCCAGCCTGTCCTGCCCGTTGCCCACCCGATGCACCTGGGACGGAAGGGGGGGAGTCCGAGGTGTCGCGGTGTACCGGGACCTCCCCTACAGAGGGAGCCGGGACGGACCACACCACCTCCTCCTCCCTCGGGGTGCCCGATGGCCCCCAGGCCTCTACATGGGTGGGGGATGCGAACGGACTGGCCATCCGACGCGCCCCCGACATCTGGCGCTGCCAGTCCTGGAGGCCCGTGCTGGTATCGACAGGGGTCTGCAGGTTTGCAGCCATGGAGCCCAGGGGGTTGTCGAACCCTGTCTGCGACAGTGCGACGCCAGCTCGCACATGGCCACTGGCGCCGATGCCCTCAGCGATGGCCTGCTGAGACTGGGCCATGGCCTGCAGAGACTGGGCCATGGCCTGCAGAGACTGGGCTATGGCCTGCTGAGACTGGGCCATGGCCTGCTGAGACTGGGCTATGGCGTTGAGCGCCTCTGCCATCTGGCGCTGGCACTGGCTCATGGCCTCCTGTGAGAGGGCAGCCATTTCCTGGGCCACAGACGCCGCCTGCACGGAAGGCCCCAGGCCTCGCAAACCGTTCCCCATGTCTGACACCGTCGCACCCATTGCCTCCACCGCGGACGCCACCCGTGCGGTGTCAGCCTGGGTGGCACGCATGACCGGGACCACTCCCAGCTCCTGGACGCGGGTGGACTCCTCCACCTGCGACCGCAGCCGCCGCAAGCCACCCGTCACCCTATTCGCTCGTCTCCGTGTCGGTGGTTGCATCGGATCTATGTGTGGGTGTGGTAACTGCAGGAACCCGGGATCCATCTGGGCGGCAGATGTTCGCTTGGCCTGGGCTGCCCTCCGACCGCCCGGTCCCTCTGCTGCTCCTACCTCCACCTGCTGTACCGAGACGGCTGTGTTGTGCGCACCAGTGAGTGTACCAGACGCCTCATCACTAAAGTGCACAACCGTGGTGAGTGTTTCTGCGATGGTGGAGGGTGTTGGTGACAGCAGTGGCGTTGTGTCGTGCTCTTCGTCCCACTCTGAGTCCATGGCACTTTGGGGTGGGGGTTCGTCTCCACCCATCCACTCTGAGTCACTGTCCGGTATTTCGTCTTCCCGGGTAGGGGTGTCCTGGGTAGTGCTGTCCCGGGTAGTGCTGTCCCGGGTAGTGCTGTCCCGGGTAGTGGTGTCCCGGGTAGGGGTGTCCTGGGTAGTGGTGTCCCGGGTAGGGGTGTCCTGGATAGTGGTGTCCTGGGTAGTGGTGTCCTGGCTCGGATGTGACGGGGGCCTGTGGCTGCCCCCCTCATTGCTGGGTGGTCGCTCCCGCACGTGACGGGGGTGTCGTCTCCCTGTTGCTCCAGGTCTCTCCGTCTCCCGTAGTCTCCGAGGGGCATCCTGCGGGCGTCGCATGCTGGAGGGTTCGGGTCTCTCCGTCTCCCGTGGTCTCCGAGGGGCATCCTGCGGGCGTCGCATGCTGGAGGGTTCGGGTCTCTCCGTCTCCCGTGGTCTCCGAGGGGCATCCTGCGGGCGTCGCATGCTGGAGGGTTCGGGTCTCTCCGTCTCCCGTGGTCTCCGAGGGGCATCCTGCGGGCGTCGCATGCTGGAGGGTTCGGGTCTCTCCGTCTCCCGTGGTCTCCGAGGGGCATCCTGCGGGCGTCGCATGCTGGAGGGTTCGGGTCTCTCCGTCTCCCGTGGTCGCCGAGGGGCATCCTGTGGGCGTCGCATGCTGGAGGGTGCGGGTCTCTCCGTCTCCCGTGGTCTCCGAGGGGCATCCTGTGGGCGTCGCATGCTGGAGGGTGCGGGTCTCTCCGTCTCCCGTGGTCTCCGAGGGGCATCCTGCGGGCGGTCTGCATCTGCGGGGATGGGTGCCTGGACGTTTGGTCCTGCGATACACAATGAAGCATGCATGGTTAGACATCAGGCAGTGATCAGGTGATTCGGGAGAGGGGGATATAGGGGAGGGGGGATATGGGGACGGGCTGTTGGTGGCTCACTTGCTCGAGGGGCCCCGACCTCTGCATCAGCAACCTCCCGGTCCTCAGGTCCGCCAGCCAGTTCCAGGGCCCTTTCCTCGTGTACGGTCAGTGGCCTCTCATCAGCGGGCCCTCCTCCAGTCCTCACATGCTCCCTATTGTTGTGTGCGCGCTTCTCCTGGGGGGGGGGGTGGCAGGGGTAAAAGGCAACAGTGTTAGGCAGGTATATGAATGCACGCCATCGGTTGCGCGTGCATTGCAGAGGTTAAGGTTAGGGCTGGATTCACTTGGGGATATGGGGGAGGGGGGATATGGGGGAGGGGGGATATGGGGATATGGGGGAGGGGGGATATGGGGGATATGGGGGAGGGGGGAAATGGGGGATATGGGGGAGGGGGATATGGGGGATATGGGGGAGGGGGGAGTATGGGGGATATGGTGGAGGGGGGAATATGGGGGATATGGGGGAGGGGGATATGGGGGATATGGGGGAGGGGGGGATATGGGGGAGGGGGGATATGGGGGATATGGGGGAGGGGGGATATGGGGGAGGGGGGATATGGGGGAGGGGGGAATATGGGGGATATGGGGGAGGGGGGATATGGGGGAGGGGGGATATGGGGAGGGGGGATATGGGGGATATGGGGGAGGGGGGATATGGGGGAGGGGGGGATATGGGGGAGGGGGGGATATGGGGGAGGGGGGAATATGGGGGATATGGGGAGGGGGGATATGGGGGATATGGGGGAGGGGGGATATGGGGGAGGGGGGATATGGGGGATATGGGGGAGGGGGGATATGGGGGAGGGGGGATATGGGGGAGGGGGGATATGGGGGATATGGGGGAGGGGGGATATGGGGGATATGGGGGAGGGGGGAATATGGGGGATATGGTGGAGGGGGGAATATGGGGGATATGGGGGAGGGGGATATGGGGGATATGGGGGAGGGGGGATATGGGGGAGGGGGGATATGGGGGATATGGGGGAGGGGGGATATGGGGGAGGGGGGGATATGGGGGAGGGGGGAATATGGGGGATATGGGGGAGGGGGGATATGGGGGAGGGGGGATATGGGGGAGGGGGGATATGGGGGAGGGGGGAATATGGGGGATATGGGGGAGGGGGGATATGGGGGAGGGAGGATTTGGGGGAGGGGGGATATGGGGGATATGGGGAGGGGGGATATGGGGCAGGGGGGATATGGGGGAGGGGGGAATATGGGGGATATGGGGGAGGGGGGATATGGGGGATATGGGGGAGGGGGGGATATGGGGGAGGGGGGATATGGGGGAGGGGGGATATGGGGAGGGGGGGATATGGGGGAGGGGGGATATGGGGGAGGGGGGATATGGGGGATATGGGGGATATGGGGGAGGGGGATATGGGGGAGGGGGGGATATGGGGGAGGGGGGATTTGGGGGAGAGGGGATATGGGGGATATGGGGGACGCTCACCCTGCCTGCTCTGACGAGGTCGTTCACCTTCTTGTGGCACTGGGTGCCTGTCCGTGGTGTTAGGGCCACAGCGGTGACAGCCTCTGCCACCTCCCTCCACAGACGCCGGCTGTGGCGTGGGGCAACTCTGCGGCCGTGCCCGGGATACAGGGCGTCCCTCCTCTGCTCCACCGCATCCAGGAGCGCCTCCACATCGCGTGACTCGAATCTCGGGGCTGAGCGACGGCCAGCCATCAAGTCGGGTGTTGCGGTCGGGTGTTCCGGTCGGGTGGGGGGGAGCTGCGCGGCCTTATGAGCCGTCACGCCGTGCAGCGCGTATGACGCTGCACGGCGTGAACCACTGCGCAAGCGCGGATCCCGTTACGTCGCTGCTAGCCCATTTCGGGCCGCAGACTATCGGCCCATTTTTATGACGTGACGCAAGTGGGATTTGCGCCGTTTTTAGCGCCGATCGGCGGAGTTTCCGCCGATAACGGAGAATTTCGCCCCTGATACTGGTTGGACGGAGAATCCTGATACTGGCGGGACGGAGAATCCTGATACTGGCGAGACGGACAATCCTGATACTGGCGAGACGGACAATCCTGATACTGGCGGGATGGAGAATCCTGATACTGGCGAGACGGAGAATCCTGATACTGGTGAGACGGAGAATCCTGACACTGGTGGGACGGAGAATCCTGATACTGGCGGGACAGACAATCCTGATACTGGCGTGACGGAGAATCCTGATACTGGCTGGACGGAGAATCCTGATACTGGCGGGACGGAGAGTCCTGATACTGGCGGGACGGAGAATCCTGATACTGGCGTGACGGAGAATCCTGATACTGGCGGGATGGAGAATCATGATACTGGCGAGACGGAGAGTCCTGATACTGGCGGGACGGAGAATCCTGATACTGGTGGGACGGAGAATCCTGATGCTGGCGAGACGGAGAATCCTGATGCTGGCGAGACGGAGAATCCTGATACTGGCGAGACGGACAATCCTGATACTGGCGAGACGGAGAGTCCTGATACTGGCGAGACGGACAATCCTGATACTGGCGAGACAGACAATCCTGATACTGGCGGGACGGAGAATCCTGATACTGGCGAGACGGAGAATCCTGATTATGGCGGGACAGAGAATCCTGATACTGGCGAGACGGAGAATCCTGATACTGGCGTGAAGGAGAATCCTGATACTGGCGAGACAGCCAATCCTGATACTGGCGGGACGGACAATCCCGATACTGGCGAGATGGAGAATCCTGATGCTGGCGAGACGGTCAATCCTGATACTGGCGGGACGGAGATTCCTGATACTGGCGAGACGGACAATCCTGATACTGGCGAGACGGAGTGTCCTGATGCTGGCGAGATGGACAATCCTGATACTGGCGAGATGGACAATCCTGATACTGGCGAGACGGACAATCCTGATACTGGCGAGATGGAGAGTCCTGATACTGGCGGGACGGAGAATCCTGATACTGGAGGGACGGAGAGACCTGATACTGGCGTGACGGACAATCCTGATACGGCCGAGATGGACAATCCAGATACTGGCGAGACGGAGAGTCCTGATACTGGCGAGACGGAGAGTCCTGATATGGCGTGACGGAGAATCCTGATACTGGCGAGACGGAGAATCCTGATACTGGCGAGACGGAGAATCCTGATGCTGGCGAGATGGAGAGTCCTGATACTGGCGAGACGGAGAATCCTGATACTGGCGTGATGGAGAATCCTGATACTGGCGCGATGGACAATCCTGATACTGGCGGGACGGACAATCCTGATACTGGCGAGACGGACAATCCTGATACTGGCGAGACGGAGAATCCTGATGCTGGCGAGACGGACAATCCTGACACTGGACTGGCGAGACTGAGAATCCCGATACTGGCGAGACGGACAATCCTGATACTGGCGGGACGGCGAATCCTGATACTGGCGTGACGGAGAATCCCGATACTGGCGTGACGGAGAATCCTGATACTGGCGGGACGAACAATCCTGATACTGGCGAGACGGAAAAACCTGATACTGGTTGGACGGAGAATCCTGATACTGGCGGGACGGAGAATCCTGATACTGGCGAGACGGAGAATCCTGATACTGGTGAGGAGAATCCTGATACTGGTGGGACGGAGAATCCTGATACTGGCGGGACAGACAATCCTGATACTGGCGTGATGGAGAATCCTGATACTGGCTGGACGGAGAATCCTGATACTGGCGGGACGGAGAGTCCTGATACTGGCGGGACGGAGAATCCTGATACTGGCGTGACGGAGAATCCTGATACTGGCGGGATGGAGAATCCTGATACTGGCGAGACGGAGAGTCCTGATACTGGTGGGACGGAGAATCCTGATACTGGCGGGACGGAGAATCCTGATGCTGGCGGGACGGAGAATCCTGATGCTGGCGAGACGGAGAATCCTGATACTGGCGAGACGGACAATCCTGATACTTGCGAGACGGAGAGTCCTGATACTGGCGAGACGGACAATCCTGATACTGGCGAGACGGACAATCCTGATACTGGCGGGACGGAGAATCCTGATACTGGCGAGACGGAGAATCCTGATACTGGCGGGACGGAGAATCCTAATACTGGTGAGACGGAGAATCCTGATACTGGCGTGAAGGAGAATCCTGATACTGGCGAGACGGGCAATCCTGATACTGGCGGGACGGACAATCCCGATACTGTCGAGATGGAGAATCCTGATGCTGGCGAGACGGACAATCCTGATACTGGCGGGACGGAGAATCCTGATACTGGCGAGACGGACAATCCTGATACTGGCGAGATGGAGAGTCCTGATGCTGGCGAGATGGACAATCCTGATACTGGCGAGACGGACAATCCTGATACTGGCGTGACGGACAATCCTGATACTGGCGGGATGGACAATCCTGATACTGGCGACACAGACAATCCTGATACTGGCGAGACGGAGAATCCTGATACTGGTGGGACGGAGAATCCTGATACTGGCGGGACGGAGAATCCTGATATTGGCGGGACGGACAATCCTGATACTGGCGAGACGGACAATCCTGATACTGGCGAGACGGAGAATCCTGATACTGGCGAGACGGAGAGTCCTGATACTGGCGGGACGGAGAATCCTGATACTGGAGGGACGGAGAGTCCTGATACTGGCGTGATGGACAATCCTGATACGGGCGAGATGGACAATCCTGATACTGGCGAGACGGAGAGTCCTGATACTGGCGAGACGGAGAGTCCTGATATGGCGTGACGGAGAATCCTGATACTGGCGAGACGGAGAATCCTGATACTGGCGAGACGGAGAATCCTGATACTGGCGGGACGGAGAATCCTGATACTGGCGAGACGGAGAATCCTGATACTGGCGGGACGGACAATCCTGATACTGGCGGGACGGACAATCCTGATACTGGCGGGACGGAGAATCCTGATACTGGCGAGCGGAGAATCCTGATGCTGGCGAGACGGACAATCCTGATACTGGCGAGATGGAGAATCCTGATGCTGGCGAGACGGACAATCCTGATACTGGCGAGATGGAGAATCCTGATGCTGGCGAGACGGAGAGTCCTGATACTGGCGAGATGGAGAATCCTGATACTGGCATGACGGAGAATCCTGATACTGGCGCGATGGACAATCCTGATACTGGCGGGACGGACAATCCTGATACTGGCGAGACGGACAATCCTGATACTGGCGAGACGGACAATCCTGATGCTGGCGAGACGGACAATCCTGACACTGGACTGGCGAGACTGAGAATCCCGATACTGGCGAGACGGACAATCCTGATACTGGCGGGACGGCGAATCCTGATACTGACGTGACGGAGAATCCCGATACTGGCGTGACGGAGAATCCTGATACTGGCGGGACGAACAATCCTGATACTGGGAGACGGAAAAACCTGATACTGGTTCGACGGAGAATCCTGATACTGGCGGGGCGGAGAATCCTGATACTGGCGAGACGGAGAATCCTGATACTGGCTAGACGGACAATCCTGATACTGGCGAGACGGAGAATCCTGATACTGGTGGGACGGAGAATCCTGATACTGGCGGGACAGACAATCCTGATACTGGCGAGACGGAGAATCCTGATGCTGGCGAGACGGAGAGTCCTGATACTGGCGAGACGGAGAATCCTGATACTGGCGTGACAGAGAATCCTGATACTGGCGCGATGGACAATCCTGATACTGGCGGGACGGACAATCCTGATACTGGCGAGACGGACAATCCTGATACTGGCGAGACGGAGAATCCTGATGCTGGCGAGACGGACAATCCTGACACTGGACTGGCGAGACTGAGAATCCCGATACTGGCGAGACGGACAATCCTGATACTGGCGGGACGGCGAATCCTGATACTGGCGTGACGGAGAATCCCGATACTGGCGTGACGGAGAATCCTGATACTGGCGGGACGAACAATCCTGATACTGGCGAGACGGAAAAACCTGATACTGGTTGAACGGAGAATCCTGATACTGGCGGGACGGAGAATCCTGATACTGGCGAGACGGAGAATCCTGATACTGGTGAGACGGAGAATCCTGATACTGGTGGGACGGAGAATCCTGATACTGGCGGGACAGACAATCCTGATACTGGCGTGACGGAGAATCCTGATACTGGCTGGACGGAGAATCCTGATACTGGCGGGACGGAGAGTCCTGATACTGGCGGGACGGAGAATCCTGATACTGGCGTGACGGAGAATCCTGATACTGGCGGGATGGAGAATCCTGATACTGGCGAGACGGAGAGTCCTGATACTGGTGGGACGGAGAATCCTGATACTGGCGGGACGGAGAATCCTGATGCTGGCGGGACGGAGAATCCTGATGCTGGCGAGACGGAGAATCCTGATACTGGCGAGACGGACAATCCTGATACTGGCGAGACGGACAATCCTGATACTGGCGGGACGGAGAATCCTGATACTGGCGAGACGGAGAATCCTGATACTGGCGGGACGGAGAATCCTGATACTGGCAAGACGGAGAATCCTGATACTGGCGTGAAGGAGAATCCTGACACTGGCGAGACGGACAATCCTGATACTGGCGGGACGGACAATCCCGATACTGTCGAGATGGAGAATCCTGATGCTGGCGAGACGGACAATCCTGATACTGGCGGGACGGAGAATCCTGATACTGGCGAGACGGACAATCCAAATACTGGCGAGACGGAGAGTCCTGATGCTGGCGAGATGGACAATCCTGATACTGGCGAGACGGACAATCCTGATACTGGCGTGACGGACAATCGTGATACTGGCGGGATGGACAATCCTGATACTGGCGACACAGACAATCCTGATACTGGCGAGACTGAGAATCCTGATACTGGTGGGACAGAGAATCCTGATACTGGCGGGACGGAGAATCCTGATACTGGCGGGACGGACAATCCTGATACTGGCGAGACGGAGAATCCTGATGCTGGCGAGACGGACAATCCTGACACTGGACTGGCGAGACTGAGAATCCCGATACTGGCGAGACGGACAATCCTGATACTGGCGGGACGGCGAATCCTGATACTGGCGTGACGGAGAATCCCGATACTGGCGTGACGGAGAATCCTGATACTGGCGGGACGAACAATCCTGATACTGGCGAGACGGAAAAACCTGATACTGGTTGGACGGAGAATCCTGATACTGGCGGGACGGAGAATCCTGATACTGGCGAGACGGAGAATCCTGATACTGGTGAGACGGAGAATCCTGATACTGGTGGGACGGAGAATCCTGATACTGGCGGGACAGACAATCCTGATACTGGCGTGATGGAGAATCCTGATACTGGCTGGACGGAGAATCCTGATACTGGCGGGACGGAGAGTCCTGATACTGGCGGGACGGAGAATCCTGATACTGGCGTGACGGAGAATCCTGATACTGGCGGGATGGAGAATCCTGATACTGGCGAGACGGAGAGTCCTGATACTGGTGGGACGGAGAATCCTGATACTGGCGGGACGGAGAATCCTGATGCTGGCGGGACGGAGAATCCTGATGCTGGCGAGACGGAGAATCCTGATACTGGCGAGACGGACAATCCTGATACTTGCGAGACGGAGAGTCCTGATACTGGCGAGACGGACAATCCTGATACTGGCGAGACGGACAATCCTGATACTGGCGGGACGGAGAATCCTGATACTGGCGAGACGGAGAATCCTGATACTGGCGGGACGGAGAATCCTAATACTGGTGAGACGGAGAATCCTGATACTGGCGTGAAGGAGAATCCTGATACTGGCGAGACGGGCAATCCTGATACTGGCGGGACGGACAATCCCGATACTGTCGAGATGGAGAATCCTGATGCTGGCGAGACGGACAATCCTGATACTGGCGGGACGGAGAATCCTGATACTGGCGAGACGGACAATCCTGATACTGGCGAGATGGAGAGTCCTGATGCTGGCGAGATGGACAATCCTGATACTGGCGAGACGGACAATCCTGATACTGGCGTGACGGACAATCCTGATACTGGCGGGATGGACAATCCTGATACTGGCGACACAGACAATCCTGATACTGGCGAGACGGAGAATCCTGATACTGGTGGGACGGAGAATCCTGATACTGGCGGGACGGAGAATCCTGATATTGGCGGGACGGACAATCCTGATACTGGCGAGACGGACAATCCTGATACTGGCGAGACGGAGAATCCTGATACTGGCGAGACGGAGAGTCCTGATACTGGCGGGACGGAGAATCCTGATACTGGAGGGACGGAGAGTCCTGATACTGGCGTGATGGACAATCCTGATACGGGCGAGATGGACAATCCTGATACTGGCGAGACGGAGAGTCCTGATACTGGCGAGACGGAGAGTCCTGATATGGCGTGACGGAGAATCCTGATACTGGCGAGACGGAGAATCCTGATACTGGCGAGACGGAGAATCCTGATACTGGCGGGACGGAGAATCCTGATACTGGCGAGACGGAGAATCCTGATACTGGCGGGACGGACAATCCTGATACTGGCGGGACGGACAATCCTGATACTGGCGGGACGGAGAATCCTGATACTGGCGAGCGGAGAATCCTGATGCTGGCGAGACGGACAATCCTGATACTGGCGAGATGGAGAATCCTGATGCTGGCGAGACGGACAATCCTGATACTGGCGAGATGGAGAATCCTGATGCTGGCGAGACGGAGAGTCCTGATACTGGCGAGACGGAGAATCCTGATACTGGCATGACGGAGAATCCTGATACTGGCGCGATGGACAATCCTGATACTGGCGGGACGGACAATCCTGATACTGGCGAGACGGACAATCCTGATACTGGCGAGACGGACAATCCTGATGCTGGCGAGACGGACAATCCTGACACTGGACTGGCGAGACTGAGAATCCCGATACTGGCGAGACGGACAATCCTGATACTGGCGGGACGGCGAATCCTGATACTGACGTGACGGAGAATCCCGATACTGGCGTGACGGAGAATCCTGATACTGGCGGGACGAACAATCCTGATACTGGCGAGACGGAAAAACCTGATACTGGTTCGACGGAGAATCCTGATACTGGCGGGGCGGAGAATCCTGATACTGGCGAGACGGAGAATCCTGATACTGGCTAGACGGACAATCCTGATACTGGCGAGACGGAGAATCCTGATACTGGTGGGACGGAGAATCCTGATACTGGCGGGACAGACAATCCTGATACTGGCGAGACGGAGAATCCTGATGCTGGCGAGACGGAGAGTCCTGATACTGGCGAGACGGAGAATCCTGATACTGGCGTGACAGAGAATCCTGATACTGGCGCGATGGACAATCCTGATACTGGCGGGACGGACAATCCTGATACTGGCGAGACGGACAATCCTGATACTGGCGAGACGGAGAATCCTGATGCTGGCGAGACGGACAATCCTGACACTGGACTGGCGAGACTGAGAATCCCGATACTGGCGAGACGGACAATCCTGATACTGGCGGGACGGCGAATCCTGATACTGGCGTGACGGAGAATCCCGATACTGGCGTGACGGAGAATCCTGATACTGGCGGGACGAACAATCCTGATACTGGCGAGACGGAAAAACCTGATACTGGTTGGACGGAGAATCCTGATACTGGCGGGACGGAGAATCCTGATACTGGCGAGACGGAGAATCCTGATACTGGTGAGACGGAGAATCCTGATACTGGTGGGACGGAGAATCCTGATACTGGCGGGACAGACAATCCTGATACTGGCGTGACGGAGAATCCTGATACTGGCTGGACGGAGAATCCTGATACTGGCGGGACGGAGAGTCCTGATACTGGCGGGACGGAGAATCCTGATACTGGCGTGACGGAGAATCCTGATACTGGCGGGATGGAGAATCCTGATACTGGCGAGACGGAGAGTCCTGATACTGGTGGGACGGAGAATCCTGATACTGGCGGGACGGAGAATCCTGATGCTGGCGGGACGGAGAATCCTGATGCTGGCGAGACGGAGAATCCTGATACTGGCGAGACGGACAATCCTGATACTGGCGAGACGGACAATCCTGATACTGGCGGGACGGAGAATCCTGATACTGGCGAGACGGAGAATCCTGATACTGGCGGGACGGAGAATCCTGATACTGGCAAGACGGAGAATCCTGATACTGGCGTGAAGGAGAATCCTGACACTGGCGAGACGGACAATCCTGATACTGGCGGGACGGACAATCCCGATACTGTCGAGATGGAGAATCCTGATGCTGGCGAGACGGACAATCCTGATACTGGCGGGACGGAGAATCCTGATACTGGCGAGACGGACAATCCAAATACTGGCGAGACGGAGAGTCCTGATGCTGGCGAGATGGACAATCCTGATACTGGCGAGACGGACAATCCTGATACTGGCGTGACGGACAATCGTGATACTGGCGGGATGGACAATCCTGATACTGGCGACACAGACAATCCTGATACTGGCGAGACGGAGAATCCTGATACTGGTGGGACAGAGAATCCTGATACTGGCGGGACGGAGAATCCTGATACTGGCGGGACGGACAATCCTGATACTGGCGAGACGGACAATCCTGATACTGGCGAGACGGAGAATCCTGATACTGGCGAGACGGAGAGTCCTGATACTGGCGGGACGGAGAATCCTGATACTGGAGGGACGGAGAGTCCTGATACTGGCGTGATGGACAATCCTGATACGGGCGAGATGGACAATCCTGATACTGGCGAGACGGAGAGTCCTGATACTGGCGAGACGGAGAGTCCTGATATGGCGTGACGGAGAATCCTGATACTGGCGAGACGGAGAATCCTGATACTGGCGAGACGGAGAATCCCGATACTGGCGGGACGGAGAATCCTGATACTGGCGAGACAGAGAATCCTGATACTGGCGGGACGGACAATCCTGATACTGGCGGGACGGACAATCCTGATACTGGCGGGACGGAGAATCCTGATACTGGCGAGCGGAGAATCCTGATGCTGGCGAGACGGAAAATCCTGATACTGGCGAGACGGAGAATCCTGATACTGGCGAGACGGACAATCCTGATACTGGCGAGACGGAGAGTCCTGATGCTGGCGAGACGGAGAGTCCTGATACTGGCGAGATGGACAATCCTGATACTGGCGAGACGGAGAATCCTGATACTGGCGAGACGGACAATCCTGATACTGGCGAGATGGAGAATCCTGATGCTGGCGAGACGGAGAGTCCTGATACTGGCGAGACGGAGAATCCTGATACTGGCATGACGGAGAATCCTGATACTGGCGGGATGGAGAATCCTGATACTGGCGAGACGGAGAGTCCTGATACTGGTGGGACGGAGAATCCTGATACTGGCGGGACGGAGAATCCTGATGCTGGCGGGACGGAGAATCCTGATGCTGGCGAGACGGAGAATCCTGATACTGGCGAGACGGACAATCCTGATACTGGCGAGACGGACAATCCCGATACTGTCGAGATGGAGAATCCTGATGCTGGCGAGACGGACAATCCTGATACTGGCGGGACGGAGAATCCTGATACTGGCGAGACGGACAATCCAAATACTGGCGAGACGGAGAGTCCTGATGCTGGCGAGATGGACAATCCTGATACTGGCGAGACGGACAATCCTGATACTGGCGTGACGGACAATCGTGATACTGGCGGGATGGACAATCCTGATACTGGCGACACAGACAATCCTGATACTGGCGAGACGGAGAATCCTGATACTGGTGGGACAGAGAATCCTGATACTGGCGGGACGGAGAATCCTGATACTGGCGGGACGGACAATCCTGATACTGGCGAGACGGACAATCCTGATACTGGCGAGACGGAGAATCCTGATACTGGCGAGACGGAGAGTCCTGATACTGGCGGGACGGAGAATCCTGATACTGGAGGGACGGAGAGTCCTGATACTGGCGTGATGGACAATCCTGATACGGGCGAGATGGACAATCCTGATACTGGCGAGACGGAGAGTCCTGATACTGGCGAGACGGAGAGTCCTGATATGGCGTGACGGAGAATCCTGATACTGGCGAGACGGAGAATCCTGATACTGGCGAGACGGAGAATCCCGATACTGGCGGGACGGAGAATCCTGATACTGGCGAGACAGAGAATCCTGATACTGGCGGGACGGACAATCCTGATACTGGCGGGACGGACAATCCTGATACTGGCGGGACGGAGAATCCTGATACTGGCGAGCGGAGAATCCTGATGCTGGCGAGACGGAAAATCCTGATACTGGCGAGACGGAGAATCCTGATACTGGCGAGACGGACAATCCTGATACTGGCGAGACGGAGAGTCCTGATGCTGGCGAGACGGAGAGTCCTGATACTGGCGAGATGGACAATCCTGATACTGGCGAGACGGAGAATCCTGATACTGGCGAGACGGACAATCCTGATACTGGCGAGATGGAGAATCCTGATGCTGGCGAGACGGAGAGTCCTGATACTGGCGAGACGGAGAATCCTGATACTGGCATGACGGAGAATCCTGATACTGGCGCGATGGACAATCCTGATACTGGCGAGACGGACAATCCTGATACTGGCGAGACGGACAATCCTGATGCTGGCGAGACGGACAATCCTGACACTGGACTGGCGAGACTGAGAATCCCGATACTGGCGAGACGGACAATCCTGATACTGACGGGACGGCGAATCCTGATACTGACGTGACGGAGAATCCCGATACTGGCGTGACGGAGAATCCTGATACTGGCGGGACGAACAATCCTGATACTGGCGAGACGGAAAAACCTGATACTGCTTGGACGGAGAATCCTGATACTGGCGGGACGGAGAATCCTGCTACTGGCGAGACGGAGAATCCTGATACTGGCGAGACGGACAATCCTGATACTGGCGAGACGGAGAATCCTGATACTGGTGGGACGGAGAATCCTGATACTGGCGGGACAGACAATCCTGATACTGGCGAGACGGAGAATCCTGATACTGGCTGGACTGAGAATCCTGATACTGGCGGGACGGAGAGTCCTGATACTGGCGGGACGGAGAATCATGATACTGGCGTGACGGAGAATCCTGATACTGGCGGGACGGAGAATCCTGATACTGGCGAGACGGAGAGTCCTGATACTGGCGGGACGGAGAATCCTGATACTGGCGGGACGGAGAATCCTGATGCTGGCGAGACGGAGAATCCTGATGCTGGCGAGACGGAGAATCCTGATACTGGCGAGACGGACAATCCTGATACTGGCGAGACGGAGAGTCCTGATACTGGCGAGACGGACAATCCTGATACTGGCGAGACAGACAATCCTGATACTGGCGGGACGGAGAATCCTGATACTGGCGAGACGGAGAATCCTGATACTGGCGGGACGGAGAATCCTGATACTGGCGAGACGGAGAATCCTGATACTTGCGTGAAGGAGAATCCTGATACTGGCGAGACGGACAATCCTGATACTGGCGGGACGGACATTCCCGATACTGGCGAGATGGAGAATCCTGATGCTGGCGAGACGGACAATCCTGATACTGGCGGGACGGAGAATCCTGATGCTGGCGTGACGGAAAATCCTGATACTGGCGAGACGGAGAATCCTGATACTGGCGAGACGGACAATCCTGATACTGGCGTGACGGAGAGTCCTGATGCTGGCGAGACGGAGAGTCCTGATACTGGCGAGACGGACAATCCTGATACTGGTGAAATGGAGAATCCTGATACTGGCGAGACGGACAATCCTGATACTGGCGAGACGGAGAATCCTAATGCTGGCGGGACGGAGAATCCTGATACTGGAGGGACGGAAAAACCTGATACTGGTTGGACGGAGAATCCTGATACTGGCGGGACGGAGAATCCTGATACTGGCGAGACGGAGAATCCTGATACTGGCGAGACGCAGAATCCTGATACTGGCGAGACGGACAATCCTGATACTGGTGAGACGGAGAGTCCTGATGCTGGCGAGACGGACAATCCTGATACTGTCTAGACGGACAATCCTGATACTGGCGAAATGGTGAATCCTGATACTGACGAGACGGACAATCCTGATACTGGCGAGACGGAGAATCCTAATGCTGGCGGGACGGAGAATCCTGATACTGGAGGGACAGAGAGTCCTGATACTGGCGTGATGGACAATCCTGATACGGGCGAGATGGACAATCCTGATACTGGCGAGACGGAGAGTCCTGATACTGGCGAGACGGAGAGTCCTGATATGGCGTGACGGAGAATTCTGATACTGGCGAGACGGAGAATCCTGATACTGGCGAGACGGAGAATCCTGATACTGGCGGGACGGAGAATCCTGATACTGGCGAGACGGAGAATCCTGATACTGGCGGGACGGACAATCCTGTTACTGGCGGGACAGACAATCCTGATACTGGCGGGACGGAGAATCCTGATCCTGGCGAGCGGAGAATCCTGATGCTGGCGAGACGGAAAATCCTGATACTGGCGAGACGGAGAATCCTGATACTGGCGAGACGGACAATCCTGATACTGGCGAGACGGAGAGTCCTGATGCTGGCGAGACGGAGAGTCCTGATACTGGCGAGACGGACAATCCTGATACTGGCGAGACGGAGAATCCTGATACTGGCGAGACGGACAATCCTGATACTGGCGAGACGGAGAATCCTGATGCTGGCGAGACGGAGAGTCCTGATACTGGCGAGACGGAGAATCCTGATACTGGCGGGACGGACAATCCTGTTACTGGCGGGACAGACAATCCTGATACTGGCGGGACGGAGAATCCTGATCCTGGCGAGCGGAGAATCCTGATGCTGGCGTGACGGAAAATCCTGATACTGGCGAGACGGAGAATCCTGATACTGGCGAGACGGACAATCCTGATACTGGCGTGACGGAGAGTCCTGATGCTGGCGAGACGGAGAGTCCTGATACTGGCGAGACGGACAATCCTGATACTGGCGAGACGGAGAATCCTGATACTGGCGAGACGGACAATCCTGATACTGGCGAGACAGAGAATCCTGATGCTGGCGAGACGGAGAGTCCTGATACTGGCGAGACGGAGAATCCTGATACTGGCGTGACGGAGAATCCTGATACTGGCGCGATGGACAATCCTGATACTGGCGGGACGGACAATCCTGATACTGGCGAGACGGACAATCCTGATACTGGCGAGACGGACAATCCTGATGCTGGCGAGACGGACAATCCTGACACCTGACTGGCGAGACTGAGAATCCCGATACTGGCGAGACGGACAATCCTGATACTGGCGGGACGGCGAATCCTGATACTGGCGTGACGGAGAATCCCGATACTGGCGTGACGGAGAATCCTGATACTGGCGAAATGGAGAATCCTGATACTGGCGAGACGGAGAATCCTGATACTGGCGAGACGCAGAATCCTGATACTGGCGAGACGGACAATCCTGATACTGGTGAGACGGAGAGTCCTGATGCTGGCGAGACGGAGAGTCCTGATACTGGCGAGACGGACAATCCTGATACTGGTGAAATGGAGAATCCTGATACTGGCGAGACGGACAATCCTGATACTGGCGAGACGGAGAATCCTAATGCTGGCGGGACGGAGAATCCTGATACTGGAGGGACGGAAAAACCTGATACTGGTTGGATGGAGAATCCTGATACTGGCGGGACGGAGAATCCTGATACTGGCGAGACGGAGAATCCTGATACTGGCGAGACGCAGAATCCTGATACTGGCGAGACGGACAATCCTGATACTGGTGAGACGGAGAGTCCTGATGCTGGCGAGACGGACAATCCTGATACTGTCTAGACGGACAATCCTGATACTGGCGAAATGGAGAATCCTGATACTGGCGAGACGGACAATCCTGATACTGGCGAGACGGAGAATCCTAATGCTGGCGGGACGGAGAATCCTGATACTGGAGGGACAGAGAGTCCTGATACTGGCGTGATGGACAATCCTGATACGGGCGAGATGGACAATCCTGATACTGGCGAGACGGAGAGTCCTGATACTGGCGAGACGGAGAGTCCTGATATGGCGTGACGGAGAATCCTGATACTGGCGAGACGGAGAATCCTGATACTGGCGAGACGGAGAATCCTGATACTGGCGGGACGGAGAATCCTGATACTGGCGAGACGGAGAATCCTGATACTGGCGGGACGGACAATCCTGTTACTGGCGGGACAGACAATCCTGATACTGGCGGGACGGAGAATCCTGATCCTGGCGAGCGGAGAATCCTGATGCTGGCGAGACGGAAAATCCTGATACTGGCGAGACGGAGAATCCTGATACTGGCGAGACGGACAATCCTGATACTGGCGAGACGGAGAGTCCTGATGCTGGCGAGACGGAGAGTCCTGATACTGGCGAGACGGACAATCCTGATACTGGCGAGACGGAGAATCCTGATACTGGCGAGACGGACAATCCTGATACTGGCGAGACGGAGAATCCTGATGCTGGCGAGACGGAGAGTCCTGATACTGGCGAGAAGGAGAATCCTGATACTGGCGTGACGGAGAATCCTGATACTGGCGCGATGGACAATCCTGATACTGGCGGGACGGACAATCCTAATACTGGCGAGACGGACAATCCTGATACTGGCGAGACGGACAATCCTGATGCTGGCGAGACGGACAATCCTGACACTGGACTGGCGAGACTGAGAATCCCGATACTGGCGAGACGGACAATCCTGATACTGGCGGGACGGCGAATCCTGATACTGGCGTGACGGAGAATCCCGATACTGGCGTGACGGAGAATCCTGATACTGGCGGGACGAACAATCCTGATACTGGCGAGACGGAAAAACCTGATACTGGTTGGATGGAGAATCCTGATACTGGCGGGACGGAGAATCCTGATACTGGCGAGACGGAGAATCCTGATACTGGCGAGATGGAGAATCCTGATACTGGCGAGACGGACAATCCTGATACTGGCGAGACGGAGAATCCTGATACTGGTGGGACGGAGAATCCTGATACTGGCGGGACAGACAATCCTGATACTGGCGAGACGGAGAATCCTGGTACTGGCTGGACTGAGAATCCTGATACTGGCGGGACGGAGAGTCCTGATACTGGCGGGACGGAGAATCCTGATACTGGCGTGACGGAGAATCCTGATACTGGCGGGACGGAGAATCCTGATACTGGCGGGACGAACAATCCTGATACTGGCGAGACGGAAAAACCTGATACTGGTTGGACGGAGAATCCTGATACTGGCGGGACGGAGAATCCTGATACTGGCGAGACGGAGCATCCTGATACTGGCGAGATGGAGAATCCTGATACTGGCGAGACGGACAATCCTGATACTGGCGAGACGGAGAATCCTGATACTGGTGGGACGGAGAATCCTGATACTGGCGGGACAGACAATCCTGATACTGGCGAGACGGAGAATCCTGATACTGGCTGGACTGAGAATCCTGATACTGGCGGGACGGAGAGTCCTGATACTGGCGGGACGGAGAATCCTGATACTGGCGTGACGGAGAATCCTGATACTGGCGGGACGGAGAATCCTGATACTGGCGAGACGGAGAGTCCTGATACTGGCGGGACGGAGAATCCTGATACTGGCGGGACGGAGAATCCTGATGCTGGCGAGACGGAGAATCCTGATGCTGGCGAGACGGAGAATCCTGATACTGGCGAGACGGACAATCCTGATACTGGCGAGACGGAGAGTCCTGATACTGGCGAGACGGACAATCCTGATACTGGCGAGACGGACAATCCTGATACTGGCGGGACGGAGAATCCTGATACTGGCGAGACGGAGAATCCTGATACTGGCGGGACGGAGAATCCTGATACTGGCGAGACGGAGAATCCTGATACTGGCGTGAAGGAGAATCCTGATACTGGCGAGACGGACAATCCTGATACTGGCGGGACGGACAATCCCGATACTGGCGAGATGGAGAATCCTGATGCTGGCGAGACGGACAATCCTGATACTGGCGGGACGGAGAATCCTGATACTGGCGAGACGGACAATCCTGATACTGGCGAGACGGAGAGTCCTGATGCTGGCGAGACGGACAATCCTGATACTGGCGAGACGGACAATCCTGATACTGGCGTGACGGGCAATCCTGATACTGGCGGGATGGACAATCCTGATACTGGTGACACGGACAATCCTGATACTGGCGAGACGGAGAATCCTGATACTGGTGGGACGGAGAATCCTGATACTGACGGGACGGACAATCCTGATACTGGCGAGACGGACAATCCTGATACTGGCGGAATGGAGAATCCTGATACTGGCGAGACGGAGAATCCTGATTCTGGCGGAACGGAGAATCCTGATACTGGCGAGACGGAGAATCCTGATACTGGCGTGAAGGAGAATCCTGATACTTTCGAGACGGACAATCCTGATACCGGCGGGACGGACAATCCCGATACTGGCGGGATGGACAATCCTGATTCTGGTGAGACTGACAATCCTGATACTGGCGGGATGGAGAACCCTGATACTGGCGTGACGGACAATCCTGATACTGGCGGGATGGACAATCCTGATACTGGTGAGACTGACAATCCTGATACTGGCGGGATGGAGAACCCTGATACTGGCGAGACGGAGAATCCTGATGCTGGCGAGAAGGAGAGTCCTGATACTGGCGAGACGGAGAATCCTGATACTGGCGTGACGGACAATCCTGATACTGGCGCGATGGACAATCCTGATACTGGCGGGACGGACAATCCTCATACTGGCGAGACAGACAATCCTGATACTGGCGGGACGGAGAACCCTGATACTGGCGGGACGGAGAATCCTGATACTGGCGATACGGACAATCCTGATACTGGCGAGACGGACAAACCTGATACTGGCGGGACGGAGAATCCTGATATTGTTGGGACGAGAGTCCTGATACTGGCTCGACGGAGAATCCTGATACTCGCGAGACGGAGAGTCCTGATTCTGGCGGGACGGAGAGTCCTGATACTGGCTCCACGGAGAATCCTGATACTGGCGGGACGGAGAATCCTGATACTGGTGAGACAGAGAATCCTGATACTGGCTGGACAGAGAATCCTGATACTGGCGAGACGGAGAATCCTGATACTGGTGAGACGGAGAATCCTGATACTGGCTGGATGAACAATCCTGATACTGGCTGGACGGAGAATCCTGATACTGGCGGGTCGGAGAATCCTGATGCTGGCTGGATGGAGAATCCTGATACTCGCGAGACGGAGAATCCTGACACTGGCGAGACGGACAAACCCGATACTGGCGGGACGGAGAACCCTGATACTGGCGGGACGGAGAATCCTGATACTGGCGAGACGGACAATCCCGATGCTGGCGGGACGGACAATCCTGATACTGGCGAGACAGACAATCCTGATACTGGCGGGACGGAGAACCCTGATACTGGCGGGACGGAGAATCCTGATACTGGCGATACGGACAATCCTGATACTGGCGAGACGGACAATCCTGATACTGGCGTGACGGAGAGTCGTGATACTGGCTCGACGGAGAATCCTGATACTCGCGAGACGGAGAATACTGATACTGGCGGGACATAGAATCCTGATACTGGTGAGACGGAGAATCCTGATACTGGCTGGACGGACAATCCTGATACTGGCTGGACGGAGAATCCTGATACTGGCGAGACGGAGAATCCTGATACTGGCGAGACGGAGAATCCTGATACTGGCTGGATGAACAATACTGATACTGGCTGGACGGAGAATCCTGATACTGGCGGGACGGACAATCCCGATACTGGCGGGACGGAGAATCCTGATACTGGCGAGACGGAGAATCCTGATACTGGCGTGAAGGAGAATCCTGATACTGGCGAGACGGACAATCCTGATACTGGCGGGACGGACAATCCCGATACTGGCGAGATGGAGAATCCTGATGCTGGCGAGACGGACAATCCTGATACTGGCGTGACGGACAATCCTGATACTGGCGGTATGGACAATCCTGATACTGGCGACACCGACAATCCTGATACTGGCGAGAGGGAGAATCCTGATACTGGTGGGACGGAGAATCCTGATACTGGCGGGACGGAGAATCCTGATACTGGCGGGACGGACAATCCTGATACTGGCGAGACGGACAATCCTGATACTGGCGGGATGGAGAATCCTGATACTGGCGAGACGGAGAATCCTGATTCTGGCGGGACGGAGAATCCTGATACTGGCGAGACGGAGAATCCTGATACTGGCGTGAAGGAGAATCCTGATACTGGCGAGACGGACAATCCTGATACTGGCGGGACGGACAATCCCGATACTGGCGGGATGGACAATCCTGATACTGGTGAGACTGACAATCCTGATACTGGCGGGATGGAGAACCCTGATACTGGCGTGACGGACAATCCTGATACTGGCGGGATGGACAATCCTGATACTGGTGAGACTGACAATCCTGATACTGGCGGGATGGAGAACCCTGATACTGGCGGGACGGAGAATCCTGATACTGGCGAGACAGACAATCCTGATACTGGCGGGACGGAGAACCCTGATACTGGCGGGACGGAGAATCCTGATACTGGCGAGACGGACAATCCCGATACTGGCGGGACTTACAATCCTCATACTGGCGAGACAGACAATCCTGATACTGGCGGGACGGAGAACCCTGATACTGGCGGGACGGAGAATCCTGATACTGGCGATACGGACAATCCTGATACTGGCGAGACGGACAAACCTGATACTGGCGGGACGGAGAATCCTGATACTGTTGGGAAGGAGAGTCCTGATACTGGCTCGACGGAGAATCCTGATACTCGCGAGACGGAGAGTCCTGATACTGGCGGGACGGAGAGTCCTGATACTGGCTCCACGGAGAATCCTGATACTGGCGGGACGGAGAATCCTGATACTGGTGAGACAGAGAATCCTGATACTGGCTGGACAGAGAATCCTGATACTGGCGAGACGGAGAATCCTGATACTGGTGAGACGGAGAATCCTGATACTGGCTGGATGAACAATCCTGATACTGGCTGGACGGAGAATCCTGATACTGGCGGGTCGGAGAATCCTGATGCTGGCGAGACGCACAACCCTGATACTGGCGAGACGGACAATCCTGATACTGGCTGGACGGAGAATCCTGATACTGGCGAGACGGACAAACCCGATACTGGCGGGACGGAGAACCCTGATATTGGCGGGACAGAGAATCCTGATACTGGCGAGACGGACAATCCCGATACTGGCGGGACGGACAATCCTGATACTGGCGAGACAGACAATCCTGATACTGGCGGGACGGAGAACCCTGATACTGGCGGGACGGAGAATCCTGATACTGGCGATACGGACAATCCTGATACTGGCGAGACGGACAATCCTGATACTGGCGTGACGGAGAGTCGTGATACTGGCTCGACGGAGAATCCTGATACTCGCGAGACGGAGAATACTGATACTGGCGGGACATAGAATCCTGATACTGGTGAGACGGAGAATCCTGATACTGGCTGGACGGACAATCCTGATACTGGCTGGACGGAGAATCCTGATACTGGCGAGACGGAGAATCCTGATACTGGCGAGACGGAGAATCCTGATACTGGCTGGATGAACAATACTGATACTGGCTGGACGGAGAATCCTGATACTGGCGGGTCGGAGAATCCTGATGCTGGCGAGACAGTCAATCCTGATACTGGCGAGACGGGCAATCCTGATACTGGCTGGACGGAGAATCCTGATACTGGCTGGATGGAGAATCCTGATACTGGCGAGACGGAGAATCCTGATACTGGCGAGACGGAGAATCCTGATACTGGCTGGACGGAGAATCCTGATACTGGCGGGACGGAGAACCCTGATACTGGCGAGACGGAAAATCCTGATACTGGCGAGACGGACAATCCCGATACTGGCATGACGGACAATCCTGATACTGGCGAGACGGAGAATCCTGATACTGGCTGGACTGAGAATCCTGATACTGGCGAGACGGACAATCCTGATACTGGCGGGATGGAGAATCCTGATGCTGGCGAGACGGACAATCCTGATACTGGCGAGACGGAGAATCCTGATACTGGCGAGATGGAGTATCCTGATACTGGCGAGACGGAAAATCCTGATACTGGCGAGACGGACAATCCCGATACTGGCGATACGGAAAATCCTGATACTGGCGAGACGGAGAATCCTGATACTGGTGGGACGGAGAATCCTGATGCTGGCGCGATGGACAATCCTGATACTGGCTGGACGGATTCTATATCTTTATTTACTGTGGTCCCTGGGTAGTATATCATTTTCTACAGTGGTCCCTGCGTAGTATATCGTTATTTACAGTGGTCCCAGGGTAGTATATCATGATTTACAGTGGACCCTGGACAGTATGTCATCAATTATAGTGTGCACTGTGCAGTACATCTTTATTCACAGTGGTCCATGGGCAGTATATCATTATTTACAGTGTTCACTGGGCAATATATCATTAAGCACAGTGGCCCCTGGGCAGTATACCATTATTTACAATGGTCCCTGGGTAGTATATCATTATTTACAGTGGTCCCTGGGCAATATATCATTAATCACAGTGGGCTCTGGGTAGTATGTCATTATTTACACAGGTCACTGGGTAGTATTTCATCCTTTACAGTGGTCCCTGGATTGCATTTCATTATTTACAGTTGTCCCTTGGTGATATATAATTATTTGCAGTGGTCTCTGGACGGTATATCATTATTTTAGTGGTCCCTGGGTAACATATCATTATTTACAGTGGACCCAGTGTAGTGTAGTATTATCTACAGTGGTCCCAGAGTGGAATATCATTATTTACAGTGGTCTCTGGGAAATATTTCATTATTTACAGTGGTCCCCGGATAGTATATCATTTTTTACAGTGGTCACAGGGTAGTATCCCATTATCTACAATGGTTCCTGGGTAGCATATCATTATTGACGGTGGTCCCTGGGTAGTATGTCATTAGTGACAGTGGTCCCTCGGCAGTATATCATTATTTACAGTTGTCCCTTGATAGTGGATGATTATTTACAGTGGTCCCTGTGTAGAATATCATTTTTTACAATGGTCCCTGGGTAGTATATCATTATTTACAGTGGTCCCTGGGCAGTATATCTTTATTTACAGTGGTCCCTGAGTAGTATAACATTATTTATAGTAGTCCCTGGTGAGTATATAATTATTTACAGTGGTCCCTAGGTAGTATATCATTATTTACAGTGGTCACTGGGTAGAATATCATTGTTTACAGTGGTCCTTGGGTAGTATATCATTATTTACAGTGGTTCCTTGGTAGAATATCATTAGTTACAGCGTTCCATGGGCACTTCACCATTATTAATAGTTGTCCATCGGTAGGATATTATTTTCTGCAGTGGTGCCTGGGTAGTAAATCATTATTTACTGTAGTCCCTGGTAGAATATCAGCATTTACAGTGGTCCCTGGTCAGAATGTCATTATTTACAGTTGTGCCTGGGTAGTACATTATTATTTGCATTTGACCCAGGGTAGAATATCATTATTTACAGTGGTCCCTGGGCAGTATATCATTATTTTCAGTGGTCTTGTGCAGTCTATCATTATTTACACTAGTCCCGGTGTAGAATATCATTATTTACAGTGGTCCCTGGGTATTATCACATTTTTTACTATGGTCCCTGGGGAGAACATCATTATTTACAGTGGTCTCTGGGTAGTATATCCGAATCTACAATGATCTCTGGGTAGTGTATCATTATTTACAATGGTCCCTGGGCGGTATATCAGTATCTACAATGGTCCCTGGGCATTATCTCATTATTTACTGTGGTCCCTGGGTAGTATATCATTATTTACTGTGGTCCCAGGGTAGTATCTCATTATTCACTGTGGTCCCTGGGTAGAATATCATTATTTACAGTGGTCCTTGGGTAGTATCTCGTTATTTACAATGGTCCCTGAGTTGTATATCAGTATCTACAATGTTCCCTGGGTACTATTCCATTATTTACTGTGGTCCCTGGGGAGAATATCATTATTTACAGTGGTCTCTGGGTAGTATATCATTATTTACAATGGTCCCTGGGTAGTATATCATTATTTACAGTGGTCCTTGGGTAGTATCTCATTATCTACAATGGTCACTGAGTGGTATATCAGTATCTACAATGGTCCCTGGGTATTATCTCATTATTTACTGTGGTCCCTGGGTAGTATATCATTATTTACTGTGGTCCCAGGGTAGTATCTCATTATTTACTGTGGTCCCTGGGGAGAATATCATTATTTACAGTGGTCTCTGGGTAGTATATCCGTCTCTACAATGATCTCTGGGTAGAATATCATTATTTACAGTGGTCCCTGTGTAGAATATCATTATTTGCAATGGTCCTTGGGTAGTATCTCATTATTTACAATGGTCCCTGAGTGGTATATCAGTATCTACAATGGTCCCTGGGTATTATCTCATCATTTACAGTGGTCCCCGGGTAGAATATCATGATTTACAGTGACCCCTGGGTAGTATATCCGTATCTACAATGGCCCCTGGGTATTATCTCATTATTTACTATGGTCCCTGGGGAGAATATCATTATTTACATTGGTGCTCGGTAGTATATAATTATTTTCAGTGGTCTCTGGGTATTATATGGTGTGCTCGCGTTCAGTAACAGAGGGATTAAATTTAAGAGCCGTGAGGTGATGATGCAGCTGTACAAAACTTTGGTAAGGCCACATTTGGAGTACTGTGTACAGTTCTGGTCGCCTCATTTTAGGAAGGATGTGGAAGCTCTGGAAAAGGTGCAAAGAAGATTTACCAGGATGTTGCCTGGAATGGAGAGTAGGTCTTACGAGGAAAGGTTGAGGGTGCTAGGCCTTTTCTCATTAGAGCGGAGAAGGATGAGGGGCGACTTGATATAGGTTTATAAGTTGATCAGGGGAATAGATAGAGTAGACAGTCAGAGACTTTTTCCCCGAGTGGAACACACCATTACAAGGGGACATAAATTTAAGGTGAAAGGTGGAACATATAGGAGGGATATCAGAGGTAGGTTCTTTACCCAGAGAGTAGTGGGGGCATGGAATGCACTGCCTGTGGAAGTAGTTGAGTCGGAAACATTAGGGACCTTCAAGCAGCTATTGGATAGGTACATGGATTACGGGAAAATGATATAGTGTAGATTTATTTGTTCTTAAGGGCAGCAAGGTAGCATTGTGGATAGCACAATTGCTTCACAGCTCCATGGTCCCAGGTTCGATTCCGGCTTGGGTCATTGTCTGTGCGGAGTCTGCACGTCCTCCCCGTGTCTGCGTGGGTTTCCTCTGGGTGCTCCGGTTTCCTCCCACAGTCCAAAGATGTGCGGGATAGGTGAATTGGCCAATGATAAATTGCCCTTAATGTCCAAATTGCCCTTGGTGTTGGGTGGAGGTGTTGAGTTTGGGTAGGGTGCTCTTTCCAAGAGCTGGTGCAGACTCAAAGTGCCGAATGGCCTCCTTCTGCACTGTACATTCAATGATAATCTATGATTAATCTAGGACAAAGGTTCTGCACAACATCGTGGGCCGAATGGCCTGTTCTGTGCTGTATTTTCTATGTTCTATGTTCTATATCATTATTTACAGTGGTCCCTGAGTGGTATATCAGTATCTACAATGGTCCGTGGGTATTATCTCATTATTTTCTGTGGTCCCTGGGTAGTATATTATTATTTACTGTGGTCCCAGGGTAGTATCTCATTATTTACAGTAGTCCCTGAGTGGTATATCAGTATCTACAATGGTCCCTGGGTATTATCTCATTACTTACAGTGGTCACTGGGGAGTATCTCATTATTTACAGTGGTCTCTGGGTAGTATATTCTTATCTACAATGGTCCCTGGGTATTATCTCATTATTTGCAGTGGTCGCTGGGGGGAATATCATTATTTCCAAAGGTCCCTGAGTGGTATATCAGTATCTACAATGGTCCCCTGGGATTATCTCATTAGTTACTGTGGTTTGGGGAGAATATCATTATTTACAGTGGTCCCTGGGTAGTATATCATTATTTAGAGTGGTCCCTGGGTAGAGTATCAGGATCTACAATGGTCCCTGGGTATTATCTCATTATTTACTGTGGTCCCTTGGTAGTATATCCGTATCTACAATGGTCCCTTGGGAAGTATCTCATTATTTACTGTGGTCCCAGGGTAGTATCTCATTATTTACTGTGGTCCCAGGGTAGTATCTCATTATTTACTGTGATCCCTGTGGAGAATATCATTATTTACAGTGGTCTCTGGGTATTATCTCATTATTTACTGTGGTCCCTGTGGAGAATATCATTATTTGCAGTGGTCTCTGGGTAGTATATAAGTATCTACAATGGTCCCTGGGTAGTATCTCATTATTTACTGTGGTCCCTGGGTAGTATATCATTATTTACTGTGGTCCCTGGGTAGTATATCATTATTTACAGTGGTCCCTGGGTATTATCTCATTATTTACTGTGGTCCCTGTGGAGAATATCATTATTTACAGTGGTCTCTGGGTAGTATATCCGTATCTACAATGGTCCCTGGGTAGTATTTCATTATTTACTGTGGTCCCTGCGTTGTATATCATTATTTACAGTGGTCGGTGGGTAGAATATCATTACTTACAATGGTCCCTGGGTAGCACATCATTATTTACAGTGGTTCCTGGATAGCATATCAGTATCTACAATGGTCCCTGGGTAGCATATCATTATTTACAGTGGTCCCTGGGTAGTATCTCATTATTTCCAGTGGACTCTGGATGGTGTATCTTTAATTACAGTGTTCCCTCGGTAGTGTATCTTTATTTAGAGTTGTCACTGGATGGTATAACATTATTTACAGTGGTCCCTCGGCAGTATATCATTATTTACAGTGGTCCCAGGGTAGTATATCATTATTTACAGTGGCCGTGGGTAGTATATCATTATTTACAGTGGTCCCTTGATATTGGATGATTATTTACAATGGTCCCTATATAGTATATCATTATTTGCAGTACTCTCTGATTAGAATATTGTTATTTGCAGTGGTCCCTGGGTAGAATATCATTATTTATAGTGGACACTAGGTCGAATATCATTATCTACACTGGTCCCTGGGCCGTTTGTTATTATTTACAGTGGTCCCTGGGTAGTATATGAATATTTACAGTGGTCCCTGGGTAGAATATCATTATTTACAGTGGTCCCTGGGTAGTATGTCATTATTTACCGTGGTCACTGCATAGTACCCCATTATTTACAATGGTTCCAGGTTGGCATATCATTACTGACAGTGGTCCCTGGGTAGTATGTCATTGTTTACATTGACCTTGGGTAGGTAACATCATTTACAGTGGTCACTGGATAGTATTTCATTAGTGACAGTGGTCCCTCGGCAGTATATCATTATTTACAGTGGTCCCTTGATAAGACCATAAGACCATAAGACATAGGAGCGGAAGTAAGGCCATTCGGCCCATCGAGTCCACTCCGCCATTCAATCATGGCTGATTTCAACTCCATTTACCCGCTCTCTCTCAATAGCCCTTAATTCCTCGAGAAATCAAGAATTTATCAACTTCTGTCTTAAAGACACTCAACGTCCCGGCCTCCACCGCCCTCTGTGGCAATGAATTCCACAGACCCACCACTCTCTGGCTGAAGAAATTTCTCCTCATCTCTGTTCTAAAGTGACTCCCTTTTATTCTAAGGCTGTGCCCCCGGGTCTTAGTCTCCCCAGCTAATGGAAACAACTTCCCTACATCCACCCTATCTAAGCCATTCATTATCTTGTAAGTTTCTATTAGATCTCCACTCAACCTCCTAAACACCAATGAATATAATCCCAGGATCCTCAGACGTTCATCGTATGTCAGGCCTACCATTCCTGGGATCATCCGTGTGAATCTCCGCTGGACCCGCTCCAGTGCCAGTATGTCCTTCCTGAGGTGTGGGGCCCAAAATTGCTCACAATATTCTAAATGGGGCCTAACTAATGCTTTATAAAGCTTCAGAAGTACATCCCTGCTTTTATATTCCAAGCCTCTTGAAATGAATGACAACATTGCATTTGCTTTCTTAATTACGGACTCAACCTGCAAGTTTACCTTTAGAGAATCCTGGACTAGGACTCCCAAGTCCCTTTGCACTTCAGCATTATGAATTTTGTCACCGTTTAGAAAATAGTCCATGCCTCTATTCTTTTTTCCAAAGTGCAAGACCTCGCACTTGCCCACGTTGAATTTCATCAGCCATTTCTTGGACCACTCTCCTAAACTGTCTAAATCTTTCTGAAGCCTCCCCACCTCCTCCATACTACCTGCCCCTCCACCTATCTTTGTATCATCGGCAAACTTAGCCAGAATGCCCCCAGTCTCATCATCTAGATCGTTAATATATAAAGAGAACAGCTGTGGCCCCAACACTGAACCCTGCGGGACACCACTCGTCACCGGTTGCCATTCCAAAAAAGAACCTTTTATCCCAACTCTCTGCCTTCTGCCTGACAGCCAATCGTCAATCCATGTTAGTACCTTGCCTCGAATACCATGGGCCCTTATTTTACTCAGCAATCTCCCGTGAGGCACCTTATCAAAGGCCTTTTGGAAGCCAAGATAGATAACATCCATTGGCTCTCCTTGGTCTAACCTATTTGTTATCTCTTCAAAGAACTCTAACAGGTTTGTCAGGCACGACCTCCCCTTACTAAATCCATGCTGACTTGTCCTAATCTGACCCTGCACTTCCAAGAATTTAGTCATCTCATCGTTAACAATGGATTCTAGAATCTTGCCAACAACCGAGGTTAGGCTAATTGGCCTATAATTTTCCATCTTTTTCCTTGTTCCCTTCTTGAACAGGGGGGTTACAACAGCGATTTTCCAATCCTCTGGGACTTTCCCGGACTCCAGTGACTTTTGAAAGTTCATAACTAACGCCTCCACTATTTCTTCAACTATCTCCTTTAGAACTCTAGGATGTAGTCCACCTGGGCCCGGAGATTTATCAATTTTTAGACCTCTTAGTTTCTCTAGCACTTTCTCCTTTGTGATGGCTACCATATTCAACTCTGCCCCTTGACTCTCCGGAATTGGTGGGATATTACTCACGTCTTCTACTGTGAAGACTGACGCAAAGTACTTATTTAGTTCCTCAGCTATTTCCTTGTCTCCCATCACAAAATTACCAGCGTCATTTTGGAGCGGCCCAATGTCAACTTTTGCCTCCCGTTTGTTTTTAATGTATTTAAATATACTTTTACTATCATTCCCAATGTTACTGGCTAGCCTACCTTCATATTTGATCCTCTCTTTCCTTATTTCTCTCTTTGTTATCCTCTGTTTGTTTTTGTAGCCTTCCCAATCTTCTGACTTCCCACTACTCTTTGCCACATTATAGGCTTTCTCTTTTGCTTTGATGCATTCCCTAACTTCCTTTGTCAGCCATGGCTGCCTAATCCCCCCTCTGATAACCTTTCTTTTCTTTGGGATGAACCTCTGCACTGTGTCCTCAATTACTCCCAGAAACTCCTGCCATTGCTGTTCTACTGCCTTTCCCACTAGGCTCTGCTCCCAGTCGATTTTCGGCAGTTCCTCCCTCATGCCCCTGTAGTTACCTTTATTTAACTGTAACACCTTTACATCTGATTCTACCTTCTTTCTTTCACATTGGAAATTGAATTCTACCATATTATGATCACTGCCTCCTAAGTGCTCCCTTACTTTAAGATCTTTAATCAATCTGGCTCATTACATAACACTAAGTCCAGAATGGCCTGTTCCCTCGTGGGCTCCATCACAAGCTGTTCCAAAAAGCCCTCCTGTAAACATTCAATGAATTCCCTTTCCTTGGGTCCACTGGCAGCATTATTTACCCAGTCCACCTGCATATTGAAGTCCCCCATGATCACTGTGACCTTGCCTTTCTGACATGCACTTTCTATTTCGTGGTGCATTTTGTGCCCCTGGTCCTGACCACTGTTAGGAGGCCTGTACATAACTCCCATTTTGGTTTTTTTGCCTTTGTGGTTCCTCAACTCTACCCACACAGACTCCACATCATCTGACCCTATGTCATTTAGTGCTATTGATTTAATGGCATTCCTAATTAACAAGGCAACCCCGCCCCCTCTGCCCACCTCCCTGTCTTTTCGATAGGTTGTGAATCCCTGGATGTTTAAATGTCAGTCCTGAACCCCCTGCAACCATGTCTCTGTGATGCCTACCACATCATACCTGCCAGTCACAATCTGGGCCACAAGCTCATCTACCTTGTTCCGTACACTGCGCGCATTTAAATATAGCATCTTTAATTCTCTATTGACCGTCCCTTTTTGTTTTCTTAGTGTGGTGGACCTTGGCTTACTGAGCCTTTCCATACACTGTGTCATATTTTGTGGGATGGGGACTATCGTAACCTCTCCTGAGTTTTGTCTTTTCGTGCTTTTTTGTATTCCTAAGCAGCTACGCTTCCCACTGATTACTTCACCTCTTGGTTCCCTGACTTTCCCTTCCCCCTCCCCCCCCAATCTTTAGTTTAAAGTCCTATTGATCACCCTATTTATTCTTTTCGCCAGAACACTGGTCCCAGCTCGGTTCAGGTGGAGACCATCCCAACGGTATAGGTCCCCCCTGTCCCAAAACTGATGCCAGTGTCCCATGAAAAGGAACCCCTCGTTCCCACACCACTCTTTCAGCCACGTGTTAACTTCCCTTATTCTTGCCTCCCTATGCCAATTTGCACGTGGCTCGGGCAGTAATCCGGAGATTATGACCCTTCAGGACCTGTTTTTTAATTTGAATCCTAGATCTTTATAATCTCTAAACAGGTCCTCTTTTCTAGACTTGCCTATGTTGTTGGTACCGACATGGACCACAACAACTGGATCCCCCCCCCTCCCTCTCCAGTATCTTTTCAAGCCGGTCAGAGATGTCCCGCACCCTAGCACTGGGCAGGCAACATACCATGCGGGACTCTTTATCCTGCTCACAAAGGATACTATCTATCCCCCTGATAATAGAATCCCCTACAACTACAACTTGCCTATTTACTCCCTCCCCTTGAATGGCCTGCTGAACAATGGTGCCTTGGTCAGCTGACTCATCCTTCCTACAGCCCTGTTCGCCATCCACACAGGGAGCAATTGCCTCATACCTGTTGGACAGAGTCAAGGGCTGAGGCTCCTGAGTTCCTGACTGCTGGTTCCCTTTACCTGCCTGACTTGCAGTCACACCCTGCTGTCCCTGGCCACTGGCAGGATTTAAACTACTTACTCTGACAGGTGTGACTGCCTCCTGAAACACAGTGTCCAGGTAAGTCTCCCCCTCCCGGATGTGCCTCAGTGTTTGAAGCTCAGACTCCAGCTCATCAACATCTGAGCCGGAGCTCTTCGAGCAGCCAACACTTACTGCAGATGTGGTCGCTGCAGATCGCAATGGGATCTGCCAGCTCCCACATCAAGCAGCTCAAGCACATCACCTGACCAGCCATCACTAATTAATTAATTAGTTTAATTTACGTTTACGAGTTTAGCTGTGTTTTTTTTTAAGTTGGGGCAGATTTGCTATCAACCACCCAGATCACAGCTTCCCTCTGACGTCACTTTTGGGAAACAAACTGGAAAACAGGAAGTTCCCGTTAGGTTTTTTTACTCACAGAGACTGCTCCTCCTCCTCCGAACGGCTCCCGAAATTAGGCCCGAAGAAAGAGAGAGAACAAAACAGTCGGGAAAAAGCACCTTCTCCCACTCTTCACCGAATTACCTCACTGCACCAAATTACCAAATTCTCACTCGGTCTGTATCTCTCTCACTCAGGCTGTGTGTCCTTGACCTGCGCAATGCATCGTGTTTGCAGTTGTTCCAAAAAGCAACAAAGACGCAGAATGTGTCTGACTGGAAAAATATGCAGAAGAATATCTTGCTGAAGAGACCCACAGCAAATCAAATCTTCACCCGATACCAAGAAACAAAACAGAAACAGAGTAAAGGAGAGAGGTATAGAGAGAAAGGGGAAGAGAACGTTTAAGGCGAGAGTAGATTTCACACCACTCACTTCCACCTTACTGCAGCAAGCACATTGTTTTTATCTTCCAGGATTTATGCTGTTAGAAATACCTTAGACCCAGTTTCCTCTGAAGAAGAAGTTACATGATTCATTCCACCGTTCGAATGAAAAGCAAGAGCAGCACGGTGGCGCAGTGGCTAGCACTGTTGCCCCACAGCGCCGAGTTTTCAGGTTCGATCCCGGCTCTAGGTCATTGTCCGTGTGGAGTTTGCACATTTTCCCGGTGTTTTCATTGGTTACGCCCCCACAACCCAACGATGTGGAGGGTCGGTGGATTGCCACGCTAAATTGCCCCTTAATTGGAAAAACATTAATTGGGTGCTGTAGACATATTTTTTAAAGAATGGAGAACAGTTCATAAAATGTCCCAGAAATTCAAAGCATTAAAAAGATCACTTTTATTGGGTGTGAGAGTTTCTGGTTAGGACAGAATTTATTGCCCATCCCGAGTTGTCCTTCAGAAGGTTCTGGTGAGCTGCTTCCTTGAATCGTTGCAGGCCGTGAGGCTTGGGTACACCCAACGTGCTTTTAGGGAAGAAGCTAAATGATTTTTCCCCCATTACTGTGGCGGGAGGTTTATATGGTTCCAAGTGGGAATGGTGAGTGATTTGGAGGGGAAATTCCAGTTGGTGATTGTCCTAAGTAGGGGCTTTTCTAGTTCTTCAAAACGATAGTGGTCTGAGGTCTGGAAGGTGCTGCCGAAGGAACAATTGCCTGAGGATCTTTGTGGAGTTATTGCGGTGCATTTCGGGATGTCTGTGGCGGAGGGATTGAATGCCTGTGGCAGGAGGAGCAATCAAGCGCACTGCTTGGTCCGGGATGCTTTCGAACTACCTGAGTGTTCTTGGAGATCTGGGGAACAGCGCTTCACGTGGACAAAAATGGATTAATCAATTAGCCTGAGTAAACAATCTTGTTCCGAAATTTCAAAAAATGTATAATAGATAATCGTTAATGCTCTTTTCCTCCATTTAGGTGGTGAGTCATTGACCAAGTGTGACAGGTCAGTTATTGTACAGAGCTGGAATCGAACTCGGGTTTCTGCAGCGCGAGGCCAGAAAGTAAACACGTGGCATAGGCTGCTTTTTAAAACAGATCAATGCAGCCTCTAACAAAATACACCGACTTCTAATTATAAATGTGCTGCTGCTTTTATTTATGCACCGCACATGTTTTGGAAATTTGAAAAACGCCAGGCAGCGCCCACGGTGAGACAGGTTCGAACTTACTCGAAAGTTGATGCTGCGAAGTAACCAGTGAGCTGAAGCGGACGCTGACGTCAAGCACGGACACATTGTATATAAAGGATTACCGTGATCAAACTCGCCGTGGTGGGTAGCATTGAGGGGAAACTCCAGATGTCGCTGCACATCACCTCACAGCCAGACGTGACCAAAACTTTAAAAGTGCGTGAAGTACCGTCGAAGGACATTCATTTCGTTTAACCTCAGCGGCTCTTTAGATTAGCGATACATTCAATCCCACTCGACCGACCTTTCCCCAGAGGCATGCATTTGATTGCTGTTGTTTCTCGCATTGCAATTTGAAAGTCACTGTTGTATCTGCCTCCGCCAATCTCACAGGCACCAATATGGTCGCCTTCCTTAATTGTAATTACGTTTTGCTCCAGAGTCGCCGGGTATCTCTCGATATCGCCACAAGGTACAAAACCAAATACTGATCAAATACTCGATACACCAGTTAGTAAGGTCAAACTCAATGGTCATTTATTTACCCACAGTCAAATATACTCATGCATAAAACAAAAAAATAACTATCCCTACTGCTAAATCCTATACTTGGCTTCGAGCGCCCACTTGGTCAGAGGAACAATGGCAGTTGTTCGGTTCTGAGGCTGCTGGGGACTAAATATCTCGCGGTTCTGTGTATGGCAGGGGTGGGAATCATTCACGGCCTATGTGGTAGGGGTCAGGGGGGTAGCGGCCGGGCGCCACTGAAGGGATCCAGCTAAGATCCAGGTGAACATTAAGGTTGTCTTCATCTTTCCATCTTTCTGTCTTCTTCTTTGTCTTTCTCTGGGGTTCCTGAGGTTCTGGAGTTCTATGGACACAAGTGTAATATCTGTTATTATCTTGCTTAAGATAGCGTATGTCTGTCTGTCTGTCCTTTGTTGCCAATAACCCATTATGATTGGTCACCATCTGTGACTCACTCATTTTTTAAATTGTTAAACCAAATATTTGGGACAAGACATCCGAGAAAAATACTGACATAGTGCGAGCTGTCTCGCAGTCTGTGTGATCTACTATCCCAGTGTATGAGGATGTAAATAGCACACGGAAGCAACCTAAGGGTCGCGAAAAACAAACAAAAGAATTTCGAACTGAAAGTGCAAAAATGGGTTGCGTATGGGTGGGAATGGGTGGAAATGGGTGGAATCCCTGGGTAGGACTGATCAGTGTCGTTTGTGCTCTACCCGAGCGTAGTTGACGAGGGAGGAGTGGGGTGGGGGTTCCCTCAGGCAGGGCGGGGACCAGTGCCGTTTCTCCACTGCCTGACCGACCGGCAAGAAAGGGCAAGAATGTGGTCATCGTGGGGGGGGGGGGGGGGGGGGGGCTGCCTCTCGTGATCGAATCAGGAGAGTAGCTATGAGTGGTGTCTGTCGACAAACTTGTTCCTCTGTACGGTTGTCTGTCGACAAACTATTTCCTCTGAACGGTTGTCGGGGAAAAACTTGTTCCATTGTCAGTCATTGGACGTCAAAAGGGTGGTGGCATGGGGCCATGAAAAACTTTCACATTTCCAAACTAACATGTACATTAAACGAACAAACATACAACAAACATGGTGCAGGTTCCATCAGAAAGGACACCGTTTCTCTCCATCGGTTCCTTTTTTTCCCCCATCATCTGGACACCTCATTGCTCAGTAGCGAACAGGGTGGCAAAGAGATTCGGTTGGTGGGAGTTAGACTCCAGGTCATCATCTTCTCCAGGCTGCCATACTCTTGACTGGAGTAGTTTGGCTGAAGCTGCTTGGGCTGAATTGGGGTCTATCTCATGAATCCGGATGAGCCTGAACGAATTGTCGCGGTGACCGAATCATGTGTCGAGGTTGAGTTTTAGGTTATAATCCTTAACCGTCTGGTGGTGGGTCTGGGTCAGGGGCTTTGATGTATGTGACTTCGAAGGGGTCACTGGAATCATGCTCGGATTCGCTGGGAGTGGGGCCTGGTGCGGGGGTATAATCATAACGTGGGGTGCTGTGGCTGTCGTCATTGCTGTCGCTATTACTGTCGCTGCTGGTTGAAGGAAGGGAAAGGCAGAATAGTGCCTCTGGGGGTGGAGTTGAAGTCGTGTCTGAGGACGGGCTGGACTGGCTGGGGGAGGGTAGGAATACGTAATCTTTGGGCAGGGCGTGCTCGCGTGCTGCTGCGAGCAAGATGTGGTGTGAATGGTTGTCCTGCGAGCCATAAGCCTTAAGCTGGTTTATGTGGAACCACACACACTTGCCATTGCGATATGTGATTTTGTATACCGAGGGTCTTACTTTGTCCGAAATAGAGTACGGTCCGGAAAATCTGGGGGAAAGGAATGAACTGGCGTTGTATAGCGAAAGCATCACTTGCTGCCCGACTGCAAACTCGGTGGCGTGTACCTTTTTGTCGAAACAAGCCGTGATTTGTTTCTTCCTGGTCCCAAGTCTCACAGCTACAGCCAGTTGGGCTGCCTTAATGTTCTCAAGTAACTGCTGTGCAACATTTTCATGTGTGAGGGGGGTGACTGCGGGGCTGGCCAAATCCAGTCCTAATAAATACACTGTCCCTTTAATGGGGCGTTCGGTCATGAAAGTGTGTGTGTGTGGGGGGGGGGGGGGGAGGTGGGGGGCGGGGGTGGTATCCTGTGGACGTGGATAACGTGTTTCTTATGAACATTAAAGCAAATGGGATAACTGAATCCCAGGTGCTCATGTTCTGTTGTACCATTTTCCTGAGGCTGGCTTTTAGAGTTCTGTTCATCCTCTCTACAATGCCGCTTGACTGGGGGTGGTAGGCTATGTGAAATTTTTGCCTGATTCCGAAAATTGAGAGGACGTTTTTGATTACTCGTCCTACAAAATGGGAGCCTTGATCGGATTCTATACTGCGTGGGAGGCTCCATCTTGTAAAGATGTGCTGTGTTAGTATTTTAGCTGTTGTCTTGGCCGTTTTCGTTCTGGATGGAAAAGCTTCCACCCATTTTGTGAAGGTGTCGATGACCGCCAACACATACTTATAACCATTTCTGCAGGGGGTTAGGGGTCGTATGTAGTCTATCTGCAAATTCCTCCAGGGGCCGTTGGGTGGGTGTGACTAAGCTGAGCCTTGCTTGCATATGTCCGGATTGTTCTGGGCACAGATCAAGCAATTTTAGATGTAGTGAGGTGGAGGGAGGGTGTGAGTTTGTGCAGACCAGGAGGTGAATGGACATTTGTCATGATGCCCCTTAAATGTCACTATCGTCCCTGCTTCCACCACCTCCTCCGGTAGCGAGTTCCAGGCACCCACTACCCTCTGTGTAAAAAACTTACCTCGTACATCCCCTCTAAACCTTGCCCCTCTCACCTTAAACCTATGCCCCTTAGTAATTGACCCCTCTACCCTGGGGAAAAGCCTCTGACTATCCACTCTGTCTATGGCCCTCATAATTTTGTATACCTCTATCAGGTCGCCCCTCAACCTCCGTCGTTCCAGTGAGAACAAACCAAGTTTATTCAACCGCTCCTCATAGCTAAAGCCCTTCATACCAAGCAACATTCTTGTAAATCTCTTCTGCACCCTCTCTAAAGCCTCCACATCCTTCTGGTAGTGTGGCGACCAGAATTGAACACTATAGTCCAAGTGTGGCCTAACTCAGGTTCTATAAAGCTGCAACATGACTTGCCAATTCTAATACACAATGCCCCGGCCAATGAAGGCAAGCATGCCGTATGCCTTCTTGACTACCTTCTCCGCCTGTGTTGCCCCTTTCATTGACCTGTGGACCTGTACACCTAGATCTCTCTGACTTTCATTACTCTTGAGGGTGCTACCATTCTCTGTATATTCCCTACCTGCATTAGACCTTCCAAAATGCATTACCTCACATTTGTCCGGATTAAACTCCATCTGCCATCTCTCCGCCCAAGTCTCCAAACAATCTAAATCCTGCTGTATCCTCGGAGAGTCCTCATCGCTATCCGGAATTCCACCAACCTTTGTGTCGTCTCCAAACTTACTAATCAGACCAGTTACATTTTCCTCCAAATCATTTATATATACTACAAACAGCAAAGGTCCCAGCACTTATCCCTGCGAATACCACTGGTCACAGTCCTCTAATTAGAAAAGCATCCTTCCATTGCTACAGTCAGTCAGCCCTGTAGAAACATACATGCTTTCTGAAAGAATATCATGTGGTGGGAGGGGGGTGGGTAATATTCCGGGTAGGTGACGACAAATGTTACTGCTGTTTATTAGACATTCTGAGCGCTGATGTCACTGGATAGGTTCAATGTTCTTACCTCCAGCACCTGCCCTTGATTGTTCTCCATAGGATTGCAACATCCGGATTCCCTCACTCCATCATCAATCGAGGATCCGTCTATAAAATGTGTGAGTGGGTTTTTGTGTCTGTCTACTGTTCTCTGGTTTCTACTGTGCTATTCGGGACTACCCCTCCTTTGTTTTGGCAGAATCAGTCCCTTGGGACTAGGTGCTGGCAGAAACTGGCATTCTCGCGCTTCCCCGGCATTACTGATATCTGCCAGGAAAGTGGGTTGAATACTTCTGTTAACGGGAGTGGCCTAACCTTGTAACGTGGCTTTGTGATTCTAACTAACAATTCCATCGTTTATTCGTCCATCTAATAATAATTTGAGGGGTGTCAGTTCTGCTAAAATAGTTAGTGGATTGAGGCCAAATATATAGGTAAAAAGTTGGATTGTCCCGGAAACTGCCAGTAGGTGGCGTTCAATTGTGGAATATTCCTGCTGTATGGGGCCGAAGGGCGAGGACGCAGAAGCAGCCTGTCCCAGCCTCCCGGGCCTTTCCTGTAATAGACCGGCAGAGATAGTAGCGTCCATCGCCGCCATGTGAATGTCAAAATGCAATTCTGGATTTGGGGTCTGTACGTCTGGCGCCTTTTTAGTTCGGCTGTCGCCTTTTTAGTTCAGGAATGACCTGTGTGAATAGCACTGTCCGATTCCAAGGCGTGTCCTTTGTTTGGTAAAACAGACAACGGTGAAGCTTTTTGTTCCAAAACTGTCCATGTGGTTTAGACAATATCATAACAGTCCTAAAAAACAATCTTTAGTATTTCAAATCGGGGGTAAAGGGAATTGTCAGGTGGTCTATAGCTTTTTCCTTTCTATCTCTCGATTTACACAGGTCAGCATGGCGGCTAAGATTGTGATCCTAGAATTTTGGTTTAACCTTTTGTCCCAGGATGGCGGGAAGTCCTGGCGAATCATCGAGGATATCTCAGTGTTCCTCTCTCCTTACGTTTTGGAGGAGAAGGGCGTCGACATACTGAGCTAAAATTTCCGGTTCGGATTATGGGAATATTGTGAAATCCCTGCGGTGTATATGCAGGTGTACTGTTGACCCAGGAAAGTGAAAGGAAATTTGTATTGGCGTTTCCTTAAGGAAACTGCCCAAAATCTATTACTGATATCTTAAACAGTAACATTTCGGGCTTGTGTAGTTCGTTATTTCCAAAGCTCGGGATTGCTCACGACAGCGGGGAGGTCACAAGGGCTGTGTTATTCAGTTTTCGGTCGTCGATAGTTAGAGGCCAGGACCCTTCCGGCTTCTTTACTGGTCAGATAGGCCTATTCTTTGCTGAGACTACGGGAAGCTGGACACCCTGCCCCACTAATCCGGAAATTACTTTCGGCACATGTTCTCCTGATTGTTTGGGAAAACAACATGACTTCTGAGCTTTGGTCCAGCCCCTCTCCAGCGACCTCTCCTGACATTCCGCACTGTCAGAATTGAGTTGGGTAGAAACCGGCTCTCGATTCCAGAGCACATGTTACACCGAGAGATACCCTGACATTTTGCCCGGCTGAACGCGCAGTTGGCTCACGGTACACATTTGGTCCATGGATATTCACGCATAAATTGTGGATGATGCTTTTAACTCTCCATCCATTTGTCAAACAATGCAATTTGCTGTTTTGAAGGATAAATTAAACTTTCTCATTCGATCGAAATCTAAGATGTGTTCGGTGCTGGAGATAAATCATTCAAGATAGCAGAATGGAAAATAAATATGTCTTCCTATCTAAACTCCAAAGGGCCAGTTTCTCCACTTTGTTGCAAATGGGCGTTGAAACCGCTCAGCATGAATTTCCTTTCAATGCACCATTCAATTCGGGGAGATCTGCTGGTGTTAAGTGTGGGACGGGACCCTCCACCATCCCATAGACATTTGCTGGATGCCTCCTACCCAACGCTCACTAGGAAACGCCCTATATTCTCAAATTTGACGCTCCCACCCTGCAGAGGCCTGACACCGTCATTGAGTGCATAGCGGGGGGGGGGGGGGGGGGGCGGGGAGATTGAGTCAGAAAACTGCGCCCCTCAAAACTATGGAGATTCTTCTTTCGTGCATATTGGTGCCGTGCGAGCTCCTGCCGGCCCGTCCAATGGCTGGTGAGTTTCCTCGGGCCCTTGTGAATATTGGGTAGGTTCGCGAGAGTCTGGGAAAGAGGTTACGGAGTCGGTCACAATTATACCTCCGGCCGGTTGACGCTAATCCTGGTCTTTTCGATGGCGCGGGGTTTCTCCTGCTTGTGGGTCCACCACTGATCTCATCTGGACCACGTTTCTCGGGATAGGGAGGGGAATGCACCTTTATTAGTATCTCTCTGTGTCCTCCGTCATGTTTCCAGATAGCCCTGTGTCCCTGAATTGGAACAACAACATTTTGCCGGTTTGGAGGCGATCCCGGTGTCCTGAGCTTCCCTTTGCCGTGCTCGGGTTAAATGGTGAAGGGGCCAGGTCACAGTGTGTCTTGAGTCAGGAGAGTCAACAGATTCCCAAGCTTTCTGGCCATCTTGGGCTGCATGTGAGACGAACGCATTAGTCAATCTGGTATCATTTGTGGTGCGCATATCTTGTCACAAAGAATAATTGTGTCCCGAATTGTTGATCTCTCGAAACTCACCACAGTTGGCATTACAGAGATTGCTACAGTGATTATCATTCTCTCCTTTCTTGTTATTCTTGTTCACTGTACACACCTCAATTCCTCGGCGTCACTGTGATACCCATGGCTGATTGTTAGATTTTAGTCAATGTCTGATGCAAATCCTGTCTCATTGAAAATAGTTAATTGCACCTGCTTTCTCACTGCTCAGGTTGTTATTATTCCCTCAAGGACATTAGTGAACCACCTGGATTTTTACGACAATCGAAAAAGTTTTCATGACCACCAATCGGAATTTATTTCCAGATCTTTATTGCATTCAATCTCTCCGAATGCCCTGGTTGAATTCAAACCCAGACCCCAGAGCATTTCCCTGGATCCCTCAATTACTACTACCTGCTATTTTAGGGAGTGGAAATCGGATTAGTCTCCCTGGACCCAAATTGTTTCCCTTGAGGGATTCCATTTTCTGTAAAACGAGACTCCTTTCAAAGAGTTCTACCATAATCTCTTTGACAGCATCGCTTTGACAACTGAGAGAGATCAGCGGCTCCAGACGGTGCGAGGGGAGAGATTGAAATCTGAGATTCGCAGCCTGGAATGTTACAACAATGGCTGTGAATGTGAGAACAATGGATTGGAATGATACAACAATGCTTCCGAATCTGACAACTGTGGGTAGAATTGTTCCATCAATGGATGAGAATCTGGAAACAATCCAAGTTGGCCAGAATCTGAGAACAAAACACTGGAATGTTCCGACAGTAAACAGGGGTTTATTCGGCGCGCTTTACCAACTTTCTACATTGTATAAATGGATGTCATTGGAAAAACGGATCTATTTCACACTCCAGATCATTCAGGCGGGTTACTATCCCTTCCTTGCTGTTTTCGGTGTGCCTGGTCAGTAACTATATCTCTATTAATTTTACAATTCATTGTTTAACACGGGATTTTGTTGTAATTGATATTTGGTTGTGAAAATGCATTTTGTGAAGTTCAATCTGAAACACCTTTACCTCTCCATCAATCTAATTTCACTGATCTGTCCAATGTCTGAGCCTTAAAATAATATAGTTCACAATCTCTGCAATTGCTTTCACATGGTGGAGAGTTCCGAACTCACGTCATTTCCAGGACCAAAACTGTATAATATCATCTCCAAAATATCACTTCCCCAATTCTGACTTAGAGACCCCTTCACATATTCTCAAATGTGTCTTTCCTAAAGTCGGACTCGAGAACTCCAATGCCATCAGCGGAACACTTCAGATGACCAAACTCTGCAGCGCGCTGAAAATCCCTGCCTCTGTTCAATCACCATACTGATGCATGACGTGGAGATGCCGACGTTGGACGGGAGTGGGCACAGTAAGAAATCTTGCAACACAAGGGTAAAGTCCAACAGTTCTGTTTCGAATCACTAGCTTTCGAAGTGCAGCTCCTTCCTTAGGTCCTTCCTCACCTGTCGTAGGAGCTGCGCTGCGAGATAGTGATTCGAAACAACCTGTTGGACTTTAACCTGCTGTTTTCAGACTCTTTTCTGATGCAAGCATTGCGCACATATATTCCCTTTCGCGCTGCTCATTGACCTTTTCCATATTTCTGCAACATCTATCCACTGAAGGCTGTTCTTTCCACCTTTTTGACGTAAATTGACATATAAAGATATATCTTCATTGTGGCAATCTCCGGCGCACTCTGCCAACAGGAGCCTGCGCTGAGATTGTTACGAGAGTGCTTTAGAGCTGGGTAAAATACAGCAAGTTCAAGTGGTGAGTTCTAACGGGTTCTAAGGGGGTAACTAGTAATTAAACTGATCTTCAATTGAAAGCTAAATTAGCCCTCAAATCGGGTAATTGAAAGCTACTCGTTTGGCGAGTTGTATTCCTGAAACAGGATTCAGCTGAGTTACACTCAACTGTATCTGTTGGATTGTGCAACTGGTTTAATTCTGTTTCCAGAGCATTGGATATTGAGGCCGATAAACAGGGAAGACAATCAGTATTGTTTGTCTGCACTGTTTGGCAGTACTGTTTTTCTGCACTGTGAGTGCTACATGGCAGGGCGAGAGTGCTTGACAGTTGGGTGGAAAACACGGAGTTGGGTGAAATTGGCTGAAGGTGAAACGGAAATATCGGACGCAGAGCTGAGCAGGAGATTATCGAACAGACCTTGGGAATGTAAAGCGGTTTCATGATTCACTGACACATTCTTCCGACTTGGGGGACGGGGGGCATGAAGAGTGTCATCACAGGAAGGTGTGATTTCCTTGGCGAATAAGGAATCTGTTCAAATTTGAAAATCCATTTGAAATTTCTTGTTATATATTGTCTTCATATTGAGGTAATGGGGAAATATTAAAAATGCTTTAAATGTTAAAAACATTTAAATTATATTTTTAAAATGAGAGCTTGAGGGGGGGGGGGTGTTCTTCCGGCATGATATAAGAGCTGATGTGCCCCATTGTGGTATCTAGTGACCACATGTGTAGTAAGTGTTGGTTGCTCGAGGAACTCCGGCTCACAGTTGATGAGTTGGATTCTGAGTTTCAGGCGTTGCGACAGATCAGTGAGGGGGAGAGGTACCTTGTGTTCCAGGAGGTAGTCCCACCAATTAAGCGGCAATTTAGCATGGCCAATCCATCGATCCTGCACATCTTTTGGTTTTGGGGGCAAAACCCACGCAAACACAGGAAGGATGTGCGAACTCCACACAGAGAGCGTCCGAGAGATGGGATCGAACCTGGGACCTCGGCATCGTGAGGCAGTAATGCTAATCACTGTGCCACGTGCTGTTCTTTGTCAATGGTTTTACTGAAATCCATGAAAATAACATCCACCGCCCTCCCCTCATGAATCATCTTTGTCACCTCCTCAAAAAACCTTGAGCAACTTGGTGAGGTGCGACCTCCCCTTCACAAAACCATGCTGTCTATCTCAAATTAGCCCATTTCTTTCCAAATGAGGATCAATCCTGTCGCTGAAAATACTGTCCAATAATTTACCTACAGGCGACGCGAGGCTCAACGCCGTATAATTTCCTGGATTATCGCTGCTGCCTTTCTCAAACAGCGGTAACACGTCAGCTATTCTCCAGTCCTGTGGTATCTCACTAGTGGCCAATGAGGACACAAAGATGTCAGTTAATGCGCTAGCTATTTCCTCCCTTGCTTCCCTCAGTATTCTGGGGTAAACACATCCGGCCAAGGAGACGGATCTACTTTAATATATTTTAAAAGACCCAATACTTCCTCCTTTTTGATTTGAACATGGCCCAGACTATCCACACACCTCACCCAAGAATCGTCTTCCACAAAGTCCTTTTCTTGGTGAACACTGATGAAAAGTACTCACTTAGAACCCGTCACGTCCTCTTGTTCAACATATAGATACCCCACTCACTTCAACCGGTCCAATCCTTTTGCTGGTCAGCCTTTTTTTTCCGCACGAATCAGATGCTTTGGGATTCACGTAAATCTTCCTTGCCAAGTGATTTCATGATCATTCCTCGCCGTCCTAATTTCCCTCTTAATCACCTTCCTACTTTCTCTGCACTCCTCTATAAAGCATCGAGGTTTTCATCACAATGAATTCCCATCAGCCAATAGCGTCTGTGTCCTTTCCAAAGCAATCACCTAGGAATGTTACTGGATTCGGTGACATATTTCATACAATCATAGAATTCACTGTGCAGAAGGAGGCCATTCGGCCCATAGAGTCTGCACCGGCCTTGGAAAGAGCACGCTACCCAGACTCACGCCTTCAGCCTATCCCCGTAACCCAGTAATCGCACGAAACCATTTTGGACATTATGGTCAATTTAGAATTGCCAATATACCTAACCTGCACATCTTTGAGGAAAGTGCAGCATCCGGAGAATAAAATCCATGCTGACACGGAGAGAACGTCACGACTCCGCACAGACAGTGACCCCAAGCCGGCAATCGAACCTGGGCCTGGAACTGTAAAAGAACAGTACCAACCACTGTATACCGTGCCGACATAATATTCGAACCGGATCAATAATCGTTCTGTCAAACTAACGTTTTTCTCTCCATCCAGATGCAGAATTTCACTGTTTATTTTGCTTCCCTCCAGCTAATGTAGCTACGATTGTGACCCTGACTCTTCGGAATTGTGGACTCTCCAGATGTGTCACTCGCTACCTGCTGGCCATGGCAGCAGCAGATCTACTGGTCATTATTATCGATCTAATATTCAGACACATCCCGATTGTTTACTGGGAGCGGTTTTATTTCCTGTGGTCTATGCCTGTGTGTAATATCCATGCTGTCTTTCTTTATGCAGCTACGGACTGTTCTGTCTGGTTTACTGTGGTTTTCACCATTGATCGATTTGTGGCCATTTGTTGCCAGAAGCTGAGCAATAAATATTGCACTGAGAAAGTGGCTGCTGTGGTTCTCGGAACAGTGGCTGTGCTGAGCTGTTTCAAAAACATTTTTTGGTACTTTATGTTGTCAGACTCGTACTCGATTAGAAACAAACCCATCTTTTGTATTATAACATTCGCCACTCAATTATCTCCTGTTTGGATAGCCATCGAGTTTCTGCATCACATTGTGACCCCGTGTGTCCCATTCGTCCTGATTCTGTTGCTTAATGTTGCAACCATCAGACACATAGTGGTGAGCAGTAAAGCCCGCAGCCGACTTCGGGCAAACAATGCTGCGAAGAGTTCCAGAGACCCAGAGATGGAGAGTCGAACAAAATCAATCATATTGCTGTTCGTTATCTCGTTGAATTTCATCCTGTTATGGACAGTTTTAATGGTGTATTCTATATGGAGACGGACATATTACTTGATAGATGATTCTGCATTGATGAGTGATGTTGTTCTGGAAATTGGCTTCATGTTGCAGCTTCTGAGCTGCTGCACAAACACTTGTATATATGCCGTGACCCAAACTATTTTTAGGGTGCAGTTGACGAATTTACTGAAATATCCATTTGTTTCGATTTTTCGATGCATTCAGAGATGTTCAGAAATGAATAATTGACAATTTGGAGAAATTAATTGCTTGTTTCAATTTCCCCATCGCTGTCGTTGGGAGAGAGCGGACCGGAAGTACTCCCATGGGAAAAAAGTCGGGGGACCCACTGTCACTGTCGCAACATTAGCAGGTGTTGCTCTCTTTGGTTGGCTCTGAATCTGACGGTCAATATGGTCGCCTTCCTTAATCCGAATTATGTTTGCTCTAGAGTATCCAGGTATCTTTCGAGACCGCCACAACTTTCAAACCCGAATACTGATCAAAGAGTCGGTGCACCAGTTAGTTAATTCAAAGTCAATATTATGTATTTACACACACAGTAATATCTACTCATGCACGAAATAATACAGATTAAACCATCAGGACTGCTAAATCCTATAATTAGCTTCGGGCGCCCACTAAGTCAGAGGAACAATGGCCGTTGTTCGGTTCTGAGGCTGCTGGGGTCGAAGTGGTGAAGGGGAAACAGCTAAGGTCGCCCGTCTGGTAGCGAGCGTTGACCTTGGACTTACTTGCTTCTGGTACAGCTGGTGGACGGGTTTCTCCGCTGTGAGAGTCAAGTCGAAGAGAGCAATACTCACTTGGGGCCTTCTTCTTATACCTGAAGGGGCTTTGCCCGCTTTTGGGTGGGCCTAGAACTTGGCCCCAATCAATTGGGCCATATCTTCATCACTCGTATTGATCTTGACCAATAAAGGGGTGGGTGCCCTAATGGCTGGGCATGTCCTAGGTGGCCGTTGGCATGCTTTGTTTTCTGCTTTCGGTTTGGGGAACTGGCGCCGCGAAGTCTGGGGCCGGTTCGGTTACTTATGTACCTTCCTTTGTTCCCGGAGATGGGTCAACTATATACTACTGTGTCTGGGAGCTACTTTTCCAATATGCAGACAGGCTCTGTGCCTGCTTGTTTTCTTACAATTGTCCATTTTCCCCTGCAATCTTTGCAAACGTCCATTTTGTATTCTGGAAGTGGCCATTCCAGATGGTTACACCCCTTCCTTGTGATCCTCAACACGAAGCGTGAAGGAGCAAATAACCGCGTCGTCTTCATTCTCTTCCTAAGTTGGGCACCCGTAAGCACGTCATAGGCTCTACCCTGCTCTGTCCTATGAATTGCAACTTGTACCTAAATTATTTATGTCCATACATCGTTATAAAATTCTACGCGGCGCTATGACAATCAGGCATGCATTACAAAATAAAAAAACTGTAACCTCTAACTATCCTTAAATGAACTGTCCTTACTCCTACAATCAAAATAATTTACCACATTTTTAACTGTACAAATAGCAGCAACAGAGGGCTCTCTGGCTTGGCCGTCAAGCACAGGGTTTTACATTTATTTTTATTGGAACGAACAAAACTCATACAAAAAACATCGAGGCACTTTAATTCACTTAAAGGGGTTGGAGGGTTTGTTGAAGTCCGAAAATAGGGGATCTGAGGACGTATATCGGAGTGCTACTGCGGGAGGCTTTCCTCCGCCATTTCCTCAGTCTTAGAGACTGAACGACACTGCAGACTATTGCAAGTACTAATAGTGATTCCACAAAGTAGGATAGGGAATACCAGGTGATGAACCAGTCACACCAGGTCGGTGTATCGGTAACTATCTCGGGGTTTAGTGTATGGCAGGGGTGGGAAACATTTACGGCCTGCGATCAGAGGGGGGGGGGGGGGGTAGCCTCTGCGCGCACCTGCAGGGATCCCGCTAAGATCCAGCTGTAGAGCATGATGTTTGTCTTCATCTTTCCTTCTTTCTGTCTCCTTCTTTTCTTCTTCTGAGGTTCCTGAGGTTCCAATGTTCTATGGACACAAGCATAATATCTGTTATTATCTTGCTTAAGATCTCGTATGTCTGTCTGTCTCATCTCATCGTTGCCTAATTGCCAATTACTTATTATAATTGGTCACCATCTGTGACTGCCTTATTTTTTTTAAAAACAGGTATTTTGGAAAAGATATCCGAGAAAAAACAGACACAGTGCGAGCCGTCCCGCAGCCTGTGTAATCTACCATCCTAGTGTTCGAGTATGTAAGTAGCATTTCGAAGTAACCAAAGGGTTGCAATAAACAAAAAAAAGAGTTTTGAACTTAGAGAGCAAAAATGGGGTGCGTATGGGCCGCGGCGGGAAAGAATGGGTGAAAACCCCGGGTAGGACGGTGACCAGTGCCGTTTGTGCTCTACCCGAGCGCAGCTGACCAGAGGGGGGTCCTCAGGCAGGGCGGGGACCAGTGCTGTTTCTCCACTGTCTGAGCGACTGGCAAGTACGGAACGAATATGTGGTCGTCGTGGGGGCTGCCTCTCTTGATTACCTTCATATCAGGAGAGTAGCTATGATTGGTTGTCTGCCGACAAACTAGTTCCTCTGAACGGTTGTCTGTCGACAAACATGTTCAATTAACTGCCAGTGGGCCTTAGAAGAGTGGTGGCGGGGGCCATGAAAAACTTTAAATGGGCAAACAACATTTAACATTCACAATAACAAACAAACATTCAGTACAAACATGGTGCAGGTTCCATCAGAAAGGACACCGTAACTCTCCATCGGTTCCTTTTTACCATCATCTGGACACCTCATTGCTCAGTAGCGAACAGAGCCGCAAAGGGATTCGTTTGGTGGGAGTCAGACTCTATGTTAGCATCTTCTCCCGGCTGCCATATTCTTGACTGGAGTAGGTTTGCTAAATCTGCGGTGGGCTAATTGGGGTCCATCTCATCGTTCCGGATGAGCCTGATCGAATTGTCTTTGCGCCAAAATTTTGGTATCAAGGTTGGAGCTGCTAGGTTTTAATCCATAAACGCCGGACGGTGGGTCTGGGTCAGGGGCTATAACGTATGTTATCTTGAAGGGGTCGCTGGAATCATGTTAGGTATCGTGGGATTCGGGTCTAGTGCAGGGGTGTAATCGTAGCGTGGTGTGCTGGGGCTGTCGCTAACGCTATCGCTGTCGCTGCTGGTTAAAGGAAGGGAGAGGTGGAGTCATGCCTCTGCGGGTGGAGTCGAAGTCGTGTCTGAGGACGGGCTGGACTGGTTGGGGAGGATCATTCGTGGGAGCGGCGTGCTCATCTGCTGCTGCAAGCAAGATGTGGTGTGCATGGTTGTTCTGCGAGCCACAAGCCTCAAGCTGGTCTATGTGAAACCACGCATACTTGCCATTGGGACGTGTGCAGAGGGGCTGACTTTGTCAGAGATGGAGTACGGTCCGGACAATTTGGGGGAGAGAAATGAACTGGGGTTGTATAGGGATAACATCACTTGCTGCCTTACAGCAAACTCTGTGGCGTGTACCGTTTTATCAAAGCAAGCCCTGCTTTGCTTCTTCCCTGTCCCAAGTCTAACAGCTGCTGCGAGCTGTGCTGCCTTCACATTATCATTAATCTGCTGGACTGACTTTTCATGCGTGAGGGCGGTGACTGTGGGGCTGGCCAAATGCAGTCCTAATACATTTTCTGTCCCTTTCATGGGGCGTCCGGTCATGAGGGTGTGGGGGGTGTCTCCTGTGGACGTGGATACCGTGTTTCTTATGAACATCAGTGCAAAGGGGAGAACTGAGTCCCAGGTTCTATTGTGCTGTTGCACCATTTTCCTGAGGGTGGCTTCCAGAGTTCTGTTCATCCTCTCAATGTGCTTGATTGGGACTGGTATGCTATATGAAACTTTTGCTTTATTCCGACATTTGTGAGGACGTTTTTCATCACTCGTCCTGTAAAATGGGAGCCTTGATCGGACTCTATACTGCGTGGTGGCCCCATCTTGTAAAGATGTGCTGTGTTAGGATTTTAGCTGACGTTTTGGCAGTGTTTGTTCTGGATGTAAAAGCTCCCACCCATTTTGTGAAGGTGTCGATGACCAGCAGCACATACTTAAAACAATTTCTGCAGGGGGGGAGGGGTCCTATATAATAGGGGTGTGACTTAGCTGAGATTTTCTTGCATGTCTGCCCGGATTGTTCTGGGCACAGATTAAGCAATTCTCAATGAAATGAGTCACATAGGTTTTTAAATCAGGCCACCAGCAGAAAGGTCTGAGGTGGGCTAGGGTGGGTTCAATGCCCTGGTGCCCATGATTGTCATGGAACTGGCAAATAATTTGGTTCTTGTCCTGGCTAGGGAATACATAAATGCCGTCTTTTAAAATCACACCGTCATGTATGGTTTTCGTTTAATCTTATCATAAGGGGCTGCGAAATTGCCTTTTAAAACTTTCCCGAGCTTCTCATCTTCTTTTTGAGCCTTTGCCAAATCTTGAATGTTGGTCTGTGAGAGCTGATCCGCGTGGACTGGGGCGCTTTCGGGGGGTTCCAAAAGTGACCATGTCTGGAACCTGCCTTCGGTAGGGCGTCTGCCTTAACGTTACCGGGGGTGGGTGGGGGGGGGGGGGGAAGAACGATGATGACTACGAACTTTAATAATGCCATATTTCCTATCTTGAGCTGTCTCTAGGATATGTAGGAATAATGGGGCTGAGGGTAGAGGCTTTCTGTCAGCGGAAACGAATCCTCTATTTTCCCACAGGGGTAGGAATTCGGTTAAACTGTTGCAGACATATAGACTGTCCGAATATATGTCGGCTGTGGTCGGAAACGAGTCGAGTTGATCTACAATGTGCGCTCTGGCTGCCAGCTCTGCTGCCTGCGAGCCCAAGTGTCCTGGCAATTTCAACGAAATCTCTTCGTGGGGCGTCCCTGTGCGTCCTCTTACGTAAATACAAAAGAACAACAAAGAACAAAGAAATGTACAGCACAGGAACAGGCCCTTCGGCCCTCCAAGCCCGCGCCGACCATACTGCCCGACTAAACTACAATCTTCTACACTTCCTGGGTCCGTATCCTTCTATTCCCATCCTATTCATATATTTGTCAAGATGCCCCTTAAATGTCCCTATCGTCCCTGCTTCCACTACCTCCTCCGGTAGCGAGTTCCAGGCACCCACTACCCTCTGCGTAAAAAACTTGCCTCGTACATCTACTCTAAACCTTGCCCCTCTCACCTTAAACCTATGCCCCCTAGTAATTGACCCCTCTACCCTGGGGAAAAGCCTCTGACTATCCACTCTGTCTATGCCCCTCATAATTTTGTAGACCTCTATCAGGTCGCCCCTGAACCTCCTTCGTTCCAGAGAGAACAAACCGAGTTTATTCAATCGCTCCTCATAGCTTATGCCCTCCATACCAGGCAACATTCTGGTAAATCTCTTCTGCACCCTCTCTAAAGCCTCCACATCCTTCTGGTAGTGTGGCGACCAGAATTGAACACTATACTCCAAGTGTGGCCTAACTAAGGTTCTATACAGCTGCAACATGACTTGCCAATTCTTATACTCAATGCCCCGTCCAATGAAGGCAAGCATGCCGTATGCCTTCTTGACTACCTTCTCCACCTGTGTTGCCCCTTTCAATGACCTGTGGACCTGTACTCCTAGATCTCTTTGACTTTCAATACTCTTGAGGGTTCTACCATTCACTGTATATTCCCTACCTGCATTAGCCCTTCCAAAATGCATTACCTCACATTTGTCCGGATTAAACTCCATCTGCCATCTCTCCGCCCAAGTCTCCAGACAGTCTAAATCCTGCTGTATCCTCAGACAGTCCTCATCGCTATCCGCAATTCCACCAACCTTTGTGTCGTCTGCAAACTTACTAATCAGACCAGTTACATTTTCCTCCAAATCATTTATATATACTACAAACAGCAAAGGTCCCAGCACTGATCCCTGTGGAACACCACTGGTCACAGCCCTCCAATTAGAAAAGCATCCCTCCATTGCTACCCTCTGCCTTCTATGGCCTAGCCAGTTCTGAATCCACCTTGCCAGCTCACCCCTGATCCCGTGTGACTTCACCTTTTGTACTAGTCTACCATGAGGGACCTTGTCAAAGGCCTTACTGAAGTCCATGTAGACAACATCCACTGCCCTACCTGCATCAATCATCTTAGTGACCTCCTCGAAAAACTCTATCAAGTTAGTGAGACACGACCTCCCCTTCACAAAACCGTGCTGCCTCTCACTAATACGTCCATTTGCTTCCAAATGGGAGTAGATCCTGTCTCGAAGAATTCTCTCCAGTAATTTCCCTACCACTGAAGTAAGGCTCACCGGCCTGTAGTTCCCGGGATTATCCTTGCTACCCTTCTTAAACAGAGGAACAACATTGGCTATTCTCCAGTCCTCCGGGACATCCCCTGAAGACAGCGAGGATCCAAAGATTTCTGTCAAGGCCTCAGCAATTTCCTCTCCAGCCTCCTTCAGTATTCTGGGGTAGATCCCATCAGGCCCTGGGGACTTATCTACCTTAATATTTTTTAAGACACCCAACACCTCGTCTTTTTGGATCACAATGTGACCCAGGCTATCTACACCCCCTTCTCCAGACTCAACATCTACCAATTCCTTCTCTTTGGTGAATACTGATGCAAAGTATTCATTTAGTACCTCGCCCATTTCCTCTGGCTCCACACATAGATTCCCTTGCCTATCTTTCAGTGGGCCAACCCTTTCCCTGGCTACCCTCTTGCTTTTTATGTAAGTGTAAAAAGCCTTGGGATTTTCCTTAACCCTATTTGCCAATGACTTTTCATGACCCCTTCTAGCCCTCCTGACTCCTTGCTTAAGTTCCTTCCTACTTTCCTTATATGCCACACAGGCTTCGTCTGTTCCCAGCCTTTTAGCCCTGACAAATGCCTCCTTTTTCTTTTTGACGAGGCCTACAATATCACTCGTCATCCAAGGTTCCCGAAAATTGCCGTATTTATCTTTCTTCCTCACAGGAACATGCCTGTCCTGTATTCCCTTCAACTGACACTTGAAAGCCTCCCACATGTCAGATGTTGATTTGCCCTCAAACATCCGCCCCCAATCTATGTTCTTCAGTTCCCGCCTAATATTGTCATAATTAGCCTTCCCCCAATTTAGCACATTCATCCTCGGACCACTCTTATCCTTGTCCACCAGTACTTTAAAACTTACTGAATTGTGGTCACTGTTACCGAAATGCTCCCCTACTGAAACATCTACCACCTGGCCGGGCTCATTCCCCAATACCAGGTCCAGTACCGCCCCTTCCCTAGTTGGACTGTTTACATATTGTTTTAAGAAGCCCTCCTGGATGCTCCTTACAAACTCTGCCCCGTCTAAGCCCCTGGCACTAAGTGAGTCCCAGTCAATATTGGGGAAGTTGAAGTCTCCCATCACCACAACCCTGTTGTTTTTACTCTTTTCCAAAATCTGTCTACCTATCTGCTCCTCTATCTCCCGCTGGCTGTTGGGAGGCCTGTAGTATACCCCCAACATTGTGACTGCACCCTTCTTATTCCTGATCTCTACCCATATAGCCTCACTGCCCTCTGAGGTGTCCTCTCGCAGTATAGCTGTGATATTCTCCCGAACAAGTAGCGCAACTCCGCCTCCCCTTTTACATCCCCCTCTATCCCGCCTGAAACATCTAAATCCTGGAACGTTTAGCTGCCAATCCTGCCCTTCCCTCAACCAGGTCTCTGTAATGGCAATAACAGTATATGGCAATACCGCAACCAGTATTTCTTTTCCCATTTAAAACTATGGAGGAGCCATCCACATAGGTTATAATGGGTGCACACGTGTCTGTGGGCTGGGGTCTCTGGGGTGTAGTACCTGCTTTCCTGGGAGATCACTTAGGTATCAAGGATCCTGTATTATGTTTAGTGGAGATGATCTCACACCCGTGTGGGGTACCTGCATATTGTAAATTATCGGCTAGGAAAGTGTGGGTCTTGGTTCTTTTAACTGTTATGTCCCGCCCCTGTAAAAGAAGGGTCCAACGCGTTGCGCGGATCTGGCTGACTGTGCCATCCTTAAGTCGACCATCTAGTAGTAGCTGAGTTGGGGTCTGTTCAGTGAGAATGGTGATGGGGTTGGGTCCTGTCATGTCGGCAAAGTATTGTACTGCCCACAAATCTGCGAGCAGGTGCCTTTCGCAGGCAGAAAATCCTTGTTTGACAGGATCTAACACGCATGAGGCGTATACCCCTAAGCGATCATGTCGTTCTTGGAGGAGCACGGCCGAAAGGCTTCGGACGGTGCTTGCTACTTCGAATGGGTACGGGGAAGTGGATATGGGACCTGTAATGCGGAGGCTGTGCTGGGGGCTCTTTTTAAAGCATCCACTGCATCCGTGTTCTGTGGAAGCCATTCCCAAGGCGCTTGTTTCTTGAGAAGTTCGGCAAGGGGCGCTGCTTTTATGGCAAAACCGTGAATGTGGTTTCGGCAGTAGCCAACCAGTCCTAGAAATGACCGGAGGGCTGTTACGTTATGGGGAAGCGGCAATTTGACGATCAAGTCAATTGCCTTTTGCTCGATCACGCGTTTACCATATGTGAGTACTGTACTCAAGTAAATCACGTTGTCATGCAAAACCTGGGCCTTCTTGGAGTTCACTTGACATCCATTCTGTTGTAGGAGTCCGAAAAGTTCGGCGAGAATCGCAATGTGCTCACCCTTTGTGTTCGTCTGTGGTAGCAGATCATCTACATATTGGACCAGACAATCGGGTCGGGAACATTTTGCTAATCCATTTGCCAGATCTCGGTGGAAAATGGAGGGGGGATGTGGAAGCCTTGTGAAAGGCATGTCGACGTGTATTGCTGCCCCTGGAATATAAAGGCGAATATATATTGGCACGCTTTATCATATGGAATGGACCAAAAGCCTTTGCTAATGTTCAAAATCGAAAACAACTTTGACTGTAGTCCCTTTTTTTAGCATGGTCTCGGGACTCGTGGCTACGGTGGGGGCTGCTACTGGGGTTACTTTGTTCAGTTCCCGGTAATCAATGATCAGTCGCCATGATCCATCGGGTTTCCCGACGGACTAAATTGGTGCGTTATTCGTGGAGGCTATTGATCGGAGTAAGCCTTGATCAACCAGACTGTATTACCTTTGACATTTCTCCCTCTGCTTCTTGGGGAAAACCGTACTGCTTTTGGGGTCTGGGGTCAGGACCTGTAATATTCACTAAGCTATCTTGCCACAGTCGTGCTTGTGCTGTGCAAATGCTGCTTTGTGTTGCTGCAGGACTTCCCTAACCTGTTTGTCCTGACTAATGGCTCGAGGGTCGAACCAGAAGTCTCGTACTGCGCTGATTCAGTTTGCATATTCTCCAACTGTGAGCGTGGCGGGGATTGTGCTGCCTTTGCCATTCTCCATACGCATTTATTTACCGGATCAAATGAGAGGTTGTGGAAGCTCAAAAAGTGAATTCCAGGATGTGTTCAGCTGTCTGGGGTAGATCGACCACAACTACGGGGTGTTTAGTCGTAATGTTTCCTCTTTATATCGCTGCAGGGGCTGTGAAGTGTCCCTGCTGTAAATGACCTGTAAAACCCCTGAGTGTGATGTTGTCTGTTGTGGGCCACATGTCCGGTTGAAACATTGTGGAGGAATGGAGTGTGGTGCGGGACCCTCCTGTGTCCGAAAGAAATTCTCTGGTGTTTCCTCGGACTTTGCCTGCTTCTACTGGACAAGCGGACTTGTTCCAAAGAGTGTCGCAGATCCAAGTTGGGGATACCGAACACCGTCAGTCGGTGCCGTTCATGCCTGCGTTCTCAGAACGGGCGCTAACGTTATGGATTGGCTTTGCCCCATTCTTATTACGGTGCCCGTCTGTTGGTTTCTCTGGTGCTTCTGGGGCGCATTGCACTCTCGTGCATAGTGTCCTAATTGTCCACAATTGTAACACTCCTGGGATTTGGGTTGCTGTGGGCTGTTCCTGCCCCCATTTACCCATGCGGGGTCCTGGTGCGTCCTAACTGGATGCACGTCTGCCTGCTTTTCATCTGTTTTAAAAATGCGGTTTTCATAGATTATCATAGAATTTACAGTGCAGAAAGAGGACATTCGGCCCATCGAGTCTGCACCGGCTGTTGGAAGGAGCACCCTACCCAAGGCCAACACCTCCACTCAACCCCCATAACCCAATAACCCCACCCAACACTAAGAGCAATTTTGGACACTAAGGGCAATTTATCCTGCCCAATCCACCTAACCTGCACATCTTTGGACTGTGGGACGAAACCGGTGCACCCGGAGGAAACCCACGCACACACAGGGAGGATGTGCAGACTCCGCACAGACAGTGACCCAAGCCGGAATCGAACCTGGAACCCTGGAGCTGTGAAGCAATTGTGCTATCCACAATGCGACCATGCTGCCCACGGTTTTGCCTTGGATGGACTGTTCCTAAGCACGGGACAATCTTTTCAAAACCCATTTCTCGTTGTGGGGCTCGTCTGAGGGGTCGTAATTTGCGCAAGCTCTCTGCCCTGCCTCTGTCGCATAAGAGACTAGGATTCGAGTCCACTTGGCCATATTATCCACGATCAAATGGGCACGGGCTAACTTTCGGAATACAGCTGTGAAATCTATCCACAAGCGTGCAGCATACGCCAGAGGGGCCTACTTCTTATATCTGAAGGGGCCTTTGCGCGCTTTTGGCGGGCCACTTGAACTTGGCCCTAACAATTAGGCCGTTTCTTGATGATTCGCATTGATCCTAACCAATGAATGGGTGGGTGCCTTCATGGCTGGGCGTGTACTAGGTGGCCGTTGGCCTGGCTTTGCTTGCGCTTTCGGTTTGGGGTACTGGCGCTGTGAGGTCTGGGGCCAGATCGGTGACTTAATTATCTTCCTTTGTTCACGGAGATGGGCCATCCATACACAATTGTGCCTATAGTTTCAGTCTCGTCTTGGAGCTGTTTCTCCAATATGCAGACAGATTCTGTGCCTGCCTGCTATCTTAGCATTGTCCCTATTTCCCTGCAATCTTTGCAATTGTCCATTTTGTATTCTGGAAGTGGCCATCCCACATGGCTACACGTCCACTCCCGTGTTCATTCCATGCAATATACCGTTCCTGTACATTCCAGCATGGTTCCTAGTATCCCAAATGTCACTCCCTCCACAGGTTCAGATGTATACCTTGTCTCCCGGTTGAACACCACTGTCCTGCATCTGCCTGCTTTAATACTGCCTCTGAAGATCTAAATTCCATTGCACTTTCCCGCCAATCTCGGGGAACGCCAGACTAAGGCAGGTTATCAACCTCCGGCCCAACAGCAGTTATTCAGGTGCCACTCTGGTCGGAAAGTGTGGTGTGTTAAGGTAGCTGAAGAAAAAACATACCAACCTCGTATCTACGGATCGCATGGACTGTTTCTGCAAGTCCCTCATGAAAGTCTGCACTGCTCGTTCAGTCACACTGTTTGAGGAAGTTCAGTCTGCGGCGGTATGGATGTGATTCCTCCCGTTTGTCTCGCTAGTAAATCTTTATCCATTACCCCTAGGGTGTCAAATCTATTAAATGAGAGGCCTACCTTCTCGGTGGCTGCCATCGAAGTGGTGAATGGCATACGTTTGATGTCTAACATTTTGGAAAGCACATCCACTATCAATACGAACATTGAGCCCTGAAAATGCCGGGCAAAATCCGCATGCAGGTGCACCCAAGGCCTGCCGGGTGATTGCCATGGACGAAGGGGTGTGACTGACTGCAGCTTCTAGTCTGTTACATTGATGGCCCAGCCGCACGATGCCAGGCTCCAGGTCTGACCACCGTATGTAGTTCCTGGTTGTCATTTTCATTTGCACTGCTGCCTAATGCCGCTGAGTTCTTAGTTTCAATTCCGGCTCTGGGTCACTGTCCGTGTGGAGTTTGCACATTCTTCCAGTTTTTGCGTGGGTTTCTCCCCCACTACCAAAGACGTGCAGGGTAGCTGGATTGGCCACACCAAATTGCCCCTTAATTGGAAAAAAGGAATTGGGTCCTGCATATTTATTTTTGAAGGTTGGAGACCAGTTCATACAGGCCCCAGAAATTCAGATCACTAATGCATAAAAATATCACTTTTACTGGGTGTGAGACTTGCTGGTTGGGACAGAATTTATTGTCCATCCCCAGTTGCCCTTCAGAAGGTGGTGGTGAGCTGCTTTCTAGAATCGTTGCAGGCCGTGAGTTTGGGGTACACCCAAGTGCTTTTAGGGAGGAAGCTAAATGATTTTTCCTCGTTATCGTGAAGGAACGTTTTTATGGTTCCAAGTGGGAGTGTTGAGTGATTTGGAGGGGGAATTGCAGTAGGTGATTTTCCCAAGTAGGGGCTTGTTTAGTGATTCAAAATGCCAGTGGTCGTAGGTCTGGAAGGTGCTGCCGAAGGAACAATTGCCTGAGGAACTTTGTTGAGTTATTGCGGTGCATTTTGGGATGTCTGTGGCGGAGGTATTGAATGCCTGTGGCAGGAGGAGCAATCAAGCGCACTCATTGGCCCTGGAAGTTTTCGAACACTCTGAGTGTTCTTGGAGATCTGGGAACAGCGCTTCACGGGAAAAAAATGGATTAATCAATTTGCCTGCGTAAATAATCTTGTTCCGAAATTTCAAAAAATGTATAGTAGATAATCATTAATGCTCTTTTCCTCCATTTAGGTTGTGAGTAATTAGCAAAGTGTGATAGGTCAGTTATTGTACAGAGCTGGAATCGAACTCGGGTTTCCGCAGCGCGAGACCAGAAAGCAAACACGTGGCAGAAGCTGCTTTTTAAAACAGATCAATGCAGCCTGGAACAAAATACACCGACTTCTAATTATAAATGTGCTGCTGCTTTTATTTATGAACCACACATGTTTTGGAAATTTAATAAACGCCAGGCAGCGCCCACGGTGAGACAGGCTCGAACTTACTCGAAAGTTGATGCTGTGAAGTAACCAGTGAGCTACAGCTGACGCTGACGTCGTGCACGGGCACATTGTATATAAAGGATTACCGTTATCAAACTCGCCGTGGTGGTAACATTGACGGGAAACTCCAGGTTTCGCTGCACATCACCTCATAGCCAGACTTGACCAAAAATGTAAAAGTGCGTGAAGTAACAACGGAGGACATTCATTCCGCTTAACCTCAGCGGCTCTTTAGATTAGCGGATCATTCAATCCCACTCGACCGAACTTTCCCCAGAGGCATGCATTTCATTGCTGTTGTTTCTCGCATTGAAATTCGAAATCATTGTTGTATCTGCCTCCGCCAATCTCACAGGCAGTGCAGACCAGATAATTGAACTGTGTCGCAGAGCATTGGAATAATTGTTCGAAAGATGTAATTTAAAAATCTTACCTCGCAGTTATATTGACCTGCGAGCTGCGAGTGCTGTGGCAACTGGAACTGATAGAAAATTACAACACGGCCACTCACTCCTGCCCCAACATTCAGTTTGATCACAGCTGAGCTTCTGCCTCAATGTCAATTCCTGCCTGTTCCTCAGATACTTTCATTCCCTCAAAGTTCACTGTCGTTAAGATAAATCGAGGCAGACACCCACAGCAAAGTTTCAAACCGATTTGGACTTTAGGTGGTGTGCTCGAATCTTCAGCGACACAGATCTGGAAGGTGGGACAGGTCATAGAGTAATCGAAGTTTACAGCATGGAAATAGGCCCTTCGGCCTAACTTGTGCATGCCGCCCAGTTCATACTACACAACCCCGGTCCAGTTGTCCACATTTGGTCATATTCCTCTATACCCATCTTCCCCACATAACTATCTAGATGCTTTTTAAAGGCAGAATTGTATACGCCTCTACTACTGACTCTGCCAGCTCGTTCCAGACACTCACCACCCTCTGTGTGAAACAATTGTTCTTCTGGACCCTTTTCTATCTCTCCCCTCTCACCTTAAAACTATTCCCTCTAGTTTTGGATTCCACTACCTTTGGGAAAATCTACTTTATCAATGCCCCTCATTATTTTATAGCCGACGTCAGGATCACCCCTCGCCTCCAAGAAAAATGTTCCAGTCTATCCAGCCGCTCCGTTTAACTCAAACTATCAAGTCCGTTAGGTGCCTAGCAAATCTTTTCTGCCTCTTTCTAGGTTAATAATATCCTTTCTGTATTAAGGTGACCAGAACTGTACACAGTATTCCAACAGTGTCCTTCCCAATTTCTTGTACAACTTCAGCAAGACGTCCCAACTCCTGTATTCAATTATCTGGCCATGTATCTGTATAATAGTAATAATGGCCACAGGCACAGTAATTGTGGAACAAAGAGCCTCCTTGAGTGCTGTGAATTTCCAATTATTCATCATGTTTGCTGTGGTTGCAAAGAGCAACAAAGTCGCAGAATGTGTCTGACTGGAAAAAGATGAACAAGAATATCTTGCTCAAGAGACCCACAGCAAATCATAACTTCACCCGATACCAATAGAAACAAAACAGAAACAGAATAAAGGAGTGGTAAAGAGAGAAAGGGGGAGAGAGAGCGTTTAATGCTGGATTACATTGCACATCACTCCTTTCCACCTTACTGCAGCAAGCACATTGTTTCTGTCTTCCAGGATTCATGCTGTTAGAAATACCTTAGATCCAATTTCCTCTGAAGCACATTGAACATAGAACATTACAGCGCAGTACAGGCCCTTCAGACCTCGATGTTGCGCCGACCTGTGAAACCACTCTAAAGCCCATTTACACTATTCCCTAATCGTCCATATGTCTATCCCATGACCATTTGAATAGCCTTAGTGTTGGCGAGTCCACTACTGTTGCAGGCAGGGCATTCCACAACCTTGCTACTCTCTGAGTAAAGGACCTACCTCTGACGTCTGTCTTATATCTATCTCCCCTAAATTTAAAGCTATGTCCCCTCGTGCTAGACATCACTATCCGAGGAAAAAGGCTCTCACTGTCCACCCGATCCAATCCTCTGATCATCTTGTATGCCTCAATTAAGTCACCCCATAACCTTCTTCTCTCTAACGAAAACAGCCTCAAATCCCTCAGCCTTTCCTCATAAGATCTTCCCTCCATACCAGGCAACATTCTGGTAAATCTCCTCTGCACCCTTTCCAATGCTTCCACATCCTTCCTATAATGCGGTGACTGGAATTGCACGCAATACTCTAAGTGCGGCCGCACCAGAGGTTTGTACAGCTGCAACATGACCTCATGGCTCCGAAACTGAATCTCTCTACCAATAAAAGCTAACACACCGAAAGCCTTCTTAACAACCCTTTCAACCTGAGTGGCAACTTTCAGGTATCTATGTACATGGACACCGAGATCTTACTGCTCATCCACACTGCCAAGAATCTTACCATTAGCCCAGTACTCTGTCTTCCTGTTATTCCTTCCAAAATGAATCACCTCACACTTCTCTGCATTACACTCCATTTGCCACCTCTCAGCCCAGCGCTGCAGCTTATCTATGTCCCTCTGTAACTTGTAACATCCTTCCGCACTGTCCACAACTCCACCGACTTTAGTGTCATCTGCACATTTACTCACCCATCCTTCTACGCCCTCCTCCAGGTCATTTATAAACATGACAAACAGCAGTGGCCCCAAAACAGATCCTTGTGGTACACCACTAGTAACTGGACTCCATTCTGAACACTTCCCATCAACCACCACACTTTGTCTTCTTCGAGCTAGCCAATTTCTGATCCAAACTGCGAAATCTCCTTGAATCCCATGCTTCCGTATTTTCTGCAATAGTCTACCGTGGGGAACCTTATCAAACGCTTTACTGAAATTCATATGCACCACATCAACTGCTTTACCCTCATCCACCTGTTTGGTCACCTTCTCAAAGAACTAAATAAGCTTTGTGAGGCATGACCTACCCTTCACGAAACCGTGTTGACTATGTCTAATCAAATTATTCCTTTCCAGATGATTATACAACCTATCTCTTATAAACCTTTCCAAGATTTTGCCCACGACAGAATAAGGCTCACTGGTCTATAGTTACCGGGGTTGTCTCTACTCCCCTTCTTGAACAAGGGGACATAATTTGCTATCCTCCAGTCTTCTGGCACTATTCCTGTTGACAAAGATGACTTAAAGATCAAAGCCAAAGGCTCAGCAATCTCCTCTCTAGCTTTCCAAAGAATTCTAGGATAAATCCCATCCGGCCCAGGGGACTTATTAATTTTCACCCTTTCCAGAATTGTTAACACCTCCTCCTTATGAACCTCAAGCCCTTCTAGCCTAGTAGCCTGAATCTCAGTATTCCCCTCGACAACATTGTCTTTTTCCTGTGTGAATACTGACGAAAAATATTCATTTAGCACCTCGCCTATCTCCTCGGACAACAAGCACAACTTCCCACTACTGTCCTTGACTGGCCCTACTCTTACCCTAGTCATTCTTTTATTCCTGACATCTCTATAGAAAGCTTTAGGGTTAGTTATCCTTGATCCTACCTGCCAAAGACTTCTCATGTCCCCTCCTGGCTCTTCTTAGCTCTCTCTTTAGGTCCTTCCTAGCTAACTTGTAACTTTCGAGCGCCCTTACTGAACCTTAATGTCTGATCTTTACATAAGCCTCCTTCTTCCTCTTGACAAGTGTTTTGACTGCCTTAGTAAACCACGGTTCCCTTGCTCGACCACTTCCTCCCTGCCTGACAGGTACATACTTATCAAGGACACGCAGTAGCTGTTCCTTGAACAAGCTCCACATTTCCATTGTGCCAATCCCCATGCAGTATTCCTCTCCATCCGATGCATCCTAAGTCTTGCCTTATCGCATCGAAATTGCCTTTCCCCCAGATATAACTCTTGCCCTGCGGCATATACCTATCCCTTTCCATCACTAAAGTAAACGTAATCGAATTGTGGTCACTATCACCAAAGTGCTCACCTACCTCCTAATCTAACACCTGTCCTGGTTCATTACCCAGTACCATATCCAATACGGCCTCGCCTCTCGTTGGCCTATCTACATACTGTGTCAGGAAGCAGAAGTTACATGATTCATTCCACCGTTAGAATGAAAAAGTAGGGTCAGCACGTTGGCACATTGGTTAGCACTGCTGACTCAGGGCGCCGAATTTTCAGGTTCGATCCCGTCTCTGCGTTACTCTCCGTGTGGAGCTTGCACTTTCTCCCCGTTTTTGCGTGGGTTTCTTCCCCACAACCCAAAGATGTGCAGGGTAGATGAATTGGCCACGCTAAATTGCTCCGAAATTGGAAATCATGAATTGGATACTCGATGTTTTTTTTTAATGAATGGAGAACTGTTCATCCCAGGCCCCAGAAATTCAAAGAACCAATGTATTAAAAATATCACATTTACTGGATGTGAGAGTTGCTCGTTGGGACAGAATGTATTGCCAATCCCTAGTTGCCCTTCAGAAGGTTGTGGTGAGCTGATTTCTTGAATCGTTGCTGGCCCTGACGTTTGGGTAAACCCAAAGTGATTTTTGGGAGAAAGCCAAATGATTTTTCCCCGTAAACCTGCAGGAACATTTATGTGGTTCCAAGAGGGAGTGGTCAGTGATTTGGAGGGGAAATTCCAGTTGGTCATTGGCCCAAGTAGGGGCTTGTCTAGTTCTTCAAAATGATAGTGGTCGGAGGTGTGGAGGGACTGCCTGAGGAACAATTGCCCGGGGAACTTTGTGTGTTATAGCGGTTATTTCGGGATGGTTGTGGCGGAGGGATTGAATGCTTGTGGCAGGAGGATCAATCAAACGCACTGCTTGTTCCTGGACGCTTTCGAACTCCCTAAGTGTTCTTGGAGATCTGGGGAGCAGCGTTTCACGTCGAAGAAAATGGATTAATCAATTTGCCTCCGTAACCAATCTTGTTCCGAAATTTCAAGGAACCTATCATAGATAATCGTTCATGCTCTTTTCTTCCATTTAGGTTGTGAGTAATTGACAAAGGTTGATAGGTCAGTTATTGTACAGAGCTGGAATCGAACTCGGGTTTCCGCAGTGTGAGATCAGAAAGTGAACAGGTGGCACAAGGCTCTTTTTAAACAGAATAATGCAATCTCTGGGAAAAAAACACACCTTCTTCTCATTATAAATGTGCTGCTGCTTTTGGTTGTGCAGCACACATGTTTTGGAAATGTGAAAAACGCCATCAGCGACCACGGTCCGAAAGTGCAATCAAGTTGAATCTGTGATGTAACCAGTGAGCTAAAGCTGACGTCCGTTTCACGCATGGGCACATTTTATATAAATGATTACCGTGATCATACTCGCCGTGGTGGGTAACATTGACGGGAAACTCGAGGTGTTAGTGCACATCACCTCACAGCCAGACGTGACCAAAACATAAAAGTGCGTGAAGTACCGACGGGGGACATTCATTCCGTTTAACATCAGCGGCTCTTTAAATTAGCGGTTCATTCAATCCCACTCGATCGACCTTTCCCCAGAGGCATGCATTTCATTGCTGTCGTTTATCGCATTGAAATTTGAAAGCCTCTGTTGTGTCTGCGTTCACCAAACTCACAGGCAGTGCAGACCATATAATTGAACTGTATCCCAGAACATTGAAATAATTATTCGAAAGATGCAACTTAAATATCTTATCTCGCAGTTATATTCATCTGCGAGCTGCGAGTGCTGTGCCAACTGGATTGATAGGAAATTACAACATAAGGAAACTACAAGGCCGGTCACTCCTGGCCCAACATTCAGTTTGATCACAGCTGAGCTTCTGCCTCAATGTCAATTCCTGCCTTTTTCAGATACTTTCATTCCCTCAAAGTTCACTGTCGGAAAGATAAATCGAGGCAGACACCCAGAGCTAAATTTCAAACCGATTTGGACATTAGGTGGTGTGCTCGAATCTGCAGCGACACAGCTGTGGAGGGTGGGATAGGTCAGAGAGTCATCGAAGTTTACAGCATGGAAATTGGCCCTTTGGCCTAACTTGTCCATGCAGCCCAGTTTTTACTACCCAAAGCCTGCCGATTGCCCACATTTGGTCATATTCCTCTATACCCATCTTCTCCATATATCTATGTAAATACTTTTTAAAGGCAGAATTGTAGACGCCTCCATTACTGCCTCTGCCAGCTCGTTCCAGACACTCAACGCCCTCTGTGTGAAACAATGGTTCCTCTGGACCCTTTTGAGTCCCCACCCTCTCACCTTAAACCTATGCCCTCTAGTTTCAGATTCCACTACCTTTGGTAAAATCTACTTAATCTATGTCCTTCATTATTTTATAGCCGATGTCAAGATCATCCCTAGCCTCCAAGAAAGATATTCCAGTCTATCCAGCCGATCCTTATAACTCAAATCATGAAGTCCGGTAGAAGCCTCGCAAATCTTTTCTGCCCTCAATCTAGGTTAAAAATATCCTTTCTATCTTAGGGTGACCAGAACTGTACACAGTATTGGACGTGTGTTCTTCCCAAAGTCCTGAAGAACTTCGGCAAGACGTCCCAACTCCTGTATTCAATAATCTGACAATGTATCTGTAGAATAGTAATAACGGCCACAGGCACAGTAATTGTGGAACAAGGAGCCTCCTTCAGTGCTGTGAATTTTCAGTTATTCATCATGTTTGCTGTGGTTGCAAAAAGCAACAAAGTCGCAGATTGTGTCTGACTGGAAAAAACGTAGAAGAATATCTTGCACACGAGACCCACAGCTAATGAAATCTTAACCCGACACCAATAGAAACAAAACAGAAAGAGAATAAAGGAGAATGGTAAAGAGAGAAAGGGGGAGGGAGCGTTTAATCCTGGAGTATATTGCACTCCACTCCCTTTCACCTGACTGCAGCAAGCACATTGTTTCTATCTTCAAAGATTCATGCTGTTAGAAATACATTAGATTCACTTTCCTCTGAAGTAGAAATTACAAGATTCATTCCACCGTTAGAACGACAATTAGGGACAGCAGGATGGCCCAGTGGTTAGTACTAAATGCCTCACGCTGAAGAGTTCGTAGGTTCGATTCCGGTTCTGGGTCACTGTCCGTGTGGAGTTTGCACATTCTCCTCGATTTTGCGTGGGTTTCTCCCCCACAACCAACGATGTGCAGGGTCGGTGGATTGGCCACACGAAATTGCACCTTAATTGGAAAAAAGGAATTGGGTACTGTATATTTATTTTTGAAGATTGGAGAACAGTTCATTCCCAGGCCCCAGAAATTCAAAGCATCAACGCATTAAAAAGATGACTTTTACTGGATGGGAGGGTTGCTGGTTGGGACAGAATGTATTGCCCATCCCTAGTTGCCCTTCAGAAGGTGGTGGCTGCTTTCTTGAAACGTTGCAGGCCGGGAGGTTTGGGTACACCCACGTGCTTTAAGAGAGGAAGCTAAATGATTTGTTTCCAGTTACCGTGAAGGAACTTTTATATAATTCCAAGTGGGAGTGGTGAGTGATTTGGAGGGGGAATTGCAGTTGGTGATTTTCCCAAGTCGCGGCTTGTCTAGTTCTTCCGAATGACAGTGGTCGTAGGTCTGGAAGGTGCTGTCGAAGGAACAATTGTCTGAGGAACATTGTTGAGTTATTGCGGTGCATTTTGGGATGTCTGTGGCGGAGGGATAGAATGCTTGTGGCAGGAGGAGCAATCACGCGCTCTGCTTGGTCCTGGATGTTTTCGAACACCCTGAGTGTTCTTGGAGATTTGGGGAACAGCACTTCACGTGAAAAAAATGGATTAATCAATTTGCCTGCGGAAACAATCTTGTTCCGAAATTTCAAAAAATGTATAATAGATAATCGTTAATGCTCTTTTCCTCCATTTAGGTAGTGAGTAATTGGCAAAGTGTGACAGGTCAGTTATTGTACAGAGCTGGAATCGAACTCGGGTTTCCGCAGCGCGAGGCCAGAAAGTAAACACGTGGCATAAGCTGCTTTTTAAAACTGATCAATGCAGCCTGTGACAACATACACCTACTTCTAATTATAAATGTGCTGCTGCTTTTATTTATGCACCACACATGTTTTGGAAATATAAAAAACGCCAGGCAGCGCCCACGGTGAGACAGGCGCGAACTTATTCGAAAGTTGATGCTGTGAAGTAACCAGTGAGCTAAAGCTGACGCTGCCGTCAAAAATGGACACATTGTATATAAAGGATTACCGTGATCAAACTCGCCGTGGTGGGTAACATTGAGGGGAAACTCCAGGTGTTGCTGCACATCACCTCACAGCCAGACGTGACCAAAAATGTAAAGGTGCGTGAAGTAACAACGGAGGATATTCATTCCGTTTAACCTCAGTGGCTCTTTAGATTAGCGGATCATTCAATCCCACTCGACCGACCTTTCCCCACAGGCATGCATTTGATTGCTGTTGTTTCTCGCATTGAAATTTGAAAGTCACTGTTGCATCTGCCTCCACCAATCTCACAGGCAGTGCAGACCAGATAATTGAAATCTATCCCGGAACATTGTAATAATTGTTCGAAAGATGTAACTTAAAAATCTTACCTCGCAGTTATATTGACCTGCGATCTGCGAGTGCTGTGGCAACTGGAACATTTAGAAAATTACAGCAGGGCCACTGACTCCTGCCCCAACATTCAGTTTGATCACAGCTGAGCTTCTGCCTCAATGTCAATTCCTGCCTGTTCCTCAGACACTTTCATTCCCTCAGAGCTGTCGTTAAGATAAATCGAGGCAGACACCCACAGCAAAATTTCAAACCGATTTGGACATTAGATGGTGTGCCCGAATCTGCAGGGACACGGTTCTGGAAGGTGGGACACGTCATAAAGTCATCGAAGTTTACAGCATGGAAATAGGCCCTTCGGCCTAACTTGTCCGTGCCGCCCAGTTTTTGATACACAAAGCCTGTCCAGTTGTCCACATTTGGTCATATTCCTCTATTCCCATCTTCTCCATATAAATATCTAAACGCTTGTTAAATGCAGAATTGTACACGCCTCTACTGCTGCCTCTGCCAGATCGTTCCAGACACTCACCACCCTCTGTTGGAACAATTGTTCATCTGGACGCTTTTCTATCTCTCTCCTCTCACCTTAAACCTATGCCCTCTAGTTTTGGATTCCACTGCCGTTGGGAAAATCTACTTCATCAATGCCCCTCAAATGTTCCAGTCTATCCAGCCGCTGCGTTTAACTCAAACAATCAAGTCCGGGAGGAGTCTAGCAAATCTTTCCTGCCTTCTTTCCAGCTTAATAATATCCTTTCTATATTAGGGTGGCCAGAACTGTACACAGTATTCCAACTGTGTCCTTCCCAGTTTCTTGTACAACTTCAGCATGACGTCCCAACTCCTGTCTTCAATAATCTGACCATGTATCTGTAGAATAGTAATAATGGGCAGGCACAGTAATTGTGGAACAAAGAGCCTTCAGTGTTGTGAATTTCCAATTATTCATCAAGTTTGCTGTGGTTGCAAAAAGCAACAAAGTCGCAGTTTGTGTCTGACTGGAAAATATAGAAGAATATCTTGCTTTAGAGACCCACAGCTAATCAAATCTTCACCCGATACCAATAGAAACAAATTAGAAACAGAATAAAGGAGAATGGTGAAGAGAGAAAGGGGGAGAGAGCGTTTAATGCAAGAGTATGTTGCACACCACTCCCTTCCGCCCTACTGCAGCAAGCACATTGTTTCTGTCTTCAAGGATTCATGGTGTGAGAAATACGTTAGATTCACTTTCCTCTGAAGCAGAAGTTACATGATTCATTCCACCGTTAGAATGACAAATAGGGACAGCAGGATGGCCCAGTGGTTAGTACTGCTGCCTCACTCCGCTGAGTTCTCAGGTTCGATTCCATCTCTGGGTCACTGTCCGTGTGGAATTTGCACATTCTCCCCGGATTTGCGTGGGTTCCCCCCCCCGCCCCCCACAACCAAAGATGTGCAGGGTAGGTGGATTGGCCACACGAAATTGCCCCTTAATTGGAAAAAAGGAATTGGGTACTCTATATTTATTTTTACAGAATGAAGAACAGTTCATTCCCATGTCCCAGACATTCAAAGCACCAATGCTTTAAAAATATCATTTTTACTGGATGGGAGAGTTGCTGGTTGGGACAGAATTTATTGCCCATCCATGGTTGCCCTTCAGAAGGTGGTGGTGAGCTGCTTTCTTGAATCGTTGTGGGCCCTGACGTTTGGGTACACCCACGTGCTTTAAGAGAGGAAGCTAAAAAAAAAATCCCCGTTCCCGTGAAGGAACGTAAATATGGTTCCTAGTGGGAGTGGTGAGTGATTTGGAGGGGGAATTGCAGTTGGTGATTTTCCCAAGTAGCGGATTGACTAGTTCTTCTAAATGACAGTGGTCGTAGGTCTGGCAGGTGCTGTCGAAGGAACAATTGCCTGAGGAACTTTGTTGAGTTATTGCGGTGCATTTTGGGATGTCTGTGGCGGAGGGATTGAATGCCTGTGGCAGGAGGAGCAATCAAGCGCACTGCTTGGTCCTGGATGCTTTCTAACTACCTGAATGTTCTTGGAGATCTGGGGAACAGCGTTTCACGTGGTAAAAAATGGATTAATCAATTTGCCTGCGTAAACAACCTTGTTCCGAAATATCAAAAAATGTATAATAGATAATCGTTAATGCTCTTTTCCTCCATTTAGGTAGTGAGTAATTGACAAAGTGTGACAGGTCACTTATTGTACAGAGATGGAATCGAACTCGGGTTTCCGCAGCGCGAGCCCAGAAAGCAAACACGTGGCAAAAGCTGCTTTTTAAAACAGATCAATGCAGCCTGGAACAAAATACACCGACTCCTAATTATAAATGTGCTGCTGCTTTTATTTATGCACCACACATGTTCCGGAAAAATCTCAGGGTTGGAGATGACGACGCTCGGTGTCGGAGGCTGGGGAAGAGGTGCGCGGGGTGGGGGGTGCTCCTCGCTCCCAGGTTCTCCTGGTATTGGGAACAACATCCGAAAGAAGCGTTTGAACAGGTTAAAGGAGCTCAACAGTCTCTTGTTCCACATTGACCCATCAAAACAGATAATCCTCTCCTGTGACATGTCCTCTTGTGGAATAGGGGCGGTCCTGGTCCATACGGTGAAAGATTGTGCGGAAAAGCCTGTTACCGATTCCTCGAGGACATTAACTGCTGAACAAGCATATTGCCAGAGACTGGCCGTGCGAGTTCGAAAATCCAACAATAGGCCTCTGACTATATTTCAGAGTTGGTACTGGTCACCAAGCCCTGGTGGAATTGTTTTGGGAGGATAAGGTTACTCTCCCTGATATCCCAACCCCCCCCCCCCCCACTCCCGCCGTATCTTCAGTCAAATTCCTACGCTTGGGTCTACAGTTAGAAATCTGAAGGAATACGTTTCAACATTGGCAGGGCACCCACGTTTTGAATGTGGACACTTTGAAAGTTCTTTCTCTACCTCAGAGTCCAACCCCCCCCCCCCCCCCCATCACCGGTGCCGCAGGAGGACGTTCCTGCTTTGCACTTCTTTTCTACTTTTCCAGGATCAGTGAGGCTGATAACACTCTGAACACAAAATAAACCGTTTATAACTCGAATGAAGCACATGGTCCGGCATGGTGGGCAGCGTGGTAGCACAGTGGTTAGCACAGTTGCTTCACAGTTCCAGGGCCCCAAGATTCGTTTCCCGCCTTAGGTCACTGTCTGTGCGGAGTCTGCAGTTTCTCCTCGTGTCTGCGTGGGTTTCCTCCAGGAGCTCCGGTTTCCTCCCACAGTCCAAAGATGTGCAGGTTAGGTGGATTGGTCATGATCAATTGCCTTGCATGTCCAAAAACGTTAGGTGGGGTTACTGGGTTACGGGGATAGGGTGGAGGCGTGGGCTTCAATAGGATGTTCTTTCCAAGAGCCGGTGCAGACTCGATGGGCGGAATGGCCTCCTTCTGCACTGTAAATTCTATGCTTCTATGAGTCTACGGTTGGCCGTGTGATAATAGGGCTGAATTACTGCGACCCTTTCAGATAAGAAAGGATGAGTTGTTATGAACACGGCGTGTTATGGGGATCTCGGGTGGCCGTTCTCACTCCCACTTGGACGCTATTGTTACAGGAGCACCCTGCACCCATCCTGGGATGAAAAAAATGATGATGCGCACACGCAGTTACTGGTACTGTCCTGGGATGGACATTGACCTGGAGACCCTGCTCAAACAGTGTGTCCAGTGGAGCAATGCTCTCCATCTGCGGCCTTATGCGTTTCGGGGAGTGACCAGATCACCCCGAGGTGAGACAGTACATCGACATTGGTGGCCCATTGATCGGTCCCATGTCCTTGTTTATTCGAGATGCTCAGTCCAAGTGTTTGGCAATGCGAGAAACGATGACAACAACCTCATCGGTGGCAGCATAAAAGTTGCGACAGACATTCTCCAGCCTTGGGTTACCTGAGGTTCTGGTCTCAGTTAACGGGACTGCTTTGACAAGTGAAGAATCCCAATCATTTATGAGGACCAACAGCATCGAACACGTTTGAAAAGCTCTGTGCCACCCTTCAAATGAATCTGCTGATAGAGACTTCGAAACGTCAAGGCTATCAGGAAACAACAGTCTTCAGCCCCTTTGTAAATCAGATTGGCTCGGTCCTTACTCACAATACTCCCACTCCCACACACACTATAACCGCCGAGCTGCTGATGGGAAGACGCATCAGTACACGATTGAATCTTATATTTTCAAGTTGTTTGTGGAAGTTGGAGGCCGTACAGAATGAACGGAAAAGACACAGCGATTCCAGGAAAGCAGAAAGGACATTTGTACTGGGTCATTTAGTTCTTTTAAGAATTTCGGTGCTGGCTCCGGGACCGGTCGGGACCAAAATAGGACCAGTGTCCGACGGGGAAAACGTTTGGGGGAGAGTGTTAAAAAATAAAGCTGGACCACTGAAGGAGGATTGAACCAGACACCGAGCGAGTGGAGCCACCTGGCGCTCGGAGGCTCCCCAGTGAGATGGACGTGAATGAAAGTAATGTTGCTAAAAGCTGCACCGAGGATCAACCCAGTAGTGTTCCGGTCGGAAGGGGGCAGGGAAACCACCTGAATGGATACATCTTCGCCTATCGAGAGTCTGCCCACTCAGCGCCAACACACCCGTCACCTCCACTGCTGAAGCACCCGCCAGTGAATTTCGTGACTACCAGAGGATTAACCTGTCCACTGACTGACTTACTCGAAAGAGACTGTTTTGAGAGACGTGTGTTGTGCATTTTGTCAATAGCTCGCTTGTTATTTGAGAATGTTAATCAGGAATATGAAGGGGAGGAATGTGCTGGCCTGCCAGTTTAAGGGGCAAGCTCCCCGAGGTCTTTGTACTCGATCGGCCAATGGGATGAGAGGAGGCACGGCGGGCGTCGAGCGGATTTCCCGCCAGTTGGAGTTTGGAGTCTTGTATCCTGGTAGCTTTTATCTCATTCCCTATCTAGTGTGCACGTTAAATAAATCGCTCATTCATAAATCCATCTCGTGGTTTCCCGTCTATCAAGATATTACAATTACATAAATTAAAACCAGTTCGTCCATCAATCCTCTCGTCATTTTGAAAAATCAGTACATTTAGGACAGATGATGTGATTTTTCCCGATGTTAGCCGGGCTTCTGGTCACTCATTGCACCATTTTCACGCCGAGAAATAATATTCCTCTCCCCATTCTGACCTCGAGAAATCGCCTCATTGCTCACATTATACTGGCTTCTCTGCCACGCCAGGGTTTACATAGATTTTACATGGAATTTACAGTGCAGAAGGAGGCCATTCGGCCCATCGAGTCTGCACCGGCTCTTGGAAAGAGCACCCTCTCCAAGCCCACACCTCCACTCTATCCCCATAACCCAGTAACCCCACCCAACACTAAGGGCAATTTTGGACACTAAGGGCAATTTATCAAGGCCAATCCACCTAATCTGCACATCTTTGGACTGTGGGTGGAAACCGGAGCACCCGGAGGAAACCCACGCACACACGGGGAGAACGTGCAGACTCCGCACAGACAGTGACCCAAGCCGGAATCGAACCTGGGGCCCTGGAGCTGTGAAGCAATTGTGCTATCCACAATCCTACCGTGCTGCCCTCTCTCTCTCTCATTTTATAAACAGGATGGGACATTAATAATTCTCCAATCCCCTGGAACCACTCATTTATCAATGAGGATTCAATATCACGTCAGTGTTTCCACTATTTGGAACATTCCATCCCTCAGTCACTCTCACACAGCCAATCTAGACCCGGATAATCTTCTACTTCATTGCGATATGGAATCATAGAATCTACGGCACGGAGACAGGCCCTTCGGCCCAACCTTGTCCATTGCAATCAAAAAGCGCATCTATAAAAAGTGTTGGACTGAAAGGGGTTAACTGACCCTGTTTGTTCAGCGTCTGTAATTAATGCCAGTCCCGAGGCATCCTAATTGTGTCGCTGGAGGGTTCCCGTCTTCTATTCATAAGCGATTCATTTCAATGTGTTTATCCCAAACTGCCAGCGGGCGCATCAACTCCAACACTGACAGAGATCAGCGGCTCCAGAGAGACCGAGAGGATGGAGCAGAATCCTCGGACCTCTATATTAATGGACAAGAGTTTATCTGAAGGTCTTTACTTTATTACTTCTAGTAATTTATTATGGCGGATTGAAGGCGTAACGCTGATTATTCAAGCGGGTTATTATCCGCTCCTGGCTATTGTTGGTGCCCCTGGTAAGTCTTCCTGTCCAGGTATTTATTGCAGAAACCACTTTAAGTGTATTTTCGCTCTCGTTATTTATATCTTGGAAAGACTGAATCCAAGTTCTTCAATTCCAGTCAGTATGCCAACCCCTATCCATTGGCTACAGTTAGCGCTCTGCCTGATAACGGGTGTTGTTCCCCACTCCACACTCCCTTTGAGACTGAAAGGTTTATATCCCGACGTTCTCTCCATTCCCAATCCTGCCCACTTGCCATCGCCGGCACTGCTTCATCTCAGCTGCAGAATAGACCACCACCTGTGTAGTTGTTAAATCCAGGCTCGGCAATGCCAATGATGTTCTCCTCACATAATTCCTGTTACAAATCTTCATGAATCGCAGCTCAACCACAACTCTGCTGTCCATATCCTAACTCTCACCCAATCCCGTCACCTGTTACCCCTGTTTTCACTGATCCACATTGGTTCTCAGTCCAGCAACATCTCAATATCAATATTCCCATTCTGTGATTGCAATTCTCCACCTACTCACCTATCAATTGATACCATTCCCGGTGAATGTGAAAATGAGTTAATTGTCATTACTTGTCCAGTTCTGTTATTGAAAGGTTAGTGGAGGTTCTGTGGATGGGTACCAGGATGTTGTGTTGTGAACTGCTGCACACATTCAGGGAGGACAGAGGATTTGTTCATCCAGCACTAGATGAGGTAGGGACCTTTAGTTAGTGTATGTGGCCCTGCAACATGACAAACAAATGGAGCAGATGCTGCAGGGAAGGGACGCGCCGTAGTGAGGCAGATGAAGCGGCTCTGCCCGGCCCACCTGGGGTTTCATAAGAATGCTTCACTAACCAGGGAGTTCATGTTGGAGATGTGCAGAGCTTTGCTGAGGCCACAGATGGATGGAGTACTGTGTGCAGTTCTGGTCGTCACATTGCTAGAATGATGTAATTGCACTGACGAGGGTGCAGAGAAGATTCATCAGGTTGTTGCCTGGGGTAGAACATTTAAGTTATGGCGCGTGTTTGGATAGGCTTGCATTGTTTTCGCTGGAGTAGACCACTAAGCGGCGACCTGATCGAGGTGTACTAGATTGAGGAGTATGGGCAGGGTGGCTCGGGAGGAGCTGGTCCTCTTAGTTGAAGAGTCAGTCACAAAGGGACTTAAGCTCAAGGTAAAGGGCAGGGCGTCTGTGTTGTGAGGAATACCGTTTTACCCAGAAGGTGGGAATGGACTGGAAAACACTGCCTGTGTGGGTGGTAGGGGCGGGTTCCTTCACCTGCTTGAAGAAGTATTTTGATGTGGACTTGGCAAGTCACATCATCCAAGATTATGGGTCATGTGCTGGTAAACTGGATTAGGTGGTTTGGTCAGGTGTTCCTCCCGTGTCGGTGCAGGATTGATGGGCCGAAGGGCCTCTTCTGCATTCAGAGATTGTGTCTTTCTGTGAAGTCGCCGATCCAGTACAATTCAAACCTACACTTAACCCAGGAGCAAAGTGTTATGCGACCCTGATTCAACAAGGAGGTGGTTACAGAACGGTGTCACCTCCTTCAACACGACCTTGAGCCTCACGCCGGGATGAGGGGGAGTCGTTAGCGATACACTTTAATTTATGATCTCTACATCGAAACCCTAAAGCCCGTCTCAGCCATGGTGACCATAAAACTGAGGTGGTTTGAAACAAGACTGCGGAGGCTCCTTGTTCAACAAAACGGTGTCATTAAAAACAAGGAAAAGGGCTCCTAAATAGGTAGGCTGGCTGCCTCACAGCGCCATGATTCCGGCTTCAATCCCGGCATTGGGTTGCGGTGTGGGTTTTGTACCTTCTCCCAGTGCTTGTGTGGGATTCCTCCGGGTGCTCCAGATTGTTCCCACAGCACAAAGATGTGCACGTTAGATTTATTGGACATGCTGAATTGCCCCTTTCTGTCCAGGGATCTACAGCTCAGGTTATGGGGATGGGGAGGCGGGGGAGGAGCTAGGCCTGGGGAGCGTTATTTTGCAGAGGGTGGGCGCGGGCTTGATGGGCCTTTTCTGTACTTTAGGAATTCGATGGTTCTAAGGATAAAGGCACAGGGGCCTCTGTGACAGGCCTGCTGAGTTGAGATCTGATCTGCGGGATTTCACATCTCTGTTTGTCCTGCTCAGTGTGTCGCTCCTGCGTTGTCGCTTCAGCAGGTTGGCCCCTCATTGTCAGGTCTGCCTGTCACTGCTCCGAGCATGTTACCCTGCACTCCTAATTGAAGCAGGGTGGATTCCCAGGATTGATGTGATTGGGAGAGTGGGCAATATGATCGGCCATGAGGTTACAGTTTGTGATTGTTGCAATTCTGCTGCTGCTGATGACCCACAGCGTCTGATCAAAGCCCAGATTTGAGATGCACGATCTGTTTGAAATCTCTCCTATTTAGTGCGATGGTGGTGCCACACAACCCGATGGAGACTCTCCTTACAGCCAAACTGATCTACATTCCTTTCCGGCCTGTCTGCAACTCAGTGTTCTTTTATTCATTGACGGTGTGGGTATCTCTGGCTATGTCAGTATTCACTGATCTCCCCTAGTTGCCGTTCACAAGGTAGTGGGGAGCTGTCTACATGGCCTGGTGCAGTCACGGAGGTGTAGTTGCAGTCAGTGTGTTTTAGCGAGGGAGTTCCAGGATTTTGACCGAGCTATAGTGAAGGAACAGCGATACATGTCCAGGTCAGCATGGTGAGTGACTTGGAGGGGAACCTTCAGGTGGTGGGGTTCCCAGGTATCTGCTGCTCCTGTCCTTCGAGCTGTAATCGTTGTGGGCTTGGAAGGCGCTGGCCAAGGAAACTTTGTGATTTCTCCATTGCATATTTGAAATGGTACACGCGGTTGTCATTGTGCGGATGAATATGTGAGTGTGAGTGTGTCTATGTGTGTGTTCATTTGAGTATGTCTGGATGTGAAGGTGGATGTGTGTGCAGGTTTATGAGTTTGTGTGTATTTGGGAGATATGCCTGTGGGTGTGTGCGTGTGAGAGTGTGCCTGTGCTCGTGTGTATTGTGTGTTTATAGGTGTGTGGCTGAGTGTGTGTGTCAGTGTATATTAGTGTGCGTGTGAGTTTGGATGTGTGGGTGCTGGTATGTGGCGGTGGCGTGGACGTCGTTGCGTCTTTGTGTGTGGTGTGGGTGGCGGGTGCGGGTGGGTTCGTGTTTGAGTGTGGGTGTGTTTTGATGAGTATGTGTGTGCGTGTCTGTGACTATGTTTCAGTGACGGGGGTGTCTGGTTGTGTCTGCGTATGTGGGTGTGGGTGAGTGCATATATGTGCGGTGCGTGTGCGGCTGTGTGTGTTTGCGTGTGTTTATGTGTGTGTATGTCTGTGTGGGTGTTTGTGTGTCTGTGTGCATGTTTGCGTGGGTGTCGGTCTGTGTGTGCTTATGTGGTTGTGTCTGTGTGGTTGTTCGGGTGACTGTATGGACGTGTTCATGTGTACGTGTTACTGGGCATTTGGTTATGAATGTTCTTTGGTGTGCGCGTTTCGGTGTTTGTGTGTACGCATTTGGGTGTGCATGAGGTTGTTATTGTGCATATGCTTGTTGGTGTGTATGTCGGCTGAGAGTGTGTATGTGTGGGTGTATGCGTGGGTGTGTGGGCGTGTCTTTGTGTGTTGGCGTGTGAGTGTATGTATATATGTGAGTGTGAGAGAGTGTGTGTGCCGGTGTGTGCGCCTGTTTGTGTCTGCATTTGGTTGTGTCTATGTATGTGTGTCTGTGTGTATAGGTGTGTGGGTAATTGTGTAGCTGTGTGTGTGTTTATGTGCGTAGATTTGTGTGAACGGGTGCTTATGTATTTGGGTGTGAGGAGGTGTTTGTGGGTGGGCGGTATATGTGGACTGTGTTTGAGAACGTGTTTGGTTGCGTGTGTGTGAGAGAGGGTCAGTGTGTGTGAGGACGTGTGTCTGTGGGTGTGTGTTTTAGTGTGAAAGTAAGTCTGTTTCTGTGGTTGGATTTGAATGTGAGTGTGTGCGTGTGGGTATGAGCATGTGTATGTGTGTGTGAGAGGGTGTGTGGGGGTTTCTGTGTGTGGGTCCGTGTTTGGGTGTGCGTGTGTGCTTGTGAGCTTCTGTGTGTGCGCGGCTGATGTGTGTGTGAATGGGTCTGTGTGTGCGTGGAGGGTGTACGCCTATTTGGGTGAGTTGGTGGAGTGTAGGCAAGTAAACGTGTGAGGTTGTGCGTGTGTTCTTGTGTGTGTGTGCGAGTGTGTGGCTATGGGCCTGTTTGTGGAAATGTGTGAGTGGGAGAGTATGTGTATGTGTGTCTGTGTGAGCGTCTTTGAGTGTGAGGGTGAGGTTGTGTGTTGGTTTGCATGTGTGCGTATGTGAGTGTGTCTGAGTGTGTGTATGTGCGCGTCTTGGTTTGGGTGTGTGTATGTGAGAGTTTATGCGTTTGTCTTTGTGATGGTGCATTTTTGTGTGTGAGGGTACGAGTGTGCGCCTGTGTATGTGGGCGTGTTTGTGTGAGGACGTATGTATGTATCCGTCTTTGTGTGTGTGGGTATGTGTGTGAGTGTGTTTGGGTGGATTTGTATGTGTGGGTTTGCGTGTGGTGGTTTGTGTTTGTGCATATGCGTGTGCATATTCGTGTTGCTGTGTGTGAGTGTGCGTTGGGGATCTCTGTGAGAGGGTCTCTGTGTATATGTGGGTGTTTATGAGAGTGTGTGTATGAGTGTGCGTGGGGGGACTGTATATGTGTATGCATGTGTGTCTTTGTGTTTCTGTCGGGGTCTTTGTGTATGAGTGAGTTTGTGTGTGTTTGAGTGGCTGTGTGTTTGGGGGGAGTATGTGTATGCGTATGTAGTATGTCTGAGTGTGTTTGGATTTTGTGTGCTTAAGTATATGTGTGTTCATTTTGTGTTTGGGGGACTAATTTTGCAGGTGTGTGTGGGGGTAAATTTTAGAGTGTCTGTGCGGCTCTGTGTGCATTGGTGTTTGTGTGTGGGTACGTGAGTGCATGCCAGGGTGTGGGTGTGGGTGTGGGTGTGTGTGCATGTTCTTGGGTGTGTGGGTGGGTGCAGTGGAATATATTTGTGGGTACAAATATACGTGTGTGTGTTTGTGTTTGTATGTGTGTCTCTGTGTCTGTGAGTGTTTGTATTTGTGTATCTGTGTCTGAGTGTCTGTATTTGTGTCTCTGTGATTTTGTGAGTGTGTGAGTTTGCATTTCTGTGTGTGTGACAGTGCATTTGTGTATCTGAGTCTGCGTGTCTGTATGTGTGCCTCTGTGCATCTGTGTGTGAGTTTATTTGTGCATATCTGTTTGTCTTAGTCAACACCACCTCTATCAAACTGGGAACGCCTTCCCCAGCCAGATGTATAATTTCATTGTCTACTTCCCTTCCTCACAGTGAACCTCATCACAATTATGATCCTGAAGAGAAAAAATTGTGGACTGTCCAAATGTGTCACTTGTTACCTGGTGGCCATGGCAGTGGGGGATCTACTGGTCGTGATTCTCGACCTAATATTGAGACACATTCCCATTGTCTTTGATGAACAGTTTCATTTCCTGCGGTCCATCCCCGTGTGTAATATCCACGCCGTCCTGCCTTATGCAGCCACTGACTGTTCTGTCTGGTTCACCGTCACTTTCACCTTTGATCGATTTGTGGCCATTTGTTGCCCGAAGCTGAAAAGTAAACATTGCAGCCAGAAAACGGCGGCTGTGGTCCTGGGTACAACGACTGTGCTGAGCTGTTTGAAGAACATTTTCTGGTATTTTATGTTCTCAGATGCGTATCTGTTGACGAATCTGCCCTGGTTTTGTCATGTCCCAGGGGATGTTGCGTTCTCTCCTGTCTGGACAACAATCGAGTTCCTCCACAACATTCTAACCCCGTGTGTTCCATTCGCCCTGATTCTGCTGCTCAATGTTCTCACCGTCAGACACATTGTCCTGAGCAGCAGGGCCCGCAGGAGACTCCGGGCTCACAGCAGTGGGCACAGTGCCAGAGACCCAGAGATGGAGAGTCGGAGGAAATCAATCATGTTACTGTTTATTATCTCGGCCAATTTCATCCTGTTATGGTCAACGTTAATGTTTTTTTCTATGTGGAACCGGCTGGATTATCTGGGGTATACCACTGTATGGGTAGATTATTATGTTATGGAATTGGGGTTCATGTTGCAGCTCTTGAGTTGCTGCACAAACACTGCGATTTACGCTGTGACACAGACTCAGTTCAGACAGCAGTTTAAGAATATGCTGACATTTCCCTTTAGTCCGATTCTTCAATTTATGACATCCTGTGAGGGAACCACAACCACACGGCCCCTCTCTCCTCACACTGCCAGTAAAACTGCCCATCACCAGCCAGACTCACCCTGATTTGCCATCCTGCATTACCAGGGTCGTTGGCTATTTATGTTACCATTGGAGATGGTCGCCGGCCACTTTGGGTTTTGTGTGTGTATGTGTGTGGGTGGTGGGGCCGGCGATGCGAGGCCAAGTGGTTACTCTGGAAGGGGCAGCTACCACCTCATGAGAACTGCAGCGGCCCCTGGGAATCGGGAGGAGGTAGAGGAGAAGGAACGCCACCAACTACAATGGGGAAAAGGCTAGAAAAGATCTCAAATGAAATAAATCCGCTGACACAAGCATTATTTTAATGTTTCCTAAATTATTGAAACTTCCAGGTTCATGAAATGGAGAAATTCTCTTTATCAGGCAATAAAAAAACGTAAAAGACCTAAGCACCAACATTCAGAATAATAGGGCAGCATTACCGAGGCCCACTCACCTGCGCCATCCCGGAACCCCGCCTAACCGCCAACAACCCTCCAAATCGCTTCTCACACCCCGCTGAGGTGTGGGGGACTCTTTAGTCCGTTGTATAAAAGGTCGGTCAGGAAGGTATCCACCAGGGGAGAAACCCAGCTGCTGCTGAGTCATTCCCCCATGACCAATCAGCTGAGTCTAGTGGGGAATGTCTGAATCACACACACACCTTTACCATTCGGGTCAAACTAGCTTTTTCAAGTTATCCCCGGTATAACCCGTATCTTCATGGAATAATTTTATTTACTTACCACTTAGTAACTTACACATGGGTCCAGCTTGCTAAGTGAAGTAAAGAAAACGTTATAAAGAAAATAATAATCACCACTCTTTCAGGTTATCAATTTCAACTTAACTTTATTTTCAAGTTAAAAGAGAATAACTACATTTACAGAATGGTAAAAGGATCTTTTCTTGTTCGGGCCAGTTGCAAACTTTCAAATCACTCTTGGCAATCAGTTTTCTTTAACTTTTGGTCTTCTGCTGACTTCTCTGGGCTACTTGGTCTGTCGATGTTGCTTGTCCCATCACCGAGGAAGATTCTGATTATCAGCTCATTTTTTTTTTTTTTTTTTGGGGGGGGGGCAATGTGGGCGGCGCAAATTGTGGGGGGATTATTATTGGCTGTCCTGTAACTTGACTAACCTGGTTGGTGGATTTAAACACATTCTCTATTCAGCCCCTGTGCTGTGCAAGTCTGCCTATATTTAGTGTTTAAAGTGATAATTACCTCCTGTTCTGGTCTACATGTGACTGCAGATGCATAGAATTCTGCTTTAATCTTACCTTCCCTCTGAAATAGCCGAGTTAGAGACTGAGATCCAGTGCAATTATCATGGATACATCATGCTGGCCTTTCCAGAGATGTCCAAACCACATGGCAGAATGGACAAAGAAAACATCTCATTGTATTCTTGTTGACAACACTAAATGGAAAAAATACATACCTCTGTTGTGGGACGTCTGTTGATGCAATTCCGCAAGCGCCAAACTGGCGAAAAACAACAGAATCAGCGAAACACAAAGTATTCAAATTAAATATATAATTCCACCCTCATCCACCCCACAGCAATCCTCAAACTATCTGGACAATGGTTAAAGTTGTAGACAACATGCAGACGGGTAAAGTGACCTATTCCACTGCATGGGTCTGATCTAATCATAAAGATTAATTTCAAAACCAAATGCTGTGCAGACTGAAAACTGACAGAGGACGAAAACATTCTTAAGAAGTTCAACAGTCCAGGCAGCATCGGTGGAGATAATCCAGTTAACGCTTCAGTTCAGGATGTCCTGCCATCATAAGGAAAGAATGATAAAAATGTCAGAGTAATAAACCAGGGGAAGAAGGACGGGTCAGGGCGAGCAAAGGATGAGTGTGTGTGTGTGGAGACAAACAATGATGGAAGAGAAATATATTTCATGATAGAAAGACAGAGGGAACGGTCATGGCAGTAGCAATGAAATAAACTTTGATTGATACATGTGTCATGTGAGAGTACCTTTAAGAAACGGGTGTTTATCAAATAGATGCAGTTATGTCAGAGTCTGGGCGGAGCTGAGCTGTCTGTCTGCTTTTACTTTCGTTTTTGAGCTGGCTGCTACAGTGTGTGTTTAGTTTCGCTTTCAGAGTTGGAGCTGCAACCAGCCAAACAAGATGTAATTTTGATCTCTCTCTGCATGAAAAGAATGTCTTCAGATTACTTGCTAATTTCAAAGTGATATCTGCTCTCAGTAGAGAATTTAAACTTGATGTCTTTGTTAAAGAGGGTATTTGTCTTTTGGATGTTGCTGGGAATGATTAAGGGTTACTTATAGAGTGCTGTATTCTTTGGGGGGAGTTTTTGAGTTGATAGTTGCCAAGATGTTTACTATATGTTCATAACATGTTAACTTGATTCATATGATAAACATTGTTTTGTTTGAAAAGCACTTTTGATTTCTGTTGCATCACACCAAAGTGGGACGTTGTGCTCGCCATAACTACAATCTATTTGAAAGTTGTGGGTCAGTTGGACTCCATGATACACTTTTGTGATCTCGAAACACTGGCCGGTAATATATGAAACCGATCTGATTGTAACATGATGCGAGAAAGAAAGAAAACCAGGCCAAAAATGTCAAATAAATATCAAACACAAACAACAAGATGTAGACACAGGTTAGGAGATAAAGCTGTTGAACTCAATATTAAGTCCAGATATATGTGGATTTCTGAGTCTGGACGATCATGAGCTCATTGTCGAGGTTGCATTGAACTTCACTGGAACAGCCCAGCAGACCAATGACAGAACGATCAGAGTTGAAGCAAGGCAGCGAATAAAAATAACACGACGGTCATGATTAAGCTAGTGGACAGAGCAGAGGTGTTGTCTGCCTTTTGACACAACGTCCGTGGCTGAGATACTCCGCGTATCATAGCTGCCACCTTTTCCAAGATACACCAATTGAAACTTGGCTGTTTGACTGCATACACACTCCAAACCCGAAAATCTAGATAACCGCTCAAAAGCTCTGATCTAGCCTGAACTTATACCTGACAGAATAGACATAGGTAAATATAAAGGGAATTAGGAGAATTGATTCCACAACATTATTTCAGGGAAAGAGTCGAAAGATATTTCCATGGGCGGAGAAGGGTTGGAGGAATATTTTGGGACAAACAGATCTGATTTAAGATTAATAACACATGACGCAACGCATTACACAAGCTTGCCACCCGCACATTGATTCTGCCTATACCTCCCGATTCCTCAGGCCGGCGGACACCATTCCCACACAGGCGTTGCCTTCTTCCAGACCCTTCCATCAGACAGAAGATAAAGAAGAAACAGCTTGTTGCCCAAAGCTGCTAGACTCCTCAACGACTCCCCCTCGGACTGATCTGCTCCCTGTAAGGCACTATTCACGACGCCCTATGTTACTCTTGCTCATGTATTTGCTTTGTTTGGCCCTTTGTTCCGCATGGTAACCAATTACTGTTTGTCGATGTACCATTTGTCAATCTACTCTGTCAATTATTATTTTCGTCCACTATGTACATCTCATTGGCAGCAGAAAATACTTTTTAATGTACTTCGGTTATTGTGACAATAAATCAAATCAAAACAAATTAAATAGGTGCTACCTTGTTCATCTTATTTTAGTGATGACAACATAAAGGATAACTTGAGTTCATAGAATAAACATTGTTTTGTTGTTAAAAATACTGGGCCACTTCTGCTGTTGCATGACTGTGGGCTGTAGAATGTGCTCCCCAAACCACAATCTATTAAAAGTTGTGGGTCAGGTGAACTCCATGATACACTTTGGGATTCTCTAAACAACGACCCGTAACAACTGGGGGCTCATCCGGGATAAAAGTCTATCTATTTGATTGGCTGAGTGAACTTAAAGACCGTGGGGTGAGCATATTGTGGTTGATTTTCAGGTGTGCTATTTTCGTATAAGTGGGAAGGGATGGTGGTGTTGTGGACAATGGCTCTTTCAGATGCTCAGACGTTTTTGGGGGTGGAGACGGTCACTCACAGTACCTTACGGACAGAGACTAAAAGCAGACTGTTATATTTGGCAAAAACATTGCAGTTAACATTACCTGACAAAATGCGAAAAGATGAGGTACTTATGGCAGTGGAAAAGCATTTAAAGTTGCCTGAGATACAGTGTGACTCATTGGAAATGGCAAAAATTCAGTTACAAATTAAACAAATGGAACATGAGAAAGAATTAAAGCAGCTTGAATATGAAAGAGAGAGCGCGGAAAGAGAAAGTGAGAGAGAGGAAAAAGAAAAGGAGACAGAAGAAACTGGTAAAGAAAGAATAGGTCTCGCGGAACCAAAATAAAAATAAAGGGAAATAGATAAAGAGAGAGAGTTTGAACTTCAGAAAATGGCCATGAAACATGACAGTCATTTAATTTTAGCAGACGTAAAGGGAAATGTACAGTTGGGGGATACTGAGTAGGATAGTGAGAAAGAGCGTCATAGCCGAAGGCGTGGTGGGGATCTATTTCAATATGTCCAAGCATTGCCAACGTTTGACGAGAATGAGGTAGAAGCCTTTTTCATTTCATTTGAGAAGGTAGCTCAGCAAATGAAATGGCCACAGGGCATGTGCGTACCTGATTGAAACAAAGCTCGTAAGTAGGGCTGGTAAAGTGTTCGCAGCACTACCGGAGGAGGTATCAGGGTCGTATGAGGAGGTGAAAAAAATCAATTTTAAGTGCATTTGATCTAGGTCCTGAAGCTTACAGATTAAGGTTTAGGAATTTAAGGAAATAATTTGGTCAAACATACATCCAGTTTGAAAGGCTCAAACAGAGTCATTTTGATAGGTGGATAAGGGCTTTGAAAATAGACCAAACGCATGAAGCTCTCTGAGAAATTATACTTTTGGAGGAGTTTAAAAATTCAATTCCTGGTGGAGTGAGAACTCATGTGGAAGAGCAGAGGGTTAAAACTGCGAGATTAGCAGCAAATATGGCAGATGATTATGAATTAGATTTTAAATCAAAGCTTGGTTTCCGACATCAGTTTCAGCCTGTGAGCGATAGACACTGGGGAGATGAGAACTACTCAAGTGGAAAAGGTAAAGGTGATCCGATGGGAAATAATAAGGAGAGTGTACCTCAGATTTTTTTTTTAAATCCAGGAGGGTAGAAAAGAAATGAAACTTTTGAAATGTTTTCACTCAAATAAACTAGGCCATGTAAAGTCACAGTGACGGTGGTTGGAGAAAAGCACTGGGAAGGCTGATGTGATGAAACAGGATAAGACAGTGGGGTTTGTTAGAATGGTGAAGGAAAGCCCAAGGGAAGCCAAGAAGGTGCAAACGATTGTACAGACTGTTCAAGAAGGTGCCAGATCTCCTTAAAGAATTTACTTGTGTGGGTAAAAGTTTACTCATGTGTATCAGGAGGAGCAGATAAATAAGTCACAATTTTAAGAGATACGGGAGCTAGTCAATCTTTAATGGTAAGAGATGCGGAGTTATGTAGGTTGGGAATAATGTTGCCGGAAAAGGTGATAATATGTGGAATGCAGGGTGAGAGGAGTAGCGTTCCATTATATAAGGTAAGGTTGGAAAGTCTAGTAAAGGGTGGTGAAGTGGTAGTAGAAGTAGAGAAACGATCTTGCCCATGAATAAAGTTTATCTTGGGTAATGATATAGCTAGATCGCAAGTGGGAGTGATGCCTACTGTGGTTGATAAGCCAGTGAAAAATCAGACAACTGAAGTGTTGAAGGGCGAATATCCTGGGATTTATCCGGATTGTGTAGTAACAAGGTTAAGACAAGATGATAAATCAAAGAGTGAAGATGAAGTTGAAGTGCAATTATCAGAAACGATTTTTGATCAGATGATTGAAAAAGAACAAGAACAGATGGAGGATAAGGCGGATATTTTTAGTTCAGGAAAATTGGCGGAGTTAAAACAGAAAGATATAAAAATGAAACAGATGTATCAGAAAGCATATGCCGAAGAGGAATCTGAGTGTTTCAAAGTGTGTTATTACCGTAAAAGTGATGTATTGATGAGAAAATGGAGACCTTTACATATGCAGGCGGATGAAAAGTGGGCAGAAGTTCATCAAGTAGTATTGCCGGTAAGGTATAGAAAGGAGGTGTTGCGAGTTCCACATGAGGTACCAGTGGGAGGTGATTTGGGGATAAGGAAAACTCAAGCTAAAATCTAGAAACATTTTTATTGGCTTGGACTACATAACGATGGAGTTAAATGTTGTCAATCAAGTCACACATGTCAAGTGATACCCCAAGCAGTGATAAAAACCAGTGCCCTTAATACCCATTCCAGCATTTGAGGCTCCATTTAAAAGGGTCCTACTTGATTGCGTAGGGCCGCTTCCTAAAAAAGCCGTGGGAATCAATATCTTTTGACTATAATGGATGTGTCTACTAGGTATCCATGACGTAATATTACAGCTAAAAGTATTGTGGAGGAATTACATGAATTCTTTACTAGATATGGACTACCCACAGAAATACAATCGGATCAAGGATAAATTTTACCTCAAAAGTTATTCAAAGAATTTATGGATAGCCTGGGAATAAAACAATTTAAATCAACTGTGTATCATCCAGAATCGCACATTGCGTTAGAAAGGTGGCAGCAGACATTAAAGACAATGTTGAGGGCTTATTATCAAGATTATCCAGAGGTTTGGGAGAAAGGAATTCCATTCGTACTGTTTGCAATTAGGGATGCACCGAATGAGTCAACCAAATTTAGTCCTGTTGAACTTATTTTTGGTCACGAGGTAAGAGGACCAGTTAAATTGATTCAGGACAAATTGGTGAGTGAGAAATCGGAAATTACATTGTTCGATTACGTGTCAAAGTTTAGGGAACGATTAAATAGAGCAGGCAAATTGGCCAGACAACATTTAAAAGGTGCACAAAATGTGATGAAACGGGTAGCGGACAAGGAATCCAAAGTTCGTAATTTTGCCAATGGAGATAACGTTTTAGTGTAGTTACCAGTGGTAGGTGAACCTTTAAAAGCTAGGTTTTGTTAACCTTATCAAATTGAAAGGAAATTCAGTGAGGTGAATTATGTGGTAAGAACACCAGATAGAAGGAAGACTCGCCGAGTGTGTAATGTGAATATGCTGAAAAAGTACTTTGAAAGGGAAGGAGAGAAAAAGGAGGAGATTTTAATGATTCTAACTCAAAGTGAAGAACCAAATCCAGATGACTGAATTTGGCATATGTCAAATTAAATAGGATAATGAGGATTTTCTTAGCAATTGGGATAAATTGTTGAGTTATCTTCCGGAGGAAAAACGAACAGACCTGAAAGAGTTATTGATATCATATGGGCAAGTTTGTGGAGATAAATTGGGAAGTACTAAACTGGCTATACATGATGTAGATGTGGGAAATGCTGTGCAATCAAACAACTTCCATGTACACATCCTTTAAAATTGGCACATGTTAACAAAGAGATTGAGAGTATGCTTACAAATGGCATAATTGAAGTGGGTTGCAGCCAATGGAGCTCACCCATAGTGATGTTAGCGAAACCAGACGGTACCCAACGTTTGTGTGTGGGCTATAGAAAGGTTAATGTAGTTACAAGAACGGACTCTTATCCTATCCCACGTTAGGAGGATTGCATTGAGAAAGTGCGACAGTCCGCTTTTATTTCCATTTGGATTTACTTAAAGGCTACTGGCAGGTACCGTCTGGTCAAATAGTTATGATATTTGGCATGAAAAACGCCCCAGCCACATTTCAACGGTTAACTAACAATGTTGTTTCAGGATTACCTGGATTGTGCGGTATACATCGACGATCTGGTAATTTTCAGCCAGACATGGAAAGAACATTTAAAACATTTGACCGACTTCAGGAGGCGGGTTTGGTGATAAACCAAGCCAAAAGTGAATTTGAAAAAGCCCAAATCACTTTCCTTGAGGAGTATCCGATACCCTCGAGACGAAGGGAAATAATGCAATTTTGTGGAATGAGTGGATTTGATCGAACATTTGTGCAAACGCTTTGTAGCATGATTACGCCACTCATGGACTTTCTGAAGAAACCTCGAAAATGTCAATGGACAACGGACTTTCAACAGGCATTTGAAAGCCTGAAAGCTGTGATAACCAATGCTCCTGTGTTGGAGAATTGCAAGGGACTCAATGATCAGATTGAACTAAAGTATCTGAATATAAAGAGAAATGTCGAGGCGTAGAGAAATGGACTGATCTTGCAGAGACCTCCTTGTTCAAAGAGACTGTCAATCGAGAAAGATTTCAGTTGGAGTATGAAGAAAGAACAAAAAAAAGGACTATATTTTTATACCTGTTCGCGGGTGTTGTTTTTTGCAACGATAAAGTATATTTACTGTGTTCATTATTGAAAGGATGTTGAAAAGCTGAAAAATCGAACCATCTTGAAGTTGATGGTATATTTTCTTTGTGGGGGTGGTGTCATGAGAATGTCGCTTTAAGAAATGGTTAGCTGCTCATGTTACTGCAGTTATGTCAAAGTGTGGGTGGAGCTGAGCACTGCTTCTGCTTTTTGGTTTCACTTTGCAAAAAGCTTGGGCGTGTCTGGGTTTTCCAATCAGCTGCAGTTGAAGTTAAACAAAGAGCTGTCCCGTTGATCTCTGCCATCCAAAGACTATCTCTGGATCATTTGGTGAAATCAGAATTATAAATGTTCTCAGTAGTGAATGTGTACCTAATGTGCTCCTGTTTAATTGTTTGTTAAGTCTTTTGCATGTTAAAAGGACAGCTTAAAGGAGTACTTAGTGTTGTATTGTTTGGGGGTTATCTTTGAATGAATGTTTGCTCAGGTATTCACTGTTTGTTTTAAAACGGTTAACTTGAGTTCCTAAAATAAACAATGTGTTGTTTCAAAAAATACTGGTCCATTTCTGCTGTACCATACCTGCAGAGTGAGCCGTGTGCTCCCCATACCACAATCTATTGAAGGTTGTGGGTCAGGTGATCTCAATGATTTACTTTGGGGTTCTCTAAACCCTGACCCATAACAATTAACTTACATATTTGACTTTGTCTCTTAATATGTTTCTGGAACCTAACTTTTCATTCACCTGAGGAAGGAAAAGTGCTCCGAAAGCTAGTGATTTGAAACAGAGCTATTGGACTTTAACCTGGTGTTGTAAGACTTCTTACTGCACATTAAAACAGTCGATGTAAACAGTGCCCTACAGTAAACAGAGTCCATATAGACAGTGACCAACAGTAAACAAAGTCTATGTAAACGGAGCACTACAGTAAACAGAGTCAATGTAAACAGTTCCCAACAGCAACTAGAACCTATGCAAACCGTGTCAAAAGAGTAAACAATCGATGTAAATCGTGCCCTACAGCAGTCTATATAAACAGTGCACTGCAGTAAACAGAGACTATACAAATCAGTGCCCATAGTAAACAGAATCGATGTAAACAGTGCCCTACAGTAAACAATCTTTGCAAACAGTACAGAACAGTAAACATAGGCTATGTAAACAGTGCCCACCAGTAAACAGAGTCGATGTGAACAGTCCCCGATAGTGAGAAGTCAATCTAAACATTGCACTGCAGTAAACAGAGTAGATGCAAACATTACCGACAGTAAACAGAGATTATGTAAACGCTGTCCTACGGTCAAGGCAGTCTATTAACACAGTAACCTACACTAAACATAGACGAAGGGAACAGTGCCCAGCAGTAAACAGGGTCTACAAGAAGGGTGCACTATCGTAAACAGAGTTTATGTAAACAGTGTCTGATAGTAAACAGAGTCCACGTAAACTGTGCCCTGAAGTAAAAAGAGTCTATGTGAACAGCTCCTTATTAAATTGGATTTGTTTATTGCCACGTGTACTGATGTACAATGAAAAGTATCGTTCTGCAGACTCTATGTTAAAAGTGCCCGACATAAACAATGTTTAGCTAAACCGTGCACTACTGTAAACAGAGTCTGTGTAAACAGTGTCCTACAGTAAACAGTGTTTCTGTAAACCGTCCCCTGCTACAAACAGAGCCTGTGTAAAGAGCGACGACAGTAAAAAGTGTTTTTGTAAACGGTGCAATGCTGCAAACAGACTATGTAAACAGTGCTCTTCAGTAATCAGCGTTTATGTAAACCGTACACTGCTGTAAACATAGTCGATGTAAACAGTCCCCTACAGCAAACAACGTTTATGGAAACCGTACACTGCTGTAAACATAGTCGATGTAAACAGTCCCCTACAGCAAACAATGTTTATGGAAACCGTACACTGCTGTAAACAGAGTCTATGTAAACAGCGCCCTACAATAAACAGAGTCGATGTGAACAGTCCCCGATTGTGAGAAGTCAATATAAACAGTGCACTGCAGTAAACAGCGTATATGCAAACAGTACCGACACTAAACAGAGATTATGTGAACGCTGCCCTAAGGTCAAGGCAGTCTATTAACACAGTAACCTACACTAAACATAGACGAAGGGAACAGTGCACAGCAGTAAACAGGGTCTACAAGAAGGGTGCACTATAGTAAACAGAGTTTATGTAAACAGTGTCTGATAGTAAACAGAGTCTACATAAACTGTGCCCTGAAGTAAAAAGAGTCTATGTCAACAGCTCCTTAGTAAATTGCATTTGTTTATTGCCACGTGTACTGATGTACAATGAAAATTATCGTTCTGCAGACTCGAAGTTAAAAGTGCCCGACTTATAAAATGTTTATCTAAAACGTGCACTACTGTAAACAGAGTCTATGTAAACAGTGTCCGACAGGAAACAGTGTTTATGTAAAACGCCCCTGCAGTAAAAAGTGTTTTTGTAAACGGTGCAATGCTGCAAACAGTCTATGTAAACAGTGCTCTTCAGTCATCAGCGTTTATGGAAACCGTACACTGCTGTAAACATAGTCGATGTAAACAGTCCCCGACAGCAAACAATGTTTATGGAAACCGTACACTGCTGTAAACATATTTGATGTAAACAGTCCCCTACAGCAAACAATGTTTATGGAAACCGTACACTGCTGTAAACATAGTCGATGTAAACAGTCCCCTACAGCAAACAATGTTTATGGAAACCGTACACTGCTGTAAACATAGTTGATGTAAACAGTCCCCTACAGCAAACAATGTTTATGGAAACCGTACACTGCTGTAAACATAGTCGATGTAAACAGTCCCCTACAGCAAACAATGTTTATGGAAACCGTACACTGCTGTAAACAGAGTCCTTGTAAACAGTCCCCTACAGCAAACAATGTTTATGTAAACCGTACACTGCTGTAAACATAGTCGATGTAAACAGTCCCCTACAGCAAACAATGTTTATGGAAACCGTACACTGCTGTAAACAGAGTCCACGTAAACTGTGCGCTGCAGTAAGCAGTGTTTACTTAAACTGTACAGCGCCGTAAACAGTTTACACAAATAGTGCCCTACGGTAAACCGAGATTTTGTAAACCATACCTTGCTGTAAACAGAGTCTATATAAAAAGTGCCCTGCAGAAAACAATGTTTTTGTAAACCGTGCAATGCTGTAAAGTCTATGTAAACAGTGCCCAACAGTAAGCAGTGTTTATGTAAACCGTACACCACTGTAAAAATAGTCTATGCTTACAGTGCACTACAGAAAACAGTGCTTTTGTCAACCGTACACGGCTGGAAACAAAATCTATGTAAACTGTGCGCTGCAGTAACAGTGTTTATTTAAACTGTACAGCGCCGTAAACAGTTTACATAAACAGTGCCCTACGGTAAACAGAGATTTTGTAAACCGTACCTTGCTGTAAACAGAGTCTATGTAAAGAGTGCCCTGCAGTAAACAATGTTTTTGGAAACCGTGCAATGCTGTAAACAGTCTATGTAAATAGTACCCTACAGAAAACAGTGTTTATGTAAACCTTACCACTGCTGTAAACATACTCTATGTACACAGCGTCCTGTAGTAAACATTTTACGTAAACCGTACACTGCTGTAAAACGAGTCAATGTGTACAATGCCCGTGTAAACTGTAAAGCGTGTTTATGTGAGCTGCATAATGCTGTAATCAGTCAATATAAACAATTATAAACAGTGCTTATATAAACCGTACACTGCTGTAAACAAAGTCTATGTAAACAATGCCCTACGGGAAACAGTGTTTATGTAATCCGTACACTGCTTTAAACTGAGTCAGTGTAAACAGTTCCCTACGGTAAACAGTGTTTATGTAATTCGTACACTGATGTAAGCTGAGCCATTCTAAACAATACCCTACAGTAAACAGTTTTGAAGTAAACCTTACCTTTCCCCGCACAGACTCTATGAAAACAGGGCCCGACAGTAAACAGTGACTATGTTAACGGTACACTGCTGTAAAGTAAGTACATAAACAGTGCCCTAAAGTAAACCGTGTAAATGCAAATTGTCCAGTGCTGTAAACAGTCGATGTAAACAGTGCCCAATTGTAAACAGTGTTTATGTAAACGTTACATTGCTGAAAACAAAGTAAATGTAAACAGTTTCCCACAGTAAACAGTGTTTACGTAAACCATACACTGCTGTAAATAGAGTCTCTGTAAACAGTCCAATACAGTAAACAGCATTTATGTAAACCGCACACTGCTGGAAGCAGAGACTAGTTTAACAGTTACCTACAGTAAACACTGTGAATGTAAGCAGTACACTGCTGTAAACAGAGTCGATCTAAACAGTGCCTTTCAGGTAAAAGTGTTAATGTAAACCGTACACTACTGCAAAAAGAGTCCACATGAACACCGCCGCACAATAAACAGTGTTTACGTAAGCCTTACACTACTGTAAACAAAGTCTATGCAAATAGTGCCATACAGTAAACAGTGTTTCTCTATACAGTGCGTTGCTGTAAACAGAGTTCATGTAAACAATGCTTATGTAAGCCGAACACTGTTGTAGACAGTCTAACTAAGCAGTGCCCTACCGTGAACAGTGTTACTGTGAACCGTACACGACTGTAAACAGAGTCTATGTCAACAGCGCCCCACAGTAAAGTGTTTACGTAAACTGTGTATTGCTGTAAACAGATTCTATGTAAACCGGGCCCTACAGTTAACAGTATTATGTAAATCGTACACTGCTGTAAATACAGTCCATGTATTCAGTGTCCTACAGTAAACAGTATTTTTGTAAACTATACACATGTAAATAGGAACAATGTTAACAGTGCCCTCCACTAAACAGTGTCCATGTACACTGCTGTAAACAAAGCATATGTAAAGTGTTCCCTAATGTAAACAGTATTTATGTGCAAGTTAACCTGCTGTAAACACTCCATGTAAACAGTGCCCGACAGTAAACAGTGCGGATGTAAACTGTACATTGCTGTAAAGATAGTTTAGCATACAGTTCATGACGGTAAACAGACCGAACGAACACCGTACACTATGAAAACAGAATCTCTTTAAACAGCGCCCTACAATAAACAGTGTTTACGTAAAACGTACACTGCTGTAAGCAGAGTCTCTGTAAGCAGTGCCCTACCGTAAACAGTGTTTATATAAGCCGTACACTAGTGTAAACAGTCTATATAAACAGCACCCTACAGTAAAGTGTTTATGTAAACCGTGCACTGCTCTAAACAGAGTCAATGTAAACTGTACCCTACTGCAAACAGTGTCCATGCAAAATGTACAATGCTGTAAACAGAGTCTATGTAAAGAGTGCCTTCCATGTAAACAGAGTGAAAGTAAACCGTATACTACTGTAAACAGTGTCTATGTAAACAGTGACCTACAGTAAACAGAATGTATTGAGTGCCCTACGGTAATCAGAGTCTATGTAAACAGTGACCTAAAGCAAACAGTGTTTATGTAAAATGTACACTGCTGTAAGCAGAGTCTATGTAAACAGTGCCCTGCAGGAAACAGAGTGAAAGGGAACCGTACATTACTGTAAACAGTCTATGTAAAAGTGCTCTATACAAACAGTCTTAAAAGAGTGCCCGACAGTAAATAGCCTTCATGTAAACAGCACACTGCTTTAAACAGGGTTGAGGCTAATAGCCCGTTCAGTAAACATTGTTTATATAAACCGTACACTACTGGAAACAGAGTCTCTGGAAACAGTGCCCCACAGTCAACAGTATTTCTATAAATCGTACACGGCTGTCAGCAATGTCTATGTAAACAATGCTCTACAGTAAACATTGTTTATGTAAACCGCACACTTCTGTAAAGAGAGTCTCTGGAAACAGTGCCCTACAGTAAAAAGTGTTAATGTAAACCGTACACAGCTGTAAACAGGGTCGAGGCAAATAGCCCGTTCAGTAAACAATGTTTATATCAACCGTACACTACTGTAAACAGAGTTTCTGTAAACAGTGCCCTACAGTAAACAGTGTTTCTATAAGTCGTACACTGCTGCAAACAATGTTTAGGGAAACAGTGCCCGACAGGAAACATTGTTTATGTAAACCGTACATTGCTGTAAACAGAATCAATGTAAACAGTGCCCTACAGTAAACAGTGTTTATGTAAACGGTAAACTGCGTAAAAAGATTCTATAAAACGGTGCCCTACAGTTAACAGTGTTTATGTAAACGGTAAACTGCTGGAAACATATTCTGTATCAACGGTGCTCTACAGTAAACAGTGTTTATGTAAACAGTATACTGCTGGAAACAGATTCTATATAAACGGTGCTCTACAGTAAACAGTGCTTATGTAAACAGTATACTGCTGGAAACAGATTCTATATAAACGGTGCTCTACAGTAAACAGTGTTTATGTAAACAGTATACTGCTGGAAACATATTCTATATAAACGGTGCTCTAAAGTAAACAGTGTTGATGTAAACAGTATACTGCTGGAAACAGATTCTATATAAACAGTGCCCTACCGTAAACGGTATACTGCTGGAAACAGATTCTATATAAACGGTGCTCTACAGTATACAGCGTTTATGTAAACAGTATACTGCTGGAAACAGATTCGATACAAACAGTGCGCTACCGTGAACAGTATTTTTGTAAACGGTGCAATGCTGCAAAACAGTCTATGTAAACAGTGCTCTTCAGTAATCGGCGTTTATGTAAACCGTACACTGCTGTAAACATAGTCGATGTAAACAGTCCCCTACAGCAAACAATGTTTATGGAAACCGTACACTGCTGTAAACATAGTCGATGTAAACAGTCTCCTACAAAAAACAATGTTTATGGAAACCGTATACTGCTGTAAACAGAGTCAATGTAAACAGCGCCCTATAGTAAGCAGTGTTTATGTAAACCGTACAGCGTGGTAAAAATAGTCTATGCTTACAGTGCACTACAGAAAACAGTGCTTTTGTCAAACGTACATGGCTGTAAACAAAGTCTATATAAACTGTGCGCTGCAGTAAGCAGTGTTTATTTATACTGTACAGTGCCGTAAACAGTTTACAAAAACAGTGCCCTACGGTAAACTGAGATTTTGTGAACCGTACCTTGCTGTAAACAGAGTCTATGTAAAGAGTGCCCTGCAGTAAACAATGTTTTTGTAAACCTTGCAATGCTGTAAACAGTCTATGTAAGTAGGACCCTACAGCAAACAGTGTTTATGTAAACCTTACCACTGCTGTAAACATACTCTATGTACACAGTGTCCGGTAGTAAACATTTTACGTAAACCGTACACTGCTGTAAAACGAGTCAATGTGTACAATGCCCGTGTAAACTGTAAAGCGTGTTTATGTGAGCTGCATAATGCTGTAATCAGTCAATGTAAACAGATTGCCCAATTATAAACAGTGCTTAAGTAAACCGTACACTGCTGTACACAAAGTCTATGTAAACAATGCCCTACAGTAAACAGTGTTTATGTAATCCGTACACTGAGGTAAACTGACTCATTCTCAACAATGCCCTACAGGAAACAGTTTTTAAGTAAACCTTACCTTGCCCTGCACAGACTCTATGTAAACAGGGCCCGACAGTCAACAGTGACTATGTTAACGGTACACTGCTGTAAAGTAAGTACATAAACAGTGCCCTAAAGTAAACAGTGTAAATGCAAATGGTCCAGTGCTGTATATAGTCGATGTAAACAGTGCCCAATTGTAAACAGTGTTTATATAAACGTTACATTGCTGAAAACAAAGTAGATGTAACAGTTTCCCACAGTAAACAGTGTTTCCGTAAACCATACACTGCTGTAAATAGAGTCTCTGTAAACAGTCCAATACAGTCGGTAGGGCGTCTGCCTTAACGTTACCGGGGATGGGGGGGGGGGGAGAACGATGATGACTACGAACTTTAATAATGCCGTATTTCCTATCTTGAGCTGTCTCTATGATATGTAGGAATAATGGGGCTGAGGGTAGGGGCTTTCTGTTTGCGGAAACGAATCCTCTATTTTCCCATAGGGGTAGGAATTCGGTTAAACTGTTGCAGACATAAAAAACTGTCCGAATATATGTCGGCTGTGGTCGGAAACGAGTCGAGTTGATCTACAATGTGCGCTCTGGCTGCCAGCTCTGCTGCCTGCGAGCCCAAGTGTCCTGGCAATTTCAACAAAATCTCTTCGTGGGGCGTCCCTGTGCGTCCTCTTATGTAAATACCGCAACCAGTATTTCTTTTCCCATTTAAAACTATGGAGGAGCCATCCACATAGGTTATAATGGGCGCGCACGTGTCTGTGGGCTGGGGTCTCTGGGGTGTAGTACCTGTTTTCCTGGGAGCTCACTTAGGTATCAAGGATCCTATATTATGTTTAGTGGAGATGATCTCACACTCGTGTGGGGTACCTGCATATTGTAAATTATCGGCTAGGAAAGTGTGGGTCTTGGTTCTTTTAACTGTTATGTCCCGCCCCTGTAAAAGAAGGGTCCAACGGGTTGCACGGATCTGGCTGACTGTGCCATCCTTAAGTCGACCATCTAGCAGTAGCTGAGTTGGGGTCTGTTCAGTGAGAATGGTGATGGGGTTGAGTCCTGTCATGTCGGCGAAGTATTGTACTGCCCACAAATCTGCGAGCAGGTGCTTTTCGCAGGCAGAAAATCCTTGTTTGACAGGATCTAACACGCATGAGGCGTATGCCACGGGGCCTAAGCGATCATATCGTTCTTGGAGGAGCACGGCCGAAAGACTTTGGACGGTGCTTGCTACTTCGAATGCGTACGGGGAAAGTGGATATGGGACCTGTAATGCGGAGGCTGTGCTGAGGGCTCTTTTTAAAGCATCCACGGCATCCGTGTTCTGTGGAAGCCATTCCCAAGGCGCTTGTTTCTTGAGAAGTTCGGATAGGGGCGCTGCTTTTATGGCAAAACCGTGAATGTGGTTTCGGCAGTAGCCAACCAGTCCTAGAAATGACCGGAGAGCTGTTATGTTATGGGGAAGCGGCAATTTGACGATCGAGTCAATCGTCTTTTGCTCGATCACGAGTTTACCATATGTGAGTACTGTACCCAAGTAAATCACTTTTTCATGCAAAATCTGGGCCTTCTTGGGGTTCACTTGACATCCAATCTGTTGTAGGAGTCCGAAAAATGTGCTCTCCCTTTGTGTTCGCCTGTAGTAGCATATCATATACATATTGGACCAGACAATCGGGTCGGGAACATTTTGCTGATCCATTTGCCAGCTATCGGTGGAAAATGGAGGGGGAGATGTGGAAACGTTGTTAAAGGCATGTCGACGTGTATTGCCTGGAATATAAAGGCGAATATATATTGGCACGCTTTATCATATGGAATGGACCAAACGCCTTTGCTAAGTTCAAAATCGAAAACAACTTTGACTGTAGTCCCTTTTTTAGCATGGTCTCGGGACTCGTGGATACGGTGGGGGCTGCTACTGGGGTTACTTTGTTCAGTTCCCGATAATGAATGATCAGTCGCCATGATCCATCGGGTTTCCTGACGGGCTAAATTGGTGCGTTATTCGTGGAGGCGATTGATCTGAGTACGCCTTGATCAACCAGACTGTATTACCTTTGACATTTCTCCCTCTGCTTCTTGGGGAAAACCGTACCGCTTTTGGGGTCTGGGGTCGGGACCTGTAATATTCACTAAGCTATCTTGCCACAGTCGTGCTTGTGCTGTGCAAATGCTGCTTTGTGTTGCTGCAGGACTTCCCTAACCTGTTTGTCCTGACTAATGGCTCGAGGGTCGAACCAGAAGTCTCGTACTGCGCTGATTCAGTTTGCATACTCTCCAACTGTGAGCGTGGCGGTGGTTCGTGCTGCCTTTGCCATTCTCCATACACATTTATTTACCGGATCAAATGAGAGGTTGTGGAAGCTCAAAAAGTAAATTCCAGGATGTGTTCAGCTGTCTGGGGTAGATCGACCACAACTACGGGGTGTTTAGTCGTAAAGTTCCCTCTTTGTATCGCTGCAGGGTCTGTGAAGTGTCCCTGTTGTAAATGACCTGTAAAAACCCTGAGTGTGATGTTGTCTGTTGTGGGCCACGTGTCCCGTTGAAACATTGTGGAGGAATGGAGTGTGGTGCGGGACCCTCCTGTGTCCCAAAGAAATTCTATGGTGTTTCCCCGTACTTTGCCTGCTTCTCCTGGACAACCGGACTTGTTCCAAAGAGTGTCGCAGATCCAAGTTGGGGATCCCTAACACGGTCAGTCGGTGCCGATCATGTCTGCGTTCTCAGAACGGGCGCTAACGTTATGGATTGGCTTTGCCCTATTCTTATTACGGTGCCTGCCTGTTGGTTTCTCTGGTGCTTCTGGGGCGCATTGCACTCTCGTGCATAGTGTCCTAATTGTCCACAATTATAACACTCCTGGGATTTGGGTTGCTGTGGGCTGTTCCTGCCCTCATTTACCCATGCGGAGTCCTGGTGCATCCTAACTGGATGCATGTCTGCCTGCTTTTAATGTCTGCCTGGTTTTAAAAATGCGGTTTTCAGAGGTTATCATCGAATTTACAGTGCAGAAGGAGGCCATTCGGCCCATCGAGTCTGCACCGGCTGTTGGAAGGAGCACCCTACCCAAGGCCAACACCTCCACTCAACCCCCATAACCCAGTAACCCCACCCAACACTAAGAGCAATTTTGGACACTAAGGGCAATTTATCCTGCCCAATCCACCTCACCTGCACATCTTTGGACTGTGGGACAAAATCGGAGGAACCAGAGGAAAGCCACGCACACACGGGGAGGATGTGCAAACTCCGCACAGACAGTGACCCAAGCTGGAATCGAACCTGGGACCCTGGAGCTGTGAAGCAATTATGCTATCCACAATGCTACCGTGCTGCCCACGATTTCGCCTTGGATGGACTGTTCCTAAGCACGGGACAATCTTTTCAAAACCCATTTCTCGTTGTGCGGCTCGTCTGAGGGGGTCGTAATTTGTGCAAGCTCTCTGCCCTGCCTCTGTCGCATGAGAGAATTGGATTCGAGTCCACTTGGCCATATTATCCATGGTCAAATGGGCGCGGGCTACCTCTCCGAATACTGCTGTGAAATCTATCCACAAGCGTTCAGCATACGCTGTGGGGTGCTCTCTCTTCTTTTGCCTCCACTTGTTTAGGCCTTCTACTTGGTCTCCTTTGTTATAGCCGATCGCATCTCGGATCGCTGTGTGCATTTCTTGTAGGGTGCCTCCTCCTACATTCTGTGGGTCGGGAAGGGATGCCACGACTGAAGGGTCGAGGCTTAAAACTGTAAGCTTCACTTGCTCCTTTTCATCCAGGCCGTACCATGATCGCCTGCTCTTGCAAAGAACTGGTGGGGGTCCGATGTGGGTAGGAACGGTGTTATTTTATCAGACGTGTCTCTTAATTGAGTGACGGTTAACGGGTTAGTGTGGAAGAAATCTGTGTTCCCTTCTGCTGTGGCCCTGCGCTGTGTGGTGACAGGGTTCATCGGGGTGTGTTCTGCCTGTTCAGTTGGGCGTTGGGGTACTTTTCATTTCTGGGGTTTTTCCTATGTACATGTCCCATGTACATATCTATGGGGAGTGTCATTTAACTCCTGCCAATCGGGGCTATTTTCTTGCTCGAGCTGGGGTCCGAACCTGCTCTGCCACCCATTTTGAACAGAAACCAGAGACTGCAATTTGCTTCCGGCACTTTGCGTGGTCTACCGAGCTCTGCCTTTGTTCCGTTGTGAAAGTGTGGAGCGCTCGTAGAGCTGCTTTTAAGTTGTTGCACTGTTTCTGCAACTGCTCGACCTGTTGTTCGTTTTCCTGTCTTACCGACACCGCGCGTTGCGTGTCCTGGTAGGCTTTGTCATATTTGGACTGAAAGCTGCTCAAATGGGCGAGACAAAACTGGTGTGCCCGCTTGGCATCAGCCACCTCCTTGTCCCTCGCCGCTAACTGCTCTCACAGTTCCTTGTTCTCTCTCTCATATCCACTCACATCTCCTTTACTATTCTTGTCTCTCTCCTCAATCACTCTATGGAGCATCCTCACGACATCCTCTTGTACCTCGCAATTGTGCCAAGCAGGACACGATTGCCATCGGCTTGCGAGCTTTCCCTCAGCTCTTCTTATGGATCTCTGTCAGGTTCTCCCACCAAGTATGCCCTCTGCTTCCGGGACCTGTTTCGTCATTGGCGCAGAATTCACTCCAAAGGGCCCAAGCTTTTCCTTTGAGATACTTTCTGATCTCTTCTTCCCATACGGGACACTGTCCTACTCTACTGGTCGCGGCAACGTCGAATTCCTGGGGGTTCATAAGGCGTTCCATTGTCTTCATTGCCATTTTTCTCTATCTCTGTGGTGTCTACCGAATTTCGAACAGAGGTTGATAAAGTGGTGATATGAACACGCGTACGGCTTATGCTAATATCCGGCCTATCAAACTCCCAATAGTTTTACGCAACAAAATCTCTCAGGTTTACCTTAGATCCCTGTTAGTACTCATGCATTAACAGGCTTTCGAATCTTGGAGGTTTGATCAGTATTGTTCTTACACTTGTGGTTTTTCTGTTTCCAATTGGATTCCAATTCAAATTTGGGTTCTCTCGGAGTGACTAGGCCGCTTCCAGGTCGAGTCCCGTCAGAGGTCGCCAGTAAATGTTGCTCTCTTTGGTTGTTTCTGAATATGGCGGTCAATATGGTCGCCTTCCTTATTTCTAATTTCGTTTGCTTTAGAGTCGCCAGGTATCTTTCGATACCGCCACAAGGTTCAAACCCGAATACTGATCGAAGAGCCGGTACACCAGTTAGTTAGTTCAACGTCAATACTATTTATTTACACACACAGCAAGTTCTACTCGTGCACGAAATACTACAGACTAAACTATCACGACTGCTACTACTTAGCTTCGGGCGCCCACTCAGTAAGAAGAACAATGGCTGTTGTTCGGATCTGTGGCTGCTGGGGAGGGAGTGGGAGAGGGGAACAGCTAAGGTCGTCCGTCTGGTTTCGTGCGTTGATATTGGCCTTACTTGCTTCTGGTGTAGCTGGTGGAAGGGTCTCTCCGCTTTGAGAGCCGATTCCAAGAGAGCGATTCTCTCTTGGGGCCTTCTTCTTATATCTGAAGGGGCTTCGCGCGCTTTTGGCGGGCCTTGGACTTGGCCCAAGCAATTAGGCCGTTTCTTGATCATTCGCATTGGTCTTAACCAATGAATGGGTGGGTGCCCTCATGGCTGGGCGTGTACTAGGTGGCCATTGGCCTGGCTTTGCTTGCGCTTTCGGTTTGGGGTACTGGCGCCGTGAGGTCTGGGGCCAGATCGGTGACTTCATTATCTTCCTTTGTTCACGGAGAGGGGCCATCCATACGCTAATGTGCCTACAGTTTCAGTCTCGTCTTGGAGTTATTTCTCCAATATGCAGTCAGATTCTGTGCCTGCCTGCTATCTTAGCATTGCCCATATTTCCCTGCAATCTTTGCAATTGTCCATTTTGTATTCTGGAAGTGACCATCCCAGATGGCTGCACGTCCACTCCCGTGTTTACGCCATGCAAGATACCGTTCCCGTCCATTCCAGCATGGTTCCTAGTATCCCCAATATCACTCCCTCCACAGGTTCAGATGTATACCTTGTCTCCCGGTTGAATACCTCTGTCCTGCATCTGCCTGCTTCAATACTGCCTCTGAAGATCTGAATTCCGTTGCACTACAACGCCAATCTCGGGGAACGCCAGACTAAGGCAGGTTATCAACCTCCTGCCCAACAACAGCAGTTGTTCCGGTGCCGCTCTGGTCGTAACGTGTGGTGTGTTATGGTAGCTGAAGAAAAAAACATACCAACCTCGTATCTACAGCATGGACTGTTTCTGCAAGTCCATCATGAAAGTCTGCCCTGCTCGTTCAGTCACACTGTTTGAGGAAGTTTAGTCTACAGCGGTGTGGATGTGATTCCTTCCGTTTGTCTCGCTAGAAAATCTTTATCCATGACCTCCAGGATGTCAAGTCTATAAAATGAGAGGCCTACCTTCTCGGTGGCAGCCGTCGAAGTGGTGAATGGCATACGTTGGATGTCTAACGTTTTGGAATGGACATCCACTATCAATAAGAACATTGAGCCCTGAAAATGCCCGGCAAAATGCGCATGCAGGTGCACCCAAGGTCTGCCGGGTGATTGCCATGGACGAAGGGGTGTGACTGATTGCAACTTCTGGTCTGTTACATTGATGGCCCAGCCGCACGATGCCAGGCTCCAGGTCTGACCACCGTATGTAGCTCCTGGTTGTCATTTGCATTTGCACTGCTGCCTCACGCCGCTGAGTTCTTAGTTTCAATTCCGGCTCTGGGTCACTGTCCGTGTGGAGTTTCCACCTTTCTCCCCATTTTTGCGTGGGTTTCTCCCCCACTACCAAAGATGTGCAGGGTAGGTGGATTGGCCACACGAAATTGCCCCTTAATTGGAAAAAAGGAATTGGGTACTGTATATTTATTTTTGAAGGTTGGAGACCAGTTCATACAGGCCCCTGAAATTCAAAGCACTAATGCATAAAAATATCACTTTTACTGGATGTGAGAGTTGCTGGTTGGGACAGAATTTATTGCCCATTCCCAGTTGTCCTTCAGAAGGTGGTGGTGAGCTGCTTTCTAGAATCGTTGCAGGCCGTGAGTTTGGGGTACACCCAAATGCTTTTAGGGAGGAAGCTAAATGATTTTTCCTCGTTATCGAGAAGGAACGTTTTTATGGTTCCAAGTGGGAGTGGTGAGTGATTTGGAGGGGGAATTGCAGTTGGTGATTTTCCCAAGCAGGGGCTTGTTTAGTTCTTCAAAATGACAGTGGTCGTAGGTCTGGAAGGTGCTGCCGAAGGAACAATTGCCTGAGGAACTTTGTTGAGTTATTGCGGTGCATTTTGGGATGTCTGTGGCGGAGGGATTGCAGGCCTGTGGCAGGAGGAGCAATCAAGCGCACTGATTGTTCCTGGATGTTTTCGAACACCCTGAGTGTTCTTGGAGATCTGGGGAACAGCGCTTCACTGGAAAAAATGGATTAATCAATTTGCCTGCGTAAAGAATCTTGTTCCGAAATTTCAAAAAATGTATAGTAGATAATCATTAATGCTCTTTTCCTCCATTTAGGTAGTGAATAATTGGCAAAGTGTGACAGGTCAGTTATTGTACAGAGCCGAAATCGAACTCGGGTTTCCGCAGCGCGAGCCCTGAAAGCAAACACCTGGCAGCAGCTGCTTTTTAAAACGGATCAATGCAGCCTGTAGCAAAATACACCGACTCCTAATTACAAATGAGCTGCTGCTTTTATTTATGAACCGCACATGTTTTAGAAATTTAATAAACGCCAGGCAGCGCCCACGGTGAGACAGGCTCGAACTTACTCGAAAGTTGATGCTGTGAAGTAACCAGTGAGCTAAAGCTGACGCAGACGTCAATCACGGACACATTGTTTATAAAGGATTACCGTGATCAAACTCGCCGTGGTGGGTAACATTGACGGGAAACTCCAGGTGTCGCTGCACATCACCTCATAGGCAGACTTGACCAAAAATGTAAAAGTGCGTGAAGTAACAACGGAGGACATTCATTGCGCTTAACCTCAGCGGCTCTTTAGATTAGCAGATCATTCAATCGCACTCGACCGAACTTTCCCCAGAGGCATGCATTTCATTGCTGTTGTTTCTCGCATTGAAATTCGAAATCATTGTTGTAACTGCCTCCGCAAATCTCACAGGCAGTGCAGACCAGATAATTGAACTGTGTCGCAGAACATTGTAATAATTGTTCGAAAGATGTAATTTAAAAATCTTACCTCGCAGTTATATTGACCTGCGAGCTGCGAGTGCTGTGGCAACTGGAACTGATAGAAAATTACAACACGGCCACTCACTCCTGCCCCAACATTCAGTTTGATCACAGCTGAGCTTCTGCCTCAATGTCAATTCCTGCCTGTTCCTCAGATACTTTCATTCCCTCAAAGTTCACTGTCGTTAAGATAAATCGAGGCAGACACCCACAGCAAAGTTTCAAACCGATTTGGACTTTAGGTGGTGTGCTCGAATCTTCAGCAACACAGATCTGGAAGGTGGGACAGGTCATAGAGTTATCGAAGTTTACAGCATGGAAATAGGCCCTTCGGCCTAACTTGTCCATGCCGCCCAGTTTATACTATACAACCCCGGTCCAGTTGTCCACATTTGGTCATATTCCTCTATACCCATCTTCTCCACATAACTATCTAGATGCTTTTTAAAGGCAGAATTGTATACGCCTCTACTACTGACTCTGCCAGCTCGTTCCAGACACTCAACACCCTCTGTGTGAAACAATTGTTCTTCTGGACCCTTTTCTATCTCTCCCCTCTCACCTTAAAACTATTCCCTCTAGTTTTGGATTCCACTACCTTTGGGAAAATCTACTTCATCAATGCCCCTCATTATTTTATAGCCGACGTCAGGATCACCCCTCGCCTCCAAGAAAAATGTTCCAGTCTATCCGGCCGCTCCGTTTAACTCAAACTATCAAGTCCGGTCGGAGCCTAGCAAATCTTTTCTGCCTCTTTCTCGGTTAATAATATCCTTTCTATATTAAGGTGACCAGAACTGTACACAGTATTCCAACAGTGTCCTTCCCAATTTCTTGTACAACTTCAGCAAGACGTCCCAACTCCTGTATTCAATTATCTGGCCATGTATCTGTATAATAGTAATAATGGCCACAGACACAGTAATTTTGGAACAAAGAGTCTCCTTCAGTGCTGTGAATTTCCAATTATTCATCATGTTTGCTGTGGTTGCAAAGAGCAACAAAGTCGCAGAATGTGTCTGACTGGAAAAAGATGAACAAGAATATCTTGCTCAAGAGACCCCCAGCAAATCATAACTTCACCCGATACCAATAGAAACAAAACAGAAACAGAATAAAGGAGTGGTAAAGAGAGAAAGGAGGAGAGAGCGTTTAATGCTGGAGTACATTGCACACCACTCCCTTCCACCTTACTGCAGCAAGCACATTGTATCTGTCTTCCAGGATTCATGCTGTTAGAAATACCTTCGATCTAGTTTCCTCTGAAGCACATTGAACATAGAACATTACAGCGCAGTACAGGCCCTTCAGACCTCGATGTTGCGCCGACCTGTGAAACCACTCTAAAGCCCATTTACACTATTCCCTTATCGTCCATATGTCTATCCCATGACCATTTGAATACCCTAAGTGTTGGCGAGTCCACTACTGTTGCAGGCAGGGCATTCCACACCCTTACTACTCTCTGAGTAAAGAACCTACCTCTGACGTCTGTCTTATATCTATCTCCCCTAAATTTAAAGCTATGTCCCCTCGTGCTAGACATCACTATCCGAGGAAAAAGGCTCTCACTGTCCACCCGATCCAATCCTCTGATCATCTTGTATGCCTCAATTAAGTCACCCCATAACCTTCTTCTCTCTAACGAAAACAGCCTCAAATCCCTCAGCCTTTCCTCATAAGATCTTCCCTCCATACCAGACAACATTCTGGTAAATCTTCTCTGCACCCTTTCCAATGCTTCCACATCCTTCCTATAATGCGGTGACTAGAATTGCACGCAATACTCTAAATGCGGCCGCACCAGAGGTTTGTACAGCTGCAACATGACCTCATGGCTCCGAAACTGAATCTCTCTACCAATAAAAGCTAACACACCGAAAGCCTTCTTAACAACCCTTTCAACATGAGTGGCAACTTTCAGGTATCTATGTACATGGACACCGAGATCTTACTGCTCATCCACACTGCCAAGAATCTTACCATTAGCCCAGTACCCTGTCTTCCTGTTATTCCTTCCAAAATGAATCACCTCACACTTCTCTGCATTAAACTCCATTTGCCACCTCTCAGCCCAGCGCTGCAGCTTATCTATGTCCCTCTGTAACTTGTAACATCCTTCCGCACTGTCCACAACTCCACCAACTTTAGTGTCATCTGCACATTTACTCACCCATCCTTCTACGCCCTCCTCCAGGTCATTTATAAACATGACAAACAGCAGTGGCCCCAAAACAGATCCTTGTGGTACACCACTAGTAACTGGACTCCAGTCTGAACACTTCCCATCAACCACCACCCTTTGTCTTCTTCCAGCTAGCCAATTTCTGATCCAAACTGCTAAATCTCCTTGAATCCCATGCTTCCGTATTTTCTGCAGTAGTCTACCGTGGGGAACCTTATCAAACGCTTTACTGAAATTCATATGCACCACATCAACTGCTTTACCCTCATCCACCTGTTTGGTCACCTTCTCAAAGAACTCAATAAGCTTTGTGAGGCATGACCTACCCTTCACGAAACCGTGTTGACTATGTCTAATCAAATTATTCCTTTCCAGATGATTATACAACCTATCTCTTATAAACCTTTCCAAGATTTTGCCCACAACAGAATAAGGCTCACTGGTCTATAGTTACCGGGGTTGTCTCTACTCCCCTTCTTGAACAAGGGGACATCATTTGCTATCCTCCAGTCTTCTGGCACTATTCCTGTTGACAAAGATGACTTAAAGATCAAAGCCAAAGGCTCAGCAATCTCCTCTCTAGCTTTCCAAAGAATTCTAGGATATATCCCATCCGGCCCAGGGGACTTATTAATTTTCACCCTTTCCAGAATTGTTAACACCTCCTCCTTATGAACCTCAAGCCCTTCTAGCCTAGTAGCCTGAATCTCAGTATTCCCCTCGACAACATTGTCTTTTTTCCTGTGTGAATACTGACGAAAAATATTCATTTAGCACCTCGCCTATCTCCTCGGACAACAAGCATAACTTCCCACTACTGTCCTTGACTGGCCCTACTCTTACCCTAGTCATTCTTTTATTCCTGACATCTCTATAGAAAGCTTTAGGGTTAGTTATCCTTGATCCTACCTGCCAAAGACTTCTCATGTCCCCTCCTGGCTCTTCTTGGCTCTCTCTATAGGTCCTTCCTAGCTAACTTGTAACTTTCGAGCGCCCTTACTGAACCTTCATGTCTCATCTTTACATAAGCCTCCTTCTTCCTCTTGACAAGTGTTTTGACTGCCTTAGTAAACCACGGTTCCCTTGCTCGACCACTTCCTCCCTGCCTGACAGGCACATACTTATCAAGGACACGCAGTAGCTGTTCCTTGAACAAGCTCCACATTTCCATTGTGCCAATCCCCTGCAGTATTCCTCTCCATCCGATGCATCCTAAGTCTTGCCTTATCGCATCGAAATTGCCTTTCCCCCAGATATAAATCTTGCCCTGCGGCATATACCTATCCCTTTCCATCACTAAAGTAAACGTAATCGAATTGTGGTCACTATCACCAAAGTGCTCACCTACCTCCTAATCTAACACCTCTCCTGGTTCATTACCCAGGACCATATCCAATACGGCCTCGCCTCTCGTTGGCCTATCTACATACTGTGTCAGGAAGCAGAAGTTACATGATTCATTCCACCGTTAGAATGAAAAAGTAGGGTCAGCACGGTGGCACATTGGTTAGCACTGCTGACTCAGGGCGCCGAATTTTCAGGTTCGATCCCGTCTCTGCGTTACTCTCCGTGTGGAGCTTGCACTTTCTCCCCGTTTTTGCGTGGGTTTCTTCCCCACAACCCAAAGATGTGCAGGGTAGATGAATTGGCCACGCTAAATTGCTCCGAAATTGGAAATCATGAATTGGATACTCGATGTTTTTTTTTAATGAATGGAGAACTGTTCATCCCAGGCCCCAGAAATTCAAAGAACCAATGTATTAAAAATATCACATTTACTGGATGTGAGAGTTGCTGGTTGGGACAGAATGTATTGCCAATCCCTAGTTGCCCTTCAGAAGGTTGTGGTGAGCTGATTTCTTGAATCGTTGCTGGCCCTGACGTTTGGGTAAACCCAAAGTGATTTTTGGGAGAAAGCCAAATGATTTTTCCCCGTAAACCTGCAGGAACGTTTATGTGGTTCCAAGAGGGAGTGGTCAGTGATTTGGAGGGGAAATTCCAGTTGGTCATTGGCCCAAGTAGGGGCTTGTCTAGTTCTTCAAAATGATAGTGGTCGGAGGTGTGGAGGGACTGCCTGAGGAACAATTGCCCGGGGAACTTTGTGTGTTATAGCGGTTATTTCGGGATGGTTGTGGCGGAGGGATTGAATGCTTGTGGCAGGAGGAGCAATCAAACGCACTGCTTGTTCCTGGACGCTTTCGAACTCCCTAAGTGTTCTTGGAGATCTGGGGAGCAGCGTTTCACGTCGAAGAAAATGGATTAATCAATTTGCCTCCGTAACCAATCTTGTTCCGAAATTTCAAGGAACCTATCATAGATAATCGTTCATGCTCTTTTCTTCCATTTAGGTTGTGAGTAATTGACAAAGGTTGATAGGTCAGTTATTGTACAGAGCTGGAATCGAACTCGGGTTTCCGCAGTGTGAGATCAGAAAGTGAACAGGTGGCACAAGGCTCTTTTTAAACAGAATAATGCAATCTCTGGGAAAAAAACACACCTTTTTCTCATTATAAATGTGCTGCTGCTTTTGGTTGTGCAACACACATGTTTTGGAAATGTGAAAAACGCCATCAGCGACCACGGTCCGAAAGTGCAATCAAGTTGAATCTGTGATGTAACCAGTGAGCTAAAGCTGACGTCCGTTTCACGCATGGGCACATTTTATATAAATGATTACCGTGATCATACTCGCCGTGGTGGGTAACATTGACGGGAAACTCGAGGTGTTAGTGCACATCACCTCACAGCCAGACGTGACCAAAACATAAAAGTGCGTGAAGTACCGACGGGCGACATTCATTCCGTTTAACATCAGCGGCTCTTTAAATTAGCGGTTCATTCAATCCCACTCGATCGACCTTTCCCCAGAGGCATGCATTTCATTGCTGTCGTTTATCGCATTGAAATTTGAAAGCCTCTGTTGTGTCTGCGTTCACCAAACTCACAGGCAGTGCAGACCATATAATTGAACTGTATCCCAGAACATTGAAATAATTATTCGAAAGATGCAACTTAAATATCTTATCTCGCAGTTATATTCATCTGCGAGCTGCGAGTGCTGTGCCAACTGGATTGATAGGAAATTACAACATAAGGAAACTACAAGGCCGGTCACTCCTGGCCCAACATTCAGTTTGATCACAGCTGAGCTTCTGCCTCAATGTCAATTCCTGCCTTTTTCAGATACTTTCATTCCCTCAAAGTTCACTGTCGGAAAGATAAATCGAGGCAGACACCCAGAGCTAAATTTCAAACCGATTTGGACATTAGGTGGTGTGCTCGAATCTGCAGCGACACAGCTGTGGAGGGTGGGACAGGTCAGAGAGTCATCGAAGTTTACAGCATGGAAATTGGCCCTTTGGCCTAACTTGTCCATGCAGCCCAGTTTTTACTACCCAAAGCCTGCCGATTGCCCACATTTGGTCATATTCCTCTATACCCATCTTCTCCATATACCTATGTAAATACTTTTTAAAGGCAGAATTGTAGACGCCTCCATTACTGCCTCTGCCAGCTCGTTCCAGACACTCAACGCCCTCTGTGTGAAAAAATGGTTCCTCTGGACCCTTTTGAGTCCCCACCCTCTCACCTTAAACCTATGCCCATCGTTTCAGATTCCACTACCTTTGGTAAAATCTACTTAATCTATGTCCTTCATTATTTTATAGCCGATGTCAAGATCATCCCTAGCCTCCAAGAAAGATATTCCAGTCTATCCAGCCGATCCTTATAACTCAAATCATGAAGTCCGGTAGCAGCCTCGCAAATCTTTTCTGCCCTCATTCTAGGTTAAAAATATCCTTTCTATCATAGGGTAACCAGAACTGTACACAGTATTGGACGTGTGTTCTTCCCAAAGTCCTGAAGAACTTCAGCAAGACGTCCCAACTCCTGTATTCAATAATCTGACAATGTATCTGTAGAATAGTAATAACGGCCACAGGCACAGTAATTGTGGAACAAGGAGCCTCCTTCAGTGCTGTGAATTTTCAGTTATTCATCATGTTTGCTGTGGTTGCAAAAAGCAACAAAGTCGCAGATTGTGTCTGACTGGAAAAAACGTAGAAGAATATCTTGCACACGAGACCCACAGCTAATGAAATCTTAACCCGACACCAATAGAAACAAAACAGAAAGAGAATAAAGGAGAATGGTAAAGAGAGAAAGGGGGAGGGAGCGTTTAATCCTGGAGTATATTGCACTCCACTCCCTTTCACCTGACTGCAGCAAGCACATTGTTTCTATCTTCAAAGATTCATGCTGTTAGAAATACATTAGATTCACTTTCCTCTGAAGTAGAAATTACAAGATTCATTCCACCGTTAGAACGACAATTAGGGACAGCAGGATGGCCCAGTGGTTAGTACTAAATGCCTCACGCTGAAGAGTTCGTAGGTTCGATTCCGGTTCTGGGTCACTGTCCGTGTGGAGTTTGCACATACTCCTCGATTTTGCGTGGGTTTCTCCCCCACAACCAACGATGTGCAGGGTCGGTGGATTGGCCACACGAAATTGCACCTTAATTGGAAAAAAGGAATTGGGTACTGTATATTTATTTTTGAAGATTGGAGAACAGTTCATTCCCAGGCCCCAGAAATTCAAAGCATCAACGCATTAAAAAGATGAATTTACTGGATGGGAGGGTTGCTGGTTGGGACAGAATTTATTGCCCATCCCTAGTTGCCCTTCAGAAGGTGGTGGCTGCTTTCTTGAAACGTTGCAGGCCGGGAGGTTTGGGTACACCCACGTGCTTTAAGAGAGGAAGCTAAATGATTTGTTTCCAGTTACCGTGAAGGAACGTTTATATAATTCCAAGTGGGAGTGGTGAGTGATTTGGAGGGGGAATTGCAGTTGGTGATTTTCCCAAGTCGTGGCTTGTCTAGTTCTTCTAAATGACAGTGGTCGTAGGTCTGGAAGGTGCTGCCGAAGGAACAATTGTCTGAGGAACATTGTTGAGTTATTGCGGTGCATTTTGGGATGTATGTGGCGGAGGGATAGAATGCTTGTGGCAGGAGGAGCAATCACGCGCTCTGCTTGGTCCTGGATGTTTTCGAACACCCTGAGTGTTCTTGGAGATTTGGGGAACAGCGCTTCACGTGAAAAAAATGGATTAATCAATTTGCCTGCGTAAACAATCTTGTTCCGAAATTTCAAAAAATGTATAATAGATAATCGTTTATGCTCTTCCTCCATTTCGGTAGTGAGTAATTGGCAAAGTGTGACAGGTCAGTTATTGTACAGAGCTGGAATCGAACTCGGGTTTCCGCAGCGCGAGGCCAGAAAGTAAACACGTGGCATAAGCTGCTTTTGAAAACTGATCAATGCAGCCTGGAACAAAATACACCGACTTCTAATTATAAATGTGCTGCTGCTTTTATTTATGAACCACACATGTTTTGGAAATATAAAAAACGCCAGGCAGCGCCCACGGTGAGACAGGCTCGAACTTACTCGAAAGTTGATGCTGTGAAGTAACCAGTGAGCTAAAGCTGACGCTGCCGTCAAATATGGACACATTGTATATAAAGGATTACCGTGATCAAACTCGCCGTGGTGGGTAACATTGAGGGGAAACTCCAGGTGTTGCTGCACATCACCTCACAGCCAGACGTGACCAAAAATGTAAAGGTGCGTGAAGTAACAACGGAGGATATTCATTCCGTTTAACCTCAGTGGCTCTTTAGATTAGCGGATCATTCAATCCCATTCGACCGACCTTTCCCCACAGGCATGCATTTGATTGCTGTTGTTTCTCGCATTGAAATTTGAAAGTCACTGTTGCATCTGCCTCCACCAATCTCACAGGCAGTGCAGACCAGATAATTGAAATCTATCCCGGAACATTGTAATAATTGTTCGAAAGATGTAACTTAAAAATCTTACTTCGCAGTTATATTGACCTGCGATCTGCGAGTGCTGTGGCAACTGGAACATTTAGAAAATTACAGCAGGGCCACTCACTCCTGCCCCAACATTCAGTTTGATCACAGCTGAGCTTCTGCCTCAATGTCAATTCCTGCCTGTTCCTCAGACACTTTCATTCCCTCAGAGCTGTCGTTAAGATAAATCGAGGCAGACACCCACAGCAAAATTCCAAACCGATTTGGACATTAGATGGTGTGCCCGAATCTGCAGGGACACGGTTCTGGAAGGTGGGACACGTCATAAAGTCATCGAAGTTTACAGCATGGAAATAGGCCCCTCGGCCTAACTTGTCCGTGCCGCCCAGTTTTTGATACACAAAGCCTGTCCAGTTGTCCACATTTGGTCATATTCCTCTATTCCCATCTTCTCCATATAAATATCTAAACGCTTGTTAAATGCAGAATTGTACACGCCTCTACTGCTGCCTCTGCCAGATCGTTCCAGACACTCACCACCCTCTGTTGGAACAATTGTTCATCTGGACGCTTTTCTATCTCTCTCCTCTCACCTTAAACCTATGCCCTCTAGTTTTGGATTCCACTGCCGTTGGGAAAATCTACTTCATCAATGCCCCTCAAATGTTCCAGTCTATCCAGCCGCTGCGTTTAACTCAAACAATCAAGTCCGGGAGGAGTCTAGCAAATCTTTCCTGCCTTCTTTCCAGCTTAATAATATCCTTTCTATATTAGGGTGGCCAGAACTGTACACAGTATTCCAACTTTGTCCTTCCCAGTTTCTTGTACAACTTCAGCATGACGTCCCAACTCCTGTCTTCAATAATCTGACCATGTATCTGTAGAATAGTAATAATGGGCAGGCACAGTAATTGTGGAACAAAGAGCCTTCAGTGTTGTGAATTTCCAATTATTCATCAAGTTTGCTGTGGTTGCAAAAAGCAACAAAGTCGCAGTTTGTGTCTGACTGGAAAAATATAGAAGAATATCTTGCTTTAGAGACCCACAGCTAATCAAATCTTCACCCGATACCAATAGAAACAAATTAGAAACAGAATAAAGGAGAATGGTAAAGAGAGAAAGGGGGAGAGAGCGTTTAATGCAAGAGTATGTTGCACACCACTCCCTTCCGCCCTACTGCAGCAAGCACATTGTTTCTGTCTTCAAGGATTCATGGTGTGAGAAATACGTTAGATTCACTTTCCTCTGAAGCAGAAGTTACATGATTCATTCCACCGTTAGAATGACAAATAGGGACAGCAGGATGGCCCAGTGGTTAGTACTGCTGCCTCACTCCGCTGAGTTCTCAGGTTCGATTCCATCTCTGGGTCACTGTCCGTGTGGAATTTGCACATTCTCCCCGGATTTGCGTGGGTTCCCCCCCCCCCCCCCCCAACCAAAGATGTGCAGGGTAGGTGGATTGGCCACACGAAATTGCCCCTTAATTGGAAAAAAGGAATTGGGTACTCTATATTTATTTTTCCAGAATGAAGAACAGTTCATTCCCAGGTCCCAGACATTCAAAGCACCAATGCTTTAAAAATATCATTTTTACTGGATGGGAGAGTTGCTGGTTGGGACAGAATTTATTGCCCATCCATGGTTGCCCTTCAGAAGGTGGTGGTGAGCTGCTTTCTTGAATCGTTGTGGGCCCTGAGGTTTGGGAACACCCACGTGCTTTAAGAGAGGAAGCTAAAAAAAAAATCCCCGTTCCCGTGAAGGAACGTAAATATGGTTCCTAGTGGGAGTGGTGAGTGATTTGGAGGGGGAATTGCAGTTGGTGATTTTCCCAAGTAGCGGATTGACGAGTTCTTCAAAATGACAGTGGTCGTAGGTCTGGAAGGTGCTGTCGAAGGAACAATTGCCTGAGGAACTTTGTTGAGTTATTGCGGTGCATTTTGGGATGTCTGTGGCGGAGGGATTGAATGCCTGTGGCAGGAGGAGCAATCAAGCGCACTGCTTGGTCCTGGATGCTTTCTAACTACCTGAATGTTCTTGGAGATCTGGGGAACAGCGTTTCACGTGGTAAAAAATGGATTAATCAATTTGCCTGCGTAAACAACCTTGTTCCGAAATTTCAAAAAATGTATAATAGATAATCGTTAATGCTCTTTTCCTCCATTTAGGTAGTGAGTAATTGACAAAGTGTGACAGGTCACTTATTGTACAGAGATGGAATCGAACTCGGGTTTCCGCAGCGCGAGCCCAGAAAGCAAACACGTGGCAAAAGCTGCTTTTTAAAACAGATCAATGCAGCCTGGAACAAAATACACCGACTCCTAATTATAAATGTGCTGCTGCTTTTATTTATGCACCACACATGTTCCGGAAAAATCTCAGGGTTGGAGATGACGACGCTCGGTGTCGGAGGCTGGGGAAGAGGTGCGCGGGGTGGGGGGTGCTCCTCGCTCCCAGGTTCTCCTGGTATTGGGAACAACATCCGAAAGAAGCGTTTGAACAGGTTAAAGGAGCTCAACATTGTTGTTCCACATTGACCCATCAAAACAGATAATCCTCTCCTGTGACATGTCCTCTTGTGGAATAGGGGCGGTCCTGGTCCATACGGTGAAAGATTGTGCGGAAAAGCCTGTTACCGATTCCTCGAGGACATTAACTGCTGAACAAGCATATTGCCAGAGACTGGCCGTGCGAGTTCGAAAATCCAACAATAGGCCTCTGACTATATTTCAGAGTTGTTACTGGTCACCAAGCCCTGGTGGAATTGTTTTGGGAGGATAAGGTTACTCTCCCTGATATCCCAACCCCCCCCCCCCCACTCCCGCCGTATCTTCAGTCAAATTCCTACGCTTGGGTCTACAGTTAGAAATCTGAAGGAATACGTTTCAACATTGGCAGGGCACCCACGTTTTGAATGTGGACACTTTGAAAGTTCTTTCTCTACCTCAGAGTCCAACCCCCCCCCCCCCCCATCACCGGTGCCGCAGGAGGACGTTCCTGCTTTGCACTTCTTTTCTACTTTTCCAGGATCAGTGAGGCTGATAACACTCTGAACACAAAATAAACCGTTTATAACTCGAATGAAGCACATGGTCCGGCATGGTGGGCAGCGTGGTAGCACAGTGGTTAGCACAGTTGCTTCACAGTTCCAGGGCCCCAAGATTCGTTTCCCGCCTTAGGTCACTGTCTGTGCGGAGACTGCAGTTTCTCCTCGTGTCTGCGTGGGTTTCCTCCAGGAGCTCCGGTTTCCTCCCACAGTCCAAAGATGTGCAGGTTAGGTGGATTGGTCATGATCAATTGCCTTGCATGTCCAAAAACGTTAGGTGGGGTTACTGGGTTACGGGGATAGGGTGGAGGCGTGGGCTTCAATAGGATGTTCTTTCCAAGAGCCGGTGCAGACTCGATGGGCGGAATGGCCTCCTTCTGCACTGTAAATTCTATGCTTCTATGAGTCTACGGTTGGCCGTGTGATAATAGGGCTGAATTACTGCGACTCTTTCAGATAAGAAAGGATGAGTTGTTATGAACACGGCGTGTTATGGGGATCTCGGGTGGCCGTTCTCACTCCCACTTGGACGCTATTGTTACAGGAGCACCCTGCACCCATCCTGGGATGAAAAAAATGATGATGCGCACACGCAGTTACTGGTACTGTCCTGGGATGGACATTGACCTGGAGACCCTGCTCAAACAGTGTGTCCAGTGGAGCAATGCTCTCCATCTGCGGCCTTATGCGTTTCGGGGAGTGACCAGATCACCCCGAGGTGAGACAGTACATCGACATTGGTGGCCCTTTGATCGGTCCCATGTCCTTGTTTATTCGAGATGCTCAGTCCAAGTGTTTGGCAATGCGAGAAACGATGACAACAACCTCATCGGTGGCAGCATAAAAGTTGCGACAGACATTCTCCAGCCTTGAGTTACCTGATGTTCTGGTCTCAGTTAACGGGACTGCTTTGACAAGTGAAGAATCCCAATCATTTATGAGGACCAACAGCATCGAACACGTTTGAAAAGCTCTGTGCCACCCTGCTTCAAATGAATCTGCTGATAGAGACTTCGAAACGTCAAGGCTATCAGGAAACAACAGTCTTCAGCCCCTTTGTAAATCAGATTGGCTCGGTCCTTACTCACAATACTCCCACTCCCACACACACTATAACCGCCGAGCTGCTGATGGGCAGACGCATCAGTACACGATTGAATCTTATATTTTCAAGTTGTTTGTGGAAGTTGGAGGCCGTACAGAATGAACGGAAAAGACACAGCGATTCCAGGAAAGCAGAAAGGACATTTGTACTGGGTCATTTAGTTCTTTTAAGAATTTCGGTGCTGGATCCGGGACCGGTCGGGACCAAAATAGGACCAGTGTCCGACGGGGAAAACGTTTGGGGGAGAGTGTTAAAAAATAAAGCTGGACCACTGAAGGAGGATTGAACCAGACACCGAGCGAGTGGAGCCACCTGGCGCTCGGAGGCTCCCCAGTGAGATGGACGTGAATGAAAGTAATGTTGCTAAAAGCTGCACCGAGGATCAACCCAGTAGTGTTCCGGTCGGAAGGGGGCAGGGAAACCACCTGAATGGATACATCTTCGCCTATCGAGAGTCTGCCCACTCAGCGCCAACACACCCGTCACCTCCACTGCTGAAGCACCCGCCAGTGAATTTCGTGACTGCCAGAGGATTAACCTGTCCACTGACTGACTTACTCGAAAGAGACTGTTTTGAGAGACGTGTGTTGTGCATTTTGTCAATAGCTCGCTTGTTATTTGAGAATGTTCATCAGGAATATGAAGGGGAGGAATGTGCTGGCCTGCCAGTTTAAGGGGCAAGCTCCCCGAGGTCTTTGGACTCGATCGGCCAATGGGATGAGAGGAGGCACGGCGGGCGTCGAGCGGATTTCCGCCAGTTGGAGTTTGGAGCCTTGTATCCTGGTAGCTTTTATCTCATTCCCTATCTAGTGTGCACGTTAAATAAATCGCTCATTCATAAATCCATCTCGTGGTTTCCCGTCTATCAAGATATTACAATTACATAAATTAAAACCAGTTCCTCCATCAATCCTCTCGTCATTTTGAAAAATCAGTACATTTAGGACAGATGATGTGATTTTTCCCGATGTTAGCCCGACTTCTGCTCACTCATTGCACCATTTTCACGCCGAGAAATAATATTCCTCTCCCCATTCTGACCTCGAGAAATCGCCTCATTGCTCACATTATACTGGCTTCTCTGCCACGCCAGGGTTTACATAGATTTTACATAGAATTTACAGTGCAGAAGGAGGCCATTCGGCCCATCGAGTCTGCACCGGCTCATGGAAAGAGCACCCTACCCAAGGTCCACACCTCCACTCTATCCCCATAACCCAGTAACCCCACCCAACACTAAGCGCAATTTTGGACACTAAGGGCAATTTATCAAGGCCAATCCACCTAATCTGCACATCTTTGGACTGTGGGTGGAAACCGGAGCACCCGGAGGAAACCCACACACACACGGGGAGAACGTGCAGACTCCGCACAGACAGTGACCCAAGCCGGAATCGAACCTGGGGCCCTGGAGCTGTGAAGCAATTGTGCTATCCACAATCCTACCGTGCTGCCCTCTCTCTCTCTCATTTTATAAACAGGATGGGACATTAATAATTCTCCAATCCCCTGGAACCACTCATTTATCAATGAGGATTCAATATCACGTCAGTGTTTCCACTATTTGGAACATTCCATCCCTCAGTCACTCTCACACAGCCAATCTAGACCCGGATAATCTTCTACTTCATTGCGATATGGAATCATAGAATCTACGGCATGGAGACAGGCCCTTCGGCCCAACCTTGTCCATTGCAATCAAAAAGCGCATCTATAAAAAGTGTTGGACTGAAAGGGGTTAACTGACCCTGTTTGTTCAGCGTCTGTAATTAATGCCAGTCCCGAGGGATCCTAATTGTGTCGCTGGAGGGTTCCCGTCTTCTATTCATAAGCGATTCATTTCAATGTGTTTATCCCAAACTGTCAGCGGGCGCATCGACTCCAACACTGACAGAGATCAGCGGCTCCAGAGAGACCGAGAGGACGGAGCAGAATCTGAGAACAATCGCTCGGACCGCTATATTAATGGACAAGAGTTTATCTGAAGGTCTTTACTTTATTACTTCTAGTAATTTATTATGGCGGATTGAAGGCGTAACGCTGATTATTCAAGCGGGTTATTATCCGCTCCTGGCTATTGTTGGTGCCCCTGGTAAGTCTTCCAGTCCAGGTATTTATTGCAGAAACCACTTTAAGTGTATTTTCGCTCTCGTTATTTATATCTTGGAAAGACTGAATCCAAGTTCTTCAATTCCAGTCAGTATGCCAATCCCTATCCATTGGCTACAGTTAGCGCTCTGCCTGATAACGGGTGTTGTTCCCCACTCCCCACTCCCTTTGAGACTGAAAGGTTTATATCCCGACGTTCTCTCCATTCCCAATCCTGCCCACGTGCCATCGCGGGCACTGCTTCATCTCAGCTGCAGAATAGACCACCACCTGTGTAATTCCTGTTACAAATCTTCATGAATTGCAGCTCAAGCACAACTCTGCTGTCCATATCCTAACTCTCACCCAATCCCGTCACCTGTTACCCCTGTTTTCATTGATCCACATTGGTTCTCAGTCCAGCAACATCTCAATATCAATATTCCCATTCTGTGATTGCAATTCTCCACCTACTCACCTATCAATTGATACCATTCCTGGTGAATGTGAAAATGAGTTAATTGTCATTACTTGTCCAGTTCTGTTATTGAAAGGTTAGTGGAGGTTCTGTGAATGGGTACCTGGAGGTTGTGTTGTGAACTGCTACACACATTCAGGGAGGACAGAGGATTTGTTCATCCAGCTCTAGATGAGGTAGGGGCCTTTAGTTACAGTGCATGTGGCCCTGCAACATGACAAACAAATGGAGCAGATGCTGCAGGGAAGGGACGCGCCGTAGTGAGGCAGATGAAGCGGCTCTACCCGGCCCACCTGGGGTTTCATAAGAATGCTTCACTAACCAGGGAGTTCATGTTGGAGATGTGCAGAGCTTTGGTGAGGCCACAGATGGATGGAGTACTGTGTGCAGTTCTGGTCGTCACATTGCTAGAATGACGTAATTGCACTGACGAGGGTGCAGAGAAGATTCATCAGGTTGTTGCCTGGGGTAGAACATTTAAGTTGTGGCGCGGGTTTGGATAGGCTTGCATTGTTTTCGCTGGAGTAGACCACTAAGCGGCGACCTGATCGAGGTGTACTAGATTCAGGAGTATGGACAGGGTGGCTCGGGAGGAGCTGGTCCTCTTAGTTGAAGAGTCAGTCACAAAGGGGCTTAAGCTCAGGGTAAAGGGCAGGGCGTCTGTGTTGTGAGGAATACCGTTTTACCCAGAAGGTGGGAATGGACTGGAAAACACTGCCTGTGAGGGTGGTAGGGGCGGGTTCCTTCACCTTCTTGAAGATGTATTTTGGTGTGGACTTGGCAAGTCACATCATCCAAGATTATGGGTCATGTGCTGGTAAACTGGATTAGGTGGTTTGGTCAGGTGTTCCTCCCGTGTCGGTGCAGAATTGATGGGCCGAAGGGCCTCTTCTGCATTGAGAGATTGTATCTTTCTGTGAAGTCGCCGATCCAGTACAATTCAAACCTACACTTAACCCAGGAGTAAAGTGTTATGCGACCCTGATTCAACAAGGAGTCGGTTACAGAAAGGTGTCACCTTCTTCAACACGACCTGGAGACTCACGCCGGGATGAGGAGGAGTCGTTAGCGATTTATGATCTCAACATCGAAACCCTAAAGCCCGTCTCAGCCATGGTGACCATAAAACTGAGGTGTTTGAAACAAGACTGCGGAGGCTCCTTGTTCAACAAAACGGTGTCATTAAAAACAAGGAAAAGGGCTCCTAAATAGGTAGGCTGGCTGCCTCACAGCGCCATGATTCCGGCTTCAATCCCGGCATTGGGTTGCGGTGTGGGTTTTGTACCTTCTCCCAGTGCTTGTGTGGGATTCCTCCGGGTGCTCCAGATTGTTCCCACAGCACAAAGATGTGCACGTTAGATTTATTGGACATGCTGAATTGCCCCTTTCTGTCCAGGGATCTACAGCTCAGGTTATGGGGATGGGGAGGCGGGGGAGGAGCTAGGCCTGGGGAGCGTTATTTTGCAGAGGGTGGGCGCGGGCTTGATGGGCCTTTTCTGTACTTTAGGAATTCGATGGTTCTAAGGATAAAGGCACAGGGGTCTCTGTGACAGGGCTGCTGAGTTGAGATCTGATCTGCGGGATTTCACATCTCTGTTTGTCCTGCTCAGTGTGTCGCTCCTGCGTTGCCGCTTCAGCAGGTTGGCCCCTCATTGTCAGGTCTGCCTGTCACTGCTCCGAGCATGTTACCCTGCACTCCTAATTGAAGCAGGGTGGATTCCCAGGATTGATGTGATTGGGAGAGTGGGAAATATGATCGGCCATGAGGTTACAGTTTGTGGTTGTTGCAGTTCTGCTGCTGCTGATGACCCACAGCGTCTGATCAAAGCCCAGATTTGAGATGCACGATCTGTTTGAAATCTCTCCTATTTAGTGCGATGGTGGTGCCACACAACCTGATGGAGACTCTCCTTACAGCCAAACTGATCTACATTCCTTTCCGGCCTGTCTGCAACTCAGTGTTCTTTTATTCATTGACGGTGTGGGTATCTCTGGCTATGCCAGTATTCACTGATCTCCCCTAGTTGCCGTTCAGAAGGTAGTGGCGAGCTGCCTACATGGCCCGGTGCAGTCACGGAGGTGTAGTTGCAGTCAATGTGCTTTAGCGAGGGAGTTCCAGGATTTTGACCGAGCGATAGTGAAGGAACAGCGATACATGTCCAGGTCAGCATGGTGAGTGACTTGGAGGGGAACCTTCAGGTGGTGGGGTTCCCCAGGTATCTGCTGCTCCTGTCCTTCGAGCTGTATTCGTTGTGGGCTTGGAAGGCGCTGGCCAAGGAAACTTTGTGATTTCTCCATTGCATATTTGAAATGGTACACGCGGTTGTCATTGTGCGGATGAATATGTGAGTGTGAGTGTGTCTATGTGTGTGTTCATTTGAGTATATCTGGATGTGAAGGTGGATGTGTGTGCAGGTTTATGAGTTTGTGTGAATTGGGAGATATGCCTGTGGGTGTGTGCGTGTGAGAGTGTGCCTGTGCTCGTGTGTATTGTGTGTTTATAGGTGTGTGGCTGAGTGTGTGTGTCAGTATATATTAGTGTGCGTGTGAGTTTGGATGTGTGGGTGGTTGTATGAGGCGGTGGCGTGGACGTCGTTGCTTCTTTGTGTGTGGTGTGGGTGGCGGGTGCGGGTGGGTTCGTGTTTGAGTGTGGGTGTGTTTTGATGAGTATGTGTGTGCGTGTCTGTGACTATGTTTCTGTGACGGGGGTGTCTGGTTGTGTCTGCGTATGTGGGTGTGGGTGAGTGCATATATGTGCGGTGCGTGTGCGGCTGTGTGTGTTTGCGTGTGCTTATGTGTGTGTATGTCTGTGTGGGTGTTTGTGTGTCTGTGTGCATGTTTGCGTGGGTGTCGGTGTGTGTGTGCTTATGTGGTTGTGTCTGTGTGGTTGTTCAGGTGACTGTATGGACGTGTTCATGTGTACGTGTGACTGGGCATTTGGTTATGAATGTTCTTTGGTGTGCGCGTTTCGGTGTTTGTGTGTACGCATTTGGGTGTGCATGAGGTTGTTATTGTGCATATGCTTGTTGGTGTGTATGTCGGCTGAGAGTGTGTATGTGTGGGTGTATGCGTGGGTGTGTGGGCGTGTCTTTGTGTGTTGGCGTGTGAGTGTATGTATATATGTGAGTGTGAGAGAGTGTGTGTGCCGGTGTGTGCGCCTGTTTGTGTGTGCATTTGGTTGTGTCTATGTATGTGTGTCTGTGTGTATAGGTGTGTGGGTGATTGTGTAGCTGTGTGTGTGTTTATGTGCGTAGATTTGTGTGAACGGGTGCCTATGTATTTGGGTGTGAGGAGGTGTTTGTGGGTGGGCGGTATATGTGGACTGTGTTTGAGAAAGTGTTTGGTTGCGTGTGTGTGAGAGAGGGTCAGTGTGTGTGAGGACTTGTGTCTGTGGGTGTGTGTTTTAGTGTGAAAGTAAGTCTGTTTCTGTGGTTGGATTTGAGTGTGTGTGCGTGTGGGTATGAGCATGTGTATGTGTGTGTGAGAGGGTGTGTGGGGGTTTCTGTGTGTGGGTCCGTGTTTGGGTGTGCGTGTGTGCTTGTGAGCTTCTGTGTGTGCGCGGCTGATGTGTGTGTGAATGGGTCTGTGTGTGCGTGGAGGGTGTACGCCTATTTGGGTGAGTTGGTGGAGTGTAGGCAAGTAAACGTGTGAGGTTGTGCGTGTGTTCTTGTGTGTGTGCGCGAGTGTGTGGCTATGGGCCTGTTTGTGGAAATGTGTGAGTGGGAGAGTATGTGTATGTGTGCCTGTGTGAGCGTCTTTGAGTGTGAGGGTGAGGTTGTGTGTTGGTTTGCATGTGTGCGTATTTGAGTGTGTCTGAGTGTGTATGTGCGCGTCTTGGTTTGGGTGTCTTTGTGGGGGTGCATTTTTGTGTGTGAGGGTACGAGTGTGCGCCTGTGTATGTGGGCGTGTGGGGGTGTTTGTGTGAGGACGTATGTATGTATCCGTCTTTGTGTGTGTGGGTATGTGTGTGAGTGTGTTTGGGTGGATTTGTATGTGTGGGTTTGCGTGTGGTGGTTTGTGTTTGTGCATATGCGTGTGCATATTCGTGTTGCTGTGTGTGAGTGTGCGGTGGGGATCTCTGTGAGAGGGTCTCTGTGTATATGTGGGTGTGTATGAGAGTGTGTGTATGAGTGTGCGTGGGGGGACTGTATATGTGTATGCATGTGTGTCTTTGTGTTTCTGTCGGGGTCTTTGTGTATGAGTGAGTTTGTGTGTGTGGGAGTGGCTGTGTGTTTGGGGGGAGTATGTGTATGCGTATGTAGTATGTCTGAGTGTGTTTGGATTTTGTGTGCTTAAGTATATGTGTGTTCATTTTGTGTTTGGGGGACTAATTTTGCAGGTGTGTGTGGGGGTAAGTTTTAGAGTGTCTGTGCGGCTCTGTGTGCATTGGTGTTTGTGTGTGGGTACGTGAGTGCATGCCAGGGTGTGGGTGTGGGTGTATTTGCATGTTCTTGGGTGTGTGGGTGGGTGCAGTGGAATGTATTTGTGGGTACAAACATACGTGTGTGTGTTTGTGTTTGTATGTGTGTCTCTGTGTCTGTGAGTGTTTGTATTTGTGTATCTGTGTCTGTGAGTGTCTGTATTTGTGTCTCTGTGATTTTGTGAGTGTGTGAGTTTGCATTTCTGTGTCTGTGACAGTGCATTTGTGTATCTGTGTCTGCGTGTCTGTATGTGTGCCTCTGTGCATCTGTGTGTGAGTGTATTTGTGCATATCTGTTTGTCTTAGTCAACACCACCTCTATCAAACTGGGAACGCCTTCCCCAGCCAGATGTATAATTTCATTGTCTACTTCCCTTCCTCACAGTGAACCTCATCACAATTATGATCCTGAAGAGAAAAAATTGTGGACTGTCCAAATGTGTCACTTGTTACCTGGTGGCCATGGCAGTGGGGGATCTACTGGTCGTGATTCTCGACCTAATATTGAGACACATTCCCATTGTTTTTGATGAACAGTTTGATTTCCTGCGGTCCATCCCCGTGTGTAATATCCACGCCGTCCTGCTTTATGCAGCCACTGACTGTTCTGTCTGGTTCACCGTCACTTTCACCTTTGATCGATTTGTGGCCATTTGTTGCCCGAAGCTGAAAAGTAAACATTGCAGCCAGAAAACGGCGGCTGTGGTCCTGGCTACAACGACTGTGCTGAGCTGTTTGAAGAACATTTTCTGGTATTTTATGTTCTCAGATGCGTATCGGTTGACGAATCTGCCATGGTTTTGTCATGTCCCAGGGGATGTTGCGTTCTCTCCTGTCTGGACAACAATCGAGTTCCTCCACAACATTCTAACCCCGGGTGTTCCATTCGCCCTGATTCTGCTGCTCAATGTTCTCACCGTCAGACACATTGTCCTGAGCAGCAGGGCCCGCAGGAGACTCCGGGCTCACAGCAGTGAGGAGAGTCCCAGAGACCCAGAGATGGAGAGTCGGAGGAAATCAATCATGTTACTGTTTATTATCTCGGCCAATTTCATCCTGTTATGGTCAATGTTAATGTTTTTTTCTATGTGGAACCGGCTGGATTATCTGGGGTATACCACTGTATGGGTAGATTATTATGTTATGGAATTGGGGTTCATGTTGCAGCTCTTGAGTTGCTGCACAAACACTGCGATTTACGCCGTGACACAGACTCAGTTCAGACAGCAGTTTAAGAATATGCTGAAATTTCCCTTTAGTCCGATTCTTCAATTTATGACATCCTGTGAGGGAACCACAACTACACGGCACCTCTCTCCTCACACTGCCAGTAAAACTGCCCATCACCAGCCAGGTTCACCCTGATTTGTCATCCTGCATTACCAGGGTCGTTGGCTATTTATGTTACCATTGGAGATGGTCGCCGGCCACTTTGAGTTTTGTGTGTGTATGTGTGTGGGTGGTGGGGCCAGCGATGCGAGGCCAAGAGGTTACTCTGGGAGGGGCAGCTACCACCTCAGGAGAACTGCAGCGGCCCCTGGGAATCGGGAGGAGGTAGAGGAGAAGGAACGCCACCAACTACAATGGGGAAAAGACTAGAAAAGATCTCAAATGAAATAAATCCGCTGACACAAGCATTATTTTAATGTTTCCTAAATTATTGAAACTTCCAGGTTCATGAAATTCTCTTTATCAGACAATAAAAAAACGTAAAAGACCTAAGCACCAACATTCAGAATAATAGGGCAGCATTACCGAGGCCCACTCACCTGCGCCATCCCGGAACCCCGCCTAACCGCCAACAACCCTCCAAATCGCTTCTCACACCCCGCTGAGGGGTGGGGGACTCTTTAGTCCGTTGTATAAAAGGTCGGTCAGGAAGGTATCCACCAGGGGAGAAACCCAGCTGCCTCTGTGTCATTCCCCCATGACCAATCAGCTGAGTCTAGTGGGGAATGTCTGAATCACACACAGACCTTTACCAATCTCCACCTAGTGGGGAATGTCTGAATCACACACACACCTTTACCATTCGGGTCAAACTAGCTTTTTCAAGTTATCCCCGGTATAACCCGTATCTTCAAGGAATAATATTACTTACTTACCACTTAGTAACTTACACATGGGTCCAGCTTGCTAAGTGAAGTAAAGAAAACTTTATAAAGAAAATAATAATCACCACTCTTTCAGGTTATCAATTTCAACTTAACTTTATTTTCAAGTTAAAAGAGAATAACTACATTTACAGAATGGTAAAAGGATCTTTTCTTGTTTCTTGTTCGGGCCAGTTGCAAACTTTCAAATCACTCTTGGCAATCAGTTTTCTTTAACTTTTGGTCTTCTGCTGACTTCTCTGGGCTACTCGGTCTGTCGATGTTGCTTGTCCCATCACCGAGGAAGATTCTGATTATCAGCTCATTGGGGGGGGGGGGGGGGGGGCAATGTGGGCGGCGCAAATTTGGGGGAATAAAATTGTTGGGGGATTATTATTGGCTGTCCTGTAACTTGACTAGCCTGGTTGGTGGATTTAAACACATTCCCTATTCAGCCCGTGTGCTGTGCAAGTCTGCCTATATTTAGTGTTTAAAGTGATAATTACCTCCTGTTCTGGTCTACATGTGACTGCAGATGCATAGAATTCTGCTTTAATCTTACCTTCCCTCTGAAATGGCCGAGTTAGAGACTGAGATCCAATGCAATTATCATGGATACGTCATGCTGGCCTTTCCAGAGATGTCCAAACCACATGGCAGAATGGACAAAGAAAACATCTCATTGTATTCTTGTTGACAACGCTAAATGGAAAAAATACATACCTCTGTTGTGGGACGTCTATTGATGCAATTCCGCAAGCGCCAAACTGGCGAAAAACAACAGAATCAGCGAAACACAAAGTATTCAAATTAAATATATAATTGCACCCTCATCCACCCCACAGCAATCCTCAAACTATCTGGACAATGGTTAAAGTTGTAGACAACATGCAGACGGGTAAAGTGACCTATTCCACTGCATGGGTCTGATCTAATCATAAAGATTAATTTCAAAACCAAATGCTGTGGAGACTGAAAACTGACAGAGGACGAAAACATTCTTAAGAAGTTCAACAGTCCAGGCAGCATCGGTGGAGATAATCCAGTTAACGCTTCAGTTCAGGATGTCCTGCCATCATAAGGAAAGAATGATAAAAATGTCAGAGTAATAAACCAGGGGAAGAAGGACGGGTCAGGGCGAGCAAAGGATGAGTGTGTGTGAGTGTGGAGACAAACAATGATGGAAGAGAAATATATTTCATGATAGAAAGACAGAGGGAATGGTCATGGCAGTAGCAATGAAATAAATGTTGTGTCTAAAGAACTTTGATTGATACATGTGTCATGTGAGAGTACCTTTAAGAAACGGGTGTTTATCAAATAGATGCAGTGATGTCAGAGTCTGGGTGGAGCTGGGCTGTCTGTCTGCTTTTACTTTCGTTTTTGAGCTGGCTGCTACAGTGCGTGTTTAGTTTCGCTTTCAGAGTTGGAGCTGCAACCAGCCAAACAAGATGTAATTTTGAGCTCCCTCTGCATGAAAAGAATGTCTTCAGATTACTTGCTAATTTCAAAGTGATATCTGCTCTCAGTAGAGAATTTAAACTTGATGTCTTTGTTAAAGAGGGTATTTGTCTTTTGGATGTTGCTGGGAATGATTAAGGGTTACTTATAGAGTGCTGTATTCTTTGGGGGGAGTTTTTGAGTTGATAGTTGCCAAGATGTTTACTATGTGTTTATAACATGTTAACTTGATTCATATGATAAACATTGTTTTGTTTGAAAAGCACTTTTGATTTATGTTGCATCACACCAAAGTGGGCCGTTGTGCTCGTCATAACTACAATCTATTTGAAAGTTGTTGGTCAGTTGGACTCCATGATACACTTTTGTGATCTCGAAACACTGGCCAGTAATATATGAAACCGATCTGATTGTAACATGATGCGAGAAAGAAAGAAAACCATGCCAACAATGTCAAAAAATATCAAACACAAACAACAAGATGTAGACACAGGTTAGGAGATAAAGCTGTTGAACTCAATATTAAGTCCAGATATATGTGGATTTCTGAGTCTGGACGATCATGAGCTCATTGTCGAGGTTGCATTGAACTTCACTGCAACAGCCCAGCAGACCAATGACAGAACGATCAGAGTTGAAGCAAGGCAGCGAATAAAAATAACACGACGGTCATGATTAAGCTAGTGGACAGAGCAGAGGTGTTGTCTGCCTTTTGACACAACGACCATAGCTGAGATACTCTGCGTATCATAGCTGCCACCTTTTCCAAGATACACCAATTGAAACTTGGATGTTTGACTGTATACACACTCCAAACCCGAAAATCTAGATAACCGCTCAAAAGCTCTGATCTAGCCTGAATTTATACCTAACAGAATAGACATAGGTAAATATAAAGGGAATTAGGAGAATTGAATCCACAACATTATTTCAGGGAAAGAGTCGAAAGATATTTTCATGGGCGGAGAAGGGTTGGAGGAATATTTTGGGACAAACAGATCTGATTTAAGATTAATAACACATGACACAACGCATTACACAAGCTTGCCACCCGCACATTGATTCTGCCTATACGTCCCGATGCCTCAGGCCGGCGGACACCATTCCCACATAGGCGTTGCCTTCTTCCAGACCCTTCCATCAGGCAGAAGGTAAAGAAGGAACAGTTTGTTGCCCAAAGCTGCTAGACTCCTCAACGACTCCCCCTCGGACTGATCTGCTCCCTGTAAGGCACTATTCCCGACGCCCTATGTTACTCTTGCTCATGTATTTGCTTTGTTTGGCCCTTTGTTCCGCATTGTAACCAATTACTGTTTGTCGATGAACCATTTGTCAATCTACTCTGTCAATTATTATTTTTGTCCACTATGTACATCTCATTGGCAGCAGAAAATACTTTTTAATGTACTTCGGTTATTGTGACAATAAATCAAATCAAAACAAATTAAATAGGTGCTACCTTATTCATCTTATTTTAGTGATGACAACATAAAGGTTAACTTGAGTTCATAGAATAAACATTGTTTTGTTTTTAAAAATACTGGGCCACTTCTGCTGTTGCATGACTGTGGGCTGTAGAATGTGCTCCCCAAACCACAATCTATTAAAAGTTGTGGGTCAGGTGAACTCCATGATACACTTTGGGATTCTCTAAACAACGACCCGTAACAATTGGGGGCTCATCCGGGATAAAAGTCTATCTAATTGATTGGCTGAGTGAACTTAAAGACCGTGGGGTGAGCATATTGTGGTTGATTTTCAGGTGTGCTATTTTCGTTTAAGTGGGAAGGGATGGTGGTGTTGTGGACAATGGCTCTTTCAGAGGCTCAGACGTTTTTGGGGGTGGAGACGGTCACTCACAGTACCTTACGGACAGAGACTAAAAGCAGCCTGTTAGATTTAGCAAAAACATTGCAGTTAACATTATCTGACAAAATGCGAAAAGATGAGGTATTTATGGCGGTGAAAAAGCATTTAAAGTTGCCTGAGATACAGTTTGACTCATTGGAAATGGCAAAAATTCAGTTACAAATTAAACAAATGGAACATGAGAAAGAATTAAAGCAGCTTGAATATGAAAGAGAGAGTGCGGAAAGAGAAAGTGAGAGAGAGGAAAAAGAAAAGGAGAGAGAAGAAATTGGTAAGAAAGAATAGCTCTCGCAGAACCAAAATAAAAATAAAGGGAAATAGATAAAGAGAGAAAGTTTGAACTTCAGAAAATGGCCATGAAACATGACAGTCATTTAAATTTAGCAGACGTAAAGGGAAACGTTCAGTTGGATGATACTGAGTAGGATAGTGAGAAAGAGCGTCATAGTCGAAGGCGTGGTGGGGATCTATTTAAATATGTCCAAGCATTGCCAACGTTTGACGAGAAGGAGGTAGAAGCCTTTTTCATTTCATTTGAGAAGGTAGCTAAACAAATGAAATGGCCACAGGACATGTGCGTTCCTGATTGAAACAAAGCTGGTAAATAGGGCTGGTAAAGTGTTCGCAGCACTACCGGAGGAGGTATCGGGGTCGTATGAGGAGGTGAAAAAATCCATCTTAGGTGCATTTGAACTAGGGCCTGAAGCTTACAGATTAAGGTTTAGAAATTTAAGGAAATTATTTGCTCAAACATACATGGAGTTTGAAAGGCTCAAACAGAGTCATTTTGATAGGTGGATAAGGGCTTTGAAAATAGACCAAACGCATGAAGCTCTCTGAGAAATAATGCTTTTGAAGGAGTTGAAAAATTCAATTCCTGGTGGAGTGAGAACTCATGTGGAAGAGCAGAGTGTTAAAACTGCGAGATTAGCAGCAAAAATGGCAGATGATTATGAATTAGTTCATAAATCAAAGCTTGGTTTCCGACATCAGTTTCAGCCTGTGAGCGATAGAAACTGGGGAGATGAGACATACTCAAGTGGTAAAGGTAAAGGTGATCTGATGGGAGATAATAAGGAAAGTGTACCTCAGATTTTCTTTTTAAATCCAGGAGGGTAGAAAAGAAATGAAACGTTTCAAATGTTTTCACTCAAATTAACTAGGCCATGTAAAGTCACAGTGTCGGTGGTTGGAGAAAAGCACTGGGAAGGCTGATGTGATGAAACAGGATAAGACAGTGGGGTTTGTTAGAATGGTGAAGGAAAGCCCAAGAGAAGCCAAGAAGGTGCAAACGATTGTACAGACTGTTCAAGAAGGTGCCAGATCTCCTTAAAGAATTTACTTGTGTGGGTAAAAGTTTACTCATGTGTATCAGGAGGAGCAGATAAATAAGTCACAATTTTAAGAGATACGGGAGCTAGTCAATCTTTAATGGTAAGAGATGCGGAGTTATGTAGGTTGGGAAGAATGTTGCCAGAAAGGTGATCATATGTGGAATGCAGGGTGAGAGGAGTAGCGTTCCATTATATAAGTTAAGGTTGGAAAGTCTAGTGAAGGGTGGTGAAGTGGTAGTAGGAGTAGTAGAGAAACGATCTTGCCCAGGAATACAGTTTATCTTCGGTAATGATATAGCTGGATCGCAAGTGGGAGTAATGCCTACTGTGGTTGATAAGCCAGTGAAAAATCAGACAACTGAAGTGTTGAAGGGCGAATATCCTGGGATTTCTCCGGATTGTGTAGTAACAAGGTCGCAAAGTGACAGGTTAAGACAAGATGATAAATCAAAGAATGAAGATGAAGTTGAAGTGCAATTATCAGAAACGATTTTTGATCAGATGATTGAAAAAGAACACGAACAGGTGGAGGATAAGGCGGAAATTTTTAGTTCAGGAAAATTGGCGGAGTTAAAACAGAAAGATATAAAAATGAAACAGATGTATCAGAAAGCATATACGGAAGAGGAATCTGAGTGTATACCAGAGTGTTATTACCGTAAAAGTGATGTATTGATGAGAAAATGGAGACCTTTACATATGCAGACGGATGAAAAGTGGGCAGCAGTTCATCAAGTAGTATTGCCGGTAAGGTATAGAAAGGAGGTATTGCGAGTTTCACATGAGGCACCAGTGGGAGGTGATTTGGGGATAAGGAAAACTCAAGCTAAAATCTAGAAACATTTTTATTGGCTTGGACTACATAACGATGTAGTTAAATGTTGTCAATCGAGTCATACATGTCAAGTCATACCCCAAGCAGTGATAAAAACCAGTGCCCTTAATATCCATTCCAGCATTTGAGGCTCCGTTTAAAAGGGTCCTAATTGATTGCGTAGGGCCGCTTCCTAAAAAAACCGTGGGAAGCAATATCTTTTGACTATAATGGATGTGACTACTAGGTTTCCATTACGTAATATTACAGTTAAAAGTATTGTGGAGGAATTACATGAATTCTTTACTAGATATGGACTACCCACAGAAATACAATCGGATCAAGGATAAATTTTACCTCAAAAGTTATTCAAAGAATTTATGGATAGCCTGGGAATAAAACAATTTAAATCAACTGTGTATCATCCAGAATCGCACATTGCGTTAGAAAGGTGGCATCAGACATTAAAGACAATGTTGAGGGCTTATTATCAAGATTATCCAGAGGATTGGGAGAAAGGAATTCCATTCGTACTGTTTGCAATTAGGGATGCACCGAATGAGTCAACCAAATTTAGTCCTGTTGAACTTATTTTTGGTCACGAGGTAAGAGGACCAGTTAAATTGATTCAGGAAAAATTGGTGAGTGAGAAATCGGAAATTACATTGTTCGATTACGTGTCAAAGTTTAGGGAACGATTAAATAGAGCAGGCAAATTGGCCAGACAACATTTAAAAGGTGCACAAAATGTGATGAAACGGGTAGCGGACAAGGAATCCAAAGTTCGTAATTTTGCCAATTGAGATAACGTTTTAGTGTAGTTACCAGTGGTAGGTGAGCCTTTAAAAGCTAGGTTTTGTTGACCTTATCATATTGAAAGGAAATTAAGTGAGGTGAATTATGTGGTAAGAACACCAGATAGAAGGAAGACTCGCCGAGTGTGTAATGTGAATATGCTGAAAAAGTACTTTGAAAGGGAAAGAGAGAAAAAGGAGGAGATTTTAATCATTCTAACTCAAAGTGAAGAACCAAATCCAGATGACTGAATTTGGCATATGTCAAATTAAATAGGATAATAAGGATTTTCTTAGTAATTGGGGTAAATTGTTGAGTTATCTTCCGGAGGAAAAACGAACTGACCTGAAAGAGTTATTGATATCATATGGGCAAGTTTGTGGAGATAAATTGGGAAGTATTAAACTGGCTATACATGATGTAGATGTGGGAAATGCTGTGCAATCAAACAACATCCATGTACACATCCTTTAAAATTGGCACATGTTAACAAAGACATTGAGAGTATGCTTACAAATGGCATAATTGAAGTGGGTTGCAGCCAATGGAGCTCACCCATAGTGATGTTAGCGAAACCAGACGGTACCCAACGGTTGTGTGTGGACTATAGAAAGGTTAATGTAGTTACAAGAACGGACTCTTATCCTATCCCACGTTAGGAGGATTGCATTGAGAAAGTGCGACAGTCCGCTTTTATTTCCATTTGGATTTACTTAAAGGCTACTGGCAGGTACCGTCTGGTCAAATAGTTATGCTATTTGGCATGAAAAACTCCCCCGCCACATTTCAACGGTTAACTAACGATGTTGTTTCAGGATTACTTGGATTGTGCGGTATACATCGACGATCTGGTAATTTTCAGCCAGACATGGAAAGAACATTTAAAACATTTGACCGACTTCAGGAGGCGGGTTTGGTGGTAAACCGAGCCAAAAGTGAATTTGGAAAAGCCCAAATCACTTTCCTTGAGGAGTTTCCGATACCCTCGAGACGAAGGGAAATAATGCAATTTTTGGAATGAGTGGATTTGATCGAACATATGTGCAAAAGCTTTGTAGCATGATTCCGCCACTCATGGACTTTCTGAAGAAACCTCGAAAATGTCAATGGACAACGGACTTTCAACAGGCATTTGAAAGCCTGAAAGCTGTGATAACCAATGCTCCTGTGTTGGAGAATTGCAAGGGACTCAGTGATCAGATTGAACTAAAGTATCTGAATTTAAAGAGAAATGTCGAGGCGTAAAGAAATGGACTGATCTTGCAGAGACCTCCTTGTTCAAAGAGACTGTCAATCGAGAAAGATTTCAGTTGGAGTATGAAGAAAGAACAAAAAAAAGGACTATATTTTTATACCGGTTCGCGGGTGTTGTTTTTTGCAACGATAAAGTATATTTACTGTGTTCATTATTTAAAGGATGTTGAAAAGCTGAAAAATCGAACCATCTTGAAGTTGATGGTTTATTTTCTTTGTGGGGGAGGTGTCATGAGAATGTCGCTTTAAGAAATGGTTAGCTGCTCATGTTACTGCAGTTATGTCAAAGTGTGGGTGGAGCTGAGCACTGCTTCTGCTTTTTAGTTTCACTTTGAGAAATAGCTTGGGCGTGTCTGCGTTTTCCAAACAGCTGCAGCTGAAGTTAAACAAAGAGCTTTCCTGTTGATCTCTGCCATCCAAAGACTATCTCTGGATCATTTGGTGAATTCAGAATTATAAATGTTCTCAGTAGTGAATGCGTACCTAATGTGCTCCTGTTTAAATGTTTAAGTCTTTTGCATGTTAAAAGGACAGCTTAAAGGATTACTTAGTGTTGTATTCTTTGGGGGTTATCGTTGAATTAATGTTTGCCCAGATATTCACTGTTTGTTTTAAAACGGTTAACTTGAGTTCCTAAAATAAACAATGTGTTGTTTCAAAAAATAATGGTCCATTTCTTCTGTACCATACCTGTAGAGTGAGCCGTGTGCTCCCCATACCACAATCTATGAAAGGTTGTGGGTCAGGTGATCTCAATGATATACTTTGGGGTTCTCTAAACCATGACCCATAACAATTAACTTACATATTTGACTTTGTCTATATATATGTTTCTGGAACCTACCTTTTCATTCACCCGAGGAAGGAACAGTGCTCCGAAAGCTAGTGATTTGAAACAGAGCTATTGGACTTTAACCTGGTGTTGTAAGACTTCTTACTGCACATTAAAACAGTCGATGTAAACAGTGCCCTACAGTAAACAGAGTCCATATAGACAGTGACCAACAGTAAAGAAAGTCTATGTAAACAGTGCACTACAGTAAACAGAGTCTATATAGACAGTGACCAACAGTAAACAAAGTCTATGTAAACGGTGCACTACAGTAAACAGAGTCAATGTAAACAGTTCCCAACAGCAACTAGAACCTATGCAAACCGTGTAAAAACAGTAAACAATCGATCAAAATCGTGGCCTACAGCAGTCTATATAAACAGTGTACGGCAGTAAACAGAGACTATACAAAACAGTGCCCATAATAAACAGAATCGATGTAAACTGTGCCCTACCGTAAACAATCTTTGCAAACAGTACAGAACAGTAAACATAGGCTATGTAAACAGTGCCCACCAGTAAACAGAGTCGATGTGAACAGTCCCCGATAGTGAGAAGTCAATCTAAACAGTGCACTGCAGTAAACAGAGGAGATGCAAACAGTACCGACACTAAACAGAGATTATGTGAACGCTGTCCTACGGTCAAGGCTGTCTATTAACACAGTAACCTGCACTAAACATAGATGAAGGGAACAGTGCCCAGCAGTAAACAGGGTCTACAAGAAGGGTGCACTATAGTAAACAGAGTTTATGTAAACAGTGTCTGATAGTAAACAGAGTCTACGTAAACTGTGCCCTAAAGTAAAAAGAGTCTATGGCAACAGCTCCTTATTAAATTGGATTTTTTTATTGCCACGTGTACTGATGTACAATGAAAAGTATCGTTCTACAGACTCTATGTTAAAAATGCCCGACTTATAAAATGTTTATCTAAAACGTGCACTACTGTAAACAGAGTCTATGTAAATAGTGCCATACAGTAAACAGTGTTTCTCTATACCGTGCGCTGCTATAAAGAGAGTCTATGTAAACAGTGCTTATGTAAACCGAACACTGTTGTAGACAGTCTATCTAAGCAGTGCCCTACCGTATACAGTGTTAATGTGAACCGTGCATGACTGTAAACAGAGTCTATGTCAACAGCGCCCCACAGTAAAGTGTTTATGTAAACTGTGCACTGCTGTAAACAGATTCTATGTAAAGCGGGCCCTACAGTTAACAGTATTTATGTAAATCGTACACTGCTGTCAATACAGTCCATGTAAACAGTTCCCTACAGTAAACAGTGTTTTTGTAAACTATACACTGCTGTAAATAGGAACAATGTTAACAGTGCCCTCCACTAAACAGTGTTCATGTACACTGCTGTATACAAAGCAGATGTAAAGTGTTCCCTAATGTAAACAGTATTTATGTAAACCGTAACCTGCTGTAAACACTCTATGTCAACAGTGCCCGACAGTAAACAGCGTGTATGTAAACTGTACATTGCTGTAAACATAGTTTAGTATACAGTTCCCGACGGTAAACAGACCGAAAGAACACCGTACACTACTGAAAACAGAGTCTCTTTAAGGAGTGTCCTACTGTAAGCAGATTCTATGGGACCAGTGCCCTACAGTAAACAGTGTTAACGTAAAACGTACACTGCTGTAAGCAGAGTCTCTGTAAACAGTGCCGTACAGTAAACAGTGTTCATATAAGACCATAAGACATAGGAGCGGAGGTAAGGCCATTCGGCCCATCGAGTCCACTCCGCCATTCTATCTTGGCTGATTTCAACTCCATTTACCCACTCTCTCCATAGCCCTTAATTCCTCGAAAAATCAAGAATTTATCAACTTCTGTCTTAAAGATACTCAACGTCCCGGCCTCCACCGCCCTCGGTGGCAATGAATTCCAGAGACGCACCACTCTCTGGCTGAAAAAACTTCTCCTCATCTCTGTTCTAAAGTGACTCCCTTTTATTCTAAGGCTGTGCCCCCGGATCCTAGCCTCCCCTGCTAATGGAAACAACTTCGCTACGTCCACCCTATCTAAGCCATTCATTATCTTGTAAGTTTCTATTAGATCTCCCCTCAACCTCCTAAACACCAATGAATATAATCCCAGGATCCTCAGACGTTCATCGTATGTTAGGCCTACCATTCCTGGGATCATCCGTGTGAATCTCCATTGGACCCGCTCCAGTGCCAGTATGTCCTTCCTGAGGTGTGGGGCCCAAAATTGCTCACAGTATTCTAAATGGGGCCTAACTAATGCTTTATAAAGCTTCAGAAGTACATCCCTGCTTTTATATTCCAAGCCTCTTGGGATAAATGACAACATTGCATTTGCTTTCTTAATTACGGACTCAACCTGCAAGTTTACCTTTCGAGGATCGTGGACTAGGACTCCCAAGTCCCTTTGTACTTCAGCATTATGAATTTTGTCACCGTTTAGAAAATTGTCCATGCCTCTATTCTTTTTTCCAAAGTGCAAGACCTCGCACTTGTCCACGTTGAATTTCATCAGCCATTTCTTGGGCAACTTTCCTAACCTGTCTAAATCTTTCTGCAGCATCCTCACCACCTCCATGCTACCTGCCGCTCCACCTGTCTTTGTATAATCGGCAAACTTAGCCAGAATGCCCACAGTCCCGTCATCTAGATCGTTAATATATAAAGAGAACAGCTGTGGCCCCAACACTGAACCCTGCGGGACACCACTCGTCACCGGTTGCCATTCCGAAAAATAACCTTTTATCCCAAATCTCTGCCTTCTGCCTGACAGCCAATCGTCAATCCATGTTAGTACCTTGCCTCGAATACCATGGGCCCTTATTTTACTCAGCACTCTCCCGTGAGGCTCCTTATCAAAGGCCTTTTGGAAGTCAAGATAGATAACATCCATTGGCTCTCCTTGGTCTAACCTATTGGTTATCTCTTCAAAGAACTCTAACAGGTTTGTCAGGCACGACCCCCCCCCCCCCCTTACTAAATCCATGCTGATTTGTCCTAATCCGACCCTGAACTTCCAAGAATTTAGAAATCTCATCCTTAACAATGGATTCTAGAATCTTGCCAACAACCGAGGTTAGGCTAATTGGCCTATAATTTTCCATCTTTTTCCTTCTTCCCTTCTTGAACAGGGGGGTTACAACTGCGATTTTCCAATACTCTGGGACTTTCCCTGACTCCAGTGACTTTTGAAAGATCATAACTAACGCCTCCACTATTTCTTCAGCTACCTCCTTTGGAACTCTAGGATGTAGCCCATCTGGGCCCGGAGATTTATCAATTTTTAGACCTCTTAGTTTCTCTAGCACTTTCTCCTTTGTGATGGCTACCATATTCAACGCTGCCCCCTGACTCTCCGGAATTGTTGGGATATTACTCATGTCTTCTACTTTGTAGACTGACGCAAAGTTCTTATTTAGTTCCTCAGCTATTTCCTTGTCTCCCATCACCAGATTACCAGCGTCATTTTGGAGCGGCCCAATGTCTACTTTTGCCTCCCGTTTGTTTTTAATGTATTTAAAGAAACTTTTACTATCATTCCTAATGTTACTAGCTAGCCTACCTTCATAATTGATCCTCTCTTTCCTTATTTCTCTCTTTGTTATCCTCTGTTTGTCTTTGTAGCCTTCCCAATCTTCTGACTTCCCACTACTCTTTGCCACATTATAGGCTTTCTCTTTTGCTTTGATGCATTCCCGAACTTCCTTTGTCAGTCATGACTGCCTAATCCCCCCTCTGATAACCTTTCTTTTCTTTGGGATGAACCTCTGTGCTGTGTCATCAATTACTCCCAGAAACTCCTGCCATTGCTGTTTTACTGTCTTTCCCACTAGGCTCTGCTCCCAGTCGATTTTCGTCAGTTCCTCCCTCATGCCCTTCTCGTTACCTTAATTTAACTGTAACATCTTTACATCTGATTCTACCTTCTTTCTTTCAAATTGAAGATTGAATTCTACCATATTGTGATCACTGCCTCCTAAGTGCTCCCTTACTTTAAGATCTTTAATCAAGTCTGGCTCATTACATAACACTAAGTCCAGAATGGCCTGTCCCTTCGTGGGCTCCATCACAAGCTGTTACAAAAGCCCTCCTGTAAACATTCAATGAATTCCCTTTCCTTGGGTCCACTGGCAGCATTATTTACCCAGTCCACCTGCATATTGAAGTCCCCCATGATCACTGTGACTTTGCCTTTCTGACATGCACTTTCTATTTCGTGGTGCAAATTGTGCCCCTGGTCCTGGCCACTGTTAGGAGGCCTGTACATAACTCCCATTATGTTTTTTTTTGCCTTTGTAGTTCCTCAACTCTATATAAACCGTACACTGCTGGAAACAAAGCCTGTCTAAGCTGTGCCCTACCGTAGACAGTGTTAAAGTAAACCATACACTAGTGTAAACAGGCTATACAAACAGCGCCCTACAGTAAAGTGTTTATGTAAACCGTGCACTGCTCTCAACAGAGTCATTATAAACGGTACCCTACTGCAAACAGTATCCATGCAAAATGTACACTGCTGTAAACAGAGTCATTGTAAAGACTGCCTTCCTGTAAACAGAGTGAAAGTAAACCGTATACTTCAGTAAACAGTGTCCTACAGTAAACAGAATGTATTACGTGCCCTACGGAAATCAGAGTCTATGTAAAAAGTGCACTAAAGCAAACAGTGTTTATGTAAAATGTACACTGCTGTAAGCAGAGTCTATGTAAAAAGTGCCCTACAGTAAACAGAGTGAAAGGGAAACGTACATTACTGTAAACAGACTATGTAAAAGTGCACGATACAAACAGTATCAAAACAGTGCCCTACAGTCAACAGTGTTAATGTAAACCGTACACTGCTGTAAACAGAGTCTCTGGAAACTGTGCCCTACAGTAACAGTATTTCTATAAACCGTACACTGCTGCAAACAATCTCTATGTGAACAGTGCTCTACAGTAAACATTGTTTATGTAAACCGTACACTACTGTAAACATAGTCTCTGTACACAGTGCCCTACAGTAAACAGTATTTCTATAAATCGTACACTGCTGCAAACAATGTTTATGTAAACAGTGCCCTACAGTAAACATTGTTTATGTAAACCGTACATTGCTGTAAACAGAATCAATGTAAACGGTGCCCTATAGCAAACAGTGTTTAAGTAAACGGTATACTGCTGGAAATAGATTCTATATAAACGGTGCTCTACAGTAAACAGTGTTCATGTAAACGGTAAACTGCTGGAAACATATACTATATAAATGGTGCTCTGCAGCAAACAGTGTTTATGTAAACAGTATACTGCTGGAAACAGATTCTATATAAACAGTGCGCTACAGTGAACAGTATTTTTGTAAACGGTGCAATGCTGCAAACAGACTATGTAAACAGTGCTCTTCAGTCATCAGCGTTTATGTAAACCGTACACTGCTGTAAACATAGTCGATGTAAACAGTCCCCTACAGCAAACAATGTTTATGGAAACCGTACACTGGTGTAAACATAGTCGATGTAAACAGTCCCCTACAGCAAACAATGTTTATGTAAACCGTACACTGCTGTAAACATAGTCGATGTAAACAGTCCCCTACAGCAAACAATGTTTATGGAAACCGTACACTGCTGTAAACAGAATCTATGGAAACAGTCCCCTACAGCAAACAATGTTTATGGAAACGGTACACTGCTGTAAACATAGTCGATGTAAACAGTCCCCTACAGCAAACAATGTTTATGGAAACCGTACACTGCTGTAAACATAGTCGATGTAAACAGTCCCCTACGGCAAACAATGTTTATGGAAACCGTACACTGCTGTAAACATAGTCGATGTAAACAGTCCACTACAGCAAACAATGTTTATGGAAACGGTACACTGCTGTAAACATAGTCGATGTAAACAGTCCCCTACAGCAAACAATGTTTATGGAAACCGTACACTGCTGTAAACATAGTCGATGTAAACAGTCCCCTACGGCAAACAATGTTTATGGAAACCGTACACTGCTGTAAACAGAGTCTATGTAAACAGCGCCCTACAGTAAGCAGTGTTTATGTAAACCGTACACCGCTGTAAAAATAGTCTATGCTTACAGTGTACGACAGAAAACAGTGCTTTTGTCAACCGTACACGGCTGTAAACAAAGTCCATGTAAACTGTGCGCTGCAGTAACAGTGTTTATTTAAACTGTACAGCGCCGTAAACAGTTTACATAAACAGTGCCCTACGGCAAACAGAGATTTTGTGAACCGTACCTTGCTGTAAACAGAGTCTATGTAAAGAGTGCCCTGCAGTAAACAATGTTTTTGTAAACCGTGCAATGCTGTGAACAGCCTATGTAAATAGTACCCTCCAGCAAACAGTGTTTATGTAAACCTTACCACTGCTGTAAACATACTCTATGTACACAGCGTCCGGTAGTAAACATTTTATGTAAACCGTACACTGCTGTAAAACGAGTCAATGTGTACAATGCCCGTGTAAACTGTAAAGCGTGTTTATGTGAGCTGCATAATGCTGTAATCAGTCAATGGTAACAGATTGCCCAATTATAAACAGTGCTTATGTAAACCGTACACTGCTGTAAACAAAGTCTATGTAAACAATGCCCTACGGTAAACAGTGTGTATGTAATCCGTACACTGCTGTAAACTGAGTCATTCTAAACAGTGCCCTACAGTAAACAGTTTTTAAATAAACCTCACCTTGCCCTGCACAGACTCTATGTAAACAGGGCCCGACAGTAAACAGTGACTATGTTAACGGTACACTGCTGTAAAGTAAGTACATAAACAGTGCCCTAAAGTATACAGTGTGAAGGCAAATGGTCCAGTGCTGTAAACAGTCGATGTAAACAGTGCCCAATTGTAAACAGTGTTTATATAAACGTTACATTGCTGAAAACAAAGTAAATGTAAACAGTTTCCCACAGTAAACAGTGTTTACGTAAACCTTACACTGCTGAAAGCAGAGAGTAGGTTAACAGTTACCTACAGTAAACACTGTGAATGTAAGCAGTACACCGCTGTAAACAGAGTCGATATAAACAGTGCCTTTCAGATAAATGTGTTAATGTAAACCGTACACAAATAGAGTCTCTGTAAACAGTCCAATACAGTAAACAGTGTTTATGTAAACCGTACACTGCTGGAAGCAGAGAGTAGGTTAACAGTTACCTACAGTAAACACTGTGAATCTAAGCAGTACACAGCTGTAAACAGAGTCGATATAAACAGTGCCTTTCAGGTAAATGTGTTAATGTAGACCGTACACTGCTGCCAATAGAGTCTACAGAAAGCACAATAAACAGTGTTTATATAAGCCGTACACTACTGTAAACAAAGTCTATGCAAATAGTGCCCTAGAGTGTTTCTCTATACCGTGCGCTGCTGTAAAGAGAGTCTATGTAAACAGTGCTTATGTAAACCGAACACTGTTGTAGACAGTCTATCTAAGCAGTGCCCTACCGTAAACAGTGTTAATGTGAACCGTACACTACTGTAAACAGAGTCTATGTCAACAGCGCCCCACAGTAAAGTGTTTACGTAAGCTGTGCACTGCTGTAAACAGATTCTATGTAAACGGGCCATACAGATAACAGTATTTATGTAAATCGTACACTGCTGTAAATACAGTCCATGTAAACAGTGTCCTACAGTAAACAGTGTTTTTGTAAACTATACACTGCTGTAAATAGGAACAATGTTAACAGTGCCCTCCACTAAACAGTGTCCATGTACACTGCCGTAAACACAGCAGATGTAAAGTGTTCCCTAATGTACACAGTATTTATGTAAACATAGAACATAGAACATAGAAAATACAGCACAGAACAGGCCCTTCGGCCCACGATGTTGTGCCGAACCTTTGTCCTAGATTAATCATAGATCATCATTGAATTTACAGTGCAGAAGGAGGCCATTCGGCCCCCCGAGTCTGCACCGGCCCCCGGAAAGAGCACCCCACCCAAACTCAACAGCTCCACCCAACACCAAGGGCAATTTGGAAATTAAGGGCAATTTATCATTGGCCAATTTACCTAACCCGCACATCTTTGGATTGTGGGAGGAAACCGGAGCACCCGGAGGAAACCCACGCAGACACGGGGAGGACGTGCAGACTCCGCACAGACAGTGACCCAATCCGGAATCGAACCTGGGACCCTGGAGCTGTGAAGCAATTGTGCTATCCACAATGCTACCGTGCTGCCCTTGAGAACAAATAAATCTACACTATATCATTTAACCGTAATCCATGTACCTATCCAATAGCTGCTTGAAGGTCCCTAATGTTTCCGACTCAACTACTTCCACAGGCAGTGCATTCCATGCCCCCACTACTCTGTGGGTAAAGAACCTACCTCTGATATCCCTCCTATATCTTCCACCTTTCACCTTAAATTTATGTCCCCTTGTAATGGTTTGTTCCACCCGGGGAAAAAGTCTCTGACTGTCTACTCTATCTATTCCCCTGATCATCTTATAAACCTCGATCAAGTCGCCCCTCATCCTTCTCCGTTCTAATGAGAAAAGGCCTAGCACCCTCAACCTTTCCTCGTAAGACCTACTCTCCATTCCAGGCAACATCCTGGCAAATCTTCTTTGCACCTTTTCCAAAGCTTCCACATCCTTCCTAAAATGAGGCGACCAGAACTGTACACTGTACTCCAAATGTGGCCTTACCAAAGTTTTGTACAGCTGCATCATCATCTCACGGCTCTTAAATTCAATCCCTCTGTTAATGAACGCGAGCACACCATAGGCCTTCTTCACAGCTCTATCCACTTGAGTGGCAACTTTCAAAGATGTATGAACATAGACCCCAAGATCTCTCTGCTCCTCCACATTGCCAAGAACTCTACCGTTAACCCTGTATTCCGCATTCATATTTGTCCTTCCAAAATGGACAACCTCACACTTTTCAGGGTTAAATTCCATCTGTCACTTCTCAGCCCAGCTCTGCATCCTATCTATGTCTCTTTGCAGCCGACAACAGCACTCCTTACTATCCACAACTCCACCAATCTTCGTATCGTCTGCAAATTTACTGACCCACCCTTCAACTCCCTCATCCAAGTCATTAATGAAAATCACAAACAGCAGAGGACCCAGAACTGATCCCTGCGTACCGCCACTGGTAACTGGGATCCAGGCTGAATATTTGCCATCCACCACCACTCTCTGACTTCTATCGGTTAGCTAGTTCGTTATCCAACTGGCCAAATTTCCCACTATCCCATGCCTCCTTACTTTCTGCATAAGCCTACCATGGGGAATTTTATCAAATGCCTTACTAAAATCCATGTACACTACATCCACTGCTTTACCTTCATCCACATGCTTGGTCACCTCCTCAAAGAATTCAATAAGATTAGTAAGGCAAGACCTACCCCTCACAAATCCGTGCTAACTATCCCTAATCAAGCAGTGTCTTTCCAGATGCTCAGAAATCATATCCTTCAGTACCCTTTCCATTACTTTGCCTACCACCGAAGTAAGACTAACTGGCCTATAATTCCTAGGGTTATCCCTAGTCCCTTTTTTGAACAGGGGCACGACATTCGCCACTCTCCAATCCCCTGGTACCACCCCTGTTGACAGTGAGGACGAAAAGATCATTGCCAACGGCTCTGCAATTTCATCTCTTGCTTCCCATAGAATCCTTGGATATATCCCGTCAGGCCCGGGGGACTTGTCTATCCTCAAGTTGTTCAAAATGCCCAACACATCTTCCTTCCTAACAAGTATTTCCTCGAGCTTCCCAATCTGTTTCACACTGTCCTCTCCAACAATATCGCCCCTCTCATTTGTAAATACAGAAGAAAAGTACTCGTTCAAGACCTCTCCTATCTCTTCAGACTCAATACACAATCTCCCGCTACTGTCCTTGATCGGATCTACCCTCGCTCTAGTCATTCTCATATTTCTCACATATGTGTAAAAGGCCTTGGGGTTTTCCTTGATCCTACCCGCCAAAGATTGTTCATGCCCTCTCTTAGCTGTCCTAATCCCTTTTTTCAGTTCCCTCCTGGCTATCTTGTATCCCTCCAATGCCCTGTCTGAACCTTGTTTCCTCAGCCTTACATAAATCACCTTTTTCCTCTTAACAAGACATTCAACCTCTCTTGTCAACCATGGTTCCCTTACTCGACCATATCTTCCCTGCTTGACAGGGACATACATATCAAGGACACGTAGCACCTGTTCCTTGAACAAGTTCCACATTTCACTTGTGTCCTTCCCTGCCAGCCTATGTTCCCAACTTATGCACTTCAATTCTTGTCTGACAACATCGTATTTACCCTTCCCCCAATTGTAAACCTTGCCCTGTTGCACGTACCTATCCCTCTCCATTACTAAAGTGAAAGTCACAGAATTGTGGTCACTATCTCCAAAATGCTCCCCCACTAACAAATCTATCACTTGCCCTGGCTCATTACCCAGTACTAAATCCAATATTGCCCCTCCTCTGGTCGGACAATCTACATACTGCGTTAGAAAAGCTTCCTGGACACACTTCACAAACACCACCCTATCCAAACTATTTGATCTAAAGAGTTTCCACTCAATATTTGGGAAGTTAAAGTCGCCCATGACTACTACCCTATGACTTCTGCACCTTTCCAAAATCTGTTTCCCAATCTGTTCCTCCACATCTCTGCTACTATTGGTGGGCCTATAGAAAACTCCTAACAAGGTGACTGCTCCATTCCTATTTCTGACTTCAACCCATACTACCTCAGTAGGCTGATACTCCTCGAACTGCCTTTCTGCAGCTGTTATACTATCTCTAATTAATAATGCCACCCCACACCTCTTTTACCACCCTCCCTAATCTTATTGAAACATCTATAACCAGGGACCTCCAACAACCATTTCTGCCCCTCTTCTATCCAAGTTTCCGTGATGGCCACCACATCGTAGTCCCAAGTACCGATCCATGCCTTAAGTTCACCCACCTTATTCCTGATGCTTCTTGCGTTGAAGTATACACACTTCAACCCCTCTCCGTGCCTGCAAGTACTCTCCTTTGTCAGTGTTCCCTTCCCCACTGCCTCATTACACGCTTTGGCGTCCTGAATATCGGCTACCTTAGTTGCTGGACTACAAATCCGGTTCCCATTCCCCTGCCAAATTAGTTTAAACCCTCCCGAAGAGTACTAGAAAACCTCCCTCCCAGGATATTGGTGCCCCTCTGGTTCAGATGCAACCCGTCCTGCTTGTACAGGTCCCACCTTCCCCAGAATGCGCTCCAATTATCCAAATACCTGAAGCCCTCCCTCCTACACCATTCCTGCAGCCACGTGTTCAACTGCACTCTCTCCCTATTCCCAGCCTCGCTATCACGTGGCACCGGCAACAAACCAGAGATGACAACTCTGTCTGTCCTGGCTTTTAACTTCCAGCCTAACTCCCTAAACGTGTTTATTACCTCCACACCCCTTTTCCTACCTATGTCGTTGGTACCAATGTGCACCACGACTTCTGGCTGCTCACCCTGCCCCTTAAGGATCCTGAAGACACGATCCGAGACATCCCTGGCCCTGGCACCCGGGAGGCAACATACATTCCGGGAGTCTCGCTCGCGACCACAGAATCTCCTATCTATTCCCCTAACCATTGAATCTCCTACAACTATTGCTTTTCTATTCTCCCCCCTTCCCTTCTGAGCCCCAGAGCCAGACTCAGTGCCAGAGACCTGGCCGCTAGGGCCTTCCCCCGGTAGGTCATCTCCCCCAACAGCATCCAAAACGGTATACTTGTTTTGAAGGGGAACGGCCACGAGGGATCCCTGCACTTTCTGCCTGTTTGTTTTTTCCCCCTGACTGTAACCCAGCTATTCTTGTCCTGTACCTTGGGTGTGGTTACCTCCTTGTAACTCTTCTCAATCACCCCCTCTGCCTCCCGGATGATCCGAAGTTCATCCAGCTTCAGCTCCAGTTCCCTAACACGGTCTTTGAGGAGCTGAAGTTGGGTGCACTTCCCGCAGGTATAGTCAGTGGGGACACCGGTGGTATCCCTCACCACCCACATCCTACAGGAGGAGCATGTAACTGGCCTAGCCCCCATCCCCTCTTACCTTACAGAATATAGCTGCTGTGTGGACTAACTAGATCTCCGCCCTCCGACTCTGCTCCCAGTCAGCTACACTTCCTGTAAACTCCTGGCTCTCTTCGCACTCTTTGCGGAAATGTCGGAAACAAAATGAAAGGAGCACCTTACTCCCTCCTCACCTAACTCCCTCAGTCACCAAACTCTCACTATAGCACTCAAATGCACCAAATTCAGCACTCCCTCGGTCACCAAACTCTCACTATCGCACTCAAATGCACCAAATTCAGCACTCCCTCGGTCAGCAAACTCTCACTATCGCACTCAAATGCACCAAATTCAGCACTCAGTGCAAACAAAGTCTGCACTGTAGGGGATCACTTTTATACTGTGACCTGCTGTAAACACTCTTTGTAATCAGTGCCCGACAGTAAAAAGTGTGGATGTAAACTGTACATTGCTGTAAACATAGTTTAGTAGACAGTTCCCGACGGTAAACAGACTGAAAGAACACCGTACACTACTGAAAACAGAGTCTCTTTAAAGAGTGTCCTATTGTAAGCAGAGTCTACGGGAACAGCGCCCTACAGTACACAGTGTTTGCGTAAAACGTACACTGCTGGAAGCATAGTCTCTGTAAACAGTGCCGTACATTAAACAGTGTTTATATAAACCGTACACTGCTGGAAACAAAGTCTGTCTAAGCAGAGCCCTACCGTAAGCAGTGTTCAAGTAAACCATACACTAGTTTAAACAGGCTATACAAACAGCGCTCTACAGTAAAGTGTTTATGTAAACCGTGCACTGCTCTAAACAGTCAATGTAAACGGTACCCTACTGTAAACAGTGTCCATGCAAAATGTACAATGCTGTAAACAGAGTCTATGTAAAGAGTGCCTTCCAATAAACAGAGTGAAAGTAAACCGTATACTACTGTAAACAGTGTCTATGTAAACAGTGACCTACAGTAAACAGAATGTGTTGCGCCCCCCACGGTAATCAGAGTCAATGTAAACAGTGCACTAAAGCAAACAGTGTTTATGTAAAATGTACACTGCTGCAAGCAGAGTCTATGTAAACACTGACGTACAGTAAACAGAGTGAAAGGGAACCGTACATTACTGTAAACAGTCTATGTAAAAGTGCCCTATACAAGCAGTATTAAAACAGTGCCCTACAGTAAACGGAGTCTATTTAAACAGTGCTCTACAGTAAACATTGTTTATGTAAACCGTACACTACTGTAAACAGAGTCTCTGGAAACGGCCCTACAGTAAAACGTGCTAATGTGAACCGCACACTGCTGTAAACAGGGACGAGGCAAATGGCCCGTTTAGTAAACATTGTTTATGTAAACCGTACACTACTGTAAACAGAGTCTCTGTACACAGTGCCCTACAGTAAACAGTATTTCTATAATCGTACACTGCTGCAAACAATGTCTATGTAAACAGTGCTCTACAGTAAACATTGTTTATGTAAACGGTATACTGCTGGAAACAGATTCTATATAAACGGTGTTCTACAGTAAACAGTGTTTATGTAAACCGTACACTGCTGGAAACAAAGTCTGTCTAAGCAGAGCCCTACCGTAAGCAGTGTTCAAGTAAACCATACACTAGTTTAAACAGGCTATACAAACAGCGCTCTACAGTAAAGTGTTTATGTAAACCATGCACTGCTCTAAACAGTCAATGTAAACGGTACCCTACTGCAAACAGTGTCCATGAAAAATGTACAATGCTGCAAACAGAGTCTATGTAAAGAGTGCCTTCCAATAAACAGAGTGAAAGTAAACCGTATACTACTGTAAACAGTGTCTATGTAAACAGTGACCTACAGTAAACAGAATGTGTTGCGCCCCCCACGGTAATCAGAGTCTATGTAAACAGTGCACTAAAGCAAACAGTGTTTATGTAAAATGTACACTGCTGCAAGCAGAGTCTATGTAAACACTGACGTACAGTAAACAGAGTGAAAGGGAACCGTACATTACTGTAAACAGTCTATGTAAAAGTGCCCTATACAAGCAGTATTAAAACAGTGCCCTACAGTAAACGGAGTCTATTTAAACAGTGCTCTACAGTAAACATTGTTTATGTAAACCGTACACTACTGTAAACAGAGTCTCTGGAAACGGCCCTACAGTAAAACGTGCTAATGTGAACCGCACACTGCTGTAAACAGGGACGAGGCAAATGGCCCGTTTAGTAAACATTGTTTATGTAAACCGTACACTACTGTAAACAGAGTCTCTGTACACAGTGCCCTACAGTAAACAGTATTTCTATAAATCGTACACTGCTGCAAACAATGTCTATGTAAACAGTGCTCTACAGTAAACAGTGTTTATGTAAACCGTACACTACTGTAAACAGAGTCTCTGTACACAGTGCCCTACAGTAAACAGTATTTCTATAATCGTACACTGCTGCAAACAATGTCTATGTAAACAGTGCTCTACAGTAAACATTGTTTATGTAAACGGTATACTGCTGGAAACAGATTCTATATAAACGGTGTTCTACAGTAAACAGTGTTTATGTAAACGGTATACTGCTGGAAACAGATTTTATATAAACGGTGCTCTACAGTAAACAGTGTTTATGTAAACGGTATACTGCTGGAAACAGATTCTATATAAACTGTGCTCTACAGTAAACAGTGTTTGTTTAAAATATACACTGCTTTAAACAGAGTCTATGTAAACTGTGCTCTGCAGTAAACAGAATGAAAGTAAACCGTACACTAATGTAAACAGAGTCTATGTAAACAGTGTCCTACAGTAATCAGTGCGAAGTCTTACAACACCAGGTTAAAGTCCAACAGGTCTGTTTCGATGTCACTAGCTTTCGGAGCACTGCTCCTTCATAAGACCAGAAGACATAGGAGCGGAAGTAAGACCATTCGGCCCATCGAGTACACTCCGTCATTCAATCATGGCTGATTTCAAATCCATTTACTCGCTCTCTCTCCATAGCCCTTAATTCCTCGAGAAATCAAGAATTTACCAACTTCTGTCTTAAAGACACTCAACGTCCCGGCCTCCACCGCCCTCTATGGCAATGAATTCCACAGACCCAACACTCTCTGGCTGAAGAAATTTCTCCTCATCTCTGTTCTAAAGTGACTCCCATTTATTCTAAGGCTGTGCCCCCGGGTGCTAGTCTCTCCTGCTAATGGAAACAACTTCCCTACATCCACCCTATCTAAGCCATTCATTATCTTGTAAGTTTCTATTAGATCTCCCCTCAACCTCCTAAACTCCAATGAATATAATCCCAGGATCCTCAGACGTTCATCGTATGTTAGGCCTACCATTCCTGGGATCATCCGTGTGAATCTCCGCTGGACACGGTCCAGTGCCAGTATGTCCTTCCTGAGGTGTGGGGCCCAAAATTGCTCACAGTATTCTAAATGGTGCCTAACTAATGCTTTATAAAGCTTCAGAAGTACATCCCTGCTTTTATATTCCAAGTCTCTTGAGATGAATGACAACATTGCATTTGCTTTCTTAATTACGGACTCAACCTGCAAGTTTACCTTTACAGAATCCTGGACTAGGACTCCCAAGTCCCTTTGCACTTCAGCATTATGAATTTTGTCACCGTTTAGAAAATAGTCCATGCCTCTATTCTTTTTTCCAAAGTGCAAGACCTCGCACTTGCCCACGTTGAATTTCATCAGCCACTCATCACTACAGTAAACAGTGTGAACGTAAACAGTACCCTAATGTCAATAGAATTTAAGCTGCGCCCTCCAGTGAGCAGATACTATGTAAAATGTGCCCTGCAGTAAACAGTATATTTAAACCGGACATTGATGTGAACAGAGTCGATGTAAACAGTCCCGTACAGTAAACAGTGCTTATGTAAACCGTACGTTGTTGTAAACAGAGTCTGTATAAACAGTGCCCGATAGTAAACAATGTAATGTAAACCGTACACTGCTGTCAATAGTCCATGTAAAGAGTGTCCTCCAGTAAACAGTGTTTATGCAAACCGTAATCGCTGTAAACCGTGTATGTAAACAGCGCCCTACAATAATCAGTGTTGATGTAAACCGTACACTGCTGGAAACGGAGTCTTTGTAAGCAGCGCCCCACAGGAAACAGTGTTTATGTAAATCATGCACTGCTGTAAACAGTGCTGTGTAAACGGTGTCCTAAAGTATTCAGTGTTTACTTAAACAGTGCCCTGCTGTAAACAGAGTCGATGTAAACATTGCCCTCCGTTAAAGAGTGTTAATTTAAAGCATACACGACGGTAAACAGAGTCTATGTAAATTTTGCCCTACAGTGAACAGGCTCTGTGCAAACTGAGCCTTCCAATAATCAATGTTAATGCAAACCGTACACCACTGTAATCTGCCTATGTAAACAATGCACTGCCGTATTTATGCCGGACAATGCTATTAACAGAAAATATATGAACTGGGCCTACAGTAAACAGTGTTGATGTGAACCATTCACTGCTGTAAACAGAGTCTGAGTAAAGAGTGCCCTACCGTAAACAGTCCTATTGTGAAATGTACACTGTTGTAAACAGAGACTATGTAAACAGTGCACTACAGTAAAAATAATTTCAAATGTGCCCTACAGTAAACAGTCTATGTAAACAGTGCGCTACAGTAAACAGAGTGAAAGTAAACCGCACACTAATGCAAACAGTGTTTTTGTAAAACGTACACTGCTGTAATCAGTGAATATGCAAACAGTACACTACACAAAACAGTCTATGTAAACAGTGCTTAAATGTAAACAATGTTTATGCAAACCGTACACTACTGTAAGCAGGCTATGTAAACAGTGCTGGACAGTAAAGAGTCTTTATGTAAACCGTACACTGCTGTAAATAGGCTATGTAAACAGTGCCCTGCAGTAAACAGTGTCCATGTAAATCGTACACTGCTGTCAACAGAGTCTATGTGAACAGTGCCCTACTGTAAACAGTGTTGATGCAAAATGTGCAGGGCTGTAAACAGTCCATGTAAACAGTGCCCTACAGTAAACAGAGTGAAAGTAAACCATACACGACTGCAAACAGTCTATGTAAACAGTAAATAGAATTTAAGCTGTGCCCTCCTGTGAACAGATACTATGTAAACTGTGCCTGACAGTAAACAGAGTGAAAGTGCGCGCTACCGTAAACATAATCTAAACAGTGCCGGACAGTAAACAGTGATCATGTAAACCGTACATTTCTACAAACAGTCTAGGGAAAAGTGCGCTACTGCAAACAATGTTTATATAAACAGTACATACCGTAAATCGTCTATGTAAAGGTGCCCTGCAGTAAACATCGTTTATTTAAACAGTGCCCCACAGTAAACAGTATATTTAAACCGGACATTGATGTGAACAGATTCGTGTAAACAGTCCCGTACAATAAACAGTGCTGATGTAAACCATACGCTGCTGTAAGCAGAGTCTGTATACACATTGCTCGACAGTAAACAATGTTAATGTAAACCGACCACTGCTGTAAATAGTTCATGTAAACAGTGTCCTATAGTAAACTGTGTTTATGCAAACCGTACACTGCTGTAAGCAGAGTATACTAAACACTTCCCGTCAGTAAACGGTGTTAATGAATCGTACACTACTGTAAACAGAGTGTATATGTAGCACGCAAGTAAACCGTCTTTATGTAAACGGTATACTGCTGTAAACAGAGTCTATGTAAACAGTGCCCTACAGTAAACAGACTTTATTTAAATCATACACTGCTACAAACAGAGTCTATGTAAACGGTGCCCGACCGTTAACAGTGTTAATCGTACCCATAATGGTACATCGTTGAAAATAGTCTATGTAAACAGTGCCCTACAGTAAACATTGTCTATTTAAACAGTGACATACAGTATACAGTATATTTAAACCGGACATTGCTATATAAAGTGCCCTACTGCAAACAGTGTTTATGCAAAATGTACACAGCTGTAAACAGAGTCTATGTAAACAGTGCCCGAGAGAAAACAATGTTTATGTGAACCGAAGACGACATGTAAACAGAGTCTATTTGAACAGTGCCCTACTGTAAACAGTGTTGCTGTAAAATGTACACGGCTGTAAACAGAGTCTATGTTAACAGTGCACTACAGTAAACAGAATTTAAACTGCGCTCTTTGGTAAACAGAGTCTATTTAAAGAGTGCCCGAAAGTAAACAGAGTGAAAGTAAACCGTACACTACTGCAAACAGAGTCTATGCCCCACAGTAAACAGTATTTCTGTAAATCGCACACTGCTGTAAACAGTGCTGTGTAAACAGTGCCCTCCAGTAAATAGTGTTTAGGTAAACCGTACACTGCTGTACACATAATCTATGTAAACAGTGCGCTACTGCGAACAATGTTCAGGTAAACTGTACACTACTGTAAACAGTCTATGTAAATGTGCCCTGCAGTAGGTATAGTATATTTTTAAAATTGCCCTCCAGTAAACAATGTATTTAATCAGGAAAATGCTGTAAACGGAGAATATAGGAACTGGGCCTACAGTAAACAGTGTTTATGTGAACCAGTCACTGCTGTAAACTAGTCTGTGAGAACAGAGCCTAACACTAAGCAGTGTTTACGTAAACCGTACACTACTGTAAACAGAGTCTGTGCAAACAGTGCCCGACAGGAAACAGTTCTTATGTGAAATGTACACTGCTGTAAACAGAGACTATGTAAGCAGTGCACTACAGTAAACTGAATTTAAACTGTGCACTACAGTAAACCGTGCCTATGTAAACAGTGCGCTACAGTAAACAGAGGGAAAGGGAACCGTACATTACTGTAAACAGCCTATGTACAAGTGCCATATACAAACAGTATTAAAACGGTGCCCGACAGTAAACATAAGGACATACGAATATAAGAACTAGGAGCAGCAGTAGGCCATCTGGCCCCTCGAGCCTGCTCCACCATTCAATGAGATCATGGCAGATCTTTTATGGACTCAGCTACACTTTCCGGCCCGAACACCATAACCCTTAATCCCTTTATTCTTCAAAGAACTATCTATCTTTATCTTAAAAGCATTTAATGAAGGAGCCTCTACTGCTTCACTGGGCAAGGAATTCCATAGATTCAGAACCCTTTGGGTGAAGAAGTTCCTCCTAAACTCAGTCCTAAATCTACTTCCCCTTATTTTGAGGCTATGCCCCCTAGTTCTGCTTTCACCCGCCAGTGGAATCAATCTGCCCGCATCTATCCTATCTATTCCCTTCATAATCTTATATGTTTCTAGAAGACCCCCCCCCCACCTCATCCTTCTAAATTCCAAGGAGTACAGTCCCAGTCTTCTCAACCTCTCCTCGTAATCCAACCCCTTCAGCTCTGGGATTAACCGAGTGAATCTCCTCTGCACACCCTCCAGTGCCAGTACGTCCTTTCTCAAGTAAGGAGACCAAAACTGAACACAATACTCCAGGTGTGGCCTCACTAACACGTTATACAATTGCAGCATAACCTCCCTAGTCTTAAACTCGATCCCTCTAGCAATGAAGGACACATTTCCATTTGCCTTCTAAGTCACCTGTTGCACCTGTAAACCAACATTTTGCGACTCATGTACTAGCACACCCAGGTCTCTCTGCACACCAGCATGTTTTAATATTATATCATTCAAATAATAATCCCTTTTGCTATTATTCCTACCAAAATCGGTAACCTCACATTTGTCAACATTGTATTCCATCTGCCAGACCCTAGCCCATTCACTTAGCCTATCCAAATCCCTCTGCAGATTTCCAATATCCTCTGCACTTTTTGATTTACCACTTATCTTAGTGTCGTCTACAAACTTGGACACATTGCCCTTGGTTCCCAACTCCAAATCATCTATGTAAATTGTGAACAGTTGTGGGCCCAACACTGATCCCTGAGGGACACCACTAGCTACTGATTGCCAACCAGAGAAACACCCATTAATGCCCACTCTTTGCTTTCTATTAATTAACCAATTCTCTATCCATGCTACTACATTCCCCTTACTGCCATGCATCTTTATCTGATGCAGCAACCTTTTGTGTGGCACCTTTTTAAAGGCTTTCTGGAAATCCAGATATACCACATCCATTGGCTCCCCGTTATCTACCGCACTGTTAATGTCCTCAAAAAATGTCAATAAATTAGTTAGGCACACCTGCCCTTTATGAACCCATGTTGCGTCTGCCCAATGGGACAAGTAAACACTACTGTAAATAGAGTCTATGTAAACTGTGCCTTACAGTAAACAGAGTTAAAGTACACCGTACACAACTGTGAATGTTGACCAGGCGCTGCTGTAATCAGAGTCCATGAAACCAGCTGTCTGCAGTAAAAAGTATTTATATAAGCCGTAGCCTGCCGTAAACAGAGTCTATGTCACAGTCCCCTTCAGCAAATTGTTTTAATGTAAACCGCACACTGCTGTAAACAGCGTCTATTAAACAGTGTCCTACCATAAATAGTGTTCATGTAAAATGTACACTGCTGTAAACAGATTGAATGTAAACAGTGCCCTACAAGAAACAATGTTTACGTGAACCGTACACTGCTGTAAAAAAAACTCTATGTGAACAGTGCCTTAAATTAAACAGTGTTTATTAAATCGTATACTGCTGTAAACAAAGTCCATGTAAACACTGACCGACAGTAAACAGTGTTCATGTAAACCGGACACAACTGCAAACAGTGTCTATGTACACAACGCCCTACAGTAAACAGTGCCAACATAAACTGTAGTCTGCTGGAAAACAGAGTCTATGTAAACAGTGTCCTGCAGTAAACAGTGTCGATGTAAACCGTTCACTGCTGTCAGAGAGTCTATGTGAAGAGTGCCCTACAGTAAACAGTTTTTGAAAACCGTACCCTGCTGTAATAAGAGTCTATGTAAACAGTGCAACACAGTAAGCAGTGTTTATGTAAACCCTATCCTGTTGTAAACAGAGTCTATGTAAACAATGCACTACAGAAAACATTGTTTAGATACACCGTGCACTGCTGTAACCGGAGTCTATGTCAACAGTGCGCTACAGTAAACAGTGTTTATGTAAACCGTAGGCTGCTGTAAACGGAGTCTATGTAAACAATGCACTACAGAAAACATTGTTTAGATACACCGTGCACTGCTGTAACCGGAGTCTATGTCAACAGTGCGCTACAGTAAACAGTGTTTATGTAAACCGTAGGCTGCTGTAAATGGAGTCTAAGTAAACAGTGCCCTCCAGTAAACAGTGTTTATGTAAATCGTACGCTGCTATAAACAGAGTTTATGTAAACAGTGCACTACAGTAAACAGCGTTTATGTAAATCGTAACTGTTATAAACAGGATCTACGCAAACAGTGCTCTACAGTAAACAGTATTGAAACAGTGCCATACAGTAAGCAGAGTCTATATAAAGAGTCCCAAACAGTAACTAGTATTTAATCAATGCCCTACAGTAAACAGTCTAAATAAACAGTGCCAACAGTAAACAATGCTGATGTGAACCGTCCGCTGATGTAAATGGCGTCAAGGTAAACAGAGCCCGACGGTAAACACGGTTTACGTTATCCGTACACTGCTGCAAACCGAGTATTTTTAATCAGTGATCTACTGGAAACAGTTGTTATGTAAAAAGTACACTGCTGTACTGAGCAGTGCTCCAAAAGCTAGTCATTTGAAACAAAGCTGTTGAACGTCTTTCTCTGCTCACCCCAGTCCAATGCTGGCATCTCCACATTATGTAAACAGTGTCCTAGAGTAAACAGTAAAATGTACACTGCTGTAAGGAAAGTCGGTGAAAACAGTGCCTTACAGTAAACAGAGAAAATTAAACCGTACACTACTGGAAACAGTCTATGTAAAAGTGCCCTCCAGTAAACAGTATTTAAACAGCACCATACAGTAAACAGAGTGAAAGTAATCCTTACATTAATGTAAACAGACCCTTTGTAAACTGTGCCTTATAGTGAAAAGTGTTAACGTAAACCGTACACTGCTGTAAAATGAGTCTGTGTAATCAGTCCCCTGCAGTAAACAGTGTTTCTGTAAATCGTACTCTGCTGTAATCAATGTCTATGTAATCAGTGGACTAAACAGTGTTAACGTAAACCGTACACTGCTGCAAACAATGCCTTACAGTAAACAGTGTTAATGTAAACCGCACACTGTTGTAAACAGTCTATGCAAACAGTGCCTAAAGTAAACATAGTCAATTTAAACCGTGCCCTACAGTAAACAATGTTTCAACCGGACATTGCTGTAAACAGAGTCTATCTGATCCGGACCTGCAGTAAACAGTGTTTATGTGAACTGTATATTGTTGTAAACATAGTCTATGTCAACAGCGCACTACAGTAAACAGTGTGTATGTAAACCATACACTGCTGTAAAGGCGACGTAAACAGTGCCCTACAGTAAACAGTGTTTATGTAAACCGTACACTGCTATAAATAGTATATGCAAAAAGTGCGTACTGTAAACAGTGTTTATGTGAACCGCACCCTGCTGTAAAAAGAGTCTGTGTAAAAAGTGCCATACAAGATTTCTGACCATACAACTGTAGTGGGTAGGATCACGAACAGCGATGAGTCAGAATACTGGACGGAGATAGAGAACCCAGTGGTGTGGTTTAACGACAATAATCTCACCCTCAATGTCAGCAAAACTGAAGAGCTGGTCATTGGCTTCAGGAAGTGAAGTATTTTATACACTCCTCTCTGCATCAACGAAGCCGTGGTGGAGATGGTTGACAGCTTGAAATATTAGGTGTGCACATACTGAACATATGTCTTGGTCCACCCTTGGTCGACGCTACGAACGAGAAAGCACTACAGCGCCTATACTTCCTCAGGAAACTAAGAAAATTCGGCATGTCCACACTGACTCTTACCGATTTTAGTAGATGCCCCATAGAAAGCATCCGATCTTGCTGCACCACAGCCTGGTATATCACCTACTCGGCCTAAATCCGTAAGAAACTACAGACGTTCGGGAACACATCCAGTCCATTACACCAACCCGCCTCCCGTCCATTGACTCTGTCTACACCTACCGCTGCCTTGGAAAAGCGGGCAGCATCATCAAAGATCCCTCCCACCCGGCCGACTCACTATTCCAACTTCTTCCATTGGGCAGGAGATACAGAAGTCTGAGAACGCGCACGAACAGACTCAAAAACAGCTTCTTCCCCTCTGTTACCAGACTCCTATACGAACCTCTTATGTACTGGTCTGATCTATTCGCACGCTTCTCTACTGCGTAATACTACACCTGTATGCTTCACCCGATGCCAGTGCCTATGAATTTACATGGTGTATTTTATGTATACCCTATGTATTTTCATTTCATTTATGGAATAATCTGTCTGAACTGTACGCAGAACAATGCTTGTCACTGTACCCCGGTGGAGGTGAGAATAAACCATTCCAATCCAATCCAGCTCTGCCCAATACCCAAAAGCCTGGGTTCCAGGATGTGCGCGACTGCTGCAGTCATGGATAAAGAAAAATCTTAGATTGAAAGACAACAAAGATTTTAGGACCAGAGATGCAACTAGGCATTGTAAAAGCTTGGGCGAATGCAATTTTGTTGGATTAAGGAGATTCCCTGAGGAGTTACTTATCACACTTTGTCAATTGTTCACCACTTAAATGGAGGAAATGTGCATTAAGAATACTTTCTTTATGGATTATCTCATTTTTGAATTAAAGAAGAGGATGTTTACTCAAGCAAATTAATGAATACATTTTGTGTTTTTCACGTGACACACTGTACCCCATATCTGCAAGAACACTCAAGAGGTAGGGCAGTAGATGTTGTCTATATGGACTTCAGTAAGGCCTTTGACAAGGTCCCTCATGGTAGACTGGTACAAAAGGTGAAGTCACACGGGATCAGGGGTGAACTGGCAAGGTGGATACAGAACTGGCTAGGCCATAGAAGGCAGAGGGTAGCAATGGAGGGATGCTTTTCTAATTGGAGGGCTGTGACCAGTGGTGTTCCACAGGGATCAGTGCTGGGACCTTTGCTCTTTGTAGTATATATAAATGATTTGGAGGAAAATGTAACTGGTCTGATTAGTAAGTTTGCAGACGACACAAAGGTTGGTGGAATTGCGGATAGCGATGAGGACTGTCTGAGGATACAGCAGGATTTAGATTGTCTGGAGACTTGGGCGGAGAGATGGCAGATGGAGTTTAACCTGGACAAATGTGAGGTAATGCATTTTGGAAGGGCTAATGCAGGTAGGGAATATACAGTGAATGGTAGAACCCTCAAGAGTATTGAAAGTCAAAGAGATCTAGGAGTACAGGTCCACAGATCACTGAAAGGGGCTACACAGGTGGAGAAGGTAGTCAAGAAGGCATACGGCATGCTTGCCTTCATTGGCCGGGGCATTGAGTATAAGAATTGGCAAGTCATGTTGCAGCTGTATAGAACCTTAGTTAGGCCACACTTGGAGTATAGTGTTCAATTCTGGTCGCCACACTACCAGAAGGATGTGGAGGCTTTAGAGAGGGTGCAGAAGAGATTTACCAGAATGTTGCCTGGTATGGAGGGCATAAGCTATGAGGAGCGATTGAATAAACTCGGTTTGTTCTCACTGGAACGAAGGAGGTTGAGGGGCGACCTGATAGAGGTATACAAAATTATGAGGGGCATAGACAGAGTGGATAGTCAGAGGCTTTTCCCCAGGGTAGAGGGGTCAATTACTAGGGGGCATAGGTTTAAGGTGAGAGGGGCAAAGTTTAGAGTAGATGTACGAGGCAAGTTTTTTACGCAGAGGGTAGTGGGTGCCTGGAACTCACTACCGGAGGAGGTAGTGGAGGCAGGGACGATAGGGACATTTAAGGGGCATCTTGACAAATATATGAATAGGATGGGAATAGAAGGATACGGACCCAGGAAGTGTAGAAGATTGTAGTTTAGTCGGGCAGTATGGTCGGCACGGGCTTGGAGGGCCGAAGGGCCTGTTCCTGTGCTGTACATTTCTTTGTTCTTTGTTGTTCTTTGTTCTGCACCATCCAGGACCAAGCATCCCGCTTGATTGCGCCCACTTCCAGAGACATTGAATCCCTCCACCGCGGAGGCACAGTGGCAACGCCGCACACCATCCCAAAATGCACTGCGGTAACTCATCAAGGTTCCTGAGCCAGCACCTTCCAAATTCACAACCACTATCCCTCAAGTTTTCCCTCAAGTCACTCACAACTCCCACTTGGAATCATATAATCGTTCCTTCACGATACCGGGAGAAAATCCTGAAACTCCCTCCCTAAAAGCACGGTAGGTGCACCTGCACCTCATGGATTGCAGCAGTTCTAGAAGGCAGCTCACCACCACCTTCTCGAGAAGAACTAGAGATGGGAATTAAATACTGCCCGCACCAGCAACTCGGAAATCCAATAAAAGTGATCTCTTTAATGCTTTGAATTTCTGGGAGCTGGTTTAGCACAGTGGGCTAAACAGCTGGCCTCCAATGCAGAACAATGTCAGCAGCGTGGCTTCAATTCCGGAACCGGCCTCCTCGAACAGGCGCCGGAATGTGACAACTAGGCGTTTTTCACAGTAACTTCATTGAAGCCTACTTGTGACGATTGCTATTATTATTATGAACTGTTTTCAATTCTTCCGGTGGAGGGCATCAAGTTACTTCTGCTTCAGAGGAAACTGGATCTAAGGTATTTCTAACAACAAGACTCCTGGTACACAGAAACAATGTGCTTGATGCAGTAAAGTGGAAGGGAGTGGGGTGCAATCTAACCTGGCTTCAAACGCTCTGCCCCTTTCTCTGTTTAACACTCCCCTTTGTTCTGTTTCTGTTTTCCTTCTCTTGGTATCGGGCGAAGGTTTTATTTGCTGCAGTTCTCCTGAGCAGAATAATCTTCGACATCTTTTTCCAGTCAGACACATCCTGTGACTTTGTTGCTTTTTGGAACAACTGCAAACATCACGTGTACTTGGAATTTCACAATACTGAAGGAGGATATTTGCTCCATCATTGCTGTGTCTCTGCCCATCATTACTGTGATACAGACACATGGTTAGGACATTGACTACAGGAGTTGGGACGTCTTGCTGAAGTTTCAAACAACATTAGAAAGGTCACACTTGGAATGCGGTGTATAGTTCTGTTATAGAAACGACTGATTAAACCAGAAAAAGGGCTGAAAAGATTTACAAGGGTGCTATTGGCACTTAATGGTTTGAGTTGTCAGGAAAGACTGGATCGAATGGGTCTTTTTCCCGGAGGATCTTTGGAGTTTTAGGGGTGAACTTATAGACGTCTATAAAATAATGATGGGCATAGATAGGGTACATAGACAACACTTTTCTCCCAGAGGTAGGGAGTCGATAACTAGAGGGAATAGGCTTAAGGTGAGACGGGAGATATACAAAAGTGTACAGACGGCAATTTTTTCACACTGAAGGCGTTGTGTGTCTGGAACGATCTGTAATTGGCAGTAATCGAGGCGGTTGCAATTTTGCTTTTTAAAAGCGTTTTGATAGTTATATGGGTAAGATGGGTACAGCGGGATATGGGCGAAATGAGGGCTATTGGGACAGGTTTAGTGGTATAAACTGAGCGACATTTGCACGTTGAACCTACGGGCCTGTTTCCATGCTGCAAACCTGTATGACTCTTGCCCACCTTCCATCTCTGGAATGCAGCAGATTCGAGCACACCCTCTGTCTGTCCAATCCGTTTGAAATGTTGCTGTGGGTGGCTCCATCCATTATTTTTATGGACAATGATCTTTATGGGAATGAAAGGATCTGAGGAACAGGCAGGAAATGACATGGAGGCAGAAGCTCAGCTGTGATCAAGTTGAATGGTGGAAGAGGAGTCAGTGGCCGTGTGGTCTCCCCATGTTGTCACTGGTTATCAGTTCCAGTTGTCACATTACTTGCTGATGGATATGGCTGCAAGATAAGATTTCTAAGTTACATCCAAGAGTTATTTCTATATTCATGAATACAGTTCATTTAGAGCCACATTATCCGGACCTAACGTAATTTTAGATGTGTCGAACGGATCTCACATCTTCACCTTTTATATCCAATAACGCAGCCCAGCGTATCCCAGCATCCCGAACGGTAAACTACTAACCGATTCCCACAGCCAGTGGTTCTGATGTGCACGGCCTGGGATTTCGGTGGAGGCAGATACAACAGTGGTTTCATAAGGGAATGGGAGTGACAAGAATCAAATGCATCCCTCTGGGGATAGGTGTTCGAATGAGATTGAATGATCTTCTAATCCATATTGCAGCTGAGGCCAATCGGAGTGAATGTCCTCCGTCGCTACGTCACTTTTAAGTTGTTTGGTGTCGCCTGGCTGTGAGATGATATGGACCAACACCTAGAGTTTTCCCTCTATGTTACCCACCACGTGAGTATGATCATGGCAATGAGACCATAAGACCATAAGACATTCGGAGCAGAATTTAGGGCACTTGGCCCATTGAGTCTGCTCCGCCATTCAATCATGGTTGATAATTTCTCATCCCTATTCTCCTGCCTTCTCCCCATAACCCCTGATCCCCTTATTAAACAAGAATCTATCTATCTCTGCCTTAAAGACACTCAATGAATTGGCCTCCTCAGCCTTCTGCGGCAAAGAATCCCACAGATTCACCACCCTCTGGCTGAAAGAAATCCTCCTCATCTCTGTTTTAAAGGATCGCCCCTTCAATCTGAGATGGTGCCCTCTGGTTCTAGTTTTTCCGACAAGTGGAAACATCCTCTCCACGTCCACTCTATCCAGGCCTCGCAGTATCTTCTACGTTTCAATGAGATCCCCTTTCATCCTTCTAAACCATCGAGTATAGACCCAGAGCCCTCAAACGTTCCTCATACGACAAGTTCTTCATTCCAGGGATCATTCTTGTGAACCTCCTCTGGACCCTTTCCAAGGCCAGCACTCCCTGCCTTAAAGATGCCCAAATCTGTTCACAGTGCTCCAAATGGGGCCTTATACATCCTCAGAAGTACATCCCTGGTCTTATTCTAGCCCTTTTGACATGAATGCTAACATTGCATTTGCCTTCTGAACTGATTTTCAAACCTTTTATCCAGGGATCCATTTTTAGCAAACGCACAACCTTCGGGACCCACGCCGGCCGACCTTCGTGACCCAGGAAGCCAGTCATTCGTGATCCACCATTTTTGCTTACCTTTAATGCGAGAGGTGAGCCTGCTTGGTCCTCACAATCTCACTCCAAGCAGGTTCACAGGAGGAGACGGCTATGCACATTTCGGGTGCAGGTTTCAGCCGGGTCCTTTGTGCCGTCTTCATCTTAGTGAGGACGGAAAATCCAACCTCGTACACGGAGGTCGTTGTGAAGAGCAAAAGCAACAAAATGCTTGTTTTACTCAGCTCCGGATACTCCGCGGAGACGCTAGTCCAAAATGCTGACAGTTTGATTGACTCGTGCAGTGTTTTTAATGCGCTGTCAAAACTAAGGCGCAGAAGTTCAGTCAGCTCGATTTGGAGTCAGTCTATCCAGTCCATCCACACTTTCCTTACTCATGCTGTTTTCTTTGATGTCCCGGTGCAGTGTGGGGGACATGTAGGAACTTTGGCTTTGCACTTGCAATTGCCAAACTTTTGGAAAGCTGCGATTTCTTCACAGAGCCGAAAGCAATCGCCATCCTTCTCTTGCTATTTGAAGTTCAGTTCATTTAGAATTGAAAAGATGATAGTCAGCATCCAAATTTCATCAGCAATCGAATCAGCAGAGAGGACAATTTCTCGAGGAGGAAAGTGTGGAATTCGTACCTCAGTTCGTAAACTCTGAATATCTCCCCTGGTCAGTGATCATTACAGTAACTCTTCAAGCGTCTGATGTCAACCGTCATTGGGATTGACTGATCGCTGTATCGATTCAATGCTTTAATGTAGTCTCAATGGTCAGCAAAACACTTTCAGCCATCCTTCGAGGGCGACGATGTGATGCATTCCCATGGCTCTCATTATATCCCTTGCCAAGCATTGTGTTCACTGCAAGGTGAGACCATAAGGGATGTAGACTCTCTCCAGATCACTTGAGTAATGTTTAGGGATGCAAAAAAGATCGAGATAACAGCCTTGTTCATCATCAGTGATCACCGCGCCTAAAGCCGCAGCCATCCGCGATCGCACTTTGACCCCAGGTTTCGGTCCCAACACTCCGGGCCGCATGAGCACTGATGAACGCCGCAACGGCTGGCCCCGTGACGCTCCCAACACCCGCCCGCGACCCACCTGGGTGTCGCCACCTCCACTTTGAAAATGCCTGCTTTATATACATTGTATCCGTGCATAAAGCCGGCGTCAGCTTTAGCTCACTGGCTACTTCACAGCATCAACTTAATTGTAAGTTCAAACGTGTCTCACCGTGAGCGCTGTCTGGCGTTTTTAATGTTTCCAAAATATATGTTTTGCACCGATTAAAAGCAGACACAGATTTCTAAATTAGAAGTAGATGTATTTTTTAGAGGTTGCACTACAATTATTTTTAATGCGCCTTGTGCCACGTGTTTACTTTCTGGTTCTCACTGCGGAATCCCAAGTTCGATTCCAGCTCTGCACAATTACTGACCTCTTTGATTTGATTGGAGTTATTATTCTCACATCATCAGTCTACAGTAAAAAGAATGGTTTCTTGCATGCTAGACAGAGAACGCATACCGTACATAGGGAAGGAAGGAGCGACTGCAGAATGTAATGTTACAGTTATAGCTCGGGTGCAGAGAAAAGATCAACTTAATACAAGGTAGGTCCATTTAAAAGTCTGATGGCAGCAGGGAAGAAGCTGTTCTTGAGTCGGTTGGTACGTGACCTCAAACTTTTGTATATTTTTACTGACGGAAGAAGGTGTAAGAGAGTTTGTCCGCGGTGCGTGGAGTCCTTAATTGTGCTGGCTGCCTTTCTGAGGCAGCGGGAATTATAGATACAGTCGATGGATGTGAGGCTGGTTTGCGTGATGGATTGGGCTACATTCACGACCTTTTGCAGTTTCCTGCGGTCTTGGGAAAAAGCAGGATCCATACCAAGCTGTGATACAACCAGGAAGAATGCATTATATACTGCATCTGTTAAAGTTGGTGAGAGTCTTGCTCAAATGCAAAATTTCCTTCGTCTTCTGAGAAAGTAGAGTCTTTGGTGAGCTTTCTTAACTATAGTATCGGCATGTGGGGACCAGGACAGGTTGTTGGTGATCTGGACACTTAAAAGATTGAAGCCTTTGTACTTAATTCCCATTGATGTAGACCGGGACATGTTCTCCACTACGCTTCCTGAAGTCGATGACAATCTCCTTCGTTTTGTTGACATTGAGGGAAAGATTATTTTCGTGTACCAGTTCACCATATTCTCTATCGCACTCTGTCAATTATTCACAACTTAAATGGAGGGAAAGTGCATTAGCGAAATTTACTTTATTGATGATCAGATTTTATAATTTAGAAACAATATTGTGTCGTGGGAGTGTGCCTTTAAGAAAGGTTTTTGTCTCATCACATGGCTTCAGTGATGTAATTTTGTGGGTGAAGCTGAGCTGTGGTTGTGTGATGTTTTTACTTTCGCTTTCAATTTTGATTATTGTGGGTTCAGACAGACAAAAGAAGTATTTTGTCTGTTTATCTATTTTCACTATTCGTATCTGACTTGGTAAATAAAGAATATTGATTATAGTTATCTGCTTTGGTAAATTAAAAAAATGTAGTTTTATCTCCGGAATGGTTTTAAAACTGCTGGTGAGACGAAATTAAAATCTCAGGAAAAGCCAGTCTTATTCAAGTGAGAATGCAGAGTGCTGGGCAACGCCCTTGAAATGTGGTTTTCCGTTCATGGGATTTTGCTTTGGATTTGGAACAGTTAAGGGGGAATTAATTAAGTATTATACATAGATTACTGTAGCTATATGGTGTCGGTATGATTGCAGTTGATAACCATCCTTGCTGTGTTTCTTTACATACATATGTTAACTAAGGTCTTAGAATAAAGCTTGTGTTGATTAAAGTGTTTAGGAAGACTGTTGAATCACACCTGAAGGGGAGGCTCTTCTGTTCATCCCAGCCAAATTCAACATAAAGGTTGTCGGTCAGTTGGACTTCATAACATTGTTTGGAGTTTCTTAACCCTGGCCTATAACAATTATTTACTCAGGCAAATGTAATAATCCAGTTTGTGTTTTGTACATGATACGTTCCACATGTCACGAAAAGCACTCAAGTAGTTCGACACCATCTTGTACCCAGTATCCCGCTTGATTGCTCCCCCTTCCAGAAACATTCAATCCCTGCACCACAAACGTACTGTGGCAGCCCTGTTTATCATCCCAAAATGCACTGCAGTAACTCACCAAGGTTCCTTAGACATCAACTACCAATCGCACGGCCACTATCATCTTGAAGGACAAGAACTCCCTAAAAGCACGTTGGATGTACCCACACCTCACGGACAGCAACGGATCAACAAGGCAGCTCACCGCCACCTACTGAAGGGCAATTCGGGATGGGAATTAAATGCTGCCCGAACAAGAAACTCGCAAATCCCGTAAAAGTGAACTTTTTATAGCATTGCTGCTTTGAATTTCTGGGACATGGGATGAACTGATTTCCATTATTACGGCAGAGTCCATCATGTAACTTCTACTTCAGAGGAACCTGGATCTAAGGTATTTCTAACAGCATGAATCCAGGAAAACAGAAACAATGTGGTTGCGGCAGTAATGTGGAACGGAGTGGCGTGCAATCTATCATGGACTGAAACACTATCTCCCCCTTTCTCTCTTTAACACTGTCCTTTGTTCTGTTTCTGTTTTGTATCTTGGTTTCGGGTGAAGATTTAAGTTGAGCAGAATATTGTACCATATTTTCTGTTCAGTCAGACATATTTTGCGATTTTGTTACTTTGTGGAACCATTGCAAACATGAAGAATAATTGGCACTACATAACACGAAAGGAGGGTATTTGCTGCATCATTACTGTGTCTGTGCCCCTCATTACTGTTATACAGACACATGGTCAGAACATTGAATATAGGAGTTTGGACGACTTGTTGAAGTTGTACAAGACATAAGTAAGTCTACACTTGGAATACTGTGTACAGTTCTTGTCTCACTATTATAGAGATGATATTATTCAACTAGAAATCGTGCAGAAACGTTTTACAAGGACGCTACCTGAAATTGATAGTTTGAGTTATAAGGTGTGTTTGGTAGGCTGGGACATTTTCCCCTGGAGTGTAGGAGGCATAGGGGTGAAATTCTCGAGGTCTATAAAGTTAATAGAGCAGAGGTAATGTACATCGTCAACATATTTTCCCAAAGATAGGGGAGTGTAAAACAAGAGGGCATAGGTTTAAAGTTAAAGTGTCCAGAGAGTAATTTCTTCACAAAGAGTGTGCTGAGTGTCTGGACCGAGTTGTCAGAGGAAGTAATAGAAGCGGGTACAATGTTGTCTTATTAAGGGGATCAGGGCTTATGGGGAGAATGCAGAAGAATGGGGATAAGAAAATATCAGCCATTATTCAATGGCGGAGCAGACTCAATGGGCCGTGGCCTAATTCTGCGCCTTTGTCTTCTGGTTTTATGGTCTTATGGTCTTTAGAAAAGCATTTCGAGAGCATATCCGAAAAATTCGTATGGGGAGATGTTGGCCAAATGTTGGCAATTGAAACAAGCCTCGTGGTGAACATTGGGCGGCATGGATAAGTTGGGCAGAAGGGCCTATTTCCATGCTGTAAAACTCTGCCTCTGTAACCATATCCCACCTTCCAGCTCTGTAACGCTGCAGATTCGAGCACTCCATCTCTATGTCTAAGTGACATTGGTCCCTGAGCGAATGAAAGTATCTGAGGAACAGGCAGGAAATGACATTGCGGCAGAAGCTCAGCTGTGATCAAACTGAATGTTGGGGCAGGAGTGAGTGGCCGTGTCGTCTCCCTATGTTGTCATTTGCTATCAGTTCCAGTTGCCACAGTACTCGCAGATGAATATAACTGCGAGGTAAGGATTTTAAGTCACATCATTCCAACAATTATTTCAATGTCATGGGATACAGTTCAATGATCTGGTCTGCACTGCCTGTGAGATTGGTGGAGGCAGATACAACAGTGACTTTCAAATGTCAAAGCCAGAAACGACAGCAATCAAATGCATGCCTCTGGGAAAAGGTCGGTCGAGTGGGATTGAATGATCTGCTAATCTAAAGAGCCGCTGAGGTTAAACGGAATGAATCTCCTCCGTCAGTACTCCCCATAAGCCCTGATCCCCTGAATAAGACAACATTGAACCTGCTTTTATTACTTCCTCTGACAACTCGGTCCAGACACTCAGCACACTCTTTGTGAAGAAATTACTCTCTGGACACTTTAACTTTAAACCTATGCCCTCTTGTTTTACACTCCCCTATCTTTGGGAAAATATGTTGACGATGTACATTACCTCTGCTCTATTAAGTTTTGGTCACGTAATGCTGGGACATGATGTACACCAACACACTGGAGTTTCCCTCAACGCTACCCACCACGGCGAGTATGGTCACCACGATCATGTTGCCATGATTACGATTATACAGATACATGGCCAGATAATTGAATACAGGAGTTGGGACATCTTGCTGAAGAAATTGGGAAGGACACAGTTGGAATACTGTGTACAGTTCGGGTCACCTTAATATAGAAAGGATATTATTAACCTAGAAAGAGGGCAGAAAAGATTTGCTAGGCTCCTACCGGACTTGATAGTTTGAGTTAAACGGAGCGGCTGGATAGACTGGAACATTTTTCTTGGAGACTAGGGGTGATACTGACGTCGGCTATAAAATAATGAGGGACATTGATTAAGTAGATTTTCCCAAAGGTAGTGGAATCCAAAACTAGAGGGCATAGGTTTAAGGTGAGAGGGGAGAGATACAAAAGGGCCCAGATGAACAATTGTTTATCACAGAGGGTGGTGAGTGTCTGGAACGATGTGGCATAGACAGTGGTAGAGGAGTATACAATTCTCCCTTTAAACAGCATCTAGATATTTATATGGAGAAGATGGGTATAGAGGAATATGACCAAATGTGGACAACTGGACAGGGTTTGTGGAGTAAAAACTGGGCGGCATGGACAATTCGTATTTCCATGCTGTAAACTTCGATGACTCTATGACCTGTCCCACCTTGCATATCTGCGTCGCTGCAGATTCGAGCACACCATCTAATGTCCAAATCGGTTTGAAATTTTGCTGTGGGTGTCTGCCTCGATTTATCTTAACGACAGTGAACTTTGAGGGAATGAAAGTATCTGAGGAACAGGCAGGAATTGACATTGAGGCAGAAGCTCAGCTGTGATCAAACTGAATGTTGGGGCAGGAGTGAGTGGCCCTGTTATAATTTTCTATCAGTTCCAGTTGCCACAGCGCTCGCAGCTCACAGGTCAATATAACTGCCAGGTAAGATTTTTAAGTTACATCTTTCGAACAATTATCACAATGTCCTGGGATAAAGTTCAATTATCTGGCCTGCACTGCCTGTGAGATTGGCGGAGGCAGATACAACAGTGACTTTCGAATTTCAATGCGAGAAACAACAGCAATCAAATGCATGCCTCTGGGGAAAGGTCGATCGAGTGGGATTGAATGAACCATTAATCTAAAGAGCCACTGAGGTTAAATGGAATGAATGTCCTCCGTTGTTACTTCACGCACTTTTAAGTTTTTGGTCACGTCTGGCTGTGAGGTGATGTGCAGCGACACCTAGAGTTTCCCCTCAATGCTCCCCACCACGGCGAGTTTGATCACGGTAATCCTTTATATACAATGTGTCAGTGCGTGACGTCAGCGTCAGCTTTAGCTCACTGGATACTTCACAGCACCAACTTTCGAGTAAATTCAAGCCTGTCTCACCGTGGGCGCTGCCTGGCGTTTTTATATTTCCAAAACATGTGTGGTGCATAAATAAAAACAGCAGCACATTTATAATTAGAAGTCGGTGTATTTTGTTCCAGGCTGCATTGATCTGTTTAAAAAGCAGCTTCTGCCACGTGTTTACTTTCTGGGCTCGCGCTGCGGAAACCCGAGTTCGATTCCAGCTCTGGACAATAACTGACCAGTCACACTTTGCCGATTACTCACTACCTAAATGGAGGAAAAGTGCATTAACGATTATTTATTATACATTTTTTGAAATTTCGGAACAAGATTGTTTACGCAGGCAAATTGATTAATCAATTTTTTCCACGTGAAGCGCTGTTCCCCAGATCTCCAAGAACATTCAGGTAGTTCGAAAACACCCAGGACCAAGCAGTGCGCTTGATTGCTCCGCCTGCCACAAGCATTCAATCCCTCCAACAGCCATCGCAAAATGCACCGCAATAACTCAACAAAGCTCCTCAGGCAATTGTTCCTTCGGCAGCACCTTCCAGACCTACGACCACTGTCATTTTGAAGAACTAAACAAGCCCCTACTTGGGAAAATCACCAACTGCAATACCCCCTCCAAATCACTCACGACTCCCACTAGGAACCATAGAAACGTTCCTTCACGATAACGAGGAGAAATCATTTAGCTTCCTGCCTAAAAGCACTTGGGTGTACCCCAAACTCACGGCCTGCAACGATTCAATAAAGCAGCTCACCACCACCTTCTGAAGAGCAGCTAGGGATGGGCAATAAATTCTGTCCTAACCAGCAACTCTAACATCCAGTAAAAGTGATCTTTTTATGCATTAGTGCTTTGAATTTGTGGGGCCTGTATGAACTGTTCTCCAACCTTCAAAAATAAATATACAGTACCCAATTCCTTTTTTCCAATTAAGGGGCAATTTCGTGTCGCCAATCCACCGACCCTGCACATCTTTGGTTGTGTGGGGGAAACCCACGCAAACACGGGAAGAATGTGCAAACTCCACACGGACAGTGACCCAGAGCCGGAACTGAAACTAAGAACTGAGCGCCGTGAGGCAGCAGTGCTAACCACTGGGCCATCCTGCTGTCCCTATTTGTCATTCTAACGGTGGAATGAATCATGGACCTTCTGCTTCAGAGGAAAGTGAATCTAATGTATTTCTAACAGCATGAATCCTTGAAAATAGAAACAATGTGCTCGCTGCAGCAAGGTGGAAGGGAGTGGAGTGCAATATACTCCAGCATTAAAGGCTCTCTCCCCCTTTCTCTCTTTACCATTCTCCTTTATTCTGTTTCGAATTTGTTTGTATTGGTATCGGGTGAAGATTTGATTAGCTGTGGTTCTCTTGAGCAAGATATTCTTCTACATTTTTTCCAGTCAGTCACATTCTGCGACTTTGCTGCTTTTTGCAACCACAGCAAACGTGATGAATAATTGGAAATTAACAACACTGAAGGAGGCTCTTTTTTCCACAATTACTGTGTCTGCCCATTATTACTATTATACAGACACATAGTCAGATAATTGAACACAGGAGTTGGGATGTCTTCCTGAAGTTCTACAAGACGTAGGGAGGGACACAGCTGGAATACTGTGTACAGTTCTGGTCACCTTAATATAGAAACGATATTACTAACCGAGAAAGAGGGCAGAAAGGATTTGCTAGGCTGCTACCGGATTTGATGGTTTGAGTTATAAGTATCTGTTTAAACTGAAATATTTTTCTTGAAGACTTGGGGTGACCTTGAGGACGGCTATAAAATAATGGGGGGCATGGATCAGGTTGATTATCCCAAAGGTAATGGAATCCAAAACTAGAGCGCGTAGGTTTAAGGTGAGAGGGGAGAGATACAAAACAGTCCACATGAACAATTGTTTCACACAGAGGCTGGTGAGTGTCTGGAACGAGATGGCAGAGGCAGTAGTAGAGGCGTCTACAATTCTGCATTTTAAAAAGCATTTAAATAGTTATATGGAGAAGATGGGTATAGAGGAATATGACCAAATGTGGGCAATTGGGCAGGCTTTGTGTACTAAAAACTGGGCGACATGCACAAGTTAGGCTGAAGGACCTATTTCCATCATGTAAACGCCTATGACTCTATAACCTGTCCCACCTTCCAGCTCTGCCTCGCTGCAGATTCGAGCACTCCATCTATATGTCCAAATCGGTTTGAAAGTCTGCCTCCATTTTTATTAGCGATCGTGAACTTTGAGGGAACGAAAGTATCTGAGGACTAGACAGGAAATAACATTGAGGCAGAAGCTCAGCTGTGATCAAACTGAATGTTTTGACAAAAGTGAGTGGTCTGTCGTCTCCCTATGTTGTCATTTGCGATCAGTTCCAGTTGCCACCGCACTCGCAGATGAATATAACTGCGAGATAAGAGTTTTAAGTTACATCCTGCCAACAATTATTTCAATGTTCTGGGTTACAGTTCAATTATCTGGTCTGCACTGCCTGTGAGATTGGCGGAGTCAGATACAACAGTGACTTTCAAATTTCAATGCGAGAAACAACAGCATTCAAATGCATGCCGCTGGGGAAAGATCGTTAAGTGGGATTGAATGATCCGCTAATCTAAAGAGCCACTGAGGTTAAACGGAATGAATGTCCTCCGTTACTTCACGCACTTTTACATTTTTGGTCACGTCTGGCTGGGCTGTGAGATGATGTGCAGCGACACCTGGAGTGTCCTCTCAATGTTACCCACCACGGCGAGTAGGATCACGGAAGAGCTTTATAGACAATGTGTCCGTGCTTGACGTCAGCGTCAGCTTTAGCTCACTGGTTACGTCACAGCATCGACGTTCACGTAAGTTCGAGCCTGTCTCACCGTGGGCGCTATCTGGCGTTTTTTATATTTCCAAAACATGTGTGGTGCATAAATAAAAACAGCAGCACATTTATAATTAGAAGTCGGTGTATTTTGTTCCAGGCTGCATTGATCTGTTTTAAAAAGCAGCCTATGCCACGTGTTTACTTTCTGGGCTCGCGCTGCGGAAACCCGAGTTCGATTCCAGCTCTGTACAATAACTGACCTGTCACACTTTGCCAATTATTCACTACCTAAATGGAGGAAAAGAGCATTAACGATTATCTATTATACATTTTTTGAAATTTCGGAACAAGGTTGTTTACGCAGGCAAATTGATTAATCCATTTTTTCCCCGTGAAGCGCTGTTCCCCAGATCTCCAAGAACATTCAGGTAGTTCAAAAGCATCCAGAACCAAGCAGTGCGCTTGATTGCTCCTCCTGCCACAGGCATTCAATCCCTCCGCCACATACATCCCAAAATGCACCGCAATAACTCAACAAAGTTCCTCAGCCAATTGTTCCTTCGGCAGCACCTTCCAGACCTACGACCACTGTCATTTTGAATAACTAAACAAGCCCCTACTTGGGAAAATCACCTCCTGCAATTCCCCCTCCAAATCACTCAACACTCCCACTTGGAACCATAAAAACGTTCCTTCACGATAACGAGGAAAAATCATTTAGCTTCCTCCCTAAAAGCACTTGGGTGAACCCCAAACTCACGGCCTTCAACAATTCAAGAAAGCAGCTCACCACCACCTTCTGAAGGGCAACTAGGGATGGGCAATAAATTCTGTCCCAACCAGCAACTCTCATATCCAGTGAAAGTGATATGTTTATGCATTAGTGCTTTGAATTTCTGGGGCCTGTATGAACTGGTCTCCAACCTTCAAAAATATATATGCAGTACCCAATTCATTTTTTCCAATTAAGGGGCAATTTCGTGTGGCCAATCCAGCTACCCTGCGCATCTTTGGTAGTGGGGGAGAAACCCACGCAAAAACGGGGAGAATGTGCAAACTCCACACGGACAGTGACCCAGAGCCGGGATTGGAACTAAGAACTCAGCGGCGTGAGGCAGCAGCAAATGAAAATGACAACCAGGAGCTACATACGGTGGTCAGACCTGGAGCCTGGCATCGTGCGGCTGGGCCATCAATGTAACAGACTAGAAGCTGCAATCAGTCACACCCCTTCGTCCATGGCAATCACCCGTCAGACCTTGGGTGCACCTGCATGCGGATTTTGCCCGGCATTTTCAGGGCTCAATGTTCTTATTGATAGTGGATGTCCTTTCCAAAACGTTAGACATCCAACGTATGCCATTCACCACTTCGACGGCTGCCACCGAGAAGGTAGGCCTCTCATTTAATAGACTTGACATCCTGGAGGTCATGGATAAAGATTTTCTAGCGAGACAAACGGAAGGAATCACATCCATACCGCCGCAGACTGAACTTCCACAAACAGTGTGACTGAACGAGCAGTGGAGACTTTCATGAGGGACTTGCAGAAACAGTCCATGCTGTAGATACGAGGTTGGTATGTTTTTTTCTTCAGCTACCATAACACACCACACGTTACGACCAGAGCGGCACCGGAGCAAGTGCTGTTGTTGGGCCGGAGGTTGATGACCTGCCTTAGTCTGGAGTTCCCCGAGATTGGCGGGAAAGTGCAACGGAATTCAGATCTTCAGAGGCAGTATTGAAGCAGGCAGATGCAGGACAGAGGTGTTCAACCGGGAGACAAGGTATACATCTGAACCTGTGGAGGGAGTGATATTGGGGATACTAGGAACCATGCTGGAATGGACGGGAACGGTATCTTGCATGGCGTAAACACGGGAGTGGACGTGCAGCCATCTGGGATGGTCACTTCCAGAATACAAAATGGACAATTGCAAAGATTGCAGGGAAATATGGACAACGCGAAGAAAGCAGGCAGGCACAGAATCTGCCTGCATATTGGAGAAACAACTCCAAGACGAGACTGAAACTGTAGGCACATTAGCGGATGGATGGCCCATCTCCGTGAACAAAGGAAGATAATTAAGTCACCGATCTGGCCCCAGACCTCACGGCGCCAGTACCCCAAACCGAAAGCGCAAGCAAAGCCAGGCCAACGGCCACCTAGTACACGCCCAGCCATGAGGGCACCCACCCATTCATTGGTTAAGATCAATGCGAATGATCAAGAAACGGCCTAATTGCTTGGGGGCAAGTTCAAGTGGCCCGCCAAAAGCGCGCGAAGCCCCTTCAGATATAAGAAGAAGGCCCCAAGAGAGAATCGCTCTCTTGGAATCAGCTCACAAAGCGGAGAGACCCTTCCACCAGCTACACCAGAAGCAAGTAAGTCCAATATCAACGCACGAAACTAGACGGACGACCTTTGCTGTTCCCCTCTACCACTTCCTCCCCAGCAGCCACAGATCCGAACAACAGCCATTGTTCTTCTTACTCAGTGGCGCCCGAAGCTAAGTAAAGGCTTTAGCAGTAGTGATAGTTTAGTCTGTAGTATTTCGTGCACGAGTAGAACTTGCTGTGTGTGTAAATAAATAGCATTGACGTTGAACTAACTAACTGGTGTACCGGCTCTTCGATCAGTATTCGGGTTTGAACCTTGTGGCGGTATCGAAAGATACTTGGCGACTCTAAAGCAAACGAAATTAGAAATAAGGAAGGCGACCATATTGACCGCCATAATCAGAAACAACCAAAGAGAGCAACATTTACTGGCGACCTCTGACGGGACTCGACCTGGAAGTGGCCTAGTCACTCCGAGAGAACCCAAATTTAAATTGGGATCCAATTGGGAACAGAACAACCACAAGTGTAAGAACAATACTGATCAAACCTCTGAGGTTCGAAAGTCTGTTAATGCATGAGTACTAACAGGGATTTAAGGTAAACCTGAGAGATTTTCTTGCATAAAACTATTGGGAGTTTGGTAGGCCGGATATTAGCGTAAGCCGTACCCGTGTTTACATCACAACTTTATCAACCTCTGTTCCAAATTCGGTAGACACCACACAGATAGAGAAAAATGGCAATGAAGACGACGGAACGCCTTATGAACCCCCAGGAATTCGACGTTGCAGCGACCAGTAGAGTAGGACAGTGTCCCGTATGGGAAGAAGAGATCAGAAAGTATCTCAAAGGAAAAGCTTGGGCCCTTTGGAGTGAATTCTGCGCCAATGACGAAACAGGTCCCGGATGTATAGGGCATACTTGGTGGGAGAACCTGACAGAGATCCATAAGAAGGGCTTAGGGAAAGCTCACAAGCCGATGGCAATCGTGTCCTGCTTGGCACAATTGCGAGGTACAAGAGGAGGTCGTGAGGATGCTCCATAGAGTGATTGAGGAGAGAGACAAGAGTAGTAAAGGAGATGTGAGTGGATATGAGAGAGAGAACAAGGAACTGTGAGAGCAGTTAGCGGCGAGGGACAAGGAGGTGGCTGATGCCACGCGGGCACACCAGTCTTGTCTCGCCCATTTGAGCAGCTTTCAGTCCAAATATGACAAAGCCTACCAGGACACGCAACGCGCGGTGTCGGTAAGACAGGAAAACGAACAACAGGTCGAGCAGTTGCAGAAACAGTGCAACAACTTAAAAGCAGCCCTACGAGCGCTCCACACTTTCACAACGGAACAAACACAGAGCTCGGTAGACCACGCAAAGTGCCGGAAGCAAATTGCAGTCTCTGGTTTCTGTTCAGAATGGGTTGCAGAGCACGTTCGGACCCCAGCTAGAGCAAGAAAATAGCCCCGATTGGCAGGAGTTAAATGAGACTCCCCATAGATATGTACATGGGACATGTACATAGGAAAAACCCCAGAAACGAAAAGCACCCCAACCCCCAACTGAACAGGCAGAACACACCCCTATGAACCCTGTCACCACACAGCGCAGGGCCACAGCAGAAGGGAACACAGATTTCTTGCACACGAACCCGTTAACCGTCACTCAAGATACACGTCTGATAAAATAACACCGTTCCTACCCACATCGGACCCCCACCAGTCCTTTGCAAGAGCAGGCGATCATGGTACGGCCTGGATGAAAAGGAGCAAGTGAAGCTCACAGTTTTAAGCCTCGACCCTTCAGTCGTGGCATCCCTTCCCGACCCACAGAATGTAGGAGGAGGCACCCTACAAGAAATGCACACAGTAATCCTAGATGCGATCGGCTATAACAAAGGAGACCCCGTAGAAGGCGTAAACAAGTGGAGGCAAAAGAAGAGAGAGCACCCCACAGCGGATGCTGAACGCATGTGGATAGATTTCACAGCAGTATTCGGAGAGTTAGCCCGCGCCCATTTGACCGTGGATAATATGGCCAAGTGGACTCGAATCCTAGTCTCTCATGCGACAGAGGCAGGGCAGAGAGTTTGCGCAAATTACGACCCCTCAGACAAGCCCCACAGCGAGAAATGGGTTTTGAAAAGATTGTCCCGTGCTTAGGAACAGTCCATCCAAGGCAAAACCGTGGGCAGCACAGTAGCATTGTGGATAGTGCAATTGCTTCACAGCTCCAGGGTCCCAGGTTCGATTCCGGCTTGGGTCACTGTGTGTGCGGAGTCTGCACATCCTCCCCGTGTGTGCGTGGCTTTCCTCCGGTGTCCGGTTTCGTCCCACAGTCCAAAGTTGTGCAGGTTAGGTGGATTGGGCAGGATAAATTGCCCTTAGTGTCCAAAATTGCCCTTAGTGTTTGGTGGGGTTACTGGGTTATGGGGGTTGAGTGGAGGTGGTGGCCTTGGGTAGGGTGCTCCTTCTAACAGCCGGTGCAGACTCGATGGGCCGAATGGCCTCCTTTTGCACTGTAAATTCTATGATAATCTATGAAAACCGCATTTTTAAAACCAGATGAAGAGCAGGCAGACATGCATCCAGTTAGGACGCACCAGTACTCCGCATGGGTAAATGAGGGCAGGAACAGCCCACAGCAACCCAAATCCCAGGAGTGTTATGATTGTGGACAATTAGGACACAATGCACGAGAGTGCAATGCTCCCCAGAAGCACCAGAGAAACCAACAGCCAGGCACCATAATAAGAATAGGGCAAAGCCAACCCATAACGTTAGCGCCCGTTCTGAGAACGCAGACATGGACGGCACCGACTGACGGTGTTCGGGATCCCCAACTTGGATCTGCGACACTCTTTGGAACAAGTCTGGTTGTCCAGTAGAAGCAGGCAAAGTCCGGGGAAACACCATAGAATTTCTTTGGGACACAGGAGGGTCCCGCACCACACTCCATTCCTCCACGATGTTTCAACGGGACACGTGGCCCACAACAGACACCATCACACTCAGGGGTTTTACAGGTCATTTACAACAGGGACACTTCACAGCCCCTGCAGCGATGCAAAGAGGGAACATTAAGACTAAACACATCGTAGTTTTGGTCGCTCTACCCCAGACAGCTGAACACATCCTGGAATTGACTTTTTGAGCTTCCACAACCTCTCATTTGATTCGGTGAATAAATGTGTATAGAGAATGGCAAAGGCAGCACGAGCCCCCGCCACGCTCACAGTTGGAGAATATGCAAACAGAATCAGCGCAGTACAAGACTTCTGGTTCGACCCTCGACCCTCTGGTTCGACCCCCGAGTCAGGACAAACAGGTTAGGGAAGTCCTGCAGCAACATAAAGCAGCATTTGCACAGCACAAGCACGACTGTGGCAAGATAGCTGGCTTGGTGAACATTACAGGTCCCGACCCCAGACCCCAAAAGCAGTACGGTTTTCCCCAGGAAGCAGAGGGAGAAATTTCGAAGGTAGTACAGTCTGGTTGATCAAGGCGTACTCCGATCAGTAGCCTCCACGAATAACGCACCAATTTGGCCCATCAGGAAACCCGATGGATCATGGAGACTGACCATTGATTACCGGGAACTGAACAAAGTAACCCCAGTAGCAGCCCCCACCGGAGCCACGAGTCCCAAGACCATGCAAAAAAAGGGAAAACAGTCAAAAAAAATTTCCATTTTGAACATTAGCAAAGGCTTTTGGTCCATTCCATATGATAAAGCGTGCCAATATATATTCGCCTTTATATTTCAGGGACAGTAATACACGTGGACGTGCATTTCACAAGGCTTCCACATCCCCCCTCCATTTTACACCGACAGCTGGCAAATGGATTAGCAAAATGTTCCCGACCCGATTGTCTGGTCCAATATGTAGGTGATCTGCTACTACAGACGAACACAAAGGGTGAGCACACTTCGCTTCTCGCCGAACTTTTCGGACTCCTGCAACAGAATAAGTGAACCCCAAGAAGGTCCAGATTTTGCATGAAAAAGTGATTTACTTGGGTACAGTACTCACATATGGTAAACGCGAGATCGAGCAAAAGGCAATTGACTCGATCATCAAATTGCCGCTTCTCCATAACGTAACAGCCCTCTGGTAATTTCTAGGACTGGTTGGCTACTGCCGAAACCACATTCACGGTTTTGCCATAAAAGCAGCGCCCCTAGCCGAACTTCTCAAGAAACAAGCGCCTTGGTAATGGCTTCCACAGAACACGGATGCCGTGGATGTTTTAAAAAGAGCACTCAGCACAGCCTCCGCATTACAGGTCTCATATCCACTTCCCCGTATGCATTCGAAGTAGCAAGCACCGTCCAAAGCCTTTCGGCCGTGCTCCTCCAAGAACGACATGATCGCTTAGGCCCCGTGGCATACGCCTCACGCGTGTTAGATCAAGTCAAACAAGGATTTTCTGCCTGCGAAAGGCACCTGCTCGCAGATTTGTGGGCAGTACAATACTTCGCCGACATGACAGGACTCAACCCCATCACCATTCTCACTGAACAGACCCCAACTCAGCTACTACTAGATGGTCGACTTAAGGATGGCACAGTCAGCCAGATCCGTGCAACCCGTTGAACCCTTCTTTTACAGGGGCGGGACATAACAGTTAAAAGAACCAAGACCCACACTTTCCTAGCCGATAATTTACAATATGCAGGTACCCCACACGGGTGTGAGATCATCTCCACTAAACATAATATAGGATCCTTGATACCTAAGTGATCTCCCAGGAAAGCAGGTACTACACCCCAGAGACCCCAGCCCACAGACACGTGCGTACCCATTATAACCTATGTGGATGGCTCCTCCATAGTTTTAAATGGGAAAAGAAATACTGGTTGCGGTATTTACATAAGAGGACGCACAGGGACGCCCCCCAGAAGAGATTTCGTTGAAATTGGCAAGACACTTGGGCTCGCAGGCAGCAGAACTGGCAGCCAGAGCGCACATTGTAGATCACCTCGACTAGTTTCCGAGCACAGCCGACATATATTCGGACAGTTTATATGTCTGCAACAGTTTAACCGAATTCCTACCCCTGTGGGAAAATAGAGGATTCGTTTCCGCTGACAGAAAGCCCCTACCCTCAGCCCCATTATTCCTACATATCCTAGAGACAGCTCAAGATAGGAACTATGGCATTGTTAAAGTTCGTAGTCATCATCATTCTTCCCCCCCCCCCACCCCCCCCCCCCCCCGGTAACGTTAAGGCAGACGCCCTACCGAAGGCAGTTTCCAGACATGGTCACTTTTGGAACCCCCCGAAAGCGCCCCAGTGCACGCGGATCAGCTCTCACAGACCAACATTCAAGATTTGGCAAAGGCTCAAAAAGAAGATGAGAAGCTCAGGGAAGTTTTAAAAGGCAATTTCACAGCCCCTTATGATAAGATTAAAACGCGATAACCATACATGACGGTGTGATTTTAAAAGACGGCATTTATGTATTCCCTAGCCAGGACAAGAACCAAATTATTTGCCAGTACCATGACAATTATGGGCACCAGGGCATTGAACCCACCCGAGCCCACCTCAGACCTTTCTGCTGGTGGCCTGATTTAAAAACCAATGTTACTCATTTCATTGAGAATTGCTTAATCTGTGCCCAGAACAATCCGGACAGACATGCAAGAAACGCTCAGCTAAGTCACACCCCTATTATATAGGACCCCTACCCCCCTGCAGAAATTGTTTTAAGTATGTGCTGCTGGTCATCGACATCTTCACAAAATGGGTGGGAGCTTTTACATTCAAAACAAACACTGCCAAAACGACAGCTCAAATCCGAACACAGCACATCTTTACAAGATGGGGCCTCCCACGCAGTATAGAGTCCGATCAAGGCTCCCATTTTACAGGACGAGTGATGAAAAACGACATCACAAATGTCGGAATAAAGCAAAAGTTTCTTTTTGCATACCGGTCCCAATCAAGCGACATTGAGAGGATGAACAGAACTCTGAAAGCCACCCTCAGGAAAATGGTGCAACAGCACAATAGCACCTGGGACTCAGTTCTCCCCTTTGCACTGATGTTCATAAGAAACACGTTATCCACGTCCACAGGATACACCCCCCCCCCCCACACACACCCTCATGACCGGACGCCCCATGAAAGGGACAGAATATTTATTAGGACTGGATTTCGCCAGCCCCACAGTCACCGCCCTCACGCATGAAAAATCAGTCCAGCAGATTAATGAGAATGTGAAGGCAGCACATCTCGCAGCAGCTGTTAGACTTGGGACAGGGAAGAAACAAAGCAGGGCTTGCTTTGATAAAACGGTACACGCCACCGAGTTTGCTGTAGGATAGCAAGTGATGTTATCCCTATACAACCCCAGTTCATTTTTCTTCCCCAAATTGTCCGGACCGTACTCCATCTCTGACAAAGTCAGCCCCTCTGCACACGTCCCAATGGCAAGTATGCGTGGTTTCACATAGACCAGCTTAAGGCTTGTGGCTCGCAGAACAATCATGCGCACCACATCTCGCTTGCAGCAGCAGATGAGCACGCCGCTCCCACGAATGACCCTCCCCAACCAGTCCAGCCCGTCCTCAGACACGACTTCGACTCCACCCCCAGAGGCATGACTCCACCTCTCCCTTCCGTTAACCAGCAGCGACAGCGATAGCGTTAGCGACAGCCCCAGCACACCACGCTACGATTACACCCCTGCACTAGACCCGACTCCCACGATACCTAACATGATTCCAGCGACCCCTTCGAGATAACATACGTTATAGCCCCTGACCCAGACCCACCGTCCGGCGTTTATGGATTAAAACCTAGCAGCTCCAACCTTGATACCAAAATTTTGGCGCCGAGACAATTCGTTCAGGCTCATCCGGAATGATGAGATGGACCCCAATACGCCCCGCGCAGATTTAGCAAACCTACTCCAGTCAAGAATATGGCAGCCGGGAGAAGATGCTAACATAGAGTCTGACTCCCACCAAACGAATCCCTTTGCGACTCTGTTTGCTGCTGAGCAATGAGATGTCCAGATGATGGTAAAAAGGAACCGATGGAGAGTAACGGTGTCCTTTCTGAAGGAACCTGCACCATGTTTGTACTGAATGTTTGTTTGTTATTGTGAATGTTAAATGTTGTTTGCCCATTTAAAGTTTTTCATGGCCCCCGCCACCACTCTTCTAAGGCCCACTGGCAGTTAATGGAACAGGTTTGTTGACAGACAACCGTTCAGAGGAACTAGTTTGTCGGCAGACAACCAATCATAGTTACTCTCCTGATTTGAAGATAATCAAGAGAGGCAGCCCCCACGACGACGACATATTCATTCCGTACTTGCCAGTCGCTCAGACAGTGGAGAAACAGCACTGGTCCCCGCCCTGCCTGAGGACCCCCCCTCTGGTCAGCTGCGCTCGGGTCGAGCACAAACGGCACTGGTCACCGTCCTACCCGGGGTTTTCACCCATTCTTACCCGCCGCGGCCCATACGCACACCATTTTGGCTCTCTAAGTTCAAAACTCTTTTTTTTGTTTATGGCAACCCTTAGGTTACTTCGAAATGCTACTTACATACTCGAACACTAGGATGGTAGATTACACAGGCTGCGGGACGGCTCGCACTGTGTCTGTTTTTTATCGGATATCTTTTCCAAAATACCTGTTTTTTTTAAAAAATAAGGCAGTCACAGATGGTGACCAATTATAATGAGTAATTGGCAATTAGGCAACGATGAGATGAGACAGACAGACATACGAGATCTTAAGCAAGATAATAACAGATATTATGCTTGTGTCCATAGAACTTTGGAACCTCAGAAGAAGAAAAGAAGGAGACAGAAAGAAGGAAAGATGAAGACAAACATCATGCTCCACAGCTGGATCTTAGCGGGATCCCTGCAGGTGCGCGCAGACGCTACCCCCCCCCCCCCCCCCCACCCTGATCGCAGGCCGTGAATGTTTCCCACCCCTGCCATACACTAAGCGCCGAGATAGTTACCGATACACCGACCTGGTGTGACTGGTTCATCACCTGGTATTCCCTATCCTACGTTGTGGAATCACTATTAGTACTTGCGATACTCTGCAGTGTCGTTCAGTCTCTAAGACTGAGGAAATGGCGGAGGAAAGCCTCCCGCAGTAGCACTCCGATATACGCCCTCAGATCCCCTATTTTAGGAGTTCAACAAACCCTCCAACCCCTTTAAGTGAATTAAAGTGCATCGATGATTTTTGGATGAGTTTTGTTCGTTGCAATAAAAATAAATGTAAAACCCTGTGCTTGGCGGCCAAGCCAGAGAGCCCTGTGTTGCTGCTATTTGTACAGTTAAAAATGTGGTAAATTATTTTGATTTTAGGAGTAAGGACAGTTCATTTAAGGATGGTTAGAGGTTACAGTTTTTTATTTTGTAATGCATGCCTGAATGTCATAGCGCCCCGTAGAATTTTATAACGATGTATGGACATAAATAATTTAGGTACAAGTTGCAATTCATAGGACAGAGCAGGGTAGAGCCTATGAAGTGCTTACGGGTGCCCAACTTAGGAAGAGAACGAAGACGACGCGGTTATTTGCTCCTTCACGCTTCGCGTTGACGATCACAAGGAGGGCGTGTAGCCATCTGGGATGGCCACTTCCAGAATACAAAATGAACATTTGCAAAGATTGCAGGGAAAAATGGACAATGGTGAGAAAGCAAGCAGGCACAGAGCCTGCCTGCATATTGGAAAAGTAGCTCCCAGACACAGTAGTATATGGATGACCCATCTCCGGGAACAAAGGAAGGTACATAAGTAACCGATCCGGCCCCAGACTTCGTGGCGCCAGTTCCCCAAACCGAAAGCAGGAAACAAAGCATGCCAACGGCCACCTAGGACATGCCCAGCCATTAGGACACCCACCCCTTTATTGGTCAAGATCAATACGAGTGATCAAGATATGGCCCAATTGATTGGGGCCAAGTTCAAGGCCCGCCCAAAAGCGCGCGAAGCCCCTTCAGGTATAAGAAGAAGGCTTCAAGTGAGTATCGCTCTCTTCGACTTGACTCTCACAGCGGAGAAACCCGTCCACCAGCTTTACCAGAAGCAAGTAAGTCCAAGGTCAACGCTCGCTACCAGACGGGCGACCTTAGCTGTTTCCCCTTCACCACTTCGACCCCAGCAGCCTCAGAACCGAACAACGGCCATTGTTCCTCTGACTGAGTGGGCGCCCGAAGCTAATTATAGGGTTTAGCAGTAGTGTTGGTTTAGTCTGTAGTATTTCGTGCATGAGTAGATATTACTGTGTGTGTAAATAAATAATATTGACTTTGAATTAACTAACTGGTGCACCGACTCTTTGATCAGTATGCGGGTTTGAAAGTTGTGGCGGTATCGAACGATACCTGGATACTCTAGAGCAAATATAATTCGGATTAAGGAAGGCGACCATATTGACCGTCAGATTCAGAGCCAACCAAAGAGAGCAACACCTGCTAATGTTGCGACAGTGACAGTGGGTCCCCCGACTTTTTTCCCATGGGAGTACTTCCGGTCCGCTCTCTCCCAACGACAGTGATGGGAAAATTGAAACAAGCAATTAATTTCTCCAAATTGTCAATTATTCATTTCTGAACATCTCTGAATGCATCGAAAAATCGAAACAAATGGATACTTCAGTACATTCATCAACTGCTCCCTAAAAATAGTTTCGGTCACGGCATAAATACAAGTGTTTGTGCAGCAGCTCAGAAGCTGCAACATGAAGCCAATTTCCAGAACGACATCACTCATCAATGCAGAATCATCTATCAATAATATGTCCGTCTCCATATAGAATACACCATTAAAACTGTCCATAACAGGATGAAATTCAACGAGATAACGAACAGCAATATGATTGATTTTGTTCGACTCTCCATCTCTGGGTCTCTGGAACTCTTCGCAGCATTGTTTGCCCGAAGTCGGCTGCGGGCTTTACTGCTCACCACTATGTGTCTGATGGTTGCAACATTAAGCAACAGAATCAGGACGAATGGGACACACGGGGTCACAATGTGATGCAGAAACTCGATGGCTATCCAAACAGGAGATACTTGAGTGGAGAATGTTATAATACAGAAGATGGGTGTGTTTCTCATCGTGTACCGGTCTGACAACATGAAATACCAAAAAATGTTTTTGAAACAGCTCAGCACAGCCACGGTTCCGAGAACCACAGCCGCCACTTTCTCAGTGCAATATTTATTGCTCAGCTTCTGACAACAAATGGCAACAAATCGATCAAAGGTAAAAGACACAGTAAACCAGACAGAACAGTCCGTAGCTGCATAAAGAAAGACAGCATGGATATTACACACAGACATAGACCACAGGAAATAAAACCGCTCCCAGTAAACAATCGGGATGTGTCTGAATATTAGATCGATAATAATGACCAGTAGATCTGCTGCTGCCATGGCCAGCAGGTAGCGAGTGACACATCTGGAGAGCCCACAATTCCGAAGAGTCAGGGTCACAATCGTAGCTACATTAGCTGGAGGGAAGCAAAATAAACAGTGAAATTCTGCATCTGGATGGAGAGAAAAACGTTAGTTTGACAGAACGATTATTGATCCGGTTCGAATATTATGTCGGCACGGTATACAGTGGTTGGTACTGTTCTTTTACAGTTCCAGGCCCAGGTTCGATTCCCGGCTTGGATTACTGTCTGTGCGGTCGTGACGTTCTCTCCGTGTCAGCATGGATTTTATTCTCCGGATGCTGTACTTTCCTCAAAGATGTGCAGTTTAGGTATATTGGCAATTCTAAATTGACCATAATGTCCAAAATGGTTTCGTGGGATTACTGGGTTACGGGGATAGGCTGAAGGCGTGAGTCTGGGTAGCGTGCTCTTTCCAAGGCCGGTGCAGACTCTATGGGCCGAATGGCCTCCATCTGCACAGTGAATTCTATGATTGTATGAAATATGTCACCGAATCCAGTAACATTCCTAGGTGATTGCTTTGGAAAGGACACAGACGCTATTGGCTGATGGGAATTCATTGTGATGAAAACCCCGATGCTTTATAGAGGAGTGCAGAGAAAGTAGGAAGGTGATTAAGAGGGAAATTAGGAGGGCGAGGAATGATCATGAAATCACTTGGCAAGGAAGATTTACGTGAATCCCAAAGCATCTAATTCGTGCGGAAAAAAAAGGCTGACCAGCAAAAGGATTGGACCGGTTAAGGTGAGTGGGGTATCTATATGTTGAACCAGAGGACGTGACGGGTTCTAAGTGAGTACTTTTCATCAGTGTTCACCAAGAAAAGGACTTTGTGGAAGACGATTCTTGGGTAAGGTGTGTGGATAGTCTGGGCCATGTTCAAATCAAAAAGGAGGAAGTATTGGGTCTTTTAAAATATATTAAAGTAGATCCGTCTCCTTGGCCGGATGTGTTTACCCCAGAATACTGAGGGAAGCAAGGGAGGAAATAGCTAGGGCATTAACTGCCATCTTTGTGTCCTCATTGGCCACTAGTGAGATACCACAGGACTGGAGAATAGCTGACGTGTTACCGCTGTTTGAGAAAGGCAGCAGCGATAATCCAGGAAATTATACGGCGTTGAGCCTCGCGTCGCCTGTAGGTAAATTATTGGACAGTATTTTCAGGGACAGGATTGATCCTCATTTGGAAAGAAATGGGCTAATTTGAGATAGACAGCATGGTTTTGTGAAGGCGAGGTCGCACCTCACCAAGTTGCTCAAGGTTATTTGAGGAGGTGACAAAGATGATTCATGAGGGGAGGGCGGTGGATGTTATTTTCATGGATTTCAGTAAAACCATTGACAAAGAACAGCACGTGGCACAGTGATTAGCATTACTGCCTCACGATGCCGAGGTCCCAGGTTCGATCCCATCTCTCGGACGCTCTCTGTGTGGAGTTCGCACGTCCTTCCTGTGTTTGCGTGGGTTTTGCCCCCAAAACCAAAAGATGTGCAGGATCGATGGATTGGCCATGCTAAATTGCCGCTTAATTGGTGGGACAACCTCCTGGAACACAAGGTACCTCTCCCCCTCACTGATCTGTCGCAACGCCTGAAACTCAGAATCCAACTCATCAACTGTGAGCCGGAGATCCTCGAGCAACCAACACTTACTACACATGTGGTCACTAGATACCACAATGGGGCACATCAGCTCTTATATCATGCCGGAAGAGCACCCCCCCCCCTCAAGCTCTCATTTTTAAAATGTAATTTAAATTTTTTTAACATTTAAAGCATTTTTAATATTTCCCCATTACCTCAATATGAAGACAATATATAACAAGAAATTTCAAATGGATTTTCAAATTTGAACAGATTCCTTATTCGCCAAGGAAATCACACCTTCCTGTGATGACACTCTTCATGCCCCCCGTCCCTCAAGTCGGAAGAATGTGTCAGTGAATCATGAAACCTCTTTACATTCCCAAGATCTGTTCGATAATCTCCTGCTCAGCTCTGCGTCCGATATTTCCGTTTCACCTTCAGCCAATTTCACCCAACTCCGTGTTTTCCACCCAACTGCCAAGCACTCTCGCCCTGCCAAGTAGCACTCACAGTGCAGAAAAACAGTACTGCCAAACAGTGCAGACAAACAATACTGATTGTCTTCCCTGTTTATCGGCATCAATATCCAATGCTCTGGAAACAGAAATTAAACCAGTTGCACAATCCAACAGATACAGTTGAGTGTGACTCAGCTGAATCCTGTTTCAGGAATACAACTCGCCAAACGAGTAGCTTTCAATTACCCGATTTGAGGGCTAATTTAGCTTTCAATTGAAGATCAGTTTAATTGCTAGTTACCCCCTTAGAACCCGTTAGAACTCACCACTTGAACTTGCTGTATTTGACCCAGCTCTAAAGCACTCTCGTAACAATCTCAGCGCAGGCTCCTGTTGGCATAGTGCGCCGGAGATTGCCACAATGAAGATATGTCTTTATATGTCAATTTACGTCAAAAAGGTGGAAAGAACAGCCTTCAGTGGATAGATGTTGCAGAAATGTGGAAAAGGTCAATGAGCAGCGCGAAAGGGAATATATGTGCGCAATGCTTGCATCAGAAAAGAGTCTAAAAACAGCAGGTTAAAGTCCAACAGGTTGTTTCGAATCACTATCTCGCAGCGCAGCTCCTTCGACAGGTGAGGAAGGACCTAAGGAAGGAGCTGTACTCCGAAAGCTAGTGTTTCGAAACAGAACTGTTGGACTTTACCCTTGTGTTGCAAGATTTCTAACTGTGCCCACTCCCGTCCAACGCCGGCATCTCCACGTCATGCATCAGAATGGTGATTGAACAGAGGCAGGGATTTTCAGCGCGCTGCAGAGTTTGGTCATCTGAAGTGTTCCACTGATGGCATTGGAGTTCTCGAGTCCGACTTTAACAAAGGCACCTTTGAGAATATGTGAAGGGGTCTCTAAGTCAGAATTGGGGAAGTGATATTTTGGAGATGATATTATACAGTTTTGGTACTGGAAATGACGTGAGTTCGGAACTCTCTACCATGTGAAAGCAATTGCAGAGATTGTGAACTATATTATTTTAAGGCTCAGACATTGGACAGATCAGTGAAATTAGATTGATGGAGAGGTAAAGGTGTTTCAGATTGAACTTCACAAAATGCATTTTCACAACCAAATATCAATCAAACAAAATCCCGTGTTTAACAATGAATTGTAAAATTAATAGAGATATAGTTACTGACCAGGCACACCGAAAACAGCAAGGAAGGGATAGTAACCCGCCTGAATGACCTGGAGTGTGAAATAGATCCGTTTTTCCAATGACATCCATTTATATAATGTAGAAAGTTGGTAAAGCGCGCCGAATAAACCTCTGTTTACTGTCGGAACATTCCAGTCTTTTGTTCTCAGATTCTGGCCAACTTGGATTGTTTCCAGATTTTCATCCATTGATGGAACATTCCTACCCACAGTTGTCAGATTCGGAAACATTGTTGTATCATTCCAATCCATTGTTCTCACATTCACAGCCATTGTTGTAACATTCCAATCCATTGTTCTCACATTCACAGCCATTGTTGTAACATCCCAGGCTGCGAATCTCAGATTTCAATCTCTCCCCTCGCACCGCCTGCAGCCACTGATCTCTCTCAGTTGCCAAAGCGATGCTGCCAAAGAGATTATGGGAGAACTCCTTGAAAGGAGTCTCGTTTTACAGAAAATGGAATCCCTCAAGGGAAACAATTTGCGTCCAGGGAGACTGATCCGATTTCCACTCCCTAAAATAGCAGGTAGTAGTAATTCAGCGATCCAGGGAAATGCTCTGGGGTCTGGGTTTGAATTCAACCAGGGCATTCGGAGAGATTGAATGCAATAAAGATCTGGAAATAAATTCCGATTGGTGGTCATGAAACCTTTTTCGATTGTCGTAAAAATCCAGCTGGTTCACTAATGTCCTTCAGGGAATAATAACAACGAGCAGTGAGAAAGCAGGTGCAGATAACTATTTTCAATGAGACAGGACTTTCATCAGACATTGACTAAAATCTAACAATCAGCCATGGATATCACAGTGACGCCGAGGAATTGAGGTGTGTACAGTGAACAAGAATAACCAGAAAGGAGAGACTGATAATCACTGTAGCAATCTCTGTAATGCCAACTGTGGTGAGTTTCGAGAGATCAACAATTCGGGACACAATTATTCTTTGTGACAAGATATGCGCACCACAAATGATACCAGATTGACTAATGCGTTCGTCTCACATGCAGCCCAAAATGGCCAGAAAGCTTGGGAATCTGTTGACCCTCCTGACTCAACACACACTGTGACCTGGCTCCTTCACCATTTAACCCGAGCACGGCAAAGGGAAGCTCAGGCCACCGGGATCGCCCCCAAAACGGCAAAATGTTGTTGTTCCAATTCAGGGACACAGGGCTATCTGGAAACATGACGGAGGACACAGAGAGATACTAATAAAGGTGCATTCCCCTCCCTATCCCGAGATACGCGGTCCAGATAAGATCCGTGGTGGACCCACAAGCAGGAGAAATGCCGCACCACCGAAAAGACCAGGATTAGCGTCAACCGGCCGGAGGTATAATTGTGACCGACTCTGTCACTTCTTTCCCAGACCCTCGCGAACCTAACCAATATTCACAAGGTCCTGAGGAAACTCACCAGCCCTTGGACGCACCGGCAGCAGCTCGGATGGCGCCAATATGCACGAAAGAAGAGTCGCCATAATTTTGAGGGGCGCAGGTTCCTGGCTCAATCACCCCACGCGCCCGCTATGTACTCAATGACGGTGTCAGGCCTCTGCAGCGTGGTTCCGCAGCGTCAAATTTGAGAATATAGGGCGTTTCCTAGTGAGCGTTGGGTAGGAGGCATCCAGCAAATATTTATGGGATAGTGGACCACACTTAACACCAGCAGCTCACCCCGAATTGAATGCTGCATTGAAAGGAAAATCATGTTGAACGGTTTCAACAGCCATTTGCAACAAGGTGCAGAAACTGACCCTTTGGAGTTTACATAGGAAGACATATTTATTTTCCATTCTGCTATCTTGAATGATTTATCTCCAGGACCGAACACAACTTAGATTTCGATCTAATGAGAAAGTTTAATTTATCCTGCAAAACAGCAAATTGCATTGTTTGACAAATGGATGGAGAGTTAAAAGCATCATCCACGATTTATGTGTGTAAATCCATGGACCAAATGTGTACCGTGAGCCAACTGCGCGTTCAGCCGGGCAAAATGTCAGGGTATCGCTCGGTGTAACATGTGCTCTGGAATCAAGAGCCGGTTTCTACCCAACTCAATTATGGCAGTGCGGAATGTCAGGAGAGGTCGCTGGTGAGGGGCTGGACCAAAGCTCAGAAGTCATGTTGGTTTCCCAAACAATCAGGAGAACATGTGCCGAAAGTAATTTCCGGATTAATGGGGCAGGGTGTCCAGCTTCCTGTAGTCTCAGCAAATAATTCACCTATCTGTTCAATAAAGAAGCCGGATGTGTCCTGACCCCTAACTATCGACGACCGAAGACTGACTTACACAGCCCCTGTGACCTCCACGCTGTCGTGGGCAATCCGAGGTTTGGAAATAACGAACTACACAAGCCCGAAATGTTACTGTTTTAGATATCAGGAATAGATTTTGGTGAATTTCCTTAAGACGGGAACGCCAATACAAATTTCCTTTCACCTTCCTGGGTCAACAGTGCACCTGCATATGTGGACCGCAGGGATTTCACAATATTCCCATAATCCGAAACGGACATTTTAGCTCAGTATGTAGACGCCCTTCTCCTCCAAAACGTAAGGAGAGAGGAACACTGAGATATCCTCGATGATTCGCGAGGCCTCCCCGCCATCCTGGGACAAAAAGTTAACCCAAAATTCTGGGATGATGAAAAGCCGGATGACAATTATAGCCGCTATGGTGATCTGTGTGAAACGAGAGGTAGAAAGGAAAAGGCTATAGACTAACTGACAATTCCTATTAGCCCCGATTTAAAACACTTAAGATTGTATTTTAGGACTGTTATGATATTGTCTGAACCACTTGGACAGTGTTGGAACAAAGATCTTCACCATTGTTTTATTTACCAAACAAAGAACACCCCTTGGACTGGGACAGTGCTGTTCACACAGGTCATTCCTGAACTAAAAAGGCGCCAGCCGTACAGACATGGAATCCAGAATTGCATTTTGACATTCACGTAGCGGCGATGGACGCTACTATCTCTGCCGGTCTAGTACAGGAAAGGCCCGGGAGGCTGGGACCGGCTGCGTCTGCGTCCTCACCCTTACGTCCGACACAACAGGAATATTCCACATTTGAATGCCACGGACTGGCAGTTTCCGGGCCAATCCAACTTTTTACCTATATATTTGGCCTCAATCCACGAACTATTTTAGCAGAACTGACACCCCTCCAGTTATTATTAGATGGACGAATAAAAGATGGAATTATTAGACAGAATCACAATGCCCGATGAGAGTTAACGTGATAAGGTTAGGCCACTCCCGTTAACAGAAGTCTTGTACCCACTTTCCTTGTAGACATCAGTAATGCCGGGGAAGCGCTAGAATACCAATTTGTGGCAGCACCTAGTCCCAAGGGACCGATTCTGCCAAAACAAAGGAGGGGTAGTACCGAATAGCACGTTAGAAACCAGAGAACAGTAGACAGACACAAAAACCCACTCACACATTTTATAGGCGGATCCTCGATTGATGATGGAGTGAGGGAATCCGGATGTTGCAATCATATGGAGAACAATCAGGGGCAGGTGCTGGAGGTAAGAACATCGAACCTATCCAGTGACATCAGCGCTCAGACTGTCTAATGAACAGCAGTAACATTTGTCGTCACCTTCCCGGAATATTACCCCCCCCACCCCCCCACCCTCCAACCCCATGACATTCTTTCAGACAGCATGTATGTTTCTCAAGTACTGACTGACTGTTCGCCGATATTGGAAGCTGGAGGATTTGTGTTAACCGATTAACAGCCTCTCCCGTCAACCACATTAACAAAATATGCAATCAAGAACGCCCAAGGGCATCAAAGTGCTGTAATTAAGGCAATGACTCGCCATTGGCCCTCCCCATCAGGCAATCTAAGTGCAGATCAGTTAGCAAAGCAAGAGGCCAGTGTGTTGTCCATAAGGCCAGAAGACAAAGGAGCAGAATAAGGCCTTTCGGACCATCGAGTCTGTCCGCCATTAAATCATGCCTGATAGTTTCTCATCCCAATACTCCTGCCATCTCCCCATAACCCCTGATCCCCTTATTAATCAAGAACTTATTTAATTCTGCCTTAAAGGAACTCAATGATTTGGACTCCACAGCCTTCTGCGGTAAAGAATTCCACAGATTCACCACAGTCTGGCTGAGGAAATCCCTCTCCATCTCAGTTTCAAATGTTCGTCCCTTTAGTCTGAGTTGGTGTACTCTGGTTCTAGATTTTCCTCCAAGTGGAAACATCCTCACCACGTCCGCTGTATCCAGGCAGTATCCTGTAAGTTTCAATAAGATTCGCCTCATCCTTCTAAACTCCTGTGAGTACAGACCCAGAGTCATCAACCGTTCCTCATATGACAATTTCTTCAATCCTGAGATAATACTTGTGAACCTTCTTTGGACCCTTTCCAAGGCCAGCACATCGTTCCTTAGATACGGGGCCCAGAACTGCTCACATTACTCCAAATGGGGCCTGACCAGAGCATTATACAGCCACATAAATGCAGCCCTGGTCCTGTATTCTACCCCTCTTGACATGAATGGTAACTTTGCATTTGCCTTCCTAACTGCCGACTGAACCTACACATTGTCCAGGTACGTCAGCATCAAAGTGAGCGACTTATTCAATTCCAAGAAACAAAGAACAAAGAAACAAAGAAATGTACAGCACAGGAACAGGCCCTTCGGCCCTCCAAGCCCGTGCCGACCATACTGCCCGACTAAACTACAATCTTCTACACTTCCTGGGTCCGTATCCTTCTATTCCCATCCTATTCATATATTTGTCAAGATGCCCCTTAAATGTCCCTATCGTCCCTGCCTCCACTACCTCCTCCGGTAGTGAGTTCCAGGCACCCACTACCCTCTGCGTAAAAAACTTGCCTCGTACATCTACTCTAAACTTTGCCCCTCTCACCTTAAACCTATGCCCCCTAGTAATTGGCCCCTCTACCCTGGGGAAAAGCCTCTGACTATCCACTCTGTCTATGCCCCTCATAATTTTGTATACCTCTATCAGGTCGCCCCTCAACCTCCTTCGTTCCAGTGAGAACAAACCGAGTTTATTCAATCGCTCCTCGTAGCTTATGCCCTCCATACCAGGCAACATTCTGGTAAATCTCTTCTGCACCCTCTCTAAAGCCTCCACATCCTTCTGGTAGTGTGGCGACCAGAATTGAACACTATACTCCAAGTGTGGCCTAACTAAGGTTCTATACAGCTGCAACATGACTTGCCAATTCTTATACTCAATGCCCCGGCCAATGAAGGCAAACATGCCGTATGCCTTCTTGACTACCTTCTCCACCTGTGTAGCCCCTTTCAGTGATCTGTGGACCTGTACTCCTAGATCTCTTTGACTTTCAATACTCTTGAGGGTTCTACCATTCACCGTATATTCCCTACCTGCATTAGCCCTTCCAAAATGCATTACCTCACATTTGTCCAGGTTAAACTCCATCTGCCATCTCTCCGCCCAAGTCTCCAGACAATCTAAATCCTGCTGTATCCTCAGACAGTCCTCATCGCTATCCGCAATTCCACCAACCTTTGTGTCGTCTGCAAACTTACTAATCAGACCAGTTACATTTTCCTCCAAATCATTTATATATACTACAAAGAGCAAAGGTCCCAGCACTGATCCCTGTGGAACACCACTGGTCACAGCCCTCCAATTAGAAAAGCATCCATCCATTGCTACCCTCTGCCTTCTATGGCCTAGCCAGTTCTGTATCCACCTTGCCAGTTCACCCCTGATCCCGTGTGACTTCACCTTTTGTACTAGTCTACCATGAGGGACCTTGTCAAAGGCCTTACTGAAGTCCATATAGACAACATCTACTGCCCTACCTGCATCAATCATCTTAGTGACCTCCTCGAAAAACTCTATCAAGTTAGTGAGACACGACCTCCCCTTCACAAAACCGTGCTGCCTCTCACTAATACGTCCATTTGCTTCCAAATGGGAGTAGATCCTGTCTCGAAGAATTCTCTCCAGTAATTTCCCTACCACTGAAGTAAGGCTCACCGGCCTGTAGTTCCCGGGATTATCCCTGCCACCCTTCTTAAACAGAGGAACAACATTGGCTATTCTCCAGTCCTCCGGGACATCCCCTGAAGACAGCGAGGATCCAAAGATTTCTGTCAAGGCCTCAGCAATTTCCTCTCCAGCCTCCTTCAGTATTCTGGGGTAGATCCCATCCGGCCCTGGGGACTTATCTACCTTAATATTTTTTAAGACACCCAACACCTCGTCTTTTTGGATCACAATGTGACCCAGGCTATCTACACCCCCTTCTCCAGACTCAACATCTACCAATTCCTTCTCTTTGGTGAATACTGATGCAAAGTATTCATTTAGTACCTCGCCCATTTCCTCTGGCTCCACACATAGATTCCCTTGCCTATCCTTCAGTGGGCCAACCCTTTCCCTGGCTACCCTCTTGCTTTTTATGTAAGTGTAAAAAGCCTTGGGATTTTCCTTAACCCTATTTGCCAATGACTTTTCATGACCCCTTCTAGCCCTCCTGACTCCTTGCTTAAGTTCCTTCCTACTTTCCTTATATGCCACACAGGCTTCGTCTGTTCCCAGCCTTTTAGCCCTGACAAATGCCTCCTTTTTCTTTTTGACGAGGCCTACAATATCATTCGTCATCCAAGGTTCCCGAAAATTGCCGTATTTATCTTTCTTCCTCACAGGAACATGCCTGTCCTGTATTCCTTTCAACTGACACTTGAAAGCCTCCCACATGTCAGATGTTGATTTGCCCTCAAACATCCGCCCCCAATCTATGTTCTTCAGGTCCCGCCTAATATTGTTATAATTAGCCTTCCCCCAATTTAGCACATTCATCCTCGGACCACTCTTATCCTTGTCCACCAGTACTTTAAAACTTACTGAATTGTGGTCACTGTTACCGAAATGCTCCCCTACTGAAACATCTACCACCTGGCCGGGCTCATTCCCCAATACCAGGTCCAGTACCGCCCCTTCCCTAGTTGGACTGTTTACATATTGTTTTAAGAAGCCCTCCTGGATGCTCCTTACAAACTCTGCCCCGTCTAAGCCCCTGGCACTAAGTGAGTCCCAGTCAATATTGGGGAAGTTGAAGTCTCCCATCACCACAACCCTGTTGTTTTTACTCTTTTCCAAAATCTGTCTACCTATCTGCTCCTCTAACTCCCGCTGGCTGTTGGGAGGCCTGTAGTATACCCCCAACATTGTGACTGCACCCTTCTTGTTCCTGATCTCTACCCATATAGCCTCACTGCCCTCTGAGGTGTCCTCTCGCTGTATAGCTGTGATACTCTCCTGAACAAGTAACGCAACTCCGCCTCCCCTTTTACATCCCCCTCTATCCAAAGGTAAGCGTTGATTTGAAACAGATTAGAGAGGTATCAAACCCGTTCTCATCACCCTTAAAGAAGCACAAGAGCATGTTAGACATCAGTTAGACGAACGAGTTCTTCAAGACGGACGATACATATTTCCAACCCTAGATCGAAACTGGTAATTTATCGATTTATTGAGGATTTAGAACATCATGCAATAGCAACAACCGTAGAAAGAATGAAAAACTGATGTTGGAGGCATATTTTGGGAAATATATAAAGCATTATATTGAAAAGTGCTTGATATGTGCTCGGAAGCGCATTGACCGATACAATCATAAAGGAGAACTGGCATATACCAGGCTCATAGAGGGACCCTGGCCGAATTTACTAATTCATTGGGTGGATGATTTTGAGCTTTGTTTGGGGGTGGAGGGGGAGGGGGGCGGTGACGCGGTAACAAATACATAAGCTAGTAATGATTGCTACGTTTAAATAATGGGTCAAAGCAAATGGGTATTCACAAATGAGAACACAAATCAGATCCCAGAAATGTTGATGAATGAAAGGGATAGTGAGAGGGAAGTACTGAGGGAGATCAACATTGGTAGAGAAATGGTGCTGGGAAAACTGTTGGGACTGAAAGTAAATAAATTACCGGGGCTTGAGAATCTGCATCCCAGAGTGCGTAAGGACGTGGCTCTGGAAATAATGGATGCATTGGTGGTCATCTTCCGGGATTCTATAGACTCTGGAACTGTACCTGCAGATTGGAGGGCAGCTCAGGTCACTCCGTTATTCAAAAATGGAGACCTCCAGTTGTGTCACTTAGTCAGGAGAAATAGTTACAATAGTTTAATATATTCACTACTATTGCCTCAATAATATAGTATGGAGATTCGTCTTTATCTTTTCATTTATGATCGAGTTTAAAGTTGTAACTGCTCTCTCCATTCCTCTGGTGTTTCTAATGCTGAAGGAGAGACAGAGAAAGTGGAGGACTGAAGGATAAAAGAGAGAGTTGAGGACGAGAGAGGGGAGGAGAATGGGAGATAGGTTATAGGAGCAACACTTTCGATCATTTCTGAGGGAACCGCAGGGATCATTGCAATGAACCAAACTTCCTGATATTTAACATTGATGGAATACGCTGAGAATGATCTGGTCTATTCCGCAGGAAAATGAATATCATCAGCAACTATCATGTGTTCTGCTGACACATGTCACAGAGCAACCTCAGCATCTGCTCCCTGACATCATCTTCTGTTTAGAATTACATTTTCAGGAGACATGTTAGAGACCACAGATACACTGCAGTATATCAAACAGCTACTATACACCAAGAAAAACTCTAAAGTGATCTATGACCTCTGAAAAAACATCCATATCTGAGGACGATGAGAAAAGCTTTGAGTATAATGACTGTTGGAAGTGGCTGTGGGCTGGGGCAGGATTTCATGTGGATTCTGAGCAGTGATCTCCAGTTTCTTTTAATTCCGGCTGTCGGTTAATAGATTAACTCCAGTTGCTTCCATATTCCTTAATCTCCTAACATAAATCTCTCAATCCAGTTTTACATTTTGTCAGTTGCCATTTCAAAGTAGTGATTGTGTTACGGCTGTAGGGTAAACAGAAGACAGGTGTTAAAGGGACAATATTTGCCTGACAAGCGGAGGTGACCTTGTTCCCTCAGTGTTGGGTTTGGTCACAGCTCGGGAGAAACATTGCTTTGGTTTGTGTCAGTGGAAAGACAGTGTCAGAGTGAGAAGAATGCTGATCAGAAGCTGCCAGGATTGGTTGAAAACCTAAACGCAGAGCAGCTTCAGTATCTGTTCCATGACATCATCTGCTGTTCAGAGTTACATTTTCTGGAGACATATTAATGACCACAGACACACTCCAATATATCAAACAGCTACTTTACACCAAGAAATCCTCAATATTGAGCTATGACCTCTGAAAAAAACATCCATATCTGAAGACGATCTAAGGCAGTTCGCTGACTCTGTCAAAACGAACTTCCGGACCAACATTCACTCCACCCCACAGAGGAACCCACAATCGCCGAGGCCGAAATCAACTGCCTTACTGGGACTGTTTGACGTGGGGCGTTGCTTATTTTGCTTTCTACCTTTTTCTCCATTGAATCGCTGCGCAATTTGATGCCCTTTTGTGGGCCGGACCTCTCCTTTCTTCCACAACCAAATTCCATCAATACCAAACTTTCTGACAGGATCAGGATTTGCTTTGTGTTTCGGTGATTAATGTCGTTCTATCTCCCATTTAAATTGTGCAGAAGGTATTCCTTCCATGTTATATTCCATGTTTTTATGTGATTGGGTTTCTATCTGTACAGCCTAAATTCTGAGAAACAGGAACAGAAAAAATGCAATTGATATGAGCTAGCTACGAAACTCGGAGACACAGTTGCAGAATATGAACCATGTGTATAAGCGAGCTGGCGATCCAGGACACACTATCAGAATAAGAATCGTCATGTGTATAAGCTAGCCAGGGAACGATCAGTCACAGTTAAATAATAATTATCATGTATATTAGTTCGCTGGAAAAATGGAGACGTAGTTGCACAATAAGGAACATGTGGATAGGTTGGCTGGGGAACGACGAGACACCGCGACAGAATAATGGTCATGTATATAAGTTGGCTGTGGAACGAGGAGACACAATTACAGAATAAGGGCCACGCGTGTAAGCTAGAAGAGAACAAGGACACCCGGTTACAGACTAATGATCATGTATATAATCCAGCTAGTGAACTCGGAGACATGTTCACAAAACAATGGTTATTCATTTGAGCTCGCTGGGGCACGATAAGGCACAGTTACAGAATTATGTTCAAGTATATAACCCAGCTCGAGAACAGGCGATACATAAGACTGATGGCCATTTATATAGGCTATCTGGGATCTAGTAGAGATAGTTAAAGAATAGGGATCATGTACAGAACAGAGTGAAGACGTAGCCGAAAAAGGTATAGATTCAGTGACATGTCTGGAAGCTAGATGGTCAAATTATTTATTTCACTCCATATGAAAAACGTCCGCATTCAGTCACCTGTCCAGTACCTCTGTCCTGCTTGAAAACATTTGCATCATTTTCATTACCCATGAGTAACCTTTGCAAATCCACGCTCGCTCGCTCGCTGCTCAGTTGGAACGGTTAAACCTGTTCACACACCCGGTACTTCAGGCTGATCTCCACTCATTTTCCTGTATCAGATGTTCCGATAAGAGGCACAAATTCAGCTTTTTATCTCTGCCACGTCGCTTAAATCACACAGCGACGTGTGTAATTGTCCAATCTAAATGCATAGTTCTCAAATCCAAAGATCTTTTAAACATTATAGTTCAGATATATGTAATGATCCCATCTAATCATATGAAGACCCTGTAATTGGAATTCTGTTCCTGTGGATCTCTCTAACACTCTAACACCATTCATTTCTCCGCCATTGACGCCCTGATAGTGTAAATTGTGTTCAGTCCCTAGCCATGTTTCAGTAATATCTTTCCTCGTATCTCTGTCATTTTGAACTCATCCTCTATTGTAAATACCGAAACAAAGTAATTCTTCATCATGTCTGTCTTTTAATTATTTTACATGACAACTGTACTTTTAACAGTTAACAAGTGCAAACCATGATCCTGATCACTACCTTTATACAATTGTATTGAACGAGTGTCCTTGAATGATTTTAATACCACGTGGGTGTATTTTCACGCCCCCCCTCCCATTTCTTGTACTCGACTCTTGCATTGTCACCATTTACTGATATTTACCATCTTGCAACCATGCCTCTGTTATGGCGGTCATGATTTAATCCAAATTTAACCCAAAAATTAAATTTGCGGCTGGGGACCATTCAATCGATTGTTCATACTCTGCTTTTATGGACAACGAATATTAATAATGCTACAAGCTGGAACCTGTCCTTCTGCTCTAATGTTTTACGCAAATGTTAACTGTACCTATTTCAGTGACATATCCACGTTTCTGTATAGACACTAACCCTTGAGTCCAGTACAAGAAGATACAGTCTCCGGGGAGGCAATTGAAGTCCATAACGGGGGGAATATTATTTACTTCCGAAGATTTCGAATCTTTTGAATTCTCTATCTCAGAACGCTGTGCACACTCATCTGCAGAGAATATTATGTTTAACAGGCTGCCTCTGTAACTGAGGCTGCTGCGTCAACTTGCAAATAGATCTCACACATTTGAATAATTAGCTTGTGTTTCTCCTGAACTTTTCATGAGTTCATTTCCCTTAGGGTTTTCCATCTCTCGGGTGAAGGAGGCTGCGAGTAAGTTTAAATATCAAATATCATTTTTAATTCTAATGTTGGTAGACAATTGAGAGGATTATATGAAAGAACCGCTCTGAAATAATTGTTGGTAAATATAATAATCAGGGAAAAATACAGAGCCCGAGGTCTAGGAGACACAGTAATAGAACCAATGTCAGTAATATGAGATAGCTACGGAACTGGGACACACAGTTACAGAATAAGGGTCATGTGTGAAAACTCGCTGTGGAAATTACAGACACAGATTCCGAATGAGCCTTATGCATAGAAGCTCGTTGGGGAACTGGCGGACCCAGGAACAGGATAAGGGTCATGTATATAAGCTAGCCGACAAACTAGGAGACACAGTTATAGAAAACAGGTCCTGTATATAAGCTAGCTGGGGAACTAGGAGACACAGTTACAGAATAAGGGCCATGTATAGAAGTGAGCTGGAAAACTGCCGAACCCAGGTGCAGGATAAGGGTCATGTTTAAATGTTAGCTGTGGATCTAGGAGACACAGTTACTGAACAAGGGTCATGTATATTCATGATTTGAGGAACTAGGAGATGCAGTTACAGAACAATGGTCAGTTACAGAATAACGGTCCTGTATATAAGCTAGCTGAGGAACTAGAAGACACAGTTATAGAAAACGGGTCCTGTATGTAAGCTAGCTGAGGAACTAGGAGACAGCTCCACAATATTAAGAAGCCAGCAATAGAATAAAAAATTATTTATATCAGCCAGCTGGTTACATAGGAGATACAGTTACAGAAAATAGGTCATGTATGTAATCTAGCTGGAGGACAATCGGACAATGTGGCAGAATAAGCATCTTGTATATTAACGAGCTGGCGTGCAAGGGTGAACATTTACAGAAAAAAAGTATCACTTACATTAGTAAGCTGGGGAATTGGTGTTAAAGGTACAGAAAGAGTGTCCTAGATTTAAGCGAGTTGGGGAACTAGAAGGACGAGGGGGCGGCAAATTAACACAGTGGTTAGCACTGCCACCTCAACGTACCAGAAGCCCGGGCTCGATTCCGAGTTCGGGAAACTGTCTGTTTGCACATTTTCTCCCTGCCTGCGTGGTATTCCTTCGCGTGCTCCGCTGTCCTCCCACATTCCAAAGATGTTTCGGTTGATTGGCTCTGGCGCAGACATAGATACATAGAAGAAAGGTGATGAGGCCTTCTGGCCCTTCGAGCCTGCTCCGCCATTCATCACGATCAGGACTGATCATCCAACTCAATAGCCTAGTCCTGTTTTCTCCTCATAGTCTTTGTTCCCATTCTCCCCAAGTGCTACTTCCAGCCTCCTCTTGTATATCTTCAATGTTTTAGCATCAAATGCTTCCTGTGGTAATGAATCCAACAGGCTCAACACTCGTTGTGTGAAGAAATGCCTCCCTATCTCTGTCCGAAATGGATTACCCTGAATCACCCATAAATAAACTTTACAAATCCACGCTCGCTCGTTCTTATCAGCTGGGACATTTAAACCTGTTCACACACCCTGTCCTTGAGGGTGAACACCATTCATTTCCCCGTCACAAATGTTCCGAAAAGCGGCACAAATTCACCCTTTTCTCTCTGTCACGTCGCTTAAATTACAGAGCGACATGTGTAATTGTCCAATCCAAAGGGATGTTTCTCAAATCCAGAGAAATTTGGAAGATTGTAGGTCAGATATATGTAATGTTGCCATCTACTTATATGAAGACCCTCTAGTTCGAATTTTGTTACTGTGGAACTCTCACACTCGAACACTATTCATTTATAGGCCATTGACACCCTGACAGTATGACATTTGTACAGTCCCTGGTTCAGAATCAATAATATATTTCCTCGTATCTCTGGCATTTTGAACTCTTCCTCTATTGTAAATAATGAACCAAAGTCATTCTTCAGCAAGTCTGTCATTTCCTTATTTTCATTAACACATTTATCAGTTAACAAGGAAGGGATTCTCTTCTGACCTCTCTCCTTTATGCAACTTAATAGTAAAAGCTTCCTGTCGTGAGACTAATATTCCTTGAGGGTGTAGTTTCATGCTGCATTTCTTTGTATTTTACACCTGGTTTGTCATCATTTACAGCTATTACCATTTTGCAGCCAGGCCCCTATTATGGCGGCCATGGTGGAACCCGCAAGTTAAATTTCTGGCTGGGGTACATTCAATAGACCGTTCATACTCTCTATGTCTGTATAAAGCATATTAAGAATGCCATAAGCTGGGCACTGTCCTTCTGCTCTAATGCTTTATGGAAATGTTAACTATTCCTATTTCAGTGACATATGCACGTTTCGGAACAGGCAGTAACCCGGGAGACACTTACTAGAAGAAACAGTCTCAGAATAAGGGGCTGTCTTTAAGTTCTGCAACGAGGGGAATACCATTTATTTCAGAGGATGTGGGATCTTTTGAATTCATTATCCCAGAACGCAGTGGATATTTATCTGCAGAGAATATTATCTTTAACACGCTGTCTCTGTAAGTGAGGCTGCTGTGTCAACTTGCAAATAGATCTAATATATTTGAATAATTTACATGTGTTGCTTCTGATCTTCTGAGTTCATTTTCCTATTGGAAATCCATCTCTCGGCTCCGAATAAGTGTAAATAACGTGAAGAAATATCATTTTTAAACCTACGTTTGAAAGACAATTAAGAGGAAAATATGAAAGTAAAGGTCTTCAAAAAGTAAAGATAAATACAGCAATCATGGAAAAATACAGATCCGGATGACTAGGTGACACAGTAATACAACACATACCAGTAACATGAGACAGCTAGGGAACTAGATACAACGAGGTATAGACGATAGGAGCAGGAGGATGCCTTTTGGCCCTTCGAGCCTGCTCCGCCATTTATCACGATCATGGCTGATCATCCAATTTAATAGCCTAATCCTGCTTTATCCCCATAAACTTTGGTCCCATTCTCCCTAAGTGCTAAATATAGCCCCCCTCGTGAATATATTCAACGTTTTCGCATCAACTGCTTCCTGTGGTAATTAATTCGACGAGCTCACCAATCTTTGGGTGAATAAATGTCTTCTCATCTCTGTCCGAAATGGTTTACCCTGAATCCTCAGAATGTGACCCCGTGATCTGGGCGCACCCACAATCGGGAACATCTTCCTCCGTCTACTCTGCCTAGTCCTTTTAGAATTCTGTAAGTCTCGATGAGATACACCCTTCATTCTTCTGAACTCCAGCGAGAACAGTCCCAACCTAGCCAATCTCTCCTCATATGACATGCCACCCCTGGAATCAGTCTGGTAAACCTGCGCTCCCTCGAGAGCCAGAACGCCCTTCCTCAGAATAGGAGACCAACATTCCACACATTAGTCTAGGTGGGGCCTCACCAAAGCGCTGTATAATTTCAACAACCCATGCCTGCTTCTGTGCTCGAAACATCTCGCAATGAAGGCCAACATATCATTCATCTTCTTTACCGCCTGCTGTACCTGCACGCTTACCTTCAGCGAATGGTGCACAAGGACACCCTGGCCCAGCTGCATTCTCCCCTCTCCCAACTTACAACCGTTCAGGTAGTAATCTGCCTTCCCGTTTTTGCTTCCAAAATGAATAACCCCTCACTTATCCACATTATACTGCAACTGCCATCGATTTTCCTACTCGACCAACCTGTCCAGATCATGCTGTCGGAACTCTGCATCCTCGTCACAGCCTGCCAATTTGTAAGGGACCCATTAATCTTTACACTTTGTTTCCTGTCTGCCAACCAATTTTCTATCCCCTCAATAAGCTTCCACAAACCCATCCTTTTTAATCTTGCACAATAATCGTAACATTGTCAAACGACTTCTTAAAGTCCAAATTTACCACATCGACTTGCTCCCCATTGTCAACTGTGCAAGTTGCATCTTCAAAGAACTTCAACCGATTTGTAAAGCATACATCGAAGAGTGCTTTCGGAGGGTGCTCTGGAAATTGTGGATGCATAGTTGTCAGAATAAGAGCAGTGCATATAATCCAGCTCGAGAACTAAGAGATAAAGTAAAATGATAATTGTTATGTGGGTAGAATTATGGGATCTAGGTCGAGAGAGCCAGGAGGTAGGGTTGCAGGACACGGAGCCCTTGATCCTGTCCCACAGATTCGGTGGTATTCTTGCTCCCTGTGTGGACGGGAACGGTGACTGGAGAGAGGATGATAAAACTGTTAATGGGAGCCTTTCAAGTGGAGGAAGAGAAGGAAATGTAGTCGTATTTGGGGTAAGTATAGTTAAGGGAATTTACACTGTTAACTGTGACCAGGATCGAGAATCTCGAAGGTTGTGTTGTCTGTCTGGTTCTCGTGTTCTGTTTATCTCATCTGTGCTGAAGAGAAACAAATAATAAAGAAAGTATGGCACATGAACAGGCCCTTCGGCCCTCCAAGCCTGCGCCGACCATGCTTGAAGTTAACCTAAAATTTCCCACACTTCCGTGGTCTGAATCCCTCTTTTCCCTTCATATTCATGTAATTGTCCAAACTCCCCTTAAAGGTCATTATGATATTTGCTTCCTCCGGCAGCGAGTTCCACGCAACAACTACCATCTGTGTAAAAAATGTCCCTCGCACATCAACTCTAAACTTTGCCTCTCGCCTTTTGAACTCCTGTCCACATGTAATTAACTCTTCCACACTCGCAAGAAAGGTCTGACAATCCAGTCTGTCCATGCCCATCATAGTTTTATCGACACCTATCAGCTTGTCCCTCAACCACCGTCGTTCCACTGAGAAAAGACTGAGTTTATTCAACCTCTCCTCATCGCTAATGCCCTCCAGACCAGGCAACATCCTCGTAAACCTCGTCTAAACCCTTCCAAAGCCTCCACATCCTTCGAATAGTGTGGCGAAAAAAATTGAACACTATTATATTCCAAGTGCGGCCGAACTAAGGTTCTATAAATCTGCAACATGACAGGCCATTTTTCATACTTAATGTCCCGACCGATGAAGGCAAGCATGCCAATGCCATATGCCGTCTTGGCAACCTTCTACACCCGCGTTGCACCTGTCAGTGACCGTGTACCTGTACACGCAGATCCCTCTGCCTTTCAACACTCTTAAGGGTTCTACCATTTACTATCTATTTCCCACCTGTAAAAAGTGTATTACCACACACTTGTCCACATTAAACTCCATCTTCCATCTCTCCACCCAAGGCACCATCCAATCTATATCTGTTGCAACCTCTGACAGTCATCATCGCTATCCGCAATTCTACCAACTATTGTGTCATCCGCAAACATACTAATCAGACCAGTTACATTTTCCTCCAAATCATTTATATATACCACAAACAGCATAGGTCCCAGCACTGATACCCGAGGAATCAAAGAGTCAAATCCTCTATTGAGATCATCACCCTTCCATTGCTGGACTGTCTTCTGTGACCGAACCAGTTCTGGATCCATCTTGCCAGTTCGCCTCTGATCCCGTGTGTGTTCACCTTCTGCCACGACGGACCTTGTGAAAGGCCTTAATGAAGTCCATATAGACAACATCCACTGCCCTACCTTCGCCAATCGTCTTCGTCACTTCGTCTAAAAAGTTAGATCAAGTTAGTGACACACGATGTCCCCTTTACAAAATCATGTTGCCTCTCGCTAATACGCCCATTTGCTTCCAATGTGCGTTAATGCTGTCTCGAAGAATCCTCTCCAATAACTTCACTACTTCTAATGTAAGGCTCACCCGCCTGTAATTTCCTTGATTATCCTTGCCACCTTTCTTAACGAAAGGAACAATAATAGCTTTTGCAGTCATCTACAACCTCACCTGTACCCAGTAAGGATACAAACAATTCTGTGAATACGCCAGCAATTTACTCTCTTTCCTCACTCAGTATTTTGCGGTATATCCCATAAGTCCCTGGGACTTAGCGACATTAATATTTTTTCAAGACGCCCTACACCTCCTTCTTTTTGATCTAAAACTTATCCACGAGGTCCTTCACTTTGATAATACTGATGCAAAGTAGTCATTCATTATCATTCCCATTTGATCTGGTTTCTTGCTTATATTCCCTCCGCTGTCCTGCAGTGGGTCAACCCTTTCCTTGGCTACCCTCATTTTCTTTATATATGTGTAAAGACACTGCTTGATTAGGGATAGTCAACACGGATTTGTGAGGGGTAGGTCTTGCCTTACTAGTCTTATTGAATTATTTGAGGAGGTGACCAAGCATGTGGATGAAGGTAAAGCAGTGGATGTAGTGTACATGGATTTTAGTAAGGCATTTGATAAGGTTCCCCATGGTCGGCTTCTGCAGAAAGTAAGGAGATATGGGACAGTGGGAAATTTGGCCAGTTGGATAACGAACTGGCTAACCGATAGAAGTCAGAGAGTGGTGGTGGATGGCAAATATTCAGCCTGGATCCCAATTACCAGTGGCGTACCGCAGGGATCAGTTCTGGGTCCTCTGCTGTTTGTGATTTTCATTAATGATTTAGATGAGGGAGTTGAAGGGTGGGTCAGTAAATTTGCAGACGATACGAAGATTGGTGGAGTTGTGGATAGCAAGGGGGGCTGTTGACGGCTGCAAATAGACATAGTTAGGACGCAGAGCTGGGCTGAGAAGTGGCAGATGGAGTTTAACCCTGAAAAGTGTGAGGTTGTCCATTTTGGAAGGACAAATATGAATGCGGAATACAGGGGTAACGGTAGAGTTCTTGGCAATGTGGAGAAGAAGAGAGATCTTGGGGTCTATGTTCATACATCTTTGAAAGTTGCAACTCAAGTGGATAGAGCTATAAAGAAGGCCTATGGTGTGCTAGCGTTCATTAACAGAGGGATTGAATTTAAGAGCCGTGAGGTGATGATGCAGCTGTACAAAACTTTGGTAAGGCCACATTTGGAGTACTGTGTACAGTTCTGGTCGCCTCATTTTAGGAAGGATGTGGAAGCTTAGGAAAAGGTGCAAAGGAGATTTACCAGGATGTTGCCTGGAATGGAGAGTAGGTCTTACGACGGAATGTTGAGGGTGCTAGGCCTTTTGTCATTAGAACGGAGAAGGATGAGGGTCGACTTGATAGAGGTTTATAAGATGATCAGGGGAACAGATAGAGTAGACAGTCAGCGACTTTTTCCCCGGGTGAAACAAACCATTACAAGGGGACATAAATTTAAGGTGAATGGTGGAAGATATAGGGGGGATGTCAGAGGTAGGTTTTTTACCCAGAGAGTAATGGGGGCATGGATTGCACTGCCTGTGCAAGTAGTTGAGTCGGAAACATTAGGGACCTTCAAGCAACTAATGGATAGGTACATGGATTACGGTAAAATTATATAGTGTAGATGTATTTGTTCTTAAGGGCAGCACGGTAGCATTGTGGATAGCATAATTGCTTCACAGCTCCTGGGTCCCAGGTTCCATTCCGGCTTGGGTCACTGTCTGTGCGGAGTCTGCACATCCTCCCCCTGTCTGCGTGGGTTTCCTCCGGTTGCTCCGATTTCCTCTCATAGTCCAATGATGTGCAGTTTAGGTCGATTGGCCAGGCTAAATTGCCCTTTGTGTCCAAAAAGTTTAATTGGGGTTACTGGGTTATGGAGATAATGTGAAAGTGTTGGCTTGGGTAGGTTGCTCTTTCCAAGATTCGGTGCACAATCGATTGGCCGAATGGCCTCCTTCTTTACTGTAATTTATATGATTCTTTTATCGACCAAATGGCCCAGCTCTTTCCCCAATACCAACTCTAGTACCAGTCCCATTCGTTGGACTATCTGCATATTGTTTGAAGAAGCCCTCTTGGATGCTACATACAAGCTCTGCCCCGTCCAAGCTGCCAGCACTAAGTAAGTCCCAGTCAATATAGGGGACGTTAAAATCACCCACCACGACAATCCTGTTGTTTTTTCACCTTTCCAAAATGTTCTTACATATCTGCTCCTCTATCTCCCGCTGTCTAATGGGAGGCCTGTCGTAAACCCCCAACATTGTGACTGCACCCTTTCTATTCTGAGTTCTACTCATCTTGTCTCGTTACATGAATCCTCTGAGGTGTCCTCCAGCAGTACAGCAGTGAACTTGGACTTACTTAGATTTCCAGAATGCCTTTGACAATGTGCTGTTCAGGAAGGCTGTTAAATTAGTTAACTGTCCATGGTGTAAATGATAGGATCGTGGCTTTGATAGACGATTTTCTTACTGGCAAAAGAGTGGGGATAAACGGGTATTTTTCAGAATGGCAGCCGGTGACTCGTCGTCTGCCCCAGGGACCGGATTGGGAGCTCAAGTTTTCACATGTCCTACAAACGATCTGGAAGAAGGAACTGAAGGCACTTTTGCTAGGTTTGGAGATGATACAAATATATGCAGATGACAGGTATAATTGAGACAGCAGGGGGGCTTCAGAAGGACTTAGACAGGCTAAGAGAGTGGGCAATGAAGAGGCAGATGGAATACAATGTGGAAAATTGTAAGGTTATGCACTTTAGTCGGTAGAATGGAGGTTCAGTCTCGTTCCTAAATGGGAAAAAGCTTCGGAAATTGGATGCACAAGGGAGAACATTGTGTCTGTGTCGTCGCAGTTTAGATGGATGAGGGGGGATCTGTTTGAAATTTACAGGATACTACGAGGCCTGGATGGAGTGATTGTGGGGAATATTTTTCAACGAGAAGGAAAAACGAGAACCAGAGGACACAGCTTCAGACTGAAGCTGGCTACTATCAGGCTACTATTGGGGCGCCTATAGAAAACTCCCAACAAGGTGACTGCTCCTTTCCTATTTCTGACTTCAAACCATACTACCTCAGTAGGCAGATACTCCTCGAACTGCCTTTCTGCAGCTGTTGGACTATCAAGTACCGATCCATGCCTTAAGTTCACCTACCTTATTCCTGATGCTTCTTGCGTTGAAGTATACACACTTCAACCCATCTCCGTGCCTAAAAGTACTCTCCTTTGTCAGTGTTCCCTTCCCCACTGCCTCACTACACGCTTTGGCGTCCTGAATATCGGCTGCCTTAGTTGATGGACTACAAATCCGGTTCCCATTCCCCTGACAAATTAGTTCAAACCTTCCCGAAGAGTGCTTGAAAACCTCCTGAGGATTCTTTTGCAGCCAGTCCGGTTGAAATGATCAGTCGAACACCTCGTTACTTTAACATATGTTTATTTCTCGGCCGGGGCTAAAACCACTGTATCTCTTGAGAGTTACACCAGCAAGCCAAAGCCAATACATCTAACAGCAGTTCTTATACAGTTTCTGGCTTATTTCTGAGGGAAGCTCCCTTGCATTCCATCTGTGCCTTTTAGCTAATTTATGATTATTTTCAAGCCTAGCGCAACCCTTCCCAAGGCCGTCTGCAATATGTCTGGTACTAAAACAACAGTTACAGCTTGTTATCTGAAGCTTTTGACAGCCTATCTTGACATTTCTCAGCTTGCTATCAGAAGCCTGTAAAGGCCTGTCTTGACATTTCTTCACACAAAGCTTTACCTAACATTTTGTTTTTCCAATAAAGTTCCAATCCCATCTTGAGCCAAACTCTCAAAAACTCTCCCTCCCTCCTAGGATATTGGTGCCCCTCTGGTTCAGATGCAACCCGTCCTGCTTATACAGGTCCCAACTTCCCCAGAATGCGCTCCAATTATCCAAATACCTGAAGCCCCCCCCCCCCCCTACACCATTCCTGTAGCCACGTGTTCAACTGCACTCTCCCTATTCCTAGCCTCGCTATTACGTGGCACCGGCAACAAACCAGAGATGACAACTCTGTCTGTCCTGGCTTTTAGCTTGCAGCCTAACTCCCTAAACGTGTTTATTATCTCCACACCGCTTTTCCTACCTACGTCGTTGGTACCAATGTGCACCACGACTTCTGGCTGCTCCCCCTCCCCCTTAAGGATCCTGAAGATATGATCCAAGACATCCCTGGCCCTGGCACCCGGGAGGCAACATACCTTCTGGGAGTCTCGCTCGCGACCACAGAATCTCCGATCTATTCTCCTAACCATTGAATCTCCTATTACTATTGCTTTTCTAGTCTCCCACTTCCCTTCTGAGCCCCAGAGCCAGACTCACTGCCAGAGACCTGACCGCTAGGGCCTTCCCCCGGTAGGTCATCCCCCCAACAGCATCGAAAACGGTATGCTTGTTTTGAAAGGGAACGGCCACCAGGGATCCCTGCGCTGTCTGCCTGTTTGTTTTCTTTCCATGATCCCACGTTTTCCACATTACCCTCGGTGTAAATAAAATCTAAACAAAATTTACCTCTATCTGCAATACATTCAGTGGCTTGGACTCCGTCGCCTTCCCCGGTAGGATAACCCTCTAACTGAAGAATTATTTCCTCGTCTCAGTCCTAAATTGCCTAACTCATATCCTGGGACTCTTTCCCTTGTTAAAGATCCCCCAACCAGGTAAACCTTCCTCCCAGCATCTAGTCTGGCCATCCCACTTAAAATTTAATATGTTCCCATCAGATTTCCGCATCCTTCTAAACTCCAGTGAACACAGGCCACGTCAATTCAATAGGACAGTCCCCCCAACCACGGTATTAGCTTAATGAAAATCCGGGGCACACCCTCTATTGCACCTATATCTTTCTTATGTCGGGACATCAAATCTGCACTGAAAATCCGCCTTGTCGATTCAAAAAGTCCCCATATAACTTCATTAATGCAGAGTATACACAGAGTAAATATCCATCTCCATTCTCCCCATGAAACACTTCAGGACAGGTGCAGCACGGGGTGAGATACAGAGTAAAATTCCCTCTACACTGTCCCCATCAAACACTCCCAGGACAGGTACAGCACAGGTTTAGATACAGAGTGAAGCTCACTCGACACTGTCCCCGTTACACACTCCCAGGCCAGGTACAGCACAGGGTGAGAACAGAGTTAATCTCCATCTCCACTCTCCCCATGAAACACTCTCAGGACAGGTACATCACAGAGTTCGAAACAGAGTAAATCTCCATACCCACTCTCCAAATGAAACACTTCCAAGACAGGTACAGTACGGGGTTAAATACAGAGTAAAGCTCCCTCTACATTGACACAATCAAGCACTTCAGGACAGGTACAGCACGGAGTTAAATTACGAGTAAACCTCCACTGTTCTAATCAAACAATTCCAGTATTGGTACAGCACGGGGTTCGATACACGGTCAAAGTTGAAGTGCCGAAGGAGGCCATTCGACCCATCCTTTCAACAAGTGCACATCTCTTGACACGAAGGACATTTTATTAAATCATGGCGAATCCACCTGATCTGCACATATTTGGATGTGGGAGGAATCCGGAGCACGCGGAGGAAACCCACGCAGATTCCGGGAAAACTGTAAACACAACACTGAACCCGGGTGATATCTGATGTACAGAATACAAGTCAAAAGTCGGGCAAGTGATCTTCGGCAGATTGAGAAGGTCCTCGAGCCTCGGAAAAGGAGAACTTGGCAAGGTCTCTGGCGTTGTTGCCCCCTTAGTGGAAGATCGAGAAGTTGTTGGACTTTTTAACAAGTGAATTGTCGAAGCAGCGACACGTGGTGGCTGAGGATTTGGTGAAGGGGATTGAGGGGCCTTGGCACCTATTCGGGAGTTGATGGATCAGGGAAAAGGGGTACAGGGGTGACGATCAGGAAGGTGGAGGAGACGCTCACTGAACACAGCGACAAGATTATTTCTCTGGATGCAGAGTCGCCATTGCTGGCGGAGGAGTGGAAAGGATATAAGCGAATGTTAATGCTCTGGAGATTCGCTTCAGACGGCAGAACCTAAGAATTGATGGGTGCCGGATGGCCTGGAGGGGAAAAACGCCTCAGATTACATCTCTCAGACGTTTGGAAAGATAGTGGGTGAGGGAATCGTTCCGAACCATTCTGAGCAGGACAAGGCCAATCGATCATTGAGGCCGAAGCTGAAGTCAACGGAGCCACCACTAGCGATCATAGTTACCTGGACAAGGAGCGAGTTGGAGGTGAAGGACTACCGAGATTGCAGATGGGAGAGTAATGCCATCATAATATACAAGGACGTTGGGGCCAGAGCTAGCAAGAATGCGTCTGCTGTTGAATAAGGCCAAGGCTGCTCTCGATAAAAGCAACGTGTGAGTTGGGATGGTGACCGGACCAATCATCGGCTCACCTCCAAGGAGAGGGACTATTGTTTCAATACGCCTGAGGAAGCGAATGACTTTAGTGATAGACACGAATTGGGCGGGGGGGGGGGGGGTAATTGGGGAACTGGCGTGCTCGAAGACGATGGTCTTTGCTGTTATTACATTGTCAAGTTCTTCTGCATCTTTATATTTCGGATTTTTGTCAAGTGGTGCGGGCACGGGGTGTTGTGACGTGGCTTACATTTGGGGGTTGTATCAAGATAAAACTCGGGCTGCAGCCACATCACCTCTCTTCGCTCCGCATTTAGTGGTCTTGATGTTGAATTTGGGTCGCTCTCAACTATCCCCGTGGAGATTTGACACGGCTTTGGTCGCGGAAAGAGATAAAGTCAGCATCAGCTGACGAACGCTGAGGAACCGCCTGCACACCTCAAAGGGGCAGCGGGAGGGATATGCTGATAGATGGACGGGGCGGGGGGGGCAGGGATATGCTGATAGATGGACGGGGCGGGAGGGGGGCAGGGATATGCTGATAGATGGACGGGGCGGGGCGGGCGGGGGAGGCAGGGATATGCTGATAGATGGGGGCGGGGCGGGCGGGGGGGGGCAGGGATATGCTGATAGATGGACGGGGCGGGGGGGGCAGGGATATGCTGATAGATGGACGGGGCGGGGGGGGCAGGGATATGCTGATAGATGGGGCGGGGCGGGCGGGGGGGGGCAGGGATATGCTGATAGATGGGGGCGGGGCGGGCGGGGGGAGGCAGGGATAAGCTGATAGATGGGGGCGGGGCGGGCGGGGGGGGCAGGGATATGCTGATAGATGGGGGCGGGCGGGGGGGCAGGGATATGCTGATAGATGGACGCGGCGGGGGGTGGCAGTGATATGCTGATAGATGGACGGGGCGGGGCGGGCGGGGGAGGCAGGGATATGCTGAATGATGGGGGCGGGGCGGGCGGGGGAGGCAGGGATATGCTGATAGATGGACGGGGCGGGAGCGGGTGGCAGGGTTATGCTGATAGATGGACGGGGCGGGCGGGGGGGGGGCAGGGATATGCTGATAGATGGACGGGGCGGGGGGGGGGTCAGGGAAATGCTGATAGATGGACGGGGCGGGGGGGCAGGGATATGCTGATAGATGGACGGGGCGGGAGGGGGGCAGGGATATGCTGATAGATGGACGGGGCGGGGCGGGCGGGGGAGGCAGGGATATGCTGATATATGGGGGCGGGGCGGGCGGGGGGGGGCAGGGAAATGCTGATAGATGAACGGGGCGGGGGGGAAGGGATATGCTGATAGATGGACGGGGCGGGGGGGCAGGGATATGCTGATAGATGGACGGGGCGGGTGGGGGGGGCTGGGATATGCTGATAGATGGACGGGGCGGGGCGGGCGGGGGGCAGGGATATGCTGATAGATGGACGGGGGCGGCAGGGATATGCTGATAGATGGACGAGGCGGGGCGGGCGATGGGGGCAGGGATATGCTGTTAGATGGACGGGGCGGGTCGGTGCGGGCGCGGGGAGGGCAGGGATATGCTGATAGATGGACGGGGCCGGGCGGGCGGGTGTGTGTGGCAGGGACTAGCTGATAGATGGAGGGGTCGGTGTGGGCGCGGTGAGGGCAGCACGGTAGCCTTGTGGATAGCACAATTGCTTCACAGCTCCAGGGTCCCAGGTTCGATTCCGGATTGGGTCACTGTCTGTGCGGAGTCTGCACATCCTCCCCGTGTGTGCGTGGGTTTCCTCCGGGTGCTCCGGTTTCCTCCCACAGTCCAAAGATGTGCAAGTTAAGTGAATTGAACGTGATAAATTGCCCTTAGTGTCCAAAATCGCCCTTAATGTTGGGTGGGGTTACTGGGTTATGGGGATAGGGTGGGGGTGTGGGCTTGGATAGGGTGCTCTTTCCAAGAGCCGGTGCAGACACGACGGGCCGAATGGCCTCCTTCTGCACTGTAAATTCTATGATGATATACGGATAGATGGAGGGGTCGGTGCGGGCGCGGCGAGGGCAGGGATATGCGGATAGATCGAGGGGTCAGGGCGGGCGTGGGTGTGGGGGCAGGGATATCCTGGTAGATGAAGGAGTCGGGCCGGGATGGGGGCACAGTTATACTGATAGATTGAGGGCTCGGGGTCGGCCGTGGTTGGGGGACAGGGATATCCTGATAGATGTAGGGGTCGGGCCAGGGTGGGGGGGGGCATAGATATACTGATAGATTGAGGGCTCGGGGCCGGCCGGGATTGGGGTTGGGGGGCAGGGATATCCTGATAGATGGAGGGGTCGGGCCGGGGTGGGGGCACAGTTATACTGATAGATTGAGGGCTCGGGGCCGGCCGGGGTTGGGGGGGGAGGACAGGGATATCCTGATATATGGAGGGTTCGGGCCAGGTTGGGGGGGGGGCATAGATATACTGATAGATGGAGGGCTCGGAGCCGGCCGGGGTTGGGGGGCAGGGATATCCTGATAGATGGAGGGGTCGGGGCGGGGGTGGGGGCGTAGACATACTGATAGATTGAGGGTTCGGGGCGGGCCGGGGTTGGGGGGCAGGGATATCCTGACAGATGGAGGGTTCAGGCCGCGGTGGGGGGGGGCATAGATATACTGATAGATTGAGGGTTCGGGGCGGGCCGGGGTTGGGGGGCAGGGATATCCTGATAGATGGAGGGGTCGGGGCGTGGGTGGGGGCGTAGACATACTGATAGATTGAGGGCTCGGGGCGGGCCGGTGTTCGTGGGCAGGGATATCCTGATAGATATAGGGGTCGGGCCGGGGTGAGGGGCATAGATATACTGATAGATGGAGGGCTCGGGGCGGGCCGGGGTTGGGGGGCAGGGATATCCTGATAGATGGAGGGGTCGGGGCGTGGGTGGGGGCGTAGACATACTGATAGATTGAGGGCTCGGGGCGGGCCGGTGTTCGTGGGCAGGGATATCCTGATAGATATAGGGGTCGGGCCGGGGTGAGGGGCATAGATATACTGATAGATGGAGGGCTCGGGGCGGGCTTGGGGGCATGGATATGCTTATAGATGGCGCGGTCGGTCGCGCCGGGCGCGGAGGGGGGAGTGAAGGGATAGGCTGATAGATGGAGGGGTTGGGCCGGGCGGCGGGGGCAGGGGGATGCTGATAGATTGAGGGGTTGGGAAGCCTGGGGGGCGGGGGGGTCAGATATCCCTTTCCCATTCTTTAGTTGGAATGTGAGGGGATAAAATGGCTCAGTTCAAAGGTCATGCGTGTTTGCCTATCTGAACGTTTGAAGGCCGATATATTTTCCTTTTACGAGAGTCCCATTTGAGAGTCTGACATCCAACAAGGCTTCGGAAACGGGACGAGGACATGTGCGTCCCTCGAGTTTTGATATTAAGACGCAAGGGGGAGGAGGGCAGTGCTGATTAATAAGAGGCTGTTTTTTGCAGCGGTTGACAGTTTGACAGACCCAGGAGGATGTGTGCGATTATTAGTGATGGACGGGGTGTGGAGGTGGTGCAGACCTGTGTGTGCAGACCCAGGAGGATGTGTGCGATTATTAGTGATGGACGGGCTTCGAAGGCGGTGCAGACCTGTGGGCCGAGTGACAAGTCTTATTTCTGTTCAATGGCAATCGGGTTTACCCCCAGATTGACTTCTGTTTGGAGGGAATGTCTCGACTCCCTGGGGCCGGGGAGGGTGTGGGAAGGGATGTCAGGGAAATCGGCGGAAGTTATACCAGATCATCCCCCGCATGTTGTGGGATTCATGTTGGAGTCAGGCCGCTCTTCGCCACGCCCGTGTCATTCAAGTCATTCTTAGTGGATAAGAGATTTTGTGAGCGGGTATCCTCTACCAATGAGGAATTGATGGAGTTTAACATGAGTGAGGCGGTCTTGCCTTCCCCGCTCATGGAAAATCCCCGAGTCGACATACTACACCGCTTATTCGGGAACACTGAGGGAGAATTCAGAATGTCCAATTCACCTAACAGCAGTCCTTCGGGACCTGTGGGAGGAAACCGAGAACCCGGAGGAAACCCACGCAGACACGGGGACAATGTGCGGACTCCGCACACACAGTGATCCATGCAGGGAACTGAACCCGGGCCCCTAGCGCTGAGAAGCTACAATGCTAACCATCAACCATCCAAAAATTGCTTCATTGATGGAGCCTCCGAGCAGGTCATGGGAGAAGTCCTCAAACACCTCAACAACATTCTCTGGGCAGATTCCAGACCAACTCTAGAGTCCCTGACGTTCTTTATCTCCCGGATGGCAGGCTTCCGCCTCAGTTGGTGAGCCAACAAACAACTGGCCTTCTACCCAGACTATGTCCCCCTGGCGGTTCGCAGCTAACTCACCGCCTTCATCATTATGAACAAATCAATGTCCATTTACAATTTATTTCTGTCCACTAATACTCAGGTGTTGGACTGATTGTGGTACCGGCGGTCCATCTAGTGAATGATGTCCACCAGTGTCTGTCTGTCCACATGCCCAGATTTACCCAGATGCGTCTTGAGATAGATTACCTACCACCGAAAACCACCTTCAGTGGTTCACAGTACCTTAAGTGCAGTGTTTATGCAAGCCGACTTGTGAAACTAACAAAGGTTATTATGATTACTTTACCTTCATGGAGGTGGAGACGCCGACAGGGCCAGAGGAGATCATGCGCTGAATTCGGTTAGTGGAGACTTGCAAACCTTCGGGTCGAGAGGGATTCCCCACTGAATTTTACAGACAGTTTGCTGGTCAGTTGGTCCCAGTTCTGCTGCATATGTTTACTGACTCGGTGTCCCGCGGGTTTCTGCCAGCCATCTGGGGCAGGTATCGATTTCACGATGCTGAGGAACGACAAAGATCCCAGGAATGTGGATAGTATGGGCCTTTTTCGTTGTAAAATCGCTGACGTTGGCTAAGATATTGGCAATGTGTTTGGAACCCTGCCTACTGGAGGTGAATTTGGGTTGAAAACTGGATTTGTGAAGGGCCGGCAGTTGTCGGACAATATTAGGAGATTGTTAAATGTTGAGTTGTCGCCTTCCTTAGGGACCGAACCACAGATGATTAGTTCGATGGGCGGAGGGAAGGAATTCGGCGAGGTTGAGTATGGCTTTGAACCAAAATGTATTTCATGGTATAAGCTCACGGCAGGTGTGCGTACTAATGGCTTGAAGTCGAGTTATTTCTAACTGAACAGGGATACATAGCAGGGTGTCGGTTGTCTCTGTTTTTATTTACCTCAGCAATCTAGCCACTGGCCATTGCATTGATGTCGACTACGAAGTGGACGGTGTGTTTGGGGTGGGGGGTGCCCATATACGGGAACAAACTGTTGCTATATTTCACGGAACCACACTCAAATATGAAAATGAAAATCGCTGATTGTCACAAGTAGGCTTCAAATGAACTTACTGTGAAAAGCCCCTAGTCGCCACATTTCGGCGCCTGTTCGGGGAGGCTGGTATGGAATTGAACTCGCGCTGCTGGCCTGCCTTGGTCTGATTTAAAAGCCAGCTATTGAGCCCTGTGCTAAACAAGCACCTAAACTTGACCAAGGCGCTAATGTGCGGGAGATAATGGAGCAACCCAGGAAGTTTGCCTCCTTTTCGAGGCGCAAACTGAGTCTCTAAATATTTTGCGGTGAACCCTCCGGAGGTGGAACCGATCTTGGGAGGCTGCCATTTTCTGGCCAGGACTGCTTTCTGGTATCTGGGAATATGAGTGATCCATTCCTGGGCCACGCTACATAAACTAAACGTTTATAGTCTGGTGGATGGGGCGAAGACAGATTTGAATATGTGAGCTGCCCTCCCTCTCACCTTAGCGGGAAGAGTAAAGACGGTGAAGATGAATATTCTCTCGATGTTCTTGTTTTCGGTCTAAGAGTCTCCCAGTCTTTCTTCTCAAGGCTTTGTTTTGCGGGGTCAATAGATTGATATCTACTTTTGTTTGAGCTGGAAAGTCTCCTGGGGTTTATTGGACCGTTTTGCAAAGGTACCAAAGGGGGGTTAGTGCTACCTAATCTGTTACGTTACTATTGGACGACAAATATTGCAAGGTGCTTGACTGGTTCAAGAATCGAATCCTGTATGAAGGCGGCTGTAAAAGGTTCGATGCATAGGGTCGAGTCTGAGAGTCCTGGCTATTACACCACACCCGTCTCCCCTGAAAGGCTCTCTTCATCTTGCACGGTGGTGAGAGCTACTTTGCGGATTTGGAATCAGTTTATGCAGCATTTGAAACTATGGTTCATGCCACTGCGGGATCAGATATCTATGAACAAATGTTTGTGCGGTCTGGCTTGGATTCATCTTTCAGGGCATGGGAGATGGGGGTTACAGAGGTTTAGTGACATGTTTCTAGAAGGTAGTTTTACCGGTCTGGACGAGTTGTTCTGGAAGTTCCAGCTCCCGAGAGCGAACACATTCAGGTACTTTGAGGTGCGCTATTATTTCCTTAAAGGCGCGGCCTTCATTTCCTCCAATACTGTCGCCTACACTTTTGGACAGGGTAGTGTCCTTGTTCGAGTTAGTAGAGAGTAGGATTTCAGGTGCCGATGGGCAGATGTTGACAACGGAATGGGCTTCGCTGGAGGAGGTACAGTCGAAGCGGGATGATGAGCTGGCTTTCATTTTTGAGAGGGGGGTCGGTGTGGAGTGAGGCTCTTCAAAGGGCCAACTTTACCTCCTCATGTGTGAGCGTAAGCCTGACCCACTTCCAGGTGAAGCACAGGTGCACTTGACCAAGGCGCTTAGGTAGGACTTCTTCTTGGGGATAAATGTGAGCAGTGCTCTAGAAGAGCAGATCATCGCACACATGTGTTGGTCTTGCCTCAAGCTCGCTGGTACCTACCTCTGATATCTGTCCTATATCTATGGCCTCTCAATTTAAAGCTATGTCCGCTCGTACTAGCCATCACCATCCGAGGAAAAAGGTTTTCACTGTCCAACCTATCTAATCCTCTGATCATCTTGTATGCCTCTATTAAGTCACCTCTTAACCTTCTTCTCTCTAATGAAAACAGCCTCAAGTCCCTCAGCCTTTCCTCATAAGATCTTCCCTCAATACCAGGCAACATTCTGGTAAATCTCCTCTGAACCCTTTCCGATGCTTCCTCATCCTTCCTAAAATGCGGCGACCAGAACTGCACGCAATACTGCAAATGCGGCCGCACCAGAGTTTTGTACAGCTTAAACACGACCTCATGGCTCCGAAACTCAAGCCCTCTACCAATAAAAGCTAACACACCGTTCGCCTTCTTTACAATCCTATAAACCTGGGTGGCAACATTCAGAGATCTATGTACATGGAAACCTAGATATCTCTGCTCATCCACACTGCCAAGAATCTTATAATTAGCCCAGTACTCTGTATTCCAGTTACTCCTTGAAAAATGAATCACCTCACACTTTTCTGCATTAAACTCCATTTGCCTCTTCTCAGCCCAGCGCTGCAGCTTATCTATGTCCCTCTGCAACCTGCAACATCCTTCCGCACTGTCCACAACTCTACCGACTTAAGTATCATCCGCAAATTTACTCGCCCATTCTTCTACGCCCTCGTCCAGGTCATTTATAAAAATAACAAACAGCAGTGGTTCCAAAACAGATCCTTGTGGAACATTTCCCATCAACTACCAGCCTCTGTCTTCTTACAGCAAGCCAATTTCTGATCCAAACTGCTAAATCACCCTGAATCCCATGCCTCCGTGTTTTCTGCAATAGCCTACCGCGGGGAACATTATCAAACGCTTTACTGAAACCCATATATACCACATCAACTGCTTTAACCACTTCCAGCCGTTTGGTCAGCTTCTCAAAGAACACAATAAAGTTTGTGAGGCACGACCTACCCTTCACAAAACCGTGCTGACTATCCCTAATCAAATTATTCATTTCTAGATGATTATAAATCCTATCACGTTTGGTATGTTGCCTCCCAGGTGCAAGGGTACGTGATGTCTCGGATCCTGTTTTCCGGGTCCATAAGGGGGAGGGGGAGCAGCCCCAAGTCGTGGTCCACATTGGCACTAACGACATAGGTAGGAAAGGGAACAAGGATGTCAGGCAGGCTTTCAGGGAGCTAGGATGGAAGCTCGGAGCTAGAACAAACAGAGTTGTTATCTCTGGGTTGTTGCCCGTGCCACGTGATAGTGAGACGACGAATAGGGAGAGAGAGCAATTAAACACGTGGCTACAGGGATGGTGCAGGCGGGAGGGATTCAGATTTCTGGATAACTGGGGCTCTTTCTGGGGCAGGTGGGACCTCTACAGACAGGATGGTCTACATCTGAACCTGAGGGGCACAAATATCCTGGGGGGTGGGGGGGGGGGAGATTTGTTAGTGCTCTTGGGGGGGGGGTAAACAATTGCAGCAGGGGCACGGGAACCTGGATTGTAGTTTTCGGGTACGGGAGAATGAGAGTCTCGAGGTCAGGAGCACAGATTTGACGTCGCAGGAGGAGCCAGTGTTCAGGTCGGTGGTTTGAAGTGTGTCTACTTCAATGTCAGGAGTATACGAAATAAGGTAGGGGAACTGGCAGCATGGGTTGGTACCTGGGACTTCGATGTTGTGGCCATTTCGGAGACATGGATAGAGCAGGGACAGGAATGGATGTTGCAGGTTCAGGGGTTTAGGTGTTTTAGTAAGCTCAGAGAAGGAGGCAAAATAGGGGGAGGTGTGGCGCTGCTAGTCAAGAGCAGTATTACGGTGGCGGAGATGATACTAGATGGGGACTCATCTTCCGAGGTAGTATGGGCTGAGGTTAGAAACAGGAAAGGAGAGGTCACCCTGTTGGGAGTTTTCTATAGGCCTCCAAATAGTTCTAGGGATGTAGAGGAAAGGATGGCGAGGATGATCCTGGATAAGAGCGAAAGTAACAGAGTAGTTATTATGGGAGACATTAACTTTCCAAATATTGACTGGAAAAGATATAGTGCGAGTACATTAGATGGGTCGTTTTTTGTACAGTGTGTGCAGGAGGGTTTCCTGACACAATATGTTGACAGGCCAACAAGAGGCGAGACCACGTTGGATTTGGTTTTGGGTAATGAACCAGGCCAGGTGTTGGATTTGGATGGAGGAGAGCACTTTGAGGACAGTGACCACAACTCGGTGACGTTTACGTTAATGATGGAAAGGGATAAGTATACACCGCAGGGCAAGAGTTATAGCTGGGGGAAGGGCAATTATGATGCCATTAGACGTGAATTGGGAGGGGATAGGTTGGAGAAGTAGGCTGCAAGTGTTGGGCACACTAGATAAGTGGAGCTTGTTCAAGGATCAGCTACTGCGTGTTCTTGATAAGTATGTACCGGTCAGGCAGGGAGGAAGGCGTAGAGCGAGGGAACCGTGGATTACCAAAGAAGTGGAATCTCTTGTTAAGAGGAAGAAGGAGGCCTATGTGATGATGAGGTGTGAAGCTTCAGTTGGGGCGATGGATAGTTACAAGGTAGCGAGGAAGGATCTAAAGAGCGAGCTAAGACGAGCAAGGAGGGGACATGAGAAGTATTTGGCAGGTAGGATCAAGGAAAACCCAAAAGCTTTCTACAGGTATGTCAGGAATAAGCGAATGACTAGGGTAAGAGTAGGACCAGTCAAGGACAGGGATGGGAAATTGTGTGTGGAGTCTGAAGAGATAGGCGAGATACTAAATGAATATTTTTCGTCAGTATTCACTCAGGAAAAAGATAATGTTGTGGAGGAGAATGCTGAGACCCAGGCTATTAGAATAGATGGCATGGAGGTACGTAGGGAAGAGGTGTTGGCAATTCTGGACAAGCTGAAAATAGATAGGTCCCCGGGTCCTGATGGGATTTATCCTAGGATTCTCTGGGAGGCCAGGGAAGAGATTGCTGGATTTTGGCTTTGATTTTTATGTCATCATTGTCTACAGGAATAGTGCCAGAGGACTGGAGGATAGCAAATTTGGTCCCTTTGTTCAAAAAGGGGAGCAGAGACAACCCCGGCAACTATAGACCGGTGAGCCTCGCGTCTAGACGAGGGTAGAGCAGTTGATGTGGTGTATATGGATTTCAGTAAAGCGTTTGATAAGGTTCCCCTCGGTAGGCTATTGCAGAAAATACGGAGGCTGGGGATTGAGGGTGATTTAGAGATGTGGATCATAAATTGGCTAGCTGAAAGAAGACAGAGGGTGGTGGTTGCTGGGAAATGTTCAGAATGGAGTTCAGTTACAAGTGGCGTACCACAAGGATCTGTTCTGGGGCCGTTGCTGTTTGTCATTTTTATCAATGACCAGAAGGCGCAGAAGGGTGGGTGAGTAAATTTGCAGACGACACTAAAGTCGGTGGTGTTGTCGACAGTGTGGAAGGATGTAACAGGTTACCGAGGGACATAGATAAGCTGCAGAGCTGGGCTGAAAGGTGGCAAATGGAGTTTAATGTAGAGAAGTGTGAGGTGATTCACTTTGGAAGGAATAACAGGAATGCGGAATATTTGGCTAATGGTAAAGTTCTTGGAAGTGTGGATGAGCAGAGGGATCTAGGCGTCCATGTACATAGATCCCTGAAAGTTGCCACCCAGGTTGATAGGGTTGTGAAGAAGGCCTATGGAGTGTTGGCCTTTATTGGTAGAGGGATTGAGTTCCGGAGTCAGGAGGTCATGTTGCAGCTGTACAAATCTCTGGTACGACCGCATTTGGAGTATTGCGTACAGTTCTGGTCACCGCATTATAGGAAGGACGTGGAGGCTTTGGAGCGGGTGCAGAGGAGATTTACCAGGATGTTGCCTGGTATGGAGGGAAAATCTTATGAGGAAAGGCTGACCGACTTGAGGTTGTTTTCGTTGGAGAGAAGAAGGTTAAGAGGAGATTAATAGAGCCACATGAAATGATCAGGGGGTTAGATAGGGTGGACAGTGAGAGCCTTCTCCCGCGGATGGAAATGGCCTGCACGAGGGGACATAGCTTTAAACTTAGGGATAATAGATATAGGACAGAGGTCAGAGGTAGGTTATTTACGCAAAGAGTGGTGAGGCCGTGGAATGCCCTACCTGCAACAGTAGTGAACTCGCCAACATTGAGAGCATTTAAAAGTTTATTGGATAAACATATGGAGGATAATGGCATAGTGTAGGTTAGATGGCTTTTGTTTCGGTGCAACATCGTGGGCCGAAGGGCCTGTACTGCGCTGTATCGTTCTATGTTCTATGTTCTATCTCTTGTAATCCGTTCCAAGACTTTGCCCACAACAGAAGTAAGGCTCACTGGTCTATGGTTACCGGGGTTGCCTCTACTCCACGTCTTGAATCAGAATTGCTGACACCTCCTCCTCATGAACCTCCTCGTGAACCTTGAACTGCATCGTGATTTTAATATAAACCTGGTCAATGGCCATCCAATGATTTACCTATATCAACACTTCAATAAATAGGACATTGTTTTCTGAATAAAGGTGTTGACATTTCCACAATCTCTACCTCGCCTTTTGCGTATTTGCACTATTTCACAGTTGTCAATGGATCAATATTAAGTGGACAGTTTAATGGGACTTAATCCATTGTACTGACAAAAGGGTAGCCAGTGCTAGGAATTTGAAACGGCACAGGGGCACTGCTGCTAGTATTTATTTCCCAATTTCGTGCGGACTTGATGGGCTGAATGGCCTCTTTCTGTGCCGCGTGGCGACGTTTTTATTCTTTCTGATGAGCGGTATCCGGACAGAAGGAAGGAGCCGGTTTGATGAGGGACAAGGGTTAGGGGGGGGAAAGGTCAAGGTGGAGCAGAGTTATTCAGAAACCCCCCGCAAAGTTATTCAGAATCCCCGCCCCGTCCACCGTCTGCCCGCGTTCACCCTGAATACATCCGGCCAAGTGGGGAGGGGGGAGCGCAACTTGAAGGGGCTGCGGTCACACTGCTCTTTGCCTTAAAACTCTGCGGCACTGACACTGGAGAGAATTGAAGAGCGGGAGGTGGGGCAGCGCCGCAGCTCCCATTGAAACTGGAATCGTTGCTCCATCTCCTCAACAATTCCAATCACCCCAAATGGGGACAATGGGCAGCAGGAGCCGCCACTGCGCCTGCGCTACAAATATCCCAGCACACCCTGCGCGGCGGGGCTACCATTTTGCGTTAGCAGGGGGGGCGTTGTCAGTCATACGGTGGCCCGCGCACTGCCTGCCTTTGATTTCGCCTTTCGATATTTTCCCATGAGCGCCGCCCGCGCGCCTGCCGCACGTCACGGCCAGCTGGCATCTCCCCCGTCTCCCCCGCGGCAGGCGCAGGATTCTCCCGCCAAAGAGCAGCAGCCGGAGCTGGGGAGCGCGTGAAAAGTGACACTAGGAGGAGCAACGACGGCCATGGGGGGGGGGGGGGGGGCGGGGGGGGGAGGCACAAGCACCCAGATAATCTCTCCATGGAGTGAATCATACACACACCAAACCGATCGGCCTTTGGGGGGAAGGCACACACCAAGCTGATCGACCATGGGGTTATTCACACGTCCAGTTGATCGGCCATTAGGGTTGTCACACAGACATAGCCTTTCGGTCATGGAGGAATCACACAGACCCAGCTGATCGGCCATGGGGGGCATCACAATGAAGCAGCCGATGGACCAGGCAGGGAATCACACAGAACCAGCTGCTCGCCCATGGGGGAACCACACAAAATCAGCTGAATCGCCATGGGGGATTCAAACAGACGCAGCTGATCGGCCATTGGGGAATCACGCATCCAGCTGATCGGCTATCAGAAAATCACACAGACCCCAGCTGATCGAACATGGGTGGAGCCACACGCGCCCAGATGTTTGACAATGTGGGTAATCACACAGGCCCACCTGATCGCGCATGGCGGGTTTGTCAGATCAAGCGAATTTTTTTGAAGTCATTTTTTTATTCCCGAAAAGAAATTGTATCAAAATAAGTCCATCCTAAACCGGGGGTAGCGTTCAGGAACATCCCTTCTGTAAGGACACAGTGACTGCACATCAAGCAACTTAGATTCATTTACAATACGGTGTAGACACTTCCCGGGCGATCCCTGGCATTGGGGGGTACTGCCACACATCAAGTTGATCGGCATGGGAGGGGGGGGGGGGGAGTGTCACAGACTCAGCTGATTGGTCATGGGGGAATGACTCAGAAGCAGCTGGGTTTCTCCCCTGGTGGACAGCGTCCTGAACGACCTTTTATACAACGGACTAAAGAGTCCGCCCACCCCTCAGCGCGCGCGGTGTGAGAAGCGATTTGGAGGGTTGTTGGAGGTTCGGTGGTGTTACGTGATGGCGCAGGTGAGTGGGCCTCGGCAATGCTGCCCTATTATTCTGAATGTTGGTGCTGAGGTCTTTTACTTTTTTTAATGACTGATAAAGAGAATTTCTCCATTTCATGAACTTGGACGTTTCAATAATTTTGAAAACATTAAAATAATGCTTGTGTCAGCGGATTTATTTCATTTGAGATCTTTTCTAGTCTTTTCCCCATTGTAGTTGGTGGCGTTCCTTCTCCTCTGCCTCCTCCCGATTCACAGGGGCCGCTGCAGTTCTCCTGAGGTGGTAGCTGCCCCTCCCAGAGTAACCTCTTGGCCTCGCATCGCCGGCCCCACCACCCACACACATACACACACAAAACCCAAAGTGGCCAGCAACCATCTCCAATGGTAACATAAATAGCCAACGACCCTGGTAATGCAGGATTGCAAATCAGGGTGAGTCTGGCTGGTGATGGGCAGTTTTACTGGCAGTGTGAGGAGAGAGGTGCCGTGTGGCTGTGGTTCCCTCACAGGATGTCATAAATTGAAGAACCGGACTAAAGGGAAATTTCAGCATATTCTTAAACTGCTGTCTGAACTGAGTCTGTGTCACGGCGTAAATCGCAGTGTTTGTGCAGCAACTCAAGAGCTGCAACATGAACCCCAATTCCATAACATAATACTCTACCCAGACAGTGGTATACCCCAGATAATCCAGCCGGTTCCACATAGAAAAAAACATTAACATTGACCATAACAGGATGAAATTGGCCGAGATAATAAACAGTAATATGATTGATTTCCTCCGACTCTCCATCTCTGGGTCTCTGGGACTCTCCCCACTGCTGTGCGCCCGGAGTCTCCTGCGGGCCCTGCTGCTCAGGACAATGTGTCTGACGGTGAGAACATTGAGCAGCAGAATCAGGACAAATGGAACACCCGGGGTTAGAATGTTGTGGAGGAACTCGATTGTTGTCCAGACAGGAGAGAACGCAACATCCCCTGGGACATGACAAAACCAGGGCAGATTCCTCAGCCGATACCCATCTGAGAACATAAAATACCAGAAAATGTTCTTCAAACAGCTCAGCACAGTCGTTGTACCCAGAACCACAGCCGCCGTTTTCTCGCTGCAATATTTACTTTTCAGCTTCGGGCAACAAATGGCCACAAATCGATCGAAGGTGAAAGTGACGGTGAACCAGACAGAACAGTCAGTGGCTGCATAAAGCAGGGCGGCGTGGATATTACACACGGGGATCGACAGCAGGAAATCAAACTGTTCATCAAAAACAATAGGAATGTGTCTCAACATCAGGTCGAGAATCACGACCAGTAGATCCCCCACTGCCATGGCCATCAGGTAACAAGTGACACATTTGGACAGTCCACAGTTTTTCCTCTTCATGATCACAATTGTGATGACGTTCACTGAGAGGAAAGGAAATAAACAATGAAATTATACATCAGGCCAAGGAAATCATTACCAGTGTGATTGAGGTGGTGTTGACAAAATAAAACAAATACACACACTCACAGACACAGAGACACTAACACACACTCACATTCCCAGAGAGACACAAACACACACACTCACAGACACAGAGACACTAACACACACACTCACATTCCCAGAGAGACACAAATACACAGTCTCTCAGACACAGAGACACTAACACACACTCACATTCCCAGAGAGACACAAATACACACTCTCACAGACACAGAGACACTAACACACACACATTCCCAGAGAGACACAAATACACATTCTCACAGACACAGAGACACTAACACACACTCACATTCCCAGAGAGACACAAATACACACTCTCACAGACACAGAGACACTAACACACACTCACATTCCCAGAGAGACACAAATACACACACTCACAGACACAGAGACACTAACACACACACTCACATTCCCAGAGACACACAAATACACACACTCACAGACACGAATAAACAAACACACAGGCACAGAGACACTAACACACACTCACATTCCCAGAGAGACACAAATACACACACTCACAGACACAGAGACACGAACACACACACTCACATTCACAGAGAGACACAAATACACACACTCACAGACACGAATAAACAAACACAAAGACACAGAGATACTAACACACACACTCACAAAGACACAAATGCTCACACTCACAAAGACACAAATGCTCACACTCACAGACACTAATACACACACACACACACATTTATTCACATTCTCACAGACACACAGAGACATACATACACACACCCACAGGCACATGGAACTCTAATGCACACACTCACACACACACAGACACTGTCATGTGCGAGTACCTGTAAGAAATGGGTGTTTATTACTGCAGTGATGTCAGAGAGTGGGTGGAGATGGGCTGTCTGTCAGCTTTTTACTTTCGTTTTGGCTGTTTGCTGCAGGGTGTGTTTTAGTTTCGTTTTCAGTGTTGGAGCTGAAGCCAGACAGAGCAGGTGTACTGTTGTTCTCTCTGCCATGAAAAGACTATCTCTTGATCATTTGGTGAATTCAGAATTATAAATGTTCTCAGTAGTGAATGTAAACCTAATGTCCCTCTGGTAAAATGTGTCTGAAGTCTTCTAGATGTCAAAAGGACAGCTTACGGATTACTTAGTGTTGTATTCTTTGGGGGTTGAATTTGAATTAATGGTTCCTCAGTTGTTCACTGTATGTTTTAAAAAGGTTAACTTGAGCTTATAGAATAAACATTGTTTTGCTTCGAAAAATACTTTTCCTTTTCTGCTGTACCACACTGTAGTGTGGGCCGTGTGCTCCCCATAACACAATCTATTAAAATTTGTGGGTCAGGGGAACTCCAAGATACACTTTGGGGTTCTCTAAACCCTGGCCCATAACACAAATACACACACTCACAGACACACAGAGACACAAATACACACACTCACAGACACACAGAGACACTAATACACACACTCCCAGCCACACAGAGACACTAATACACACACTCGCAGACACACAGAGAAACTAATACACACACTTACACAGAGACACTAATACACACAATCGCAGACACACAGAGATAAGAATATTCACACACTCTCTCAGACACTAAGACAGACACTCACTGACACACAGAGACACTAATATACGCAGTCTCAGAGACACTAATAAACGCACTCACACAACTCAGACACTAATGCACACACTCACACACACACCGACACTAATACATACACACAGACACACACATACACTAATGCACAAACTCAAAGACACACACAGAGACACTACTACACACACACAGACACACAGGGAAACAAATACAACCACTCACACACAGACTCTAATACACATACACACTGACATCCAGGTAAACTAATACACACACTCACACAAACACAGACACGAATGCACACACTCACACACACAGACACTAATACAGACATACAGAGACACACAGACACACATACACTAATGCACAAACTCAAATACACACACAGAGACACGAATACACACACACAGACACACAGAGACATTCATACACCACTCACACACAGACACTAATACACTCACTCACTGGCACGCAGATGCACTAAAACACACACTCGCACAACACACAGAGACACTAATACACACACGCACATATAGTAATACACACACTCAAAGACACAGACAGACACTAACACACAAACTCACAAACACACACAGCCACACACAAACACTAATGCACAAACCCAAAGACACACACAGAGACACAAATACACACACACAGACACTAAAACACACACACACAGACACACTAATACACTCACTCACCGACACATAGATACACTAATACACACTTACAGACACACATACAGTCACTAATACACACATTCACACACATAGACACTAATACACGGATTGGAAATTAGCAAACGTGACACCACTGTTTAAAAAAGGAGGTAGGCAGAAAGCGGGTAATATTAGGCCAGTGAGCTTAACTTCGGTAGGAGGGAAGATGCTGGAATCTATCATCAAGGAAGAAATAGCGAGGCGGCTGGATGGAAATTGTCCCATTGTACATACGCAGCATGGGTTCATAAAGGGCAGGTCGTGCCTAACTAATTTAGTGGAATTTTTGAGGACATTACCAGTGCGGTAGATAACGGTGAGCCAATGGATGTGGTATATCTGGATTTCCAGAATACCATTGACAAGGTGCCACACAAAAGGTTACTGCATAAGATAAAGATGCATGGCATTAAGGGGAAAGTAGTAGCATGGATAGAGGATTGGTTAATTAATGGAAAGCAAAGAGTGGGGATTAATGGGTGTTTCTCTGTTGACAATCAGTTGCTAGTGGTTTCCCTCAGGGATCAGTGTTGGGCCCACAATTGTTCACAATTTACATAGTTGATTTGGAGTTGGGGACCAAGGGCAATGTGTCCAAGTTTGCAGACGACACTAAGTTGAGTGGTAAAGCAAAAAGTGCAGAGGATACTGGAAGTCTGCAGAGGGATTTGGATAGGCTAAGTGAATGGGCTAGGGTCTGGCAGATGGAATACAATGTTGACAAATGTGAGGTCATCCATTTTGGTCGGAATAATAGTAAAAGGGATTATTATTTAAATGATAAAATATTAAAACATGCTGCTGTGCAGAGAGACCTGGGTGTGCTAGTGCATGAGTTGCAAATAGTTGGTTTACAGGTAAAACAGGTGATTAAGAAGGCAAATAGAATTTTGTCCTTCATTGCTAGATGGATGGAGTTGAAGACTAGGGAGGTTATGCTGCAATTGTATAAGGTGTTAGTGAGGTCACACCTGGGGTATTGTATTCAGTTTTGGTCTCCTTACTTGAGAAAGGACGTACTGGCACTGGAGGGTGTGCAGAGGAGATTCACTAGGTTAATCCCAGAGCTGAAGGGGTTGGATTACGAGGAGAGGTTGAGTAGAATGGGACTGTACTTGTTGGAATTTAGAAGGATGAGGGTTGATCTTATAGAAACATTTAAATTATGAAGGGAATAGATAGGCTAGATGCGGGCAGGTTGTTTCCACTGGCGGGTGAAAGCAGAACTAGGGGGCATAGCCTCAAAATAAGGGGAAGTAGATTTAGGACTGAGTTTAGGAGGAACTTCTTCACCCAAAGGGTTGTGAATCTATGGCATTACTTGCCCAGTGAAGCAGTAGAGGCTCCTTCACTAAATGTTTTTAAGATAAAGATAGATCGTCTTTTGAAGAATAAAGGGATTAAGGGTTATGGTGTTTCGCGCCGGAAAGTGGAGCTGAGTCCACAAAAGATCAGCCATGATCTCATTGAATGGTGGAGCAGGCTCGAGGGGCCAGGTGGCCTACTCCTGCTCCTAGTTCTTATGATCTCACAGACACACGCTGGCACTAATACACACTCACAGGCTCAAAGAAACACTAATACACACTCGCAGACACACAGAGACACTAATACACACTCACAGAAACACATACAGACAATAATACACACACACAGACACTAATACATCCACTCACAGACACACACTGGCACCAATACACACATAAATTAACACACACACACAGATACTAATACACCCACTAACGATGCACAGAGACAATAATATACACACTCACAGACACAGGGAGACTCAAATGCATACACTCACACAGCAACACTCATACACACAGTCACACACACATGCACCAATTCACGCACTAACACACACACACACAGAAACTAATACACACTCACTCACTGATACGCAGAGACAACAATATACACACTCACAGACACAGGGAGATTGTCATGTACACACTCACAGACACACAGAGGCACTAATACAGACACTCACAGACACACAGACACTAACACACACTCACAGACACACAGATACACTAATGCACACACACACACACACAGACACTAACACACACTCACAGACACACAGAGACACTAATACAGACACTCACAGACACACAGAGACACTCATACACACACTCGCAGACAAACAGAGGCACTAATACAGACACTCACAGACACGCAGACACCAACACACACTCATAGACACACAGAGACACTAATACAGACACTCACAGACACACAGAGACACTAATACACACACTAACACTAATACACACTCACAGACACAAATACACACACTAACACTAATACACAGTCACAGACACACAGATACACTAATATACCAACTCACACACAGAGAGGAACGAGTACACAGCTCACAGACCGACAGAGACACGAATACACAAACACACACACATTAATAGAGACACTAACACACATAGCCACTAATGCACTCACACAAACAGACACTAATGCACACATTCTCACACACACTCAGACACGCACAGACACTAATACACACTCACACACACAGAGACACTAGTACACACACTCACTGACATATAGATACACTAATACAGACACGCACACACAGAGAGACACTAGTACACAGCTCACGGACAGACAGAGACACTAATACACAAACACACACACACTAATAGAGACACTCACACACATAGACACTAATACACACACACACACACAGCCTAATGCATACTTTCTCACACACACACCGACACACACAGATACACTAATATACACAGAAATACAGACACACACAGACTCTAATACACACACTCAAACGTCCCTCCACACACACACACCACCCTCCACACACACACTACCCCCTCCACACACACTAACCCCCTCAACCACAGACATACTAAACTCCACAGACACTAACCCACCCCCACACACACTAACCCCTCCACACGCACTAACCCCCCCACACACTGGCCCCACCCCTCACACACTGACCCCCTCCCACACACACACGAACCCCCCCCCCCCACACAGACTAACACCCCCACTGACACTAACACCCACACACACTGTTCCCCCTCCCACCCACACACACTAAACCCCCCACACACCCTGACAAACACGCACACTAATCCCCACACACACACACTACCCCCCACACACACTCCCCCACCCCACACACACTAATCCCCCCCCACACATACACTCCCCCACCACACACACATTAACCCTCCCCCACACACACTAGCCCCCATACATACTAACCCTCCCTCACACACACTAACCGCCCTCACACTCAACCCTCCTCCCCCAGACACACATTAACCCTCCCACCCACACACTAGCACCCCCCCACACACACACTAACCCTCCCATACACACACTAGCCCCCTGTGGTGGTATGTATTAGGGGTATTGTGGTACCCTGTGATGCGAGATGCTATTGGTGGATAGACACTGGGTCCCGAGTGGATCAGCCGCCTACTGGCTCCACCCAGTAAGGCGGAGTATAAGAGCCCGGGTTCTCCCAGGAGCCGCATTATGTCACTGTGCTGCTGGGGAAGAAGTCTGCGTAATAAAGCCATCGTTCGACTCCTTCTCGTCTCGTCTCGTGAGTGATTGATTGTGCTGCACTCTGAGCCTGTATACAGTTAACCATTTACTGCTCAATAATCTCTGGGAGCAGGGAACTGGCAGTGTAGTCCGGGAGCCCCCAATTAAAAAGCTGTTTCAGTGACTTCTGTGCTGTATATAATTAACCATTTACTGCTCAATAATCCCTGGGAGCAGGGGACAGGCAGTGTGGCTCCTGGAGCCCCCAATTAAAAAGCTGTTTCAGAGACCTCTGTGCCTGTATATAGTTAACCATTTACTGCTCAATAATCCCTAAGAGCAGGGGACAGGCAGTGTGGTCCGGGATCCCCCAATTAAAAAGCTGTTTCAGAGACCTCTGTGCTGTATATAGTTAACCATTTACTGCTCAATAATCCCTGGGAGCAGGGACAGGCAGTGTGGCCTCGGAAGCCTCAATTAAAAAGCTGTTTCAGAGACCTCTGTGCTGGATATAGTTAACCATTTACTGCTCAATAATCCCTGAGAGCAGGGGACAGGCAGTGTGGTCCGGGAACCGCCAATTAAAAAGCTGTTTCAGAGACCTCTGTGCTGTATATAGTTAACCATTTACTGCTCAATAATCCCTGGGAGCAGGGACAGGCAGTGTGGCCTCGGGAGCCTCAATTAAAAAGCTGTTTCAGAGACCTCTGTGCTGGATATAGTTAACCATTTACTGCTCAATAATCCCTGGGAGCATGGGACAGGCAGTGTGGCCTCGGGAGCCCTCAATTAAAAAGCTGTTTCAGAGACCTCTGTGCTGGATATAGTTAACCATTTACTTTTCCTCTCAATAATCCCTGTGGTGGTATGTATTAGGGGTAATACGGTACACCACGTGTCGACAGGCTATTGTTGGAGGGATGCCAGGTCCTGATAGGATCTGCCACCTACTGGACTCCACCCAGAAATGCCGGTATAAGAACCCAGTTTTTTCCTCCATTTCCCTCAGCAGCTGCATTCTGTAACTACGCTACTGGGGATAAAGTTCTGCTTAATAAAGCCTTCAATTGACATTACCTCAATCTGCCTCGCGTCAAATTGACGGTGCTATAATTTATTAAGCAGAACTTAAATTGAAGAAAACGACATGGGAATATGGAGCTCCGAATCACCCCGGAGTGCCTGCGCATCGCACACCAAGCAGCTAACTCGGCCTCTATCTTCAGACACTTGACGGCATGCTTTGAGAGCTACCTCCGAACGGCCATCGGCACACCGACTGATGAACAAAAGATGCAGGTCCTCTATTCCAGGGTGAGTTCTGACGTCTACTCACTTATCAAGGACGAGGACGATGAAGGATATCTACATCCGGCCCGCCAACCAGGTTTTTGCTCGCTACCAGCTCGCCACACGATGGCAATTTCTGGGGGAATCGCTGGACGAGTTTTATAACGCCCTGCAGATCCTGGGTCGAAACTGCAACTGCCCGGCGGTAACAGCGAGTGAACACACAGAGCTCCTGGTCCACGATGCGTATGTGGCAGGTTTGGCCTCATCCCAGATCCGCCAGAGGCTTCTGGAGAAAGAATCTCTGGGACTTACAGAAGCTCGGGCCCTGGCGGCATCCCTCGATGTGGCCTCGCGTAACGCCCGCGCCTACACCCCCGACCGCACTACAGCCCCTTGGGCTCCGTGGACCCCCGTTGCAGTCGACTCTCCTACACCCCCTCCCCACCCCCGGAAACCTGCACGGCCAAAACACCAGACCAACCGGGGGGGCCCCGCTGCTATTTTTGCGGCCAGCCGAAACACCCTCGGCAGCGCTGCCCGGCCCGCGTGGCTACCTGCAAAAGCTGCGGGGAAAAAGGGCCACGACGCGACGGTGTGCAAGTCCCGCGGGATCGCCGCTATCTCCGGTGAAGAAGCGGGACCACAGACCCAGCCCCCCAGCGATCCACGTGTGACCAACGGACGGTGCCATTTTGAACCGCGGACGCCACGAGGGAGAGATGGGCGCCGCCATTTTGTCCACCACCGACCGCGCTCGATCCGTGGACGCCGCCATCTTGGCTGAAGGACCCCGACACAGACGGCCACATACTGCCTGATTACGATGCTCAACTTCAACAACCATGTCTGGCTTCGACGACCCTTGACCAGTCGCGACCCCGGACGCTTCAGACTGCAACCACTACAGTCCTAGTGAATGGCTATGAGACGCCATGTCTATTCGACTCTGGGAGCACGGAGAGCTTAATTCATCTGGACATGGTAAGGCGCTGTTCCCTCGTAATTCGGCCAAGCACCCAGAAAATTTTCCTGGCGGCGGGATCCTACTCCGTTCAGATCACGGGGTTCTGCATCGCTAACCTAACGGTGCAGGGGAGGGAATTCCGAAATTACCGGTTGTATGTCCTCCCCCATCTCTGTGCGCCCACACTCCTAGGGTTGGACTTCCAATGCAACCTCCAGAGATTAACATTTAAATTTGGCGGCCCTATACCCCCACTGACTGTCTGTGGCCTCGTGACCCTCAAGGTTGAACCGCCTTCCTTGTTTGCGAACCTCACCCCGGATTGCAAACCCGTCGCCTCAAGGAGCAGACGGTACAGCGCCCAGGACCGAGCATTTATCCGGTCCGAGGTCCAGAGGCTGCTGAAGGAAGGCATCATCCAGGCTAGCAACAGTCCCTGGAGAGCCCAGGTGGTAGTTTTTAAGACCGGGGAGAAACAGAGGATGGTCATCGACTATAGTCAGACCATCAACAGGTACACTCAGCTAGATGTGTACCCTCTCCCCCGCATAGCCGACATGGTCAATCGGATTGCACAGTACAAGGTCTTTTCCACCGTGGACCTAAAGTCCGCCTACCACCAGCTCCCCATCCGTCCCGCTGACCGCAATTATACTGCCTTCGAAGCAGACGGGCGGTTATACCACTTTTTAAGGGTTCCATTCGGTGTCACCAACGGAGTCTCGGTCTTCCAACGAGAGATGGACCGAATGGTTGACCAGAACGGTTTACGGGCCACGTTCCCGTACCTCGACAACGTCACCATCTGCGGCCACGACCAGCAGGACCACGACGCCAATCTCCAAAAATTCCTCCAGACCGCTCATGCCCTGAACCTCACTTACAACAAATAAAAATGCATGTTCTGCACCGATCGTCTAGCCATCCTGGGCTACGTAGTGCGTAATGGAGAGATAGGCCCCGACCCTGAATGCATGCGCCCCCTCATGGAGTTCCCTCTCCCCCACTGTGCTAAAGCCCTGAAACGCTGCCTGGGCTTCTTTTCTTATTACGCCCAGTGGGTCCACCAGTACGCAGACAATGCCCGCCCACTAATCCAGTCCACTACTTTTCCCCTGACTACTGAGGCATACCAGGCCTTTAGCCATATCAAAACGGATATCGCAAAGGCCACGATGCGAGCCATCGACGAGTCCCTCCCCTTCCAAGTCGAGAGCGACGCATCCGACGTAGCTCTGGCGGCCACCATCAACCAAGGAGGCAGACCCGTGGTCTTCTTCAGCCGAACCCTCCACGCTTCAAAAATCCGCCACTCCTCAGTGGAAAAGGAGGCACAAGCAATAGTGGAAGCTGTGCGACACTGGAGGCATTACCTGGCCGTTAGGAGATTCACTCTCCTCACTGACCAACGGTTGGTTGCCTTCATGTTTGATAATGCACAGCGGGGCAAGATCAAGAACGACAAGATCTTGCGATGGAGGATCGAACTCTCCACCTTCAATTATGAGATCTTGTATCGTCCCGGAAAGCTGAACGAGCCATCCGATACCCTATCTCGCGGCACATGTGCCAATGTACAAGTGTACCATCTACAAGCCCTCCACGAGGACCTCTTGCCACCCGGGGGTCACTTGTTTCTACCACTTCCTTAAGGCCCGCAACCTCCCTTACTCCGTCGAGGACGTCCGAACAGTCACCAGGAACGGCCAGATATGCGCTGAGTGCAAACCGCACTTTTTCAGCCCGGATAGAGCGCACCTGGTTAAGGCCTCTCGACCCTTTGAACGCCTCAGTTTGGATTTCAAAGGCCCCCTCCCCTCCACCGATCGCAACGCGTACTACCTGAACGTGATTGACGAAT